>NC_137334.1:30247737-31447737 GCF_965287045.1 Carcharhinus amblyrhynchos | reverse complement strand
AGTGAGGCCAAATTCAGCTATTCAGAATAAATCTGAAATCTCCAATAATAGGTGCAAGCAAAGAGGTAGGCCAGGATTTTCCACGGTAGAAAACGTTGTGGGTGGGATGGAAAATTTCGAGAGGTAGGAATTGGTGAGATGGGAAAATCCTGGCAATAGATCAATATTAAATCATTCATTTTTACCACATTCGTAGATGCAATGACATTGTGACCTGCTTTGACAGGAGCCAATTGCACACAGAAAAGCATTCCGGCCAGTTTAAAAAAAAACAAGAGTCTGTCCATCTCAGGGAGAGTTACATATGAAAAGTGAAAAAAACAAATCATGTTCAGTCCTCAGACAGAACATCCAGATCCCTGAGAAAACAGATCACACCACTGTGTTAACTGAAGTGACATGAAGGAGAATTAGGCTATAAATAACCATGATATAAATTACTGGTAATTGAACTCAACATCTTACATAAAGCACAGAAACACAAAGGTACAGAAGGTAATAAAACCTGTCTGAACTGCCTGCAGTTTAATCTCAATGGAGTTAGAGATCTATCAGTATTTAGAACTGTACTTTGATGGCTCAGTTGGTGGAAGTAGAATGCAGGAAGATCACAAGCCCAATCCCAGTGTGTTGCGTTAGATGTGGGAGAAAAGCATGTCTGTCTCTTGATTTTTGTTACTTCTGCTGGAAAGTATGTTTGTGCAACTAGCCGGTGAGGATTGAGTTGAGCTTAGCCTGTGCTGTCTTCTGTGGTCAAATAGGTTGTGAATGCTCCCATTTGAAAAGTGGATAAGGTACTGGAGCTGGGTATGTCCCAACAGAAACAGCATCTTTAGGTAAGCAGGGAAGATAAAGAAACGTGCAAACCTTCTAAATCTATTAGGCATTTGGACAATAATGAATGTAAAGACTTATGAAAAAAGAAGAGGTTTTCCATTCCTGAATGTCTACTCTCCCATCCCTTTATGTTGCTCTGAGATTTCACAATTTCCGTTCATGTTTTCAGTCTCACTTCTCTATATAAATGGAAGATTTTGTTTCAGCTTGGTGTAGGCATACAACCTACCTTTTTCAAATTAAATTCCAGGATCCTGGCAATGCTTGCATTTCTTACAGATTTTTCTTTATTCTAAATGGGATTTCCACTGTAGATGTGGTTGGCGGAGTCAGCATAGCTCTGAGGAAACTTCTGACCTGAGTGTTTCTGTCTGTGTTTCGACTGAGATAATCAGTTCTATCACTCCACTCCCAATTCCTCTTCAGGTTAGTTTCTTTCTTTAAAAAAAAACCCAGTCTCTCTTTTCCTGTTTGTATTAAAATACCCACCGTCATCTTACTTTCCTGTTGTAATGTGGGTTTGCACCTAAAAGCTTACTCTCCACTGATGCTGCCTGACCTATTGAGTATTTCTAGCACTTGGTTAAAGTTTCCAGCATCTGCAGTATTTCACATTTTTTCATTGCGAAGCATGTAAGGGTAATGCCATTTTTAGATGTTATTAATTCAGTCACTTTTCTCTTCATCTTCTCCTTTCATCTTGATTCTTGCTAAAGTACCATCCCACAGGCGGTTGCAACTGCCCAATATCCCACCCAAGTTGTCAATGTTACTCTGTTTTGTTACATGGTGAGCAACAATGGTCTATTCAACTGTGGAAGGCAAGATAGAACGGGGTCATTCACTTGCACCTAGTTTTCAGCAGGAGTCATTGGGTAGTGATCTGGCTGGTTGGGGGTATTAAAGTTAACTGTAGTGCCACTATTACATAAGCTAAGATGGCCAACTTGGCATTGAACAGGCCTTCTTGTTCTGTTTGTTTCAGCAGCCCTCCAGGCATTACGTTCAAGCATTAAACCATCGGCAAGCTTTCTCTATCATGGTTTTTTTACAAAAGAAGCAATGAATCGATGTGTTCCTTATATGCCGCAGGGGAACATTTGTTGTAATCTGTGGTTTCCGACACAATTGATAGAAATGTGACTGAAACTGCACCTTATATATTTTATGTTTCCTGTGTATCTGAGACTATAGTGTGTAACATTTAGTTGCTTTGCATTTCCCCAATGATCAAGTATATATAAAACACAGATTCAGAGCGTGTGCCTTTATGTTACTTCAATGCGGTATTACGGAAAAGAATTATTCACTCTATCCTTTAAGAAAAGAATATGCGTGTAACCTTTTGGTAATGATAGCATTGAATATTTGAAATCTGCTGCATCAGCAGATTCCTTCGCACTGTTTCTGAGTAGTTGACAATTTCTTTTACAAACAACATGACAGCGCTCAGCAGGGGAGCAACTGGAAATTTCAAAGACTGAGCTGATCTATGTCTGGTTGCTTCTCTAATAAACTGTTTAATGGGCTTAATAAAATGATGAATTATACCATTCAATGTCAACTTCATACTGAGACACGGCCAACAATGAAAAAGTGTCATTTCCATGAAATATTAAGCATTTTCTTTAAAAAAAAATGAACCTTTAAAGATAGATTTTGTACATTGAATAATTTCATTTCATTGATTTATTGGAAGTTACAGTCACTATAATCAATTATTAGAGAGTTACTATTTGCTTGCTTGTCTGCAATTTCTCCTGCCTGCTTTTGGAAGTGCGTGTTTATCATGCTGGGAAGTACTCCTCTGGAGTTCCTGTCATTTTTAGTATGACTTCCAAATGGTCATTTTTGACCCAGAGGCCTAGAGGACGAATGGCATCATCATGGAATAAAATTATAGAATACCTATTGTGCAGAAAAGGCACAATAGGTATTGTATGTATGTCCATCAAATCTGCACTAACTCTACAAAACAGCACCCTACCTAAACCCAATCCCTTGCCCTAACCCCAAGCATTCATCATGGCAATCCACCTAACCAGCATATCTTTGGTTTGTGGGAGGAAACCCACAGAGACTTGGGAAGAATGTGCAAGCTTCATACAGATAGTCTCCTGAGGCCAGATTTGAACTTGGGTCCCTGGCGCTGTGAGGCTGTGCTGTCCATTAATTGTCCACTCAATGGCAATCTTGCCCTCACTTGATGTCCACACACATGCCCTTTCCAACATGAATAAATGGATGAAAATCAAGAGATCAAATCATGGGAATATTTTCCTGTCTTATCCTGCAACATCATTAAAATAGATTATTTGATCATTACCACATTGCAATTTGTGAGACCTTGGTGTGTGCAAATTGATTGCCATATTTTGCTACCTTACGACAGTGACTACATTTCAAAATGTAAATGGCTTTGGGAGCTCCTGAAGTCATGAACGATGCTGTTTGAATGTAAGTTTTTTTCACTGCTGCCCTGGCTAAACCTTGGACCTTCATACTTTCTATAGCTTAGTTCCTCATTGGAAAATGCTCTCCAATGGGGCGCTGCCATTTGATTTCTAGTAATAAATAATCTTTTCCTTTCTCCCAGTAACAGCATGGTAATGACATTTTAATGTGACAGATGAATTCCATCTCCGTGCACAGCCTGCAACTCTTTCATCTTTTACTGTGAAGAGATTTATAACTTCCCCAATGCATTTATGCAGTGCTTGAAGTATTACTTGATATTAGACTATACACACATAGTTTGCAGATTCATGATGTGAACTAGTATTTGTACTAATCATAGCTATGCACTAATACTTGTTTTTGAAGAGCAATGTTGTTAGAATGCTGTCAGAATTGTTAGCATTGTCAGAATGGAAACTATTGGAAAATACGTAGTTTATAAACAGCTTTTTATTACACAGTTTTTCCTTTCTATCTCTTTCTCACCTATGTAGGTGTTACAATCAGACAGCCCCCCACGAAGCGGGAGTTGTCAATTGCTAGGGCAGAGGCTGATCTCCCAACACTTGCTGCCGGGTGCAGGTCCTCTGTGGGCTACAAGATGCCCAATCAGGAAGGAGCTTGACCAACGCCACCCCCACCCCCCGGAGCATCATGGAAGGTGACCAGTTTTTACTGAGCGGCCTCTCCAGATGGCAAATTGCCCATCGCATTGATGCTCATTCATTGGCCTCTTCAGGGCTTCAATTGGCCTGAAGGTGGGCGGGCCAACTTCTGCTTACTGCAATGGTGGTCAAGCGTTAGTGGTGGTGGGAAGGCAAGGGGCAAAGCACCCCCTCCTGTTGTCCCACCCAATTTTAAATGTCGCACCCCCGCCACCTCCCAACATTCCCCCATGCAGGGGAGGGTTGGGGAAGCAGAGGAGGTATTGTGGGAACTAGTGCTAAAATTTCATCCTTTTTTTAGGGAATCATGGGATATGGGTGGCAAAATGAAGTTGAGGCAAAAGATCAGCCAGAATCTTTGAGTGGTGGAGCAAATTCAAAGGCCCAGCTGGTCTATACCTTCTTAAAGTTCTTAGATACTTTGGGCTGGATTTTATGCTTCCTCACCAGTAAGTTTGAAATTGGGGAGAATGTAAAATCCAGCAGATGGCCTTCCCACTGCTTACCCACCAGCCTTAGCCTGTCTGAATGTTTATGGGGTTAGAAGAGGTGTCTAGCACTCTGCCCATCCTTGGATTATTGCAGCCTTTATGTTGCTAATTAATAGTCACAAGGGCCTCATTCCATTGCTGCTGGTATTTTACCTATAGCAAGGGGAGCCCAATGCCAATCTGGAAGATCGGCAGCTTCAGCTACGCATACTGGTGTTGGGCAAGAAGGTGGAATGCCTCCTTTGAACTTCCAAGGTGGTCATGGATCTATTTTGTCCCTGGGTGCAGGACTTCTCTCCTCCCCTGGACCTTTCCCACCAGGATCCCAGTGTGCATGTGGCCTCTCCCTTAGTCCCTGATCAATCCTATTTGCCACTGTGTCAGCCAGAGGACTCCACAGAAAGAAAAAAAATTACATTGACAAAGTGCCTTTCACAACCTCAGGATATTCCAAAAAGATTTAGTCAACAAAATATTTTTGAAGTGTAGTCACTGTTGCAAAGTAGGAAACACTGCACCCAATGTGCACTCAGTAGCTCCCACAAATAGTGGTGTAACATCGATTATATAATCTGATTTTCATGATGTTGATCGAGGGGTGAATATTGGCCAGGACCGATAACTCCACCTCTTCTTTGAAATAGTGTTTTGGGATTTTTATGTTCACGAGAAAGTAGGCAGAGCTTCCGTGTGTAACATCTTATCCAAAATACAGCATTTCTAAGAATGCAGCACCAGCCTAGATTTTTACACTGAAGTCCTTGAATGAGACTTGAACCTACAACCTATTGATTTAGTGCATGAGTGTTGACAACTGAGCCACAGTTGACACACATTCAGCAGAAGTGGTTCTGAAAATCCCATGCTCTACAACAATTGTCTAATTGGCACTTGAGTGCCGAACCTGGAGATTTCTGTTTCTGCACCTCCACGCAAATTCAAATTATGGTCATCAGCAAGTAAATCCAAAATTGTGTCCTAAACCCCGACTTTCAGGCAGGCATGTTTTTTCTGTCTGTTCACAGGATTTATTGTGGCTGATTTACTTTACAATTATATTCAACATTTCTGGAACCGTTTCTTAGCTCCTAGGGCTTTAGTAACCTTGAGGATATTGAAACACACAGTCTTACTGAGAACCTGAAACTCCCCACAGCCACACTCTGCCCATTCTGTACATCCCTAAAAAAGGGTGATATGTGGACAGATGTGTTCTAGTTCCTTCTCAAAATGGTTGTACTTCCTGATGTAATGCAAATAAAGGTAAAGTCGCCATAGTCCCAGAAAACCTCAAAGGGGAAAGTGACTGGTGGTGATTTAACCTCAGAATCACCACACCTCAGGCAAGGTTGAGAGGGCGGGCTTTCATGAATAACCTCAGCCAGTAGAGGAATTGAACCTGTGCTGTTGCTCTGCTTCACTAACCTACCATCCAGCCAAATGAACTCACCGACTCCAGTATAGTGTCTGTGAATAACAATGATCCACTCGCTGCATTTTAGTCACAACACCGTCAAGATCTGTCCCCAGACTGACACTGCTGGTGAATGGATACTTCTTTGATCACCTTTCATATATAGACCATAGAACCCTACAGTGCAGAAGTGGAGACTTGAAGCCCAGGCCTATATTACAATAGTAGCTTTTCCTTGCTGCCTTCACCCATAAGTGCCTGCTTCTTGTTCAGGAAGATGGTAAGCTGTTAATGGTAAACTCTCTCAGTCTGGTTGTCTGCCATATCACACTCTCAATCATTGACCAATTAAACACTATAGTTAGCACCACATTATGTGGCTGTTTTCAACTACAATATTCTCCAAGTTTTTAATGTTTAGCTGTTAATGATAGCATTTTTAATGATATAATATTTTTATAGAAAGCTTTATTTAAAAATAAAAGCCAAATGCAAAATGACATCTCATACATTGGACCTATTTAATAAACACGATTCAGAAAAAAATTAGTTCCAGAAGGCTTTCACTGGCCTTTTTCCAGCACTGAAAATGGCCGCTTGGAAGTTCAGTCTTCTCATGGTCTTTGGGGAGAAAATGTCTCAAGCCTCATCTCTGAGTGTTTTATACAAAAGCTAATTGCTCACAGAGATCTTTAATCAGCTTTTTTATTTTGTATTAGACTTATTCTAGTGGTAATGGTCTCATACAGCTGAGAGCAATCCAAAAATTAAATTTGCCAGGATTCATTGTGGCTGACAGTTGGGGAAAAAAATCAATTCCCAACACGTTATACACAGATCTACTTTGTTTAACATTATTGTAGAGAGGAGAATGTAGCTCATTGTTTCCAAGTGTGTGTGTTACAAGGTTATCAGACAGTTAATATGGAGCAGTTAGTCATGGTGTAAACACAGGAAGAAGCTGTGCGTACTTGAAGCAAAGACAAGTATTTGTTCAGACTGTCAGAGAAACTCTCTGCTCTAAGGTCATCCAATCAACTCCTTCTCCACTAGAGGCAGAATTGCAAAACCGTCAAAATTTGGTTTCATGTTGTTCTCAAGATAAAGGAACCAGTTTTAATGGTGTAAAAGCCAGCAGCCAGATCAAAGACATTGACCTCCTCTAACTAAAACACCTCAATCTAAAAGCTTTTCATATCATCAGTTTGAGTAGAATAAAACCACAGGGTCTGGATGTGAAAAGCCAGTGTATGACGCAGACAATTACCCATTGTCCCCCGTGCTCTGCTTTCAAATGTAGTAAATAACCTTAGACGTTTTAACTTTGCAAGGTCCTGTTACACACACTATTACACAAAAGGAGAAGGTGGTGGAGGGATTTGGAGAGAAAATTAAGTGTTCAGGTGCTAGATGGTTAAAGACAAACACACACCCAGAAGAGAAAAGCAATTTGGACAGTAAGTAGCCTTATTTCCCTGTTTTATTGGTGTTCATTTTAAAGTATACATGAATGGTTCAGACCAGTATTCTTATTTCCCTATCTTATGGTGATGTGATTGCACAGCACAGTACGTTCTGGATCATTTTGGATAACGTTGGTTTTCTCAGTGGAAACAAAACTGCCATTTTTTGGCAAGAATCCCCCCTCCCAACCACCACCACCACCACCACCCAGGACAACAGAAAATTTGTGATGGCAGGCGTATGTTGTAACAAGAGAGGATTTCACACTGAGAACACCTTCCATCATAATGTGTGGCACGACTACTGAGCTACATGGGATAGATTAAAAATAGATCCAGCAGCACAAAACTGCATTCATAAGATCATCCTCCACAGCAGAAATGAATGGATTCCATTACAATCAGTCATCTCATGGCCTGGCACATCTCTTATTCTACCATTACCCTCTAGCTAGGGACCATCCCTAATTCAATGCAGAATATGAAAAGCATGCCCAGATGGACCTAAACATGAAGTGCCAACCTGCCCAATCTACACCAGAGGGCTAACCTGCATGCTTTATCCCATAACCAATGGCTTACATCAAAGCTCTGCAGTGCTGTCATGTCCAGTTGTGAAATGTGGTGAAAATTAGATAACTAACAAAAGGATGCTCCATGAACAGCCCCAACCTCGATAATGGCAGAGTCCAGCACATCAGTGTAAAATACAATGCCAAAGTGTTTGCAATTAACTTCAACCAGTATGGCTGAGTAGCAGATCCATCTTAACCTTCTGAGGTCCTCACCATCACATATAACAGAACATATAAGAACATAAGGAAATAGTGGGTGTAGGCCATTTCCCCCCCCACCGCACCCCCCCCAACCCCCTCCCCCACCACCACCACAAGCCTGCTCTACCATTCAATAAAATCATGGTTGATCTGATTGTGGCTTTAACTCCATTTTTCTCCACAACTCTTAACTCCCTTGTAGATCAAAAATCTAATTCAGCAATGAATACTTCAGCGGCCCAGCATCCATTGCTCTCTCAGGTAGAGGATTTAGTTCTTAGCTAATTCAGTTCAATCTACGGTCCAACATAGTGGATACATCAAAATGTATGGGTCCCAACACGAACCTGGTTATTTTCCTGGAGATCTGCGCTCCTGAACCAGTCACGCTGTTCCAGTATAGCAACAACAATGGTGTCTAACTGATAATGTCAAAAATTGCCCAGCTATGCCTTGTCCCTTACAAGGGGGAGAAAAATAATCTGACCAATCAACCTACTCTCAATTATTAGCCAAGTGCTGGAAGGTATACTTGACAGTGCTATATAGCAGCACTTACCAATAACCTGCTCACCAACGCTCAGTCATCAGAACCTCATTTCAGCTTTAGTCCAAACACGGACAAATGAGCTGAATCCCAGAGGTGAGAGTGTCTGCCTTTGAGATAAAAACAGCATTTGACTGAATGTTACTTACAAGAGGCCCTAGTAAAATATAAAGTCAATGGGAATCAGGTGGATACCTCTCCACTGACTGGAGAAGGGAAAATGATTGTGATTTGTGAAGGCTGAACATCTCAATCCTAGGCCATTCCTGCAGGCCCAACCATTTCAGCTGTTTCATCACAAGGTAAGGAATGGGAATATTTGTAGATGATTGCATAATGTTCAGTACCATTCGCAACTCCTCAGATAATAAAGCAGTCCATGTTTAGGAGAGCAAAACCAGGACAATATTCACACTTGGACCAATAACTGGCAATAAGAGAGGATTCTCTCCAACAAGTGAGAAGCTAATTATCTTCCCTTTACATTCAATGGTGTTACCATCGCTGAATCCCCCACAATCAACAACCTGGAGGATACTATTCACCAAAAACTGAATTGGAACAATCACATAAAGACCGATCACTAAAGTAGGTCAAGTCAGAGGCTGAGAATCCTGTGGTGAGTAACTCAACCCATTACTCCTCAAAACCCTCCAGTACCTACAAGGCACAAGTTAGATTTGTGATGGCATTTCCTCGGCTTCCATAGATGGATGCAACCCCGACAACAGTGAATGGGATCAACACCATCCAGGACAAAGCAGTCTGCTTGGTTGGAACCCCGTCCCTTACACTGTCCACCACCAGCATACAGTGGCTGTAGTGTGTATCACTTACACCAGCAGCATTGTGGATGTACCAATGCCACACATATTGCAGCAATTTAAGAAGATGGTTCATCCACTATCTTCTCAGGGGCAATTAGGAATAGGCAACAAAGGTTAGTCTTGTCAACAATGCATCACACACAACCAACCCAAAAGACATTACCAATGGCTCTCACACACATCTCACGTCCTGTGCAACTTGTGTCCTCAGCCATTACACAGGTCCCCTCAGCACTTACAGAAGGCAGGCATCCTTAACATCTGTCTTGGCATGTCTTCTACTCAAGTCTGCCCCTATCTCTTTATGATGTGGAGATGCTGGCGTTGGACTGCAGTAAACACAATAAGATGTCTCACAACACCAGGTTAAAGTCCAACAGGTTTATTTGGTAGCAAATGTGACTAGCCCCGAAAGCCAGTGGTGTTTGCTAGCAAATAAACCTGTTGGACTTCAACCTGATGTTGTGAGACTTCTTACCATATTTCTTTAAGCAGGAGAAGATCATCCACACCAGAAGGGAAAGATCCCAGACCGGAGGGGTTGAATGAGTTCATGTTCCTCACACAATACAAAGAGCATGTGGCAGAGATGGCTGGTAAGGACCAGGACCATTCCTGTGTTGATGGTGAGACTGGTTTCTCCCATCAACAGCTCATCATCAATCACCCAACAAAACTGTGAGTGCTTTAATGTTTTTTCATTGTTCCTTTTGGCTCTGAGACTTGGACAAGGACTCCTTGTGCCGACTCTTCTCATGAAGTTTCCATTAGAATTTAGTCTGCTGATAGGATGATTAGCTTCCCCAGGTAAGCCTGGGTACTCAAGGGGGAACATGGCATGAATACTGACCGATTGCGGGTGTCCAACCCACAAACTCAGTAGAGACCCAGCAGGACCAGAAGAAACTGCTTGGCTAAGGGACTTTGCATTTGCTAAATAAAAAAATAATGTTGTCGACTATCCAACCTAGTTAGCCCTTCTCTCTGTCAGGCACCAGCAGCATAGGGAAGAGGTCCACCGGAAGGTAGCCTATCAGTCACAGCCCCACACCTTCTTAGATAAAGATCCTACTAGATGTACAGCCACCACAGTGTTCATCTGCAGCCTCCACTAGTGCGAAAGCACACACCTTGGTGGGACCTGGTTCTGGAGCAGGCTGAGGTTCACAGCGCAGACTTGGGTCTGTGACAAGTGGAGGCAGGGACACCCAAGGTCACTGAGGATTGCTGGAGGCCAGGTTCCTGCAGAGTCTGAGTCAGCTGACTAGTCTCTGGCCTCAGCCCTATCACAGATGTTGTAGCTGCAAAACAGACACTAGATCATAAGGCAGGGGTGTCATATGCCATCACCAGATTGCAACAGACAATGGAAGAGTGTGCCCGCATTCAGTCTGAGATCATTGCACTAATTAGCCAGCACAGAAAGGTCAGCACTGGTAAGATAGCAACTGACATGAAGGTCTTTATCCAAGACATTATACTGACCTTCTTCAGATCTGCACTCCATCACTTTAATGATAGTTGGGATCCATCAGTAGCTAAGCAAGAGTTGGGACAAGACAACTCAACCTCACTCCCAATGCCTCTTCTCCTCAAGGAGCCAGGCTGGGTCGCATGAGCATCCATAGAGAGAAAGGCCATCAACTGGACTCCCTGGTGTTATACATCCAAGTGAATCGGCGAGTGTCCAGCAGGTCCTAATCTCCTTTGCCAGTGACACCATCAACTGCAGCTACTCAGGCCAAGGAGGGTGCAGCTGCCCACAGCAGGAAACTCAAGGTAGGCTGTGTGATCTAGGCTTCAGCCCTCCAGAGGTCATCACAGACAACAGGGGTTTGCAGTCAGCAAGCTGCCTCCACCTCTGTGAATATCAGGGATGTACCAAGTGCACACAAATTAAGAGATACTAAGAGCACAAAGGTGTCCATAATCTGTAAAGAATTTGCACACATGTAAATAGATCTTGACTCATACCATTTCCTCATATTGTGTAAGCCTTTTCTAGCTAACGATACACTTCATGATCAATCAAACGTCAAAGGTGCCCCCTTTTGTCCAAGTTGTCCTATCGTCTCCCTCCACTCTATGTTATCTGGAACCATCTCAATACGGTACCTGGCTGCTATCTGTACAGTATCAACAGGAGTGAAGCCTCTGCCTCTGAGAAAGTTATGGCTGGCCAAGGTTTCTCTGAGATCTGCTACAATGTTGCCTCATGAGTCTCAAACCTGGAGGCTGCTTTATCCTTGATGCTTCTGCATTGTAAAATGCTCAGTGTGAATCTCACCAAGCTCAGCCCTCTCAAATTCTCATCATCAGAGGACATGTGTAGTTCCTCCAGCTCGGCATCTGGTAAAGCATCTCCCCTTTGGAGCGCCAGATTGTACAGAGCACAGCAAGCCACAATCATGTGTGAGATCCTGTGAGAAACTTACTGGAAAGAACCACCTGACCTATCCAGACATTGAAAACGTACCTTCAAGATGCCAAAGATCTGCTCAGTCATTGACCATGTTGCAGCATGAGCAACGTTATGCTTCTCTGAAGCACTTTGCAGCCACTGAAGAGGTGTCAACAACCATGTCCTTTGTGGGTAGCCTTTGTCACCAAGGAGCCAATCCTGGATGCATTGAGGAGACCTGTGGCACCTGAGAGATGTGCAAGTTGTGGGAACTTCCAGGGTACCTCTCACATACCTGTACATTCTGCTTCTGGTGTTTGCACCAGTTGCTCATTACGCATTGAGAGAGTTGCAGTTGATGAATTGTAGCGCTGCTTTCATGGAGTTCTTAAAGACACGTGAGTGCATTTGATTACAGTGGAATTGCTGTAAATCCCACTGCTCTGGCAAGTTGGTTGGCTTCAGCGAAGGGGAACTGGATGTAATTGTGTGCCTTGCTGAATAGGGCCATAATTTCTCAAATGCACTTGTGGGACATGCTTGAGAATTCCCACACAGGAGTCCTGAAATGAGGCACTCGTGAAGAAGTTCAGAACGACAGTGAGCAATGGATGGTTTTCTAGTCCCTATGGTGTGAACTCCTTCTGGAGATTGTGGCAGTTGTGAGCATCGACATCCTTGGACGTGTAAAGATATCTACGGTACTGTCTCTTGCTCATCTGGAGTATGAAAGACATCTCCTGTACATGCAGGTATCCTAAGGCGAGCTCAGAGAAGACAGCAATCTCCCGTGGAGCAGAAAGACAAAAGCTCGCTGGATCTTGATTTTCAGTCCAAATACAAACTGTGAAAGCTGGGCCTCATGATCCTTCTAATCATTTGGGTTTTAAGCAGGAGCTGTTGTCAATGCCTCTGCCAGACTCAGCTTCTGAGTGTTGAGGGGCTTCCACAGGCCCTTGTTCATCAGGGAGAAGCTCTTCCCTTAGCCCAATCTGGTGGCAATGGATCCTTTTCTTAGTTTCCTGACTGCCAGGATGAAAGAAATGTTGTTGCTCCATTTATGAGGCACTCATGTTCATGCCTGTGAAAACATTGAACAGAAACATGATCACGTTTCTGCTAGTAACTAGGGAGTCACTGTGGGACACTTTCACCCCAGCCATTACATCCCCATTGAGTCCCTTGGAGTGATATTACAGCCTTTTGGATCACACTTCGGGCAGCAACTATCTCCGAAACACCACCCCTGCCACAGGGCTTTGACACAGGGGCTTGGATTTGTGTTCTTCTTGGCGAGAGAACCCTTAGGGCACTGTCAAACTGTATCCTTTGAATTATACAGCAGTCCCAACTTGCAGTCTTGTTATGAAAAGGTTTTGAAAACCAATCCTAAAATGGCCTCAATTGGATTTATATCTCACAATAATGCACAACATGAGTTAAGGCGCCATATTGCCTACATTTACAATGGCTGTTCCAAACATGTCCCAGCTGTGTCTTCCTCTCCATTTGGTTAAGCAAAAGTTAGTTGGATGCCCTTCAATCAGCCCACAAGTGCACTTGTCTCCTCCCACAATTCTTGGCAATGCTTTCATAATTTATTTTTCAGCTGGATCAGCTTGAAAAAAGGCGATGCTGAGGAATTACTACCAGCTTTGAGCTGCCCCCCCCATCTTGCCTCCTCTACTGAGACTCTGAGACTTATGGAGAGCCCTCCCCCACCCTTTCCTTTGAGACCAACAATTCTCTTAACCGCCCACCCACATTGCTTGTTCCCCATCTAACAGGATGCAGATGCCTCTCTTGACTGTGACTAGTGGCCCAATATCAAGTCACCAACCTCTTGGACCGACGTATGCGTGAGGGGCGGATCACACCGTGCGCGCACACCTTGCTGGGTACAACTGACCACAGGACTGACAGGGGCCAAGGCAGGAGTGCCAAGCACAGACCTCTAAATTGTAACACAGCTCCACAGGACTGACTATGCTTTGTGGCCCTGGCTACTTATTGCGCTATTGCCCAGGACTCTCTCTGCTTTCCGGCCTTGATTAATTCCCTCACCGCTGTCCCAATCATGTGTCTGCATGCTTTCATTCCCTGTCATCCCCCTACCCCCCCCATCCCCAGTCAATCCTTTACCTTCTAGCCCCTTCCCTTGCCCCCTGTCGTCTCACCTGGTATGGTCCCTGACATGATGCAGCAGGCTGCCCCGCCCAGCATGCAAGTTGGGATATGAAAGTTGTGAACTATTTTTATGCTGGGGGAAACTGACTTTTGGCCATTCTCCACCTTTTCTATATGACCTACCATGACGCCCATCACTGATGGAATTTAAAAAATCCCATCCTCTGCTTCAGCTCAAAGAAAAGGCAAGAAAGGGGGACATCATTTATAGTGAGGACTGAAGGTGATGGCTTTAGTTTTCTCAATTTTCAGCAGGTGGAGGTGCGGCCCTTTGGATACAGGATATCAGAGTGGCAGCCTGACAACACAGAGGGTTAGGGAGAAGTGGAGGAGTGGTAGAGCTGAGTTTAAGCACAACCTTGAGCATGACTAACTATATGAGACTTAAATAGCGCTTGATCAATCTATGTCTCTGACCTAGTGCCAAGTCGTTGGCCCAGAACAGCCTTGTTGCACGAAACTGGTTGCACTTGCTCAGTTATAGAACTATAATTAACTGTAATCCACCCAAGTCTGTCATCGCTGTCCAACATGACCACTGTATGCTGCATGGTCCTAGCAGGATGCCAGGGATATCACTTGTCAGAACTGAAACCATGTTTACAGCATCAGTAATGGTAAAAGATTTTGTGAAACTGGTTGTTCAATGTGTGTCAGGTATCGAGATGGATTTATCATTTTGTTTCAGGGTTTTACATGGTCAACATTTGCACGCATGTTGCCTGTGATTTCCTGTCTATAAAGAAAGAATTTGAATTTATATCACGCCTTTCATATTTTCAGGATGTCCCGAAGGCAAATGTGGCAGCATGTGTGAATAGTGAGACTAATAACCAGGAACTGAGATAAGGAGACTGGTAGTCTGTTATCGGTGATATTTGTTGATGGATGAATATCCAGACAAAGCATTGGAAAACTCCCTGCTCCACCTTAAATAGTGTTGTGTCTACCGAAACAGACAAGAAAGCTGACAAGTCGCAACAGTGCCCCAGGAACTCAGTGGAGTGTTAGCTTTGATTGTGTGCACCGATCCTGGAGTGGAACCTGAACAATGGAGGAAATATCATGGATAATGTTAAATCTGATGGCAGGCAAGGGAGCACAGCACAAAAACATGATTACCAAATGCTTTATAGGAGAAAATAAAGTAAAATTAAACTTTCATTTCTTTTCTCCAATTGGGTTGCCTTTCAGGATTGTACAAAGGCAAACTTACAAAAACATTTTAAGTCCCGAATGAGTATGAAAATGAGAGAGTTTCAGATCCTTTTTTTGGGCAAGTCCAAATCTGGTATCTTATGCACATAGTGCAAAAAAAAACTCTTCAAAATGTTTCTCATCAGTAGGGGGAGGGGCAGGGCTTAAATCATCCAAAAGCTGGCAGCTCGAGGCCCCAGATGCGCAGAAAGAAGCATAATGGCAGCTCTCCTACCAGAATACGCCACCACTGCCGATGCCACCTCCCCCACCCCCCCTCCCCGACTGTGGACACAGTCTGCCCCTTCCATCCATGTACCTCGGAGACTCTCTCCCACATTATTGACCCCCTCATCTGGCGCGCCACGCTCGCACACTCTCCCTCTCATGCCCCCCTCCCCCAGATTGCAGAGTAGCTCTCATCCCCTTCCCCCATGTTCCCAATGACTATCTCCCACTCCCCTCTCTCCCCTCATGACCCTGGTGATCAGCTCCCACTCCCTACATGGCCCCCATGACTGTCTCCCACCCCCACCCCCATGTTCCCCAATGACTGACTCCCACTGCCCCCACTCCCCCCATGTCTCCGATGACTGTCACCACTCTCCCCCTGTCCCCGATGACTGTCTCCCACTCCCCCTCTCCCACACCCCCATTTGCTGAGTGGCCCTGTCACCCCCATCACCACAATAGCACATTCCTTCACCCCCTCCCCACCCCCCATGCCCTGCACAGAACCCCAGCCAGTGCTGAGACCCAGGCCCTGAGGGAAGCAGCACTGCTGCTATGATCCCGTCACATCCCCACCCCCTCATCACCATCAACCCACCCCCACCATTTCTGCCTCCAGTCACTAAGGCTCGAGGATGTCTGCTGTCAGTGCTAAGACCCAAGATTGGTACACCACGAGCAGCATCTTGTTCCCCACTTTCCCCCGGCACACACACAGCCCCTCTACCACAAAATGCAACATGGCTGCCTCCGTGACCACCCTCCTGCAACATGGAGCCCCGTAGACAGAGCAACGTACCTCCTCGCTCACCCTCGAGCAGGTATTTTCCTCGCTGGTTTGAGCTGCTCTAACAAGGACATTAAGACAAGTGAGGTGGGATCATTGTAAGTAGCGCATTAATTATACTAAGATGTGTGCAAAAGCATGCTAATTGATGTCTTGCCCATTTTGGACGAGTTCCACATTGTGCCCAGGTTTTTGTTTTTGATAAGATGGAAATGGGTGCAGAGATGGGCGCCATTCCCATTCGCTGACTCACTCCTGATCTTATGACGTCACCTTGCCAAAAAATGGGCAGGATGAGGTTGTAAGATTGGCCCCATTATTCTCTAGAAATAGATCACTTTAAAAGAAGTCCTCTATTTCCCGGAAAGGCATTGACTTCTGTAAATGGGATAACTCCACAGGCAGCAGCTGCTCTCCAGAAACTGTTGACATCACAATTCTTAAAGAGTTGCTGTAACTGGTGAATGTTAGTGAGCATTATTCAAGTCCAGGGGCATCACAGCCTATAGTCCAACCTCTTTATCTGTTTTCTGCACAGCAGTTAAGAACAAGAACACTGGCTGACTTTCTTTTCCTTCCTTCCCAAACCCAGAAAAGCCAGGGTTAATTGTAGTGCTTTTCTTGCCTTGCAACTAACTCAGGAGCAACCAGGCATCACACGACGCAACCACTCAGCTATCACACTGTGCCATGCACTTAAGAGTGAAAGGCTTGCAAGGTGAGTACCAGGAGGCACAAATCACAAGAGCTCGACAGTTAACATTTCCAACCCACTGCTCCTGGCTTTCCTGCACAGTTTTATCCCCCTCAGCCTGCTTGCTTTGTCACTTCCTGATTTCTTAAACCATGGTGACCTTGAATAAATAAATTGAACCAAATGCATGCATACATATGCTGTCCATGTATAAATACTCTGGATAGAATTTTCTCAACTCCCCAGTGTGGTGGGCTTGGAGGTAGTGTAACGGGCTGGAAAAATAGAGGGGGCAGCCGAGCCGGAGGACTTCCCTATGATAGGCAAAGATCCAGATCAATTGCCCTCTGAGCAGAGACAGGCAGAAAATTACCATCATAAAGGAGTGATGATTTAGAAGGCCATGAAGGTGGTCCCAGTCAGTCATCAGAGCTAGGGACCCATGTCCCAAAGAGGAGAGATTGTCCCTGTGCCCCCAAGGAGCTATTAGGCTGGATTTCCCCTATAGTCTAACAGGCCTGCCTTCTTTGTCCCTCTGAATTTTTATTTGGAAGGAATGTCTGCGGCACCCTCTCATCCTCCAACCCTTTTGCAGTTCCACCGAGAGGCGGCTGCTGTTGAGGCGAGTTGGGTTTCCTCTGGGTGCTCCAGTTTCTCTTACAGTCCAAAAGATGTGCGGGTTAGGTGCATTGGCCATGCTAAATTCTCCCTCAGTGTATCCAAACAGATGCCACATTGTGGCCATTAGAGGACTTTCACAGTAATTTCATTGCAGTGTTAATGTAAACCTACCTGTGATACTAATAAATAATCTTAACCTTATTGGTCCCCTGGCATCAGAGTCCGAAATCCAGAGGAAAAACTCAGCCCCCACACATTAAGCATTTTGGGCAGGGATTCACTTTCCTTTTAGAATGCACACAAGGAAACTGTGGAATGGGTAAGAGAAGCAAGAAGTCTCCCTGGCACTGTGAGACTTCTTACTGTGTTTACCCCAGTCCAATGCCAGCATCTCCACATTAAGTGGGGACTGAATATCCAGGGGTATCAGACATTTCGGAAGGATAGACAGGAAGGAAAAAGAGGCGGGATAGCTCTATTAATTAAGGATAACATCAAGGTGGTAGCGAGAGGCAATATAGGCTCTAAGGAGCAAAATGTGGAATCGATGTGGGTGGAGATAAGGAATAGTAAGGGGAGAAAGTCACTGGTGGGCATGGTCTATAGGCCCCCAAATAATAACTTTGAGGTGGGGCGTGCTATAAACAAGCAAATAATGGATGCATGCAAAAACGGAACAGCAATAATCATGGGGAATTTTAACCTGCATATTGATTGGTTGACTCAAGTCGGACATGATGGACTTGAGGAAGAGTTCTTAGAATGCTGTTGGGATAGTTTCCTCGAATAGTATGTTACAGAACCTACGAGGGAGCGAGTTATCTTAGATCTGGTCCTGTGTAGTGAGACAGGTAGAATTAAAGATCTTCTTGTGAGGGATCCTCTAGGAATGAATGATCACAATATGGTTGAATTTCTAATACAGATGGAGGGTCAGAAAGTAGGGTCCCAAACCAGTGTCCGCTGCTTGAACAGAGGGGAGTACGATAGGATGAGGGCGGAGTTGGCTAATGTAGACTGGGAGCGCAGACTAGTTGGTAGGACGGCTGAGGAACAGTGGAGGATTTTTAAGGAGATTTTTCTCAGTACTTAGCAAAAATATATTCCGGTGATAAAGAAGGAATGTAAGAAAAGAGATAACCAGCTGCGGATAACTAAGGAAATAAAGGACAGTATTAAATTAAAAACCGATGCGTACAGAGTGGCCAAAACTAGTGGAAAATTAGAAGATTGGGAAAGCTCTAAAAAAGCAACAAAGAACGACTAAGAAAGTGATAAAGAAAGGAAAGATAGATTATGAAACTAAACTAGCACAAAATATAAAAACTGATAGTAAAAGTATTTACAAATATATAAAAAGGAAAAGAGTGGCTAAAGTAAATGTTGGACTCTTCGAAGACGAGAAGGGGGATTTAATAATGGGAAACGAGGAAATGGCTGAGGCCTTAAACAAGTTTTTTGTGTCAGTCTTTAGGTAGAGGACACAAATAGCATACCGAAAATTGACTGTTGTGGGACTTTTGGGGGTGACGTCCTTAAAATGATTACTATTAAGAAAGAGGTAGTGCTTGGTAGACTAATGGGAACTAAAGGTAGACAAGTCCCCAGGCCCAGATGGAATGCATCCCAGGGTACTGAAAGAAATGGCAGAAGTAATAGCAGATGCGTTAGTTGTAATTTAACAAAATTCGCTGGACTCTGGGGAGGTTCCAGCTAATTGGAAAACAGCTAATGTAACACCACTGTTTAGAAAAGGAGATAGACAAAAGGCGGGTAACTACAGGCCGGTTAGCTTAATGTCCGTAGTTGGGAAAATGCTGGAATCCATCATTAAAGAAGAAATAGCAGGACACCTGGAGAAGAATGGTTCGATCAAGCAGATGCAGCATGGATTCATGAAGGAAAAGTCGTGTTTGACGAATTTACTGGATTTTTATGAGGATGTAATGAGTGCGGTTGACAGAGGGGAACCAGTAGATGTGGTGTTTTTAGATTTCCAGAAGGTGTTCGGTAAGGTGCCTCATAAAAGGTTGCTGCAGAAGATTGGGGTACACGGAGTTGGGGGTAAAGTGTTAGCGTGGATTGAGGATTGGCTATCTAACAGGAAGCAGAGAGTTGGAATAAATGGGTGCTTTTCTGGTTGGCAGTTGGTGACTAGTGGCGTGCCGTAGGGATCAATGCTGGGGCCTCAACTGTTTACCATATACATAGACAATCTGGAGGAGGGGAACAAGTGTAGGGTAACAAAGTTTGCTGATGACACAAAGATGAGTGGGAAAGCGAATTGCGTGGTCGTGGAAAGTCTGCAGAGAGATTTGGATAGGCTAAGTGAGTGGGTGAGGATCTGGCAGATGGAGTATAACGTTGGCAAGTGTGAGGTCATCCACTTTGGAAGGAATAATAGTAAAATGGAGTATTACTTAAATAGTTAAAAATTACAATATGCTACTGTGCAGAGGGACCTGGTGGTCCTTGTGCATGAATTGCAAAAACTCAGTCTGCAGGTGCAGCAAGTGATCAAGAAGGCGAATGGAATGTTGACCTTTATCGCGAGGGGGATGGAGTATAAAAGCAGGGAGGTCTTGCTGCAATTGTACAAGGTATTGGTGAGACCGCAACTAGAGTACTGTGTGCAATTTTGGTCCCCTTATTTACGAAAGGATATATTGGCCTTGGAGGGAGTACAGAGAAGGTTCACCAAGTTGATTCCAGAGATGAGGGGGTTAGCTTATGAGGAGAGATTGAATAGATTGGGCCTGTACTTGTTGGAGTTTAGAAGGCTGAGGGGAGATCTTATAGAGACATATAAGATAATGAAGGGGCTAGACAGGATAGAGGCACAGAGATTATTTCCACTTAGAAAGGAAACAAGAACTAGAGGGCACAGCCTCAAAATAAGGGGGAGTCAATTTAGAACAGAGTTGAGGAGGAACTTCTTTTCCCAGAGGGTAGTGAATCTTTGGAATTCTCTGCCCATTGAAGCAGTGGAGGCTACTTCGTTAAATATGTTTAAGTCACAGATAGATAGATTTCTGATCAATATGGGAATGAAGGGTTATGGGGAGCAGATGGGTAAGTGGAACTGAACCACTATCAGATCAGCCATGATGTTATTGAATGGTGGGGCAGGCTCGAGGGGCTAGATGGCCTACTCCTGCTCCTATTTCTTATGTTCTTATGTAAGAGAAGCAACACAGAGCTCTCATTACCACTTTATTAATTCAGATGTGGCCTACTTTATGTTTTTCATATTGAAAATGGATGTTGAATTTAATGCTTTTAGAGCAAGGCAGACAAAATTGAAATGTTATAAAATAGTTTTTCATATATTAACTCCGCATATAATTCACAGGCAATGTAGTGCCACCTAATGATCAGCAATAAGGTTTGTTTTAAAAATGCAGACAATGTGTTTACTTCCAGTTAGGTTTGAATCTCATTTCAATGAGAACATGAGCACCAAAAATAAGTACGCTTTTGTTATGGTCATTGAGGTATCTCATATGTGAGGAAATATATGTTTCAGAGTGTGCAGCCACAGAAAAATCAGCACATACTCGTAGTTTCTGTTTGTCTTATGAACTGCAAACTGTCTTCCTGTCAAAATGTGTCCCACTAACTGACTAGGCTAAGAGGAATCGGGAAAGTACAGTGTTGGGCTATAGGACCCAGGAGAATTGAGAATGTCAGAGCAATATGGTACATAATCTGATTGGTTTGCTGTTGAGTTATAAATACCCCAAGGAAGCGCTGTTTTGAGGAATGACTCGATTGGTTGCTTCTTACCCTTCCAATGCTTTCTGCAAATGTGTCTCCGACTTTTTGATTACTATGCTATAGTTCATGCTGGGTGCGTCATAAATCTTCCTACCTATATCACAAATGTCAAGGTCTGATAATGTTTGTTTATCAGTCACACTGCACTCAGGCCCTGTTCCTCACTGAGCCTAGAAGTAATTTTGAAAACTTCTCCCAGTCAGAGCCCTCTAGTGTAGCATGACACCAATTTATTTACAAATTCATTCACTAGTTCTGAGCATGGCAGGCAAGACCAGCATTTATTGCCCATCCCTTATTGCCTTTGAGAAGGTGAGAGTGAGCTGCTATTTTGAACCACTGAAAATGTGGGTGAATTCACTCCCATGCTACTGTTATAACAAGTTCCAAGATTTTGATGAAGGAATGACAATATATTTCTAAGCCAGAATAATGTGTGACTTGGAGAGGAACAATGTGGCTGCGCCCCCCTTGTTCTTCGAGGTGGTAGAGGTTATAGTTTTGGCATTTGAATAAGCTTTTGAGAATTGCTGCAGTGCATCTTGAGCCTGTAGGTGCTGAGGAATCAGGAGGAGATTGGGTGTTGAGAGCATTGTAGGACACTGGTTATATTACTGGGCTAGCCACACAGAGGCCTGGACCACTGATCCAGACAAGAGTTTAAAACTTGCTGCAGCAGCTGGGGAACTTAAATTTGCTTAAATAGTATTTGGAATAAAAATCTGGTATTAGTAATGGCGACGATAAAACTACCAGATTGTGTAAAACCTAATGTCCTTTAGGGAAGAAATTCTGCTGTCCCTACCCTACATATGACTCCAAACCCACAGAAATGTGGTTAATTCTTAACATCCCTCTGAAATAGTTGTAATCAATATGCTCATGAGTACCTTCTCAAAGGGAATTAGGAATAGGCAATAAATACTGACCTCTGTAGCGATGCTGAGTAAAGAGAAGTCACTTGTTGCAGAATGCTCAGCCTCTGACCTGCTGTTGTAGCCACGTTCCTTACGAAGTTGCTCCAGTTACTTTAGTTCAAAGAGTTTATGGGCAGGTTCACAGTGACAAAGTTTTGAAACTTTTCCGAGTGTACATATATGTGCTGCCAGGGTTTAAATGACTAAAAACATCCAGATTACTAGATTGAAGCACTATAAGTTGCACAGCACTAGTCAGTAGAACGACCAAGTTCATTTTGGCTCTGGAATTGGAGCAGAAATTCCTCCCTCTCCCACCTTCCCATCTCCCCTCCTTCCCCTTTTCCTTCCCCGCTTCACCTCTCCCAGGATGAGCCCATCCCTCCCCTAGGATGGGTCCAACCCTCCCCCAGTGCTTTGGGAAAAAATTTTGGTTCTCATCACGACTAGTCTGAAGAGCACAAAGCATTTTCTGTTTCCCTCTTCAGGGAGGCCGAAAACCTTCCTGTGATTCCTGATTGAATCTTGATTGTGGACAGTTTTGTGCTCTGGAGTTGTGTCTACAAGGAAGTGGGTGAAAATGGACCACGAGTTATTGTCAAATTGGAAAAAATTCCAGATGTTAAGTTCTAATCTAATGCGTCACTCATTCCCAAAATGAAACCATTCGAAATTATTTGAATATTAAAAATTTAAGTTTAGAGAATAACCTGAAAGATTTTGGATGCGATCTTACCAGCTTGCTGCATTAGTCAATAGCATGGTGAGCCAGGGAGATAGTGTCAAAGGCCTCTTTTTACCAGTGAGAATGGCTTTACACTCGGAAAGAGTGCAAAGCCTGTTAGCATAGAATTGACTGCAGTAACATCTATTTACCAGGGTTGGCATGGCTGCTTCCACCCTCCAGGATGCTTGCCCCTCTCTGGTGAGATGTCATGCCAGCAAGAATCACTATTACTCTGCAGTAGTCATTGTCACGCCAGCATGGATTGAAGGCCATTGAAGCCTTCATGTGGCAGGGGTATGGCTGGGCAGTGCCTGCCAGTAGTGCTCACCTGGCACCCTGACAGTGCCTGGTTTGGCATCATGAGTGTGCCAGGGAAGTGCCAAGGTATAGAGCCTAAATGGGGCTGGGGCCTGTGTGGGTGGGGCCATGATGGGGAAGCTACGCGGAATGGTGAGGGACTTGTGGGGTGGGGGGATCTTTGCATGGGAAGAGCTGTGCAAGGAGGAGCGTACGCGTGTTGGTGTGATTGACAATGTATTGATATTGGAAGGATGTTCTGATGTCAGGGCAGGCTGGTGGGAGGAGGTCTCCTGGTTCACTAGGAGGTCGGGGGCACCCTTAGTTCCACCTCCCTCTCCTACTGGTGCAAACTCCCATCTGTCATAAAAATTGACAGAGTGCCAGAAGATTGCAGTGCTGAGCTCGTCCAAAAGACTGGAACAGAGGAGTTCCCTTTTCTTCCTTATCACACTTAAAAAAGGCCTTTTTACTGTGTAACATGATTAATGGGTTGACATGAATTGCTCATGGGTATGAGAGTTTAATTTTACCAAAGTTCAAATAATCAGTTGTCGACTGGGTTACGAAATAACATTTTGTTGTTTTTGCCCATTGTTATCGGATTGAAAATGCTAACCTCCTGTGAGCTGGGTGGATGGGTGGAAATTATGCTTAAGTATTCAGGCATCCTGGGTCTATTTTTGTACTTTTCAGACGAAGCAGATAATTGCTAGCTGGATTTTCTGTCTGATACAGAGTGGAGTTGACTGTGGAGCATTGACGAAACTTGCAGTTTCTTGGAAAAATTCCACAAACTTTTGGGTATGAACGCGGGCCAGTAATTTTGCAAACATCACTGTGTGTGTGGAATCACCAATGGAAACAAGGAATTAGAGACAAATGCTTTTAATTACATTTTCTGCAAATGCGCTGCTGCATTTCCTTCATTGTAACAGTGACTACTTTTCAGAAGTACTTCATTGGCTGTTACTGGGATGTTCTGAGGTTGTGAAAGGTGTTATAGAAATGCAAGACTTTTATTTACTTTATAATCACATCATGTTTGTCAAATAAAGAGGGGACAAAACAGTTGTCTTCTTCTACCTTATGGGTGTCATCTGCTTGTGAGTCACAGGCGTTGACGGGTGTTAGGGGTTATGGTTTCCTCAGCCGTAACAGGCCTAGATTTTCCATTCCCACTTGCAGTGTCTGTCTTGGAGGGCAAGTTGGAGGGAATTCGGTGAGAGAGATAGAAATTGGTTTCATGCTGGCATGAAATCACAGTGGGATCATCCAATGGTGGATCGCACGTTAATGGGATGCAAGGTAAGGCCCAGCCAGACTCGTCCACCCCTTGACACAATTTTGTTGGCAGGAAAACACACAGGTTCAGAATATGCCCAGCCAAGCACAATGTGCAGAATTCAGGACCTACCTTTAAGATCTTGCTCAAATCGCAAGGAAAAGAAGATGCTAGAAACCCACAGTTACCTGACCCTGGAGGAACATGGTGGGATCATCATGCATGTAGCTCTGCCATGAAGCTTTCTTGGAAGGTGGAAAGTCTCCATGCAGCAACTTCGATTTCACTGATTCCCCTGACCTGTTTCAGAGTTTCATGGATTTTATCATGGGTTATCTGGCAAAGGGAACAGTCCAGAGAAGGTTCACTAAGTGGATCCTGGGTATGGAGGGATTTTTTTATGAGGAGAGTAACTTGGGCCTGTGCTCATTGGAGTTGAGAGGAATGAGTCATGTAGAATTCTCAAGGGGTTTGATGGGGTAGATGCTGAGAGGTTGTTTTCCCTTGTGGTAGACTCTAGGACTGGAAAGGGTAGTGAATCTATGGAATTCTTTACTGCAGAGGGCTGTAGAGATTGGGTCATTAAGTATGTTCAAGACTGAGATAGAAGATTTTTCATCAGTACGGGAATCAAGGTTATGGGATCAGGCAGGAAAGTGGAGTTGAGGATTATATCAGATCAACCAAGATCTCAATGAATGGTGGAGCTAATGTGATGGGCCAAATGGCCTACTTCTGCTCTTAGGTCTTATGATCAGGGACTTTGCAATGGGCTAGTACAGGTAAGTGTCTAAAGGCATGTGGAGGTTGGGAGGGGAGGAATGCTCAGGTGTGAATGGGAGGGGAAGTTGTACCAGGGAAAGGGAAGGTTGTGAGGGGGCAGGGATTAAAGGTACTGTGGTGGGGTGGAGGGGGAAAGATGTTAAATTGGACGGTTTGGCAGTGGAGGGGGGATGGGTCAAGGTGTTGGGGGGTGAAGATGGGAGGGGCTGGCACATGTGTAAGTTGGGAAGAAGGTGTATGAATGGAGGAATGGTGCAACAGGGCAGGAAGGTGTAAGGGTGGAGGAAGGTATATTGAGGGAGGATGGAGTATGGAGGCTTGTATGGAGAGGGGAAGGTATAAGTGGGAGCAGAGGGGTGATTGTGCTGTATGGAGGGAGGATGGTGTATGAGGAGGTGTTAGTAGTCTATGGAGAGGGGATGGTGTTTGGGGGAGAGGTCAAGGTGATGGTGTATGTTGGGGGGAAGGTGTATTGGGAGGAGAGGGCACGAGGTGGTGGTGCATGCAGTAAGAAGGTGTATGGGGAGGAGAGGGGAGAAGGTGGTGTATCCAGGGGAAAGGTCTATGTGGAGGAGAGGGGAGGAGGCAGTGGTGTATGCAAGGGGGAAGGTGAATGGGGAAAAGAGGGGAGGAGGTGGTGGTGTATGCAGGGGGAAGGTGTACGGGGAGGAGAGATGGGGAGGTAGTGATGCATGCAGGGGGCAGGTGTATGGGGAGGGGAGGGGAGGAGGTGGTGGTGTATGCAGGGGGAAGGTGTATGGGGAGGGGAGGGGAGGAGGTGGTGGTGTATGCAGGGGGAAGGTGTATGGGGAGGGGAGGGGAGGAAGTGGTGGTGTATGCAGGGGGAAGGTGTATGGGGAGGAGAGATGGGGAGGTGGTGGTGTATGCAGGGGGAAGGTGTATGGGGAGGAGAGATGGGGAGGTGGTGGTGTGTGCAGGGGGAAGGTGTATGGGGAGGAGAGGGGAGGAGGTGGTGGTGTATGCAGGGGGAAGGTGTATGGGGAGGGGAGGGGAGGAAGTGGTGGTGTATGCAGGGGGAAGGTGTATGGGGAGGAGAGGGGAGGAGGGGGTGGTGTATGCAGGGGGAAGGTGTATGGGGAGGAGAGATGGGGAGGTGGTGGTGTATGCAGGGGGAAGGTGTATGGGGAGGAGAGATGGGGAGGTGGTGGTGTGTGCAGGGGGAAGGTGTATGGGGAGGAGAGGGGAGGAGGTGGTGGTGTATGCAGGGGGAAGGTGTATGGGGAGGAGAGATGGGGAGGTGGTGGTGTGTGCAGGGGGAAGGTGTATGGGGAGGAGAGATGGGGAGGTGGTGGTGTATGCAGGGGGAAGGTGTATGGGGAGGAGAGATGGGGAGGTGGTGGTGTATGCAGGGGGAAGGTGTATGGGGAGGAGAGATGGGGAGGTGGTGGTGTGTGTAGGGGGAAGGTGTATGGGGAGGAGAGGGGAGGAGGTGGTGGTGTATGCAGGGGGAAGGTGTATGGGGAGGAGAGATGGGGAGGTGGTGGTGTGTGCAGGGGGAAGGTGTATGGGGAGGAGAGATGGGGAGGTGGTGGTGTGTGCAGGGGGAAGGTGTATGGGGAGGAGAGATGGGGAGGTGGTGGTGTATGCAGGGGGAAGGTGTATGGGGAGGAGAGATGGGGAGGTGGTGGTGTATGCAGGGGGAAGGTGTATGGGGAGGAGAGATGGGGAGGTGGTGGTGTATGCAGGGGGTAGGTGTATGGGGAGGAGAGATGGGGAGGTGGTGGTGTGTGCAGGGGGAAGGTGTATGGGGAGGAGAGGGGAGGAGGTGGTGGTGTATGCAGGGGGAAGGTGTATGGGGAGGAGAGATGGGGAGGTGGTGGTGTGTGCAGGGGGAAGGTGTATGGGGAGGAGAGGGGAGGAGGTGGTGGTGTATGCAGGGGGAAGGTGTATGGGGAGGAGAGATGTGGAGGTGGTGGTGTATGCAGGGGGAAGGTGTATGGGGAGGGGAGGGGAGGAGGTGGTGGTGTATGCAGGGGGAAGGTGTATGGGGAGGGGAGGGGAGGAAGTGGTGGTGTATGCAGGGGGAAGGTGTATGGGGAGGAGAGATGGGGAGGTGGTGGTGTATGCAGGGGGAAGGTGTATGGGGAGGAGAGATGGGGAGGTGGTGGTGTGTGCAGGGGGAAGGTGTATGGGGAGGAGAGGGGAGGAGGTGGTGGTGTATGCAGGGGGAAGGTGTATGGGGAGGGGAGGGGAGGAAGTGGTGGTGTATGCAGGGTGAAGGTGTATGGGGAGGAGAGGGGAGGAGGGGGTGGTGTATGCAGGGGGAAGGTGTATGGGGAGGAGAGATGGGGAGGTGGTGGTGTATGCAGGGGGAAGGTGTATGGGGAGGAGAGATGGGGAGGTGGTGGTGTATGCAGGGGGAAGGTGTATGGGGAGGAGAGGGGAGGAGGTGGTGGTGTATGCAGGGGGAAGGTGTATGGGGAGGAGAGATGGGGAGGTGGTGGTGTATGCAGGGGGAAGGTGTATGGGGAGGGGAGGGGAGGAGGTGATGGTGTATGCAGGGGGAAGGTATATGGGGAGGAGAGATGGGGAGGTGGTGGTGTATGCAGGGGGAAGGTGTATGGGGAGGAGAGATGGGGAGGTGGTGGTGTATGCAGGGGGAAGGTGTATGGGGAGGAGAGATGGGGAGGTGGTGGTATATGCGGGGGGAAGGTGTATGGGGAGGAGAGATGGGGAGGTGGTGGTATATGCGGGGGGATGGTGTATGGGGAGGAGAGATGGGGAGGTGGTGGTGTATGCAGGGGGAAGGTGTATGGGGAGGAGAGGGGAGGAGGTGGTGGTGTATGCAGGGGGAAGGTGTATGGGGAGGAGACATGGGGAGGTGGTGGTGTATGCAGGGGGAAGGTGTATGGGGAGGGGAGGGGAGGAGGTGGTGGTGTATGCAGGGGGAAGGTATATGGGGAGGAGAGATGGGGAGGTGGTGGTGTATGCAGGGGGAAGGTGTATGGGGAGGAGAGATGGGGAGGTGGTGGTGTATGCAGGGGGAAGGTGTATGGGGAGGAGAGATGGGGAGGTGGTGGTATATGCGGGGGGAAGGTGTATGGGGAGGAGAGATGGGGAGGTGGTGGTATATGCGGGGGGAAGGTGTATGGGGAGGAGAGATAGGGAGGTGGTGGTGTATGCAGGGGGAAGGTGTATGGGGAGGAGAGATGGGGAGGTGGTGGTGTATGCAGGGGGAAGGTGTATGGGGAGGAAAGATGGGGAGGTGGTGGTCTATGCAGGGGGAAGGTGTATGGGGAGGAGAGATGGGGAGGTGGTGGTGTATGCAGGGGGAAGGTGTATGGGGAGGAGAGGGGAGGAGGTGGTGGTGTGTGCAGGGGGAAGGTGTATGGGGAGGAGAGATGGGGAGGTGGTGGTGTATGCAGGGGGAAGGTGTATGGGGAGGAGAGATGGGGAGGTGGTGGTGTATGCAGGGGGAAGATGTATGGGGAGGGGAGGGGAGGAGGTGGTGGTCTATGCAGGGGGAAGGTGTATGGGGAGGAGAGATGGGGAGGTGGTGGTGTGTGCAGGGGGAAGGTGTATGGGGAGGGGAGGGGAGGAGGTGGTGGTATATGCAGGGGGAAGGTGTATGGGGAGGAGAGATGGGGAGGTGGTGGTGTATGCAGGGGGAAGGTGTATGGGGAGGGGAGGGGAGGAGGTGGTGGTGTGTGCAGGGGGAAGGTGTATGGGGAGGAGAGATGAGGAGGTGGTGGTGTATGCAGGGGGAAGGTGTATGGGGAGGGGAGGGGAGGAGGTGGTGGTGTATGCAGGGGAAAGGTGTATGGGGAGGAGAGATGTGGAGGTGGTGGTGTACGCAGGGGGAAGGTGTATGGGGAGGAGAGATGGGGAGGTGGTGGTGTATGCAGGGGGAAGGTGTATGGGGAGGAGAGGGGAGGAGGTGGTGGTGTATGCAGGGGGAAGGTGTATGGGGAGGAGAGATGGGGAGGTGGTGGTGTGTGCAGGGGGAAGGTGTATGGGGCGGAGAGGGGAGGAGGTGGTGGTGTGTGCAGGGGGAAGGTGTATGGGAAGGAGAGGGGAGGGGGTGGTGGTGTGTGCAGGGGGAAGGTGTATGGGGAGGAGAGATGGGGAGGTGGTGGTGTATGCAGGGGGAAGGTGTATGGAGAGGAGAGGGGAGGAGGTGGTGGTGTATGCAGGGGGAAGGTGTATGGGGAGGAGAGATGGGGAGGTGGTGGTGTGTGCAGGGGGAAGGTGTATGGGGAGGGGAGGGGAGAAGTTGGTGGTGTATGCAGGGGGAAGGTGTATGGGGAGGGCAGGGGAGGAGGTGCTGGTGTATGCAGGGGGAATGTGTATGGGGAGGGGAGGGGAGGAGGTGGTGGTGTGTGCAGGGGGAAGGTGTATGGGGAGGGGAGGTGAGGAGGTGGTGGTGTGTGCAGGGGGAAGGTGTATGGGGAGGGGAGGGGAGGAGGTGGTGGTATATGCAGGGGGAAGGTGTATGGGGAGGAGAGATGGGGAGGTGGTGGTGTGTGCAGGGGGAAGGTGTATGGGGAGGGGAGGGGATGGGAGGAGGTGGTGGTGTATGCAGGGGGAAGGTGTATGGGGAGGAGAGATGGGGAGGTGGTGGTGTATGCAGGGGGAAGGTGTATGGGGAGGGGAGGGGATGGGAGGAGGTGGTGGTGTATGCAGGGGGAAGGTGTATGGGGAGGAGAGATGGGGAGGTGGTGGTGTATGCAGGGGGAAGGTGTATGGGGAGGAGAGATGGGGAGGTGGTGGTGTATGCAGGGGGAAGGTGTATGGGGAGGAGAGATGGGGAGGTGGTGGTGTATGCAGGGGGAAGGTGTATGGGAAGGAGAGGGGAGGAGGTGGTGGTGTGTGCAGGGGGAAGGTGTATGGGGAGGAGAGATGGGGAGGTGGTGGTGTGTGCAGGGGGAAGGTGTATGGGGAGGAGAGATGGGGAGGTGGTGGTCTATGCAGGGGGAAGGTGTATGGGGAGGAGAGGGGAGGAGGTGGTGGTGTATGCCGGGGGAAGGTATATGGGGAGGAGAGATGGGGAGGTGGTGGTCTATGCAGGGGGAAGGTGTATGGGGAGGAGAGGTTAGGAGGTGGTGGTGTATGCAGGGGGATGGTGTATGGGGAGGAGAGATGGGGAGGTGGCGGTGTATGCAGGGGGAAGGTGTATGGGGAGGAGAGATGGGGAGGTGGTGGTCTATGCAGGGGGAAGGTGTATGGTTAGGAGAGATGGGGAGGTGGTGGTGTATGCAGGGGGAAGGTGCATGGGGAGGAGAGGGGAGGAGGTGGTGGTGTATGCAGGGGGAAGGTGTATGGGGAGGAGAGATGGGGAGGTGGTGGTGTATGCAGGGGGAAGGTGTATGGGGAGGGGAGGGGAGGAGGTGGTGGTGTATGCAGGGGGAAGGTATATGGGGAGGAGAGATGGGGAGGTGGTGGTGTATGCAGGGGGAAGGTGTATGGGGAGGAGAGATGGGGAGGTGGTGGTGTATGCAGGGGGAAGGTGTATGGGGAGGAGAGATGGGGAGGTGGTGGTATATGCGGGGGGAAGGTGTATGGGGAGGAGAGATGGGGAGGTGGTGGTATATGCGGGGGGAAGGTGTATGGGGAGGAGAGATAGGGAGGTGGTGGTGTATGCAGGGGGAAGGTGTATGGGGAGGAGAGATGGGGAGGTGGTGGTGTATGCAGGGGGAAGGTGTATGGGGAGGAAAGATGGGGAGGTGGTGGTCTATGCAGGGGGAAGGTGTATGGGGAGGAGAGATGGGGAGGTGGTGGTGTATGCAGGGGGAAGGTGTATGGGGAGGAGAGGGGAGGAGGTGGTGGTGTGTGCAGGGGGAAGGTGTATGGGGAGGAGAGATGGGGAGGTGGTGGTGTATGCAGGGGGAAGGTGTATGGGGAGGAGAGATGGGGAGGTGGTGGTGTATGCAGGGGGAAGATGTATGGGGAGGGGAGGGGAGGAGGTGGTGGTCTATGCAGGGGGAAGGTGTATGGGGAGGAGAGATGGGGAGGTGGTGGTGTGTGCAGGGGGAAGGTGTATGGGGAGGGGAGGGGAGGAGGTGGTGGTATATGCAGGGGGAAGGTGTATGGGGAGGAGAGATGGGGAGGTGGTGGTGTATGCAGGGGGAAGGTGTATGGGGAGGGGAGGGGAGGAGGTGGTGGTGTATGCAGGGGAAAGGTGTATGGGGAGGAGAGATGTGGAGGTGGTGGTGTATGCAGGGGGAAGGTGTATGGGGAGGAGAGATGGGGAGGTGGTGGTGTATGCAGGGGGAAGGTGTATGGGGAGGAGAGGGGAGGAGGTGGTGGTGTATGCAGGGGGAAGGTGTATGGGGAGGAGAGATGGGGAGGTGGTGGTGTGTGCAGGGGGAAGGTGTATGGGGCGGAGAGGGGAGGAGGTGGTGGTGTGTGCAGGGGGAAGGTGTATGGGAAGGAGAGGGGAGGGGGTGGTGGTGTGTGCAGGGGGAAGGTGTATGGGGAGGAGAGATGGGGAGGTGGTGGTGTATGCAGGGGGAAGGTGTATGGAGAGGAGAGGGGAGGAGGTGGTGGTGTATGCAGGGGGAAGGTGTATGGGGAGGAGAGATGGGGAGGTGGTGGTGTGTGCAGGGGGAAGGTGTATGGGGAGGGGAGGGGAGAAGTTGGTGGTGTATGCAGGGGGAAGGTGTATGGGGAGGGCAGGGGAGGAGGTGGTGGTGTATGCAGGGGGAATGTGTATGGGGAGGGGAGGGGAGGAGGTGGTGGTGTGTGCAGGGGGAAGGTGTATGGGGAGGGGAGGTGAGGAGGTGGTGGTGTGTGCAGGGGGAAGGTGTATGGGGAGGGGAGGGGAGGAGGTGGTGGTATATGCAGGGGGAAGGTGTATGGGGAGGAGAGATGGGGAGGTGGTGGTGTGTGCAGGGGGAAGGTGTATGGGGAGGGGAGATGGGGAGGTGGTGGTGTATGCAGGGGGAAGGTGTATGGGGAGGAGAGATGGGGAGGTGGTGGTGTATGCAGGGGGAAGGTGTATGGGGAGGAGAGATGGGGAGGTGGTGGTGTATGCAGGGGGAAGGTGTATGGGAAGGAGAGGGGAGGAGGTGGTGGTGTGTGCAGGGGGAAGGTGTATGGGGAGGAGAGATGGGGAGGTGGTGGTGTATGCAGGGGGATGGTGTATGGGGAGGAGAGATGGGGAGGTGGCGGTGTATGCAGGGGGAAGGTGTATGGGGAGGAGAGATGGGGAGGTGGTGGTCTATGCAGGGGGATGGTGTATGGTTAGGAGAGATGGGGAGGTGGTGGTGTATGCAGGGGGAAGGTATATGGGGAGGAGAGATGGGGAGGTGGTGGCGTATGCGTGGGTGTACTCTGGCGTGCTTTAAATATGGCACTGAAGACCCAGCATAGCAGATAAATCAGAGTTCACCTGCCAGCAATTTGATATATTTCCCATGAACTCCTTCTTAATGATATAAGACGTGCTGGCATCAGACAATGTGGTGCAAAATCCTATCAATGCGACCAACGGGAAAAGTGTCATTTTTCATGCCTGCTGCCGCACTTAGTGAAATTCAGTGGAGTAAATTGGCAGTAACTGAAACTTATCACGTGTTTCAGAGGTCATTTGTTTTTTGAAATGACAAGACTTAATCTTTTGTGGCAAGTTTAGTTCCCATTTGTCGTGTGAATACAGCAATGTCACGCCATTCAATGTGCTTCAATGGTGACTCCAACAGAGGAAGCCTTCTTTGTGAAGCTGCTCTAGAAGCGCAATCAGGACAGCAATATTTAGGTTTGTGACTTTTACCCGCACATATGCCTCTTGTCTGAAGTTACTGCACCATTTCCTGAGAGCAGTGGGGTGGCACGGTGGCATAGTGGTTAGCACTGCTGCCTCACAGGGATCTGGGTTCACTGTCTGTGCAGAGTCTGCATGTTCTCACTGTGTCTGCATGGGTTTCCTTTGGGTTCTCCGATTTCCTTCCACAGTCCAAAGATGTGCGGGTTCGGTTGATTGGCCATGCAAAATTGCCCCTTAGTGTCCTGTGATGTGTTGGTTAAAGGGTTTAGTGGGGTCAATGTGTGGGGTTGTGGGGATAGAGCCTAGGTGGGATTGTTGTTGGCGCAGACTTGATGGACTGAATGGCCTCCTTCTGCACTGTACAGTTTCTATGATTTCTATGATGTCAATCACCCAAGGCTGGAATTGAACCTGGGTCGTTGGCACTGTGAGGCAGCAGTGCTAACCACTGTGCATCCTGTGGCATTGGTGTTGTTTTAAAGTGAATACAGTAAATCCTTAACTTTGATTTCCATTGAATGTTTTCACAGTGCGTGATCTAATGTGGCAATATCATATGTACCAGAGAGGAATAGCACACCGAGTGTGTTATATTTTTCGATTATACGCCACAGGGGCCAGTTAGCCTGCCTCCTTGCCCTGCCCCTAAGAGTGGAAGGCAATGGTAAACCACCACTGATAAAAAATTGCCAAGGGAGTGATTCAGAATGAAACATCAGCAGACAATGAGCCAAGGAATCTTCTTCAGTCACAACACACGTACATGATGCTGATGATGATAGACATCTTAACAGCTGATGTCTTAAAACAAAAAGCAACCTGAATAAGTAATTTAGAGCACGGTCACCTATGCATGAACAGAATCTTTAGGGTTGTTTTTATTTTGGCCTTGGGCTACTTTTGAGATGTTGTTTTCCTTGGTGAGCAGGAGCAAGGTGGCTTTGTGATCATCCTGACTCAGCCCCACCAGGCAAACTTATGTCTCAAGCTCCCAATTATCATTCCATCATCAGCGTCACAAATTAGCTGTTGCTTTTCCAATTATATATAGCGCCTACACTCAAAAACGACATCACTGACTGGACAATGGTAGGAGTGAGGGGCCACCCTTGCTTTTATTGCCATGCTTACTTTCACTTTGCTTTCAAGGTGCACCAGTTTCACCCTCTCAGATATATTTTTAACCAATAATAAATGAATGATAAAGATCTAACATCAAATGCTTCCCTTCTGATTACAGGGGCAATTCTCTGTGTTTGTACTGAAGCCTTTCTTGATAGTTGTGGATGTTTGTTGATGATCACTGAAGGCAGACAACCTGCTCCAATGGGCATGAAAATGTGGGAAGTACAACCCCACCCCCTACAGCCCCCGCTCCCAATACACTTCACACCATTGTACACGGGTTTTCTTAAATGAAACGTGATGTTCTTTAATTCCTCCACCTGATGCCTTTATCTGTTGAAGACAGTGATTCCTTGCTGGAGTACCCTTCCACACTAACAATCCTCTGCACCTCTTGTAAGTGGCTGCTCTTTATTTCTGTGATCTTGCCACAGATGTGGAGAACTCTCCACTCACCCGATGAAAGAACAGCGTGTTCCGAAAGCTTGTGGCGTTTACTATCAAATAAACCTGTTGGAATTTAACCTGGTGTTGTGAGACTTCTTACTGATTTTGCCACAGGGGCAGAGGGTTCAGAGGTTGATGGGAGAGAGAGCTCAGTTAAATGATTAACTGTGCATTGGAACAGTTTCCTGGGGCGATCCAGCTTCCAAACAAATCTCAAGGGAAATCAGCAACTCATTCCATGGAGGCAGCAGCCAATTAAGGCTCCACCTTATGGGGACATTTTCAGTAACATCCCCCCTCCCACCACCCCCCACTCCTGTGTCAGACTAAGCTCCTCTGAGATCGGAAGCCGCCAGCATCTTGGGGGCGGGAGTGTTTGGCAGCAGGCCCGTAGGGTATCAGTACCTCCTTTCACTGAACCAATGATTGAGCCTTACGTGATAAAAGTCCACTGCCAAGGCCAAAAGTATTCCTGTGGATGGGCTTTGCCATCACACCTATAACCCTAACAACCCTGGCCCTCCTTTAATTTTAGATTTTCAGCAGGCTTCCAAGAGTGCCTCTATTTTGAGACATATTCTCACATTTGCCTTTCTGCCTCAGCAGCACTCACTGCTTCCAGTAGAACTGCTGGTTAGCCCGATTGCAGACCCTATCATTGTGCTTCCTGCTTCAGAAACCCACTACCATTCTGGCAAAGGTAGAGGCAGCCAATTAAAGTGAGCCTTGTTTACATAAGAACATAAGAAATAGGAGCAGGAGTAGGCCATCCAGCCCCTCGAGCCTGCCCCGCCATTCAATAAGATCATGGCTGATCTGTCGTGGCTCAGTTCCACTTTCCCGCCCTCTCCCCATAACCCTTAATCCCCTCTCTTATCAAAAACCCATCAACCCGCGTCTTAAAAATATTTAGCGAGGCAGCCTCCACCACTTCAACAGGGAGAGAATTCCAGAGATTCACCACCCTTTGAGTGAAGAAGTTCCTCCTCAACTCCGTTCTAAACCGCCCCCCCTTTATCTTGAGGCTGTGCCCCCTAGTCCTACTGTCTTTTTTGAGCGGGAAGAGTCTCTCCACCTCTATCCTATCCATCCCATTCATCATCTTATCAATGAGATCTCCCCTCATTCTTCTAAACTCTAACGAGTACAAGCCTAGTTTATTCAGCCTCTCCTCATAGCTCAACCCCCTCAACTCCGGTATCAGCCTAGTAAACCTCCTCTGCACTCCCTCCAAGGCCAAAATATCTTTGCGCAGGTGTGGCGCCCAAAACTGCACACAGTACTCCAGCTGCGGCCTCACCAATGCCCTATACAGCTGCAGCAAGACCTCCCTACTTTTATATTCAATCCCCCTCGCTTACCCTACATATGGTCCCAATATCAGGTTCCCCAGGCCAGTGGGAGAATTCAGCCTGATGAGTCTTGGTTAGCTAGTTGATCTAGGAGGGCTTTTCTGCTATGCTTGATCTTGTCCTTGTTATTGCAATTCCTGCCAAGCAGGACTGAGAAATCTGGATCATTTTTTTCCTTTCAGCATGTCGCATAAGCAGTTTACAGACAATGAGGTACATTTGAATTGTGGTCCCAACTGTAATATAAAATAGACAATCAGATTGCAAGTTCCCACAAAGTGTAATATGAGAATGGCCAGACTGTCTGTTTTAGTGAGGTTAGTTGAGGGCTAATTATCAGCCAGAGAGAATTAAGCCGCTCTTTGAAAAAGTGTCAGTGGATCTTTTGTGTCTGCCTGAGATGGCAGACAAGATTTAAGATCTTATCCAAAAGACAGCAGTGCATAGGAGAGTCAGCACTCAAATCTTTGTGATGGGATTTGAAACTGGAACCTTTAGGCTTGAGGTAGCAGTGCTACCACTGAGCCATAACTGAGATCATTGATACCACCATCCCAACTGAAGAGAGCTGAGAACATAAAATGATGGCTGAACCTGGCATTTTTTAACCTGTTATGGCTTAGTATACACTAGAGAATGCAATTACCCATCTGTGTTAAGATTTACAGCTCTGACAAAGGTCATCCTGACCTGAAACATTGGCTCTATTCTATAGATGCTGCCAGACCTGCTGGGATTTTCTAGCATTTTCTGTTTTGTTTAAGATTTACATTGTTATATGTGCATTGAGTAATAATTCAGGCAGGGCTCATGACCACTATCTTTCCTATTTTAATTAAATTTTAAGGTATAGAATTACAGAATGGCTGCAGCACAAAAGAAAGTTATTCAGTTGATCATGTTTGCACTGGCCCTCTGAAGGAGCAATTTACCAAGTGTCATCTCCCTGTAGGCCTGAACCTTCTTCCTTTTTCAGACAGTAACCCAAATCCCTCTTGAATGCCTCACATGAACCTACCTTCACTGCACTCTCAGGTACTGCATTCCAGATCGTCACCACTTCGCTTATTTTGCCAATTACCTTTAATCTGTGCTCTTTGGTTCTCCGTCCTTCCACCAAAGGGGACGGTTTCTCCCCAACTACTCCGCCCAGACCCTTCATGATTTTGCATACCTCTGTCAGATCTCCTCTTGACCTTCTCTTCTCCAAGGTAAACAGTCCCAGCTGCTCCAATCCATTCACATAATTCAGCTTTCTTAACCCTGGGACCATTCTGTTGAGTCTGCTTTGCACCTTTTCCAACACTCTCACATCCTTCCTATAGTGTGGTACCCAGAACTGAATGCAATAGTCTAATTAAGGCCCGACCAGTGCTGTATAAAAGTTTAACATAACAGATGGAACCTTCCCGAACAAATTCTAAGTGTCATAATAATGAGGAAATGGGAGTAAATGGTGCTTGTCTTTTCGGTGTGTTGCACACTGCAATCTTTCAAAAGAGTCTCCATGTGATTCAGGCCAGAATAGAGGCTTCAAGTGTGTGACTCACCCAAAGTGTCTGCTGCTGTGTGCCATTAAACAGGGGAGAACTCCAGATAAACACTAACAATACACACATAGTCTGTCACACCAGGAATATGGCACCTCATAGGGCAACTCCATGATTTACAAAGGGGGATTAATTAGGCCTGCTGTTGGATGCAGTAGAGGAGAGGAGGGTTGGTGGCTTAAGCGAGCAAAGATGAGTGTCCATCTGTCCTGTTATTTGTCCCATCTGCTGTGCCTGCAATGTCCCTGTCGAGCTACCCCCTGACCACTGCGGCCTCCCAGCACCTGACCACTCAGCACCTTCCTTCAACCCCATCACAAACGCCTGCCTGCCAGGGCACGTTCCCGACATACCCCACCCAATCACTACCACCCCCACCCACAACACTCCAACACCCTTCCAAGCCATCATGCTGTCTTACCACCTTCTGTCCCCACAGGAGAGGATGGCCCATAGCAGGAGGAACAGGGGAAAAGTGGAGATGGGATCCCCAAGCTGCACATCCTTAGTGCATTTGAGGAGTGAGCCATGGAGCCAGGCCGGGTTGCACTGCTGGTCTGGAGCCGCAAAACCTTCATTATTATGACCTAACTGAAATAAGCTACAATCTATCCAAATGCTTGTCCCTCCCTTGCACTAAACCACACGTTGGATCGAGATTCCGATGACGTTTCCAAGGAAACCAACCAATCGTTGACACAAGCGTCACCCGCATCATCCACCAGCATAGATATGGCCACCTTATAGGACATGTTAGTGGTGAGGCTTCTGGAAAACCACAGCCATTGATGCACATCAGGTGGAGGTGGGAATGTCGGAGGCTTGGGCAAGCGTAGGTCTGCTGGAGCCAAGGAAACATCAGGGCCATAGCCAGATGCTGAGCTGCTGGAATCAGTTCTCCCGAAGCTACCTAAATGCAGAAGCAGAGAATGTAGGAGGGGCTGTCAGCAACATTGCATTAGCTGCAAGGCTGTTTAGTCTGAAGTTCCACAGCCTTCAGTCGCAGGAATATGGTGCCAGCATTACATGGTACTCAGACTAATACTGCCAAGGTGGCGATTGCAGAGAACCTGGGGCAGGAGATGGTTGCCATGGTTGGTAGGGTTCAAGGCATGGTTGAATCACTAGAGATCAAGCCCAGGAGGATGCTTAAGGCACAGTGGGCCATGGCTCTGGGCCTCGAGAGCTTGGCCCCAGTCTTGGAGGGCTATCGCTGAGGGCACACACGCCACCTGCATACAGAGTTGGGCTTCCAGGACTGGCAAGGCCAGGTGCCACCAAAACTTCTGGAGCCCCCGGCTGTCCCCAGCCCCTCAGCTTCCCCCCCTTCCTGACACCGGTACATCTCCTGTGCAGCAGGATGAACAGGATGGCAATGGCTACATCCGTGACACCCGAAAATCGGCCGCCACCCAGCGAATGCCCACCAAGGGAATCACTTGCCATGGGGTATGGGGCACAACTGATTACCTCCACCTCTGATGTGCATCCTGGGGGTGTGGGGGTGGGTGGGGATGGTGACACCGGGATGTAGCAGTAGGACACACAAAGTTAAGAAGTTATGGGGTCACCAAGAGGGCCCGGGTGAAGGCAGACACTGATTAGGATTCTATTAATTGTCAATTAGAAATTCTCTAATGAATATAATTGCACCCTATAGCTGTGATTAATCTGTCTGTGATCCACATCCCCCAGGGGTGACCATATCCCGAGCGTACACACAGAAGCTCAGACCTCCATTCTATGCGATGGGATCTTTCAGTGTAAGTAGTCTGTGATCCCAAGTTCCCAGCACCTGTGCCAGCCCTCTGACTGCTATAGTATTCCAAGTGCTCATCCAAAGCAGCCGCAACAGTGGGGACCCTTTAGGCCACAGTGACAGACAGTCCGGCATGGCATTCCCAGCGTCCACTGGACCCTGGGACCAGCCCCTGAAAACAACCCCTCCCATCCCCACCAACCCCCCGAGCATTGGAGCGGACAGTGGTGCCCCCAACCCTCAGTAAGGCATGGCCCAGGCATCAGTGCGCAGTCAGATAACAAGTAGGAGTCCGATTTGTGTGGTATCATGGCTGCATCACAGGGTGCTGCACAGTGAGTCATCATCACCCTCCTGCCTGGATCAGTAACTCGCTGACGCAGTCAACCCAGGCCCCATCACCCGGGTATGATATCAATCAGAGCCATGGTGGCAGGGTTATGGACAAGGGTTGGGGGTGTGGGGAGAGGTGGTAAACATTCCAGAAGGGACTATTGGGGGTTGAAGCTGCTGTCCCTTAGTCGGAGAACCTTGTTATAATTAGGGCCTTGCTCACCGTCCTGCCCCGCTGAACCCATGTCACCACCTCCACCCTCCAGCTCCTCCTTGACCTCTTTCTCCATATCCTGCTGGACCTTCTCCTCATCAGGGCCGTCCACCTGTATCCCCTCCACTCCTCACAGAGAGAGAGTGACAGTCTGTAAGGTTATCCATTGCGGGTCTCTCATTCCCTCCCTCCCTGTGTCCCCATGAGTCTGGACTCTGGCACCCCATCACCAACCCCGGTGCCACATGCAGCCACAATGGTCAACCCTCGCCACATCCTCGCTATGGGGGGGCGGAGGGGGCACAAAGAGCATACAAGTGGCTGTGAGAGGTCCCCGTTGGGAACTCCAGCATCATAGACATGAGTGCATTGATCTGTATGTCTGGTGCATTGACTTTCAGGAATGGCTAACAGTTCAGACAGGCGGGGAAGGGGCAGCCTTGTGACTAGCATGGGACGGCAGCACTGCAGAGTCCATGTAATGTGAGGAGCCATGTTAATACCTGCCGAGTTCCCTTGACTGGATCAGCAGCGGACAGAGCTGCTACTTGTTTCTTGTTTCCCCATTGTGGGATGGGATGTCAGCAGTCAGCCATGAAGCCTGTCCAGCGAACAAGTGGCAGGGTAACCACGGCGACATCAGCGAGGCTGGGAATCAACCTCATAAGCAACCCCTCAGGGGTCGCTCGGCGACCAGTGGGAATGTACGCAACACAAGCACCAAGTCAACACCGGCTCCCAAACAAAGGGCCTCATACTGTCACATAAGCCCTTCAAAAACCTTCACCCATGCAAAACCTGCACCATGGCATCGCCTGAGACCCTGCACCCTGGGGATCGGTGCCCCTCACTACTGTTGTGCTGGAACCAGACTTTTATAGAGCGGTGGTGCTTAGCGCCGGCATGACATCACGACAGCGAGATGGGGAGATTCTAGGGAGGGAGCTGATAGGGTGCCAAGCTCACTAACTCCATTCACATTCATGTTACCAAGCTTCGCACCCATTTCGAGTACAGCGGTTTTTGCCACGAGAAAGGAATTGGACCATTTAGTGCTGGGCACAAACCTGATTATCGGCAACGCAAGCAATCTTTCCAACTGGCCATGCTGATCAACTGGAACAGAGATGTGGTAAGATCGCGCCCAACTACTTGACTTTTATATTTAATGCCCCTACGAGGAAAGTATTTACTCCATAGTAGATTTACTTTTTCCTGTTTTCTCCACCCAAATGAATGGGGAAAAATAGAAGGAAAGGCCACCGAGGGAAAGAGATTCTAAAAGTGGCTGAGCAGTGGCCCTGATACATAATTGATCCTAAGTGGTTGCTCAGATTAAATTCTAGAAACATAACTATGAACATTGAACACAATTTAGACATTTATGGAGCTCAGCCTAAAGGAAATGATGGGCTCCAGTAACAATTAATTAGATTCAGTTTACATCGGAAGAAGATGTGCAGCCAGTTGCTTGGTCTGATAACCAAATGGATGCACAGCGAGGTGAAGGGACCAGTTCATTTTTACTGTTGCCCAATTTCAGACACTGACGTTTTATGCACAAAAAAAAGGAGCAACTATTTTGGAAAGCATCAACATATACAATCTAGCAAACCAGCAACTTTGAGGTTTGTAACCTCTGCCAAACAGACTTGTGAAAAGGCTGACTGTGGGAAAGAGGGCAATAAGTTGAAGGTTGGCGAGAGTGTTGTCAGTTGAGGTGGAGGTTTGTAGAGGATGGTTGAGAGATAGGAATGTGTGAGATAGCAAGAGGCGTTGATCAGAACTGTGCTGTAGAAGAGGATGCCCAAAAAGTGACAGGATTCTCCCTGTGTTCAGACCACATCCCTTCATTGAGCCTTTAATGATCCAGGTCCTTGTGGTCACACACCTACTGCTCCCTCCTCAGCAACCTGAAAGCAAACTTGCTGCATGAGGTTCTCCTCCTATACCATTCTCAGGAAAAAGAACCCCACACCTCTGGAATCTTTGCCTCCAGGGGCATGTCCATGAACTGTGTGGTTGTTTCCCAGAATCACAGAATCCTTACAGTGCCGAAGAAGCCATTCAGCCCATTGGGTTTGCGCCAATCACAATCCCATCCAGGCCCTATTCCCGTAATCCCACATATTTACCCTGCTAATCCCCTGACACTAGGATCAATTTAGCACGGCTAATCCGCCTAACTGGCACATCTTTGGACTGTGGGAGGAAACCAGAACACCATGCAGACATGGGGAGAATGTGCAAACTCCACACAGGCAATGACCCAGTGTTGGAATTGAACCCGGGTCCCTGGCGCCCACAAGTTTCATGACTTCCACCCAGCAGCTCATTTTTCGTTCACGCTGGATTTGCTTTCTATACACTGCTATACATTGTGAATCCTGCAGCCTGAGTCCCTTAATAGAGATCCTTCATTACTTCCTCAGGCTATGATCCCTTCCCACCTTTCTTGATTGGTTAAGAGGCAGGACACTGATTAATTTGCTTTGGGGAAAGGAAAATGGCACTCAATCGGCTTCCCACCCCAAAAGCGGTCTTCCCACTTTGCAGGGACCAAAGTGAGAAGATTCTGTCCGGTTCACCTCAATGAGAATTCTTCCAATTGATTGGTTAGAGAGCCTTCCTGTTTTATGTCCTGCTCACAACCACAGATCTCCTGTACTGGGGACCACATGGGATCAAAGGCCTGATGGAAGCAAAGGCTGGATTTTCATTCCAGGTTCCAGATCCTGAAGCAGGAATGAATTCTGGGTTCGGGCTGGAGGTGCCAGTGGCAGGACACTGGAAATGATTTTGGAGGAAGCAGCTAGCGATCACCTCTCGGAGCTCTATCCAATTAAGGATGGTGCAGCAGCTCCCAAGAGTGGAGGGTCAGTAGGAGCCCTCCTGCACTGAAAGATCAGCAACCCACCGTTCATTGTGATAGCTGTCCATGTAAGTAGATGAAGGAGAATGTATCTCAAGCTAGAGGTGCCCTCTGAAGACCTATCACAAATACAAAGAGGCCACAGCTTTTAGGCCACTGCCTCAGAGAAGCAACTTTTCCATTGAACATTCAGTAGTTGTAACGTTACAGCGAACCCAAATGTGAAGAGAGGTTAGTTTCCACACAAAATGGAGTACTGCCTCCCACCACATGACTCCCAGTTTATCTCCAAGAGGCCCCCTTCCTGCCTTGGCTGTGTCCCAACCTGAAGGAAGGGTTCGTATGCTCTTCGGAAATGTTGGCAGGGTGGGGTTACCAGGCCTTTATGTGGCCTAATTGAGTACCTGCCCCTTACAGGTGGCCAGATGCCACCTCCTTGCTATCACCTGTTCAAAAATGGACTGGAGGCAGAAACATATCAGCAAACTAGCATGGCAGTGGCCACTGGGGAATTACCAGCCAGTGCGCTGCTGATCCCATCTCCACAGCCCAAATAAAAAATTGGCCCCAATTCTCCACTCAAAAGCCACAAAAATATCTGTGGGCTGCTGTTAGCATAGTGAATGTCATGTGTCATTCCTTCACTGTTAAACACAAAATGTTGCCAAATCTGCTATTTTCAAGTACAGCTGAGAGACTGGAAGGCACTTTGTTATCTCTAGACAATAAAAATATCAAGATGGACACAGGAAATACAAATGTTATATTTGGCCTTGCCTTGTTCCATAAAGCTGAACTTGTATGGCAGCATGAATTGGATAAGTAGATGTTGGAAAAGGTCACAGCCTATGCTGATAGTGAGTAATATTTCTTATCCTGAAATCCTGGGGGCAGGTTGCTTTTATATGTGTAACTAAATTGTAAACCTGTTAAAAAAACAAAAGGTTTATGATTCAATTGCACAGAGGAAATCTTCCCCTTCAGTCTCAGGCCCCAGGCTATCATATGTTCTTCAATTCTAAATACCTTATAACAGCAAGCAAGAAGAGATAGGGAGGAAATGGAAAGGACAAGACTGCTTGTCCCAGATTCTGGAGTACTTCAATCTTGAAACTAATATACCAATTGAGCTGTTCTGAAAATCAGCTGAAATATGCTAATAACTGCAAAAAGAACCCTGCTTCTCCTCAAGATAATCACCCCGAAGACTGGCAACTTTGGAATAAGGGAAAAGATATAAATAACATAGAGGGAGGATTGCTTGCAATTTTGAGTATAAAAGAAAACTATTAACTTTGTAATTGTTAAACTAAAAATTACTAAATGGCAACATGCTGAAATACTTTATTTTGTTCCATATGAGGTAAACATGTTTATTTTTCTCTGTTTAAATAATTACCCAAGAACTACCTAATCCCATGACTGTCCTTTATATCAGCACCACGCAAATCCGTGACACTTGTTCTGCATTCTTCTCAAGGAAAGTGATTGTAATCATTTGAGAAGCTCCCTGGAGGACAAACCAATAATTGCATCATATAGATTGCCGGAGTGTTCGTTATTGTCTGCTTCCTACAATTGGTAATCCAATTTGAATGAAAGGACATGAAATGAATATATGACTCACCCTGAACAATGATTTGCAGCAATGGTGACGAGCTAATTTCAGCAGGTTCTTAGGATCAAATGTTAGTTTTCGCCTCAGGAGTCTTAGCAAATGGTGTTTAATTATCCCTGGCTGTAATTATAGGCTGTTGGTATCAGAGGGTGCACTCCAGCAGATGAGCTGGTTGATTAGTGCACCCTGTTTGTTAACTCATGCATGCCATTTTGTACCCACTAGCATTGACTACTATATCATTGCATGTAAATGCACTACTGCAGGGGCCATGGTCTCAAACGGTCTCAGTGATCTGTTGGTTATATTTGTTTCCTTGACAACCAATGGTTAATATGTGTTGCAATGGGCATGCTCACATAGGGGACACTTTTAAAATGTGTATAATTATTGTTCTGTCAAGAGCCACAGATTATTTGTAAATCAGAGCTTCCTGTCTTTATATTGTTGGGGCCTATGTGGAAAAAGAATGCAGACTCACAGCTTGGCAATGACTGGGACGAAATTCGATGTAACATTTATGATTGCTTACTGACTGGTGCTTCTGTTGTGTCCAAATTGGTCTCTTTTGTTGCCTGTTTTACTCAGTCTCCAACACCTCTAAACTTCCTTTATTGTTACTGTAAAAACCGTTGACTAATTTTAACTTTGTCCCTTTAAATCAGCACTAAAGAGGCCAATGGTCTGAAAATGGGGCCTACAGACTTTATTGTCCCATTCACTTTGAGTGCTGACATTTTTAAAGGGGTCAGTTGCTCAGTGGTGAAACCCACATATGTACTTGTGGTAGGCTCATTTATTTTGCAACTCAGTAAACAACTGGATGGGCGTGTGTCCTGCTTACCCCAACCAATTCTGCTGGCAATGCAGTTAAAGTAGGCCAAAAAAATGTGCATTTCGAATTACTTTTGTGGCACCAGTGTTTTTACTCCAGGCCCAATAAAAATAATCACAGCACTCTGCTCCAACCCCACTTACACAATCATGAACTCCCCTTCCCAGGACCCAGCTTGCTGCTGGCCTATAATGTGCCAGTCACAATGGGACACTAATTTGGGTGGACATTTGTTCTAATTAAATGAGGTTGAAGTATTGAAATAGCCAGAAATTAAAGGACTTGTCTAAACTGGGTGATATCCTGGTGGAACTGGGTTTTGATGTCAATTGTGGATGCTTCTTCGAGCAAAAATAGAACATGCCCCCTCCAGATTACTTTCTCTGACAAAGGGTCATCTAGACTTGAAACACTGGTTCTATTCTCTTCCCACAGGTGCTGTCAGACCTGCTGAGATTTTCCAGCATTTTCTGTTTTTGTTTCAGATTCCATCATCCACAGTATTTTGCTTTTATGTCCTCTCCCAATCCTGGAATCTTGTGACCTCTGTGATAGGTTCTGGGGCGACACGTTGGAGCAGGGGCGGCACGGTGGTGCAGTGGTTAGGACGGCTGTCTCACAGCTCTAGGGACCAGGGTTCGAATCCTGACGGGTTGCTATCTATGTGGTGTTTTCATATTCTCCCCATGTCTGTGTGGGTTCCCTCCAGGTGCTCTGGTTTCCTCCTACACTCCAAAGATGCCCAGGTTAGGTGGATTGGTCATGCTAAATTGCCCCTTAGTGTCCCAGGATGAGTAAATTAGAGGGATTATCAGAGTAAGTGTGTGGGGTTGTGGGGATAGAGTCTTGGGTGAGATTATTGGTGGTGGGGATTCTATGATTCTGCAATTCTATGGAAGGCACCACAGTCAACTCTGTTCCTTACTGAGTGGTAACTCAAATGAAACACATGCTCTTCCATCTTGGGTCATTGCCTGACATTCAAAAGCAGGAATTCTGTTTATTCTATCCTCCCAATCCATTGTAAAATCGAAGACTTGTCCACTTACTGGATATTTAAATCTCAATCCAAAACATGGCAGGAGAGGTTCCAGAACATTTTCCATTCCAACACCCAACTGAGGACCATTGCAGTGCCATACTCTTGCTTCATTTGAGAGCAGCTGAGAGTACAGGTCAAGGGTAAAGCCTTCCTGGGCAGTATATTCTTTATTCTTTATTCCTTCATCTAATGTGGGTATCTGAGGTAAGGCCAGCATTTGCTTCCCACCCCTAATTGCCCTTGGCCATTTCAGAGGGCAGTTAAGAGTCAACCACTCTGGGGAGAGGCCGTTCACCTGCTCTGTGTGTGGGAAGGGATACACTGACTTGCCTCACCTGCAGAGACACCAGCGAGTTCACACCGGGGAGAGGCCGTTCACCTGCTCTGACTGTGGGAAAGGATTCACTCAGTTATCCCACCTGCTGAGTCACAATGTCACTCACACCAACGAGAGACCCTTTAAATGTTCTGACTGTGGGAGTGGTTTCAAAAGCTCTGGAGAGCTGGTGTCCCACCAGCGCACTCACACTGAGGAGAGACCCTTCGGCTGCTCTCACTGCGCAAAGAGATTCAGAACATCGTCCAACCTGCAGACACACCAGCGAGTTCACACCGGGGAGAGACCGTTCACCTGCTCGGTGTGTGGGATGGGATTTACTCAGTTATCCCACCTGCTGAGTCACAAAGTCATTCACACCAATGAGAGAAACTTTAAATGCTCTGAGTGTGGGAGTTCCTTCAAACATGCTTCAGATCTGAGGGTCCACAAGCGCATTCACACCGGGGACAGACCGTTCAGCTGCTGTCACTGCACAAAGAGGTTTAGAACGTCCTCGCACTTGCAGGTACACCAGCGCACTCACACCGGGGAGAAACCATTTATCTGCTGTGTGTGTGGGAAGGGCTTCACTCAGTCATCTGCCCTGTCGACGCACACAGTCACTCACACTCAGGACAGACCCTTTAAATGCTCTGACTGCGGGAGGGATTTCAAAAGCTCTCAGGAACTGATGGTCCACCAGCGCGTTCACACCGAGGAGAGACCCTTTGGCTGCTCTCACTGCTCAAAGAGGTTTAGAACAGCGTCCAACCTGCAGAGACACCAGCGAGTTCACACCGGGGAGAGACCGTTCACCTGCTCGGTGTGTGGGAAGAGATTCACTGTTTCATCCTCTCTGCAGAGACACCAGCGAGTTCACGAGTGATAACAGGAGTTGGATTCTGCTGTTATTGTTTCTGCTCTGAATTATAGCAAGGTCTGCAATTTATTCATTCTGACAGTAGGTCACTGGCGAGGGTTTCTTTCTGTCGGACTGGCCGCTCTCATGACTTTGCTCCCAGTGGACTGATGCTCTTTGAACCTGGGAGAGCACATTTCCCACTGAAATGATCCACAAAAGCTGATGAAGGACATTTGTTTTTTTTCCGGGTTAGTAAATAGTCTCTTCCCCTCAACCACAGCTAGATCAAAAATAAATACAGAAAGAACCGGAAAAATGCAGCAAGTCTGGCAGCAACAGTGGAGAGAGAAACCGAGTTAATGTTTCACGCCCAACGTAACTCAACCTCAGAACGAGAGGGGGAAATGGGATGGGTTTGATGCTGGTAAGAAAGAAGGGAGGGTCAGGGAGAACAAAAGGGAAAGTCAGGGATTGGTTAGAGAGCGGGTGAGATTAAATGACAAAAATGTCCTAGAACAAAAGGCGAAGGGAGAGGTAATGGTTGTAATAAAGACACAAAGCATTGGTCCAGAGTAAGTGTTAATGGCAGAATAAAGGACAGCTCTGTCTGGAAGCAAAACAACAGGAAAAATGTGTAGTGGTCCATTTTGGCAGGACCAATGGGATGAAGGAGTACAATATCAAGGGTAGGAGTCTTAGCTGTGTTGAGCAGAAGGACCTTGGGGTCCGGGTCCATAGGACTCTTAAATCGGCCTCGCAGGTGGAGGATGTGGTCAAGAAGACGTATGGTGTACTGGCCTTCATTAATCGAGGGATTGAGTTTAGGAGTCGGGAGGTAATGCTGCAACTTTATAAGACCCTTGTCAGACCCCACTTGGAGTACTGTGCTCAGTTCTGGTTGCCTCAGTACAGGAGGGATGTGGAAGCTATTGAGAGGGTGCAGAGGAGATTTACAAGGATGTTCCCTGGATTGGGAGGCATGCCTTATGAAGATAGGTTGAGGGAGCTAGGTCTCTTCTCCCTGGAGAGACGAAGATTGAGAGGCGACCTAATAGAGGTTTATAAAATGTTGAGAGGAATAGATAGGGTGCATTCTCAGAGGCTATTTCCCAGGGTTTTATTTTACCTGGTCTCCCCAATGTACGCTACGACTACGACGATGACAACGGATGAATGAACATCGCTCGACAGGGTTTCCTTCCCAGAGATCAGAGTCCTCATTGGAATTTAATGTTGGCAAGTGTGAGGTGGTCCACTTTGGTAGGAAGAATGGTAGGAAGGACTATTACTTACGTGGCGAAAAACTGCAGCAGGCGACGGTGCAGAGGGACCTCGGGGTCCTTGTGCATGAGTCGCAAAAACCCAGCTTGCAGGTGCAGCAGGTGGTCAGGAAGGCGAATGGGATGCTGGCCTTCATAGCGAGGGGGATTGAATATAAAAGTAGGGAGGTCTTGCTGCAGCTGTATAGGGCATTGGTGAGGCCGCAGCTGGAGTACTGTGTGCAGTTTTGGGCGCCGCACCTGCGCAAGGATATTTTGGCCCTGGAGGGAGTGCAGAGGAGGTTTACTAGGCTGATACCGGAGTTGGGGGGATTGAGCTATGAGGAGAGGCTGAATAAACTAGGCTTGTACTCGTTAGAGTTTAGAAGAATGAGGGGAGATCTCATTGAGACGTATAAGATGATGAATGGGATGGATAGGATAGAGGTGGAGAGACTCTTCCCGCTCAAAAAAGACAGTAGGACTAGGGGGCACAGCCTCAAGATAAAGGGGAGGCGGTTTAGAACGGAGTTGAGGAGGAACTTCTTCACTCAAAGGGTGGTGAATCTCTGGAATTCTCTGCCCGTTGAAGTGGTGGAGGCTGCCTCGCTAAATATTTTTAAGAAGCGGGTTGATGGGTTCTTGATAAGAGAGGGGATTAAGGGTTATGGGGAGAGGGCGGGAAAGTGGAACTGAGCCACAACAGATCAGCCATGATCTTATTGAATGGCGGGGCAGGCTCGAAGGGCTAGATGGCCTACTCCTGCTCCTATTTCTTATGTTCTTATGTTCTTATATTGCTGTGGTCTGGAGTCACATGTAGGCCAGATCTGCCAAGGACAGCAAATATTTTTCCCTAAAGGATTAGTGAAACATTTTTTAATGAAAAATCAAAGCTAGCTTAAGAATTGCCATCACTGAGCCTTGTTTTCACTTCCAGAATTATTCATTGAATTGAATTTTCATGAGTTGTTGTGATTTGAACCTCTGTCCACAGAGCACTAGTCTGGTCCTCTGATGATATTACCACCTCCGCTAAAGATTTACCCATATTCATCCTCAGAATACAGGCTCCACAGGTAAGTCAGCATTTATTGCCCACCACCATCTGTCTTTGAGAAGGTGGTGATGGGTGTTCTCCTTGAACCTTTGCTTTCTGTTTGCCTCACTGTTAGTTATGGTGTTACAGGACTTTGATCCAATAACATTGAAGAGCTAATTGCTTATAAAGGCACTTTGGAAATTCCTTAACGATATGTTTCCATACATATAGGCTGAAATTGATTCCGGGGCAGGCGAAGCTCGCAGAACGGAATTCTCTGTTGACCTCGGGCGGAATCTTATGAGCCTCGCCCAGTTGAGATCATAAAATACCGGTCATAGATTCTCTCACAGTTACACATGACACAATGTTGTAGCATGATAGAACTGGCTGGAATTAGTTTTGCAGTGGCAGCAGTTCAACAGAAATGAATGTGGTTGATCGGCTTCTGACTCAGAGCTAGAGTTCAGTAATTAATGATTCCCAGTAAGACACAGAGGGCTGGAATTTTGTACAGTGGGCAAGAAGGTCAAGTCACATCTTTGTTGTGTGGAGGTTTGGCCCATCACCTCCAGAGGCAAAATGACAACAGAGGTGGGTGGACTGCAAGGTCAGCAAGTTGGAATGCCCACCTCTAGGATACTGGGATATCAGCCCAGTTTTAACAATGAACTTTAGGCCCTCAATCCTCACCCCACCCACTGCACATCCCACATCCATATCCTCTATGCTGCCATGTCCTGATTACCCCATGACCCATGTATCCTCCACAATCACTCATCCGGTATCCACTATGGACAGAGCTCAGGATATTGTTGAATGGACCTAATTAAAACTTCTAACAATCTATTAGAGCTGTCATATTTAAAGACACATCATACTGAAAAAAAATCTCTCATCCATAAAACACATTTAAAAATATATAAATCCCCTAAAGCAGTCGATCCATTGTAAAATCGAAAACTTATGCACTTACTGGATATTTAAATCTCAGTCCAAAACATGGCAGGAGAGGTTCCCAGTATATTTTCCAACAGTTTTGGTACTGTTTCCATTGGATAAAGTTCTGTAATACATGTCAACTCATATACAATGATAGTCCATGTAATGGTCAATTACCTTTGTAGGACAGAGCACTATAATCAACCACTTCAATAAAAAAACACTCCTAACTTGTAATACAGCATTGAACAATTGAAACTGAAAGAACTTTTTTATATTTCAAAGCATGTGAAGTAAAGAGTTCCAGGAACAGGGTGCTTTTATTCTGTTCTTTGTTTAGGACTGATGTTCCAGTTCATAATTCCTCTGAGGCTTGTCTCCTGAAGAGAAATGTAATTAGTTACATATGGAAGCCTAGGTACCCGAATGCAGACTAGGTGTTGACTGGGCTTGAGTACACAAATGTACAGTGTGAATGCGGATTGAAATCACGTCCCCAATAATGGTATCTCTTACTCATTTTTAAAAATACGTTCATGAGAAATGTAATTAGCCATATATGAAGTCTCAGTTGGCCACATGCAGACTAAGTGCTTACTCTGGCACCCAGCTGTTATACATCCATACAGCCAGAAGACAAGTGGATATTTGACTCCACCTTCATAGAAAACCAGAGCCTTTTCTCTTTCTAAGGGAATCCCTTGGATCATGGATGACGTGCTTCCACCCTGGTTTGATGAGTTCTGAGATGACTAATCGGTCCAAAATGTGACCTGCAGACCCTGAGGGATAGGTAGTGCTGAAGGGTCAGACAGATGAGGCATTTGCAGGCTTGTGCATTCTCTCCAATGTCTTGACTTTGCCTCTATGCGCTCTGGACAAAATCTTTCGATATGTTCAGTGTCTTCCCAAATGAAACATTCTTTCTGATCAGTCACAAGACAGGGATTCCCGTGAGTTGGTGGGGTGTTGCTCTCTTCAGGGATGCTTTGAGGACATCCCTAAAGTATTTCTGCTGTCAGCTTAGAAGTCTCCTGCTGACACTGAGTTTCACGTGAACAGTTGCTTTGACAGTCTGGTGTCAGGCATACGAATGACATGTTCCACATAGCAGAGCTAGTTTTGAGTGGTAAACACCTCAATGCTGGACATGTAAAAACCTAAGAAGTCTCACAACACCAGGTTAAAGTCCAACAGGTTTACTTGGTAGCAAATGCCACTAGCTTTCGGAGCCCTGTTCCAAATAAAGCTGTTGAAATTTAACCTGGTGTTGTGAGACTTCTTATTGTGTTTACCCCAGTCCAACGCTGGCATCTCCATGTCATGTAAAAACCCACAGTCCAATCAGTTTTTTGTTGTAGATTGTACTTTCTCTCCTACACTTTCGCTGAGCTACTTGTTTTATTTCAGTCCCTGTTTTGTTTTGCACAACAGAGTGTGAATGTACTCGAATTGGGTCCAATATTTTTAAGTAGAGAAGTGCTTCAAATGCTGGAAACTCAACAAAAGATGCTGGAAACAATTGGCAGGCTGGCCAGGAGCACGAAGAGAACAAAAGTGTTTACATTTCAGTGTAAGTTCTTCCTCAGAATGGAGAAGGAACAGCAGACAAGCATGTTAATATAGTCAGAAAATGTTAGGGGCAATATATAATAAAGGCACACAGGGAGGAATCTCTGGCAAGAACACCAAGACGTTGAAGCAATAAAGGTGTGTAAAATAACTAACAAAATTGATGGCCTAAGAGCACATGAAAAACTTGGAAGATGGGTGAAGTGCAAAAACCTAAGGGTCTGGTGTGAAATTAAAACACATTGGAAAATGAGGAATAAAATCAGAAAATGCTGGATAAGCTCAGTAGGTCTGGCAACATCCGTGGCGAGAAACAGAGTTAATGTTTTGAGTCTAAATGACCCTTCTACAGAATGCATAGCTAAAGTCTGAAGGCTGGAGCCTTCAGACTGGACTGTTTAGGATAAAGAATGATAGAGTCATTCTGAGGCTTATACTGTTTAAATGAAGCCAACGTATGTGGTCAATTATAAAGAGGGAATGATGGGGGAATGAGGGGGAATGAGGGAAGTTACCAAAAAAAGGCACAGGTAGTTTGGGGTCACACTTGTGGACAGAATGGTGGGGTTTGGAAAAACAGTTACATGATCTACATTTTACCTCCCCATTGTGATCACACAGTGAATACATTTTGTTTGATTTGAGGAACGGTCGATAAATCATTGTCTGTTTCCATATTTTTCATTGTGTTCTCATTTATACCCTAAGAGTTAAGTCTATATGTTTATTTAAATCTAAAAGCACAGAGAAATTATTGAATATGTAGGTGAGCCATGTTCACTTAAAACTCTACACTGAAATATTTATTCTAGATAACTTTGCTTTTGGCAGAGAAAAGGAAACAGCTTTGAGGTGTTAACAGCTAAGGAAACTCTGGCTCTCCTTCATGGCTTAGTAAATTACTGAGGCCTCTGTCCAGCTTGTTACCCAGTGGCAGGATTAGGGATGCTGATTCTAGCTTCTGTTAAGGAAAGACAAAATGGCCAGGGTTTCTGCTCCTAATTGCTGTCTATTAAAACCTGCTGAAAGCGGACATCAAGGCAGGTTATGTGAATAGGATCAACTCTGAAGGCTCTTTGGGTCAAGCAGTTGACAAGTACTTGTTGTTAAAACTCATGCATGAACAATAGTAACTGAGTGAGATATTAGTAAGTAACACTTGTGGACTGTATCACAGTGAGGTGTCAGTGGCCTTTTCCTCTCCTCGCCCTTTTTCTGTTTGTTCTCATTATTCAGTTGCAGCTCTTTGTCAATTCCCTCAACCTTCTTTACTTTTTAAAACTCTGAATCCCTGTTTTCTTGGAAACTGAAGGAAAGCATCAGCCATATTGCTCAATAAAATAGCTGCTGACATTCTCGAGAGTATTAAGCCATATATTTGAGTCTCCATTGGTACTGCAAATCCAGGAAGATAATCGATCTGAAAAAAGTCTTGCCTGTGCCGATATTTGTAGAAGGAAATTTCATCAACTTGATAACAATGTTTGTCAAGGGAATAAAATGTCTTTGTGGAGGTGAGGTTGCCATATTGGGTTCAGCCCAAGGAGTTTTGGTAATTGTGCTTGGTTGACTCTGGATTGACTGCACTCTTGCAGGGAGGAGTTCTCCCCAAAGACGAAAAGGCTTTGAATATCCCCCACATGCGAATTCCCATGTTGAGGAAACATTTTGCTGACACAATTTACACGTTTGTTATTTTTAGCTCCCTGACATTCCTTTTCAGCTTCTTCTCTCTCGGCAATTTTCTATTTCCTCTTTTTCTTAACTGAAAAAGAGTGGAAAGATATTTGACTCTCACATTAGATGGTGGGGCAGCTGCTTAAAACCCAACTTTGAGAAGCTTCAACCACTTTCAGGCTCAGGGCTGATCTGAGTGCAACCAGCAAGACAGCAATATCAGGTGCTCTGTTGCAGATCACCACTTGTGGGGGGGATGGGAAATGGGTCAGCTTTATGCCTGTTATGTTGAATTTTAGACGGCTGATTTATGATTTTGTCTGCCTGAGAGGAGCTTTAATGTAGTTCATCCTGAGCAGTTATCTTTTAAACCAAATCCATCTGGTAATGTGTCCCCAAAACTCCAAATTTTTTTTTAATGGTGTTGTTGGTTCCATTAACATCATTATTTGTTGCTTGTAGGCCTTATGCTGGTTGTCAGGGCTGCATAGTAGGGTAGATGATGCTATCTACTAAGGATAGCCTTGGCATCTCAGTGCCCCTTAGCAGCTTCTTAATTTAATTGACTGCATTCCTGCTTCATAACCTGATTAGCCTTTCAGCAAAAATGGCACCATTGATTGATACGAGCATTTACCAGTACTAATGAGATATGCTGCTAAATTATTGAGCCAAGTAATGACGGACACAGCACAACAGGCCATTGCATACTCCAGGTAGAATTAACAGTCATAAGTTCCAGGGTGTCCAATTTGAAAAGGATGTGAGAAAAGTAATAAATCACAGACATGTTTAGCAAGCTCCAAATGTAACCTGACTTGGTCACCAGTCAGCACACAGAGCATTAGCTGCTAGTCCAAGAAGAAAGATAAGATAAATTTAAAAGCAGCATGTGGAAGTCTTCGATATCAGTCCAATTCCCAGAACCCAGTAAAATTATAACAAATACAAATGCCAAAATACTGACGCTATTGGAATTCAGAAATAGAAACATAAAAGGTTGGAAATACTGAGTAGGTTTGGCAATACCTGTGGAGTGAGAAATGGAGTTAATGTTCCAAATCTGCGACCTTTGATCAGATCTAGATCTTAGAACTATAGCAGGTTTTAAATACATTTTATTTTTCACTGTAAAGGGTGATCCACCTTTTCCCAATCAGGGAAGTTAGGGACAGCTTATGTTTCTCCTCCTTTCCTCAAGTGAGGTGAGGAAGTTGGATCGTGAAGAGGATTGCTGCTGGGGAACTGTTTCTAACCCAAATCCAAGAGCTCAGTGACCATCAGGCATTCACTCACTCTGTGCAGATTTGTGACTGGAGACCTCCAAGTTCACAGCTCGGTCTCCGACGCCACACATCCGTCACTGTAGGGTGTAATGGTGTCCCTAGCAGAGTACTAAACATGTAATATTTTAACCCAAAACATGGCCCCTAATTTCCCCAGAGTGGCAATCTCTGGTAGATTGCCACCCTTTACAGATTTACTCTTGCTGTAATTGCAAAGCCCCTGTCTCGCCCAACCTTCCTCACTCAGCCTGGATGAGATAGGAGCAGTGAAAGACACCCAGGCAGCATCAGAATTACTTGGGCACAGGAAACGAAGGGACACTCTTTTTGACACTAGCTGCCATAAAGGGGGTGCTTGGAGGGACAATTTGAAAGAAGGTAGATTCTGAAGATAAGTGGTTCAGGCAGTTAAAGGGAAACTGGGAGGGAGATGGGGTTGAGGGGTGGAGGGGGTGGGTAGGTGGTCAGTTGGACTGGGTTGGGAGGGTGAATTAGTGTTTGGGCTAGACCCAGACCCAGACCTGGACCCAGGGTGGTGGGTGGGATTGGACAGTTGTTGTGGGGGGTGTGGGGGGAGGGGGGGTGGTCATGTGTGTGCAGGATGTTTGGATAATTACGCTGGGGTCAGAAGTGATTTTTTTTTCCTTCTAACCCTTTCAGAATGCCTAGCAGGGTGAAACTGGCAGAACCATTCAAAATTACTGATTTAAATTCTGTCAGATGGTTCCCCAGTACTATTGTCCAGGGGAAGTTAGCACTTCTAGGCAATTGTTAGGGAAACTCTTGGGAACTTCCTGGAAGGGTTCCCCAAATGCAATGCTGGGGAACCAGGAAGTTATGAGCCAATGCTGAATTGAGAGATGAGATGCTGTTCCTTAAGCTTACACTAAGCTTCATTGGAACAGTTAGGAGGGCGAGGTCAGAGTTCAGAGTGCAAGGGGCAGAGTGGCACAGGGAAGTCAAACGACCTGTAGAGCTGTAAAGATTTGTCAACAAAAATAAATTCTGGCAAAGAGTCTCCATCCATTTGCTTAATCCATTGTTTGTCTTTATAAGATACTGACTGAAATGTGGGTTATTTGCATTGTGCTCTGGTTTTATTTCTAACTTTTAGATTTTAAATGTTAAGAATAAGTGTTGATTTTGTTAGCTGACTGGAATGGTGGGGACCTATTCGTCCTTAAACTGACAACACTAGTCCTGAATGGGCTAAGGGAGCGATTAACGAGTTATAGTGAGTGGCTCCAGGATGTCTGAGTGCTGTAGGGAGTGTGGGAGAAGGTTATGATTGTCTCTGTAATTTTAATTTCAATCTGTATAAATATAAATGCTGTAACATCAGACAGTCTGACTTAAGAGCTAGCTATCCAGTGATTTTGAGTATTTGAAAACCAGATCATACAAGTCTGTATTTTATGCATGCTTAACAAGGTGTGTGGTGGTCCGGTGGTGTCCATGGTGAGTAAGAGATCATTGGCCTGAAACAGAGCCCAGAAACAATTGTGTTCCTTCCTTCCTCAATCTAGTGACATAAGATCCAATTTAAATAAACATTAGACATTGTCATCTAACAGAGATCTCTTCAGAACTTATCAGAATGTCTAATTCGTGAATTGAACTCCAGCTGCTCCAACTCCAGATATCTCTTGATTGTAAACATTTAAATTGATTCAGTCGAGTTGCAACAGTAGCCAATATATTTACGTTAGGTGGGCAGAATGTTAATGGTCTCCCCTGAGGCAAGTTTGGGGGTGGGTATGGGGGCCAGTGGCATTTCACTGGAAGGAGGATGCCTCTTTGTCATCGCTGTCCTAATTAAGTCAGGATGGGAAGGTTCATGCAATTATTGCCCATTTAACGCCCACATTTCGCTGCTGTTTGCACAGTGGCAGGCAGGACAGTGGCCACATGGGGAGACAGAGAAGCAAACCCTTGTCAGAGAACGGGTCATTCTGACTCAAAACATCGTCTCTGTTGTCTCTCCACAGATGCTGTTAGACCTGCTGAGATTTTCTAGCACCTTCTGCTTTTATTTCAGATTCCAGCATCCACAGTATTTTGCTTTAAACAGCTGCACCCTGTCAAGAATAAGAATTACATTGCATTATCCAGAGCATACATTTTTAAAAATAACAGATTGTAAAGAAATGCTACAAGGTTATAATTTTAATCTTGGTTGGCATTCAAAAGCCTTTTTTGCTTCACTCTTGCCATTGATAACCTTATCTAATCTCTTCCAATGCATGACTTTTTATCCATTATCCTAAACCAAGCTTGTTGTTCATGTGAGAAGTTGATGCTCTGTAAGCGCTTATCAAGATGAATTTCTTTGCAAGGCAAAGGGATTTCTGAAATCCTGCGTGCTGCTACACCCTAACAATGACTTCTAGTCATTGACCTGAGGTTTTGGTTTGTGCCGTTATCCTGGAAACACCTGTGGCAGTTCACATCCTGGCTCTGACTGCTTTCTGCACAACAAACATTGCTTCTTCTTCAACAGTCATGTTTCCAACAAGAAATGATAACCTTGGCAATCCAGACTGTGCTCCATGACGCATGATTCAGGTGTCAATTTGCATAGAGTTGAGGTTATTAACCCTTTGTCAACTGAATGCCCTACATGGTTTTGCAATTTGTACTTTGCCGTCTGTCTCGACTGCTGGAAAAAATTTATACTCACTGATTTTACCAGAGGTGCCATGCTAATTGACCTCCTCCAGGACTGCCATCCAATTAAGAACAGAGAATAGATTCCTGATGCCAACCCCATTACAATTCCCAAGAACAAGCAGCCCTCTTGGGAGAAGTGGGTGCTGCCAAGGCAGCTAGGAAGAATCTCAGGGGGGCACCTCCATTTGAGGTTTTGTTGGAGAAATAACCACAACTTAGAATTCTGGATGGCTCTGATAAGTGGCTCCTAATTTGGGCCTTAAATAGGCAGATCAGCTGCCTGTCCCCAGCAGCAGATAACTGATCCGCAGTGATCCTGTCCACTGATGTGAAACTCCTCCGATGCTAAGACTGCATTGGGGAACCAAATTGATGCAGTTGTTTTACCAATCTCGCCTCCCCTCCCATCACCTCCATTCCTTCTGCAATTGGAGCCAGTAAAATTCTGCCTCAGAATGCAGCTTTTGGGTTGCAGGTTGTTACAGTAGGCTGGGGAAGCAACAGATAAGGATGATTGTGGTTGGATTACACAATTCACCCTCCGCTAGCTGCACTGGATACCTCACGTGTCTTTTTTGTCCCACTTCTCAAAATGCGACAGTTGCAGCACCTGGCACTGACAGCTGAAACAACGGCTTTGCAAAAAGGAGCAAACAAGAGCTAGCAGTTTCAGTGACAGCGATCTCCAAAGCCTCTTTCAGACTATTTGCTCTCTGTGGGAGAAAAACTCACAAAATCTGTCTGGATTTTGCAGCAGTAATAATAGTGAAACTGTCACCACGCCTCTGGAACTGACAGCAACTTCTAGAGACTGTCCATGGGTTGCCTAACATGAAGACCAGAGCTGCTGTCAATGATCTTATGCTTTTGTATTAAAGTTATGTTGTTGAGGACCCCCCAGACTGCATTCAGATATAAGTCAATGAATTGATGTGAACCTTACATTATTGAATCTTACCTTAATCATGTTACATTGTTAGCCTCTCTGCAAAAACCCATTGAAGAGGTTTAATGAGGTGTAATTGGGTTCTTAATGGTGTGCAAAGTTTATAATCACTGTTGAATAGCCTCCCTGACTTTGAAAAATTAATTTTATATTTGTGGAATTGCAAATTTCTCCATGATTAAATAAAACTAAGTTTTTATTTTTTGGAAAGTTTTTTTGCTATTTCAGCTTCATTGTGTGTCCCAATTATTTATTTTGCGCTTTGTAAAATTTTATTTCAAAGTAAGAAATTCAGTGCATTTTACTTTCTAGTTTGCTGTCTGTGAGATTACTTCAGCGTGGTTGGCTGCTCAGCTTACTTGATGGCATTCCTGTTGCTGGATGCTTGGAGATCATTTGGATTTGACAGATCGAAACTTATGTCAGGAAAGGGGAAATCTAAATCACAGAGAGTCTTAGGTCTCAATGGGCAGTTTCCTTCCAGGTCAGTGATGAGTACCATCACTTCAGCACTGACCACAAAATTCTGGCCAAAATATCTTGTGTTATATATATGGAGGGAGCTAATGAGTGCCAACTCATTTAGGACCACTGCTGCATGTATCTTTGAGCACACCCTCATAATCTGCCAGTCTAAATGTTGAGGCTGGGCAGGAAACAGCCCTTAAATAATTGGCCATTCCAGGCTCTCACTTGGGGACAGGGTGGGCAACTTATCTGAGGCCTCTTTCGCCCGAGTGTAAAATCGCGAAGAAATTAGTGTGGGCTGGAATCTAGTGGGAAGGCAATTCATGCTATTTCATGCTCATCCCCTAATGCATAAAACCAACGGATGGAAGAGGGTAAAATATGGTGTCTTGGACAATGCTTATTCATTTGGATTCTATCTGTAGTAATTTGGAGGTGACTCGAAGTGGCTCCAACAGCAAAGGATTTATTCATCTAATGTATACAAAATAAAAGTCTGACAGAATACATGTACAGGTCTACACTCTTTTCCATGGCTCCAATTGAAGATCCTCCCTGTCCAAGGATGGGCACCCACACTTCCTGATTGGCCCAGTTTCCCATGCAGCTGTTCTATAGGGTTGGGCCCGATCACATGGTCTGCAAAAGATTGCTCCTTAAAGGGATAATATTACCACATTATCCATATATATTCTGCCTTCCTCACAACAGCCTATGACATCCTTAAAACAGCAACAATGTGTTATTGCCACCCCATCCATTTGTTTTCCCATCCCCTCATTCTTGAAAATGTAATGAGCAGAAATATTAAGATACAAGTACTATCTAGATGTCCACAGTATCTCCATTATTGCTACTGCATTATATGTCACAACACCAATAATGTTCCAATCCTGCCTCCAGCTTTTTTGAATGTTGTCCCTCATTCCTGTCTTTAGCTCTCTCAACTTTATTGTCCTTTCCCTAGCTCATTCTGCAACTGTTACTAACTCATAGCTCACTTCTTTCTCTTTCTCCTCTGAAATCAGTTTCTCATATTTGTTTCAGCTATAAACTTCACTTCCATTCCAATATTTTTATTAATCCTGCTCTACCTCTCTTATCCCAGGCCTAGAAATTCCCTGTACTCTTGCCATTATAGTTTAACTCCTTACCCACAGCCCTTATGATCTTCTATGCAAGGGCATTGGTATCATTTTAGACAGATGAAGATAATCCCTTAAATATTGTCTTCCCTTGTCCCAGAAATTGTCCCAATACTCCAAGAATGTGAACTCTCCTCTCCTGCACCAACCTGCAACCTGCCATTGACCATCCCTGAATTCCCCACAGCAACGTATCCAGAATCAAACTCTTACTCATGTGATGCAAATATTAATCTTGGAGAAGAATTCCTGCCCAAAAGCAACTCAAAGCCTAATTCACTTTTGGTGCCTTGTATTCTGGAAGAATCTCTGTAAAGCAGTTTGTTTTAAGGAAGGGCTTAAAGGAGCAGAAGGGAGTGCAATGTCAGAGGAGATTAGGAGGGAATTCCGCAGCATGGATTTCCACTGAGGAAGGGGAAAGACAAAAGACTGGAGTTAGAAGAATGGTGAATTATGGGGAGCATGGCAATCCTGGAAATAATTAAAGAAGTAAAGAGGACATTGATGTTCTTACTCACCTAGTTCCTCCCTATTCTCACCCCAGCTAGAATGAATCAGCAGTTGCAATCAAAACTAACATTCTGTTAAAAATATACCCTGTTTCTCTTTTTTGGAGAGGTTTTTTTTTTAATTAACATAAGTTCAATCATCACAAATACAGATTTGTCTCAATTTTCTTGCAAGTTATCATTGACATCTTTAGAGACTTGTCCTGGGGTGATTTTGCAAAAACTAAAACTAGGAACAACGTCTGTCTGCATGTTAAGTTCAAAACATACTTTCAAAATGTTACTCCAATACCAAAGAGCTTTTCAATACTGTTTTAATTTACATATAGCAGCGGATCTCTTTTTCATTACACTTCACATTACGAGTCAAGGCTAAATACTGTATTCCAGTGAAATGCAGGCTATTTGGAGCATGGCGCATAGATCCCATGCAATTGAAAGTAATGCAGACTACACCATGATAAATTCCTACATTCAGTTTATAAACGTAACAGCCAACACAAACATGTGATCCTCTAACTATACCTTGTCTGCCCAAGCTCCACCGGCCAGAGGGTCTATTACAATATGTAAAATTTCCATTCGCTGTTTTTATTATAAATTCGAACATCAAGATTTCTAATGGAAAAAGTTCACATGAAAGGCACAGAGTAGCTCTCAAGAGCGAAGAAATGTCACATGGCGTTCTTCTTACTGACAGTTGCCTACTGATTTTATGGGCTTGTCAGTGAAGATTTTCCTTAATCCGCTGACAGTCTCACAGTGTGATACCTCTACAGGGAATCTGTATTTCTGTGAGCACGCCAGGAGATAGCAGAGTTCTTCAACAAATCAGACTGAAGAATTCTCAAAGCCAAACTCTAAATCGGGAATTATATTTAAATCATGTACAGCAAGAAAAATGAAGATTGGAGATTACAGAGATTATTAAAGGAGAGATAAAATAGACAGAAGCTTTTTTTTTGCTAAATTCTCCAACATTAATTTTATTCAGGAGGAATGGGCCTCCATATTTGAAAATTAATTCTTCAGTGCCAGGCAAATTGTTCAATAATTATCATTTACTACACAGTTTAAAAACTCAATTACTATTGAATGCATAAGCCCTAACTGGTGCAGCGCTAAGTTAACACTGCTGTGGGACTACCTGGATAATTCTTTCAGATGTAGACATGCCGGCGTTGGACTGGGGTAAACACAGTAAGAAGTCTGACAACACCAGGTTTAAGTCTAACCAGTTTATTACTATCAAATGAACTGGTTGGACTTAAACCTGGTGTTGTCAGACTTCTTACTGTAATTCTTTCGGAGCCAGTGGCTCTGTGCCACATTGTTCTTGGAATTATGTATTGTGGGTGTGAGGAGCACCTGGAGTGGGGGAAGAAAGTGAAACCTTGAGGCTGCACCACAAGACTGTTCCTGCAGCCCTGTGGCACAGTCCCCGCCACCATCCTGCGGTGATTAATGCTACTCAAGACCCCAGTGTTGGGACCCTCAGTAAAGTGTTTGATAAGGTTCCCCACGGTAAGCTATTGCAGAAGATACAGAGGCATGGGATTGAGGGTGATTTAGCAGTTTGGATCAGAAATTGGCTAGCTGTAGAAAAGACAGAGGGTGGTGATTGATAGGAAATGTTCATCCTGGAGTTCAGTTACTAGTGGTGTACTGCAAGGATCTGTTTTGGGGCCACTGCTCTTTGTCACTTTTATAAACGACCTGGGTGAGAGCGTAGAAGGATGAGTTAGTAAATGTGCAGATGACACTAAAGTCGGTGGAGTTGTGAACAGTGCGGAAGGGTGTTGCAGGTCACAGGGGGACATAGATATAAGCTGCAGAGCTGGGCTGAGAGCTGGCAAATGGAGCTTAATGCGGAAAAGTGTGAAGTGATTCACTTTTGAAGGAGTAACAGGAATACAGAGCACTGGGCTAATGGTAAGATACTTGGTAGTGTGGATGAGCAGAGAGATCTCGGTGTCCACGTGCACAGATCCCTGAAAGTTGGCACCCAGGTTGATAGGGTTGTTAAGAAGGCATATGGTGTGTTAGCTTTTATTGGTAGCAGGATTGAGTTTTGGAGGCATGAGGTCATGTGACAGCTGTATAAAACTCTGGTGCAGCCACACTTGGGAGTATTGCGTACAGTTCTGGTCACTGCATTATAGGAAGGATGTGGAAGATTTGGAAAGGGTGCAGAAAGAGATTTACCGGGATGTTGCCTGGTATGGTGGGAAGATCTTATGAGGAAAGACTGAGGAACTTGAGGCTGTTTTCATTCGAGAGAAGAAGGTTAAGAGGTGACTTAACAGAGGCATATAAGATGATCAGAGGATTCGATAAGGTGGACATTGAGAGCCTTTTTCCACGGATGGAGATGGCTAGCTCGAGGGGGCATAGCTTTAAGTTGAGGGATGATAGGTATAGGAGAAATGTCAAAGGTAGGTTCTTTACTCAGAGAGAAGTAAGGGTGTGGAATGCCCTGCCTGCAACAGTAGTGGACTTGCCAACATTAGGGCACTTAAATGGTCATTGGATAATCATATGGATGATATTGGAGTATTGTAGATTAGATGGGCTTTAGATAGGTTTCACAGGTTGGCGCACAACATCGAGGGCCGAAGGGCCTGTACTGCTCTGTAATGTTCTATGTGTTCATTTCAATGCCAAGATTATTAGTGAGGAGTTCAAAATCATGCCCTGATGAGGAGCAGAGTATCTTTGACAGCAACTTCTGAACATCTGTGATGTACCTAAACCAAAGGTTGCTGTCTGTTTATGCTATACTAATGTTAAGTGCTGATAGCCTTGCCATTGTTATTCTTGCTTACCCTCCTTTTCCTCAGGGCCTGTGTTCTGAACCCTGCTAATGTTGCATGCAAGGGTGTCTCAAAACCCAAAAGGGTAACTGGAACACCAGTTCTTATTTAGCTGTTTTTCTGATATAAGGTTAGGAAGGATGTACAATCCAGGAGGAACAATTACTAAAGAATATTTATTAATTTAAAACAAAAACACACATGACAAGAAGGACCATAATACATGAGTACATGAAGACTACATGCACCTAATTGCACATGAAACTATCCCTTGATCCCCAAGAACTTATGTTATCCCTTTTCCCAAACAACATCCAATATTGAGTAACTTCATGAGGTAAATCCAGCAAGATAATTCCTACACATAGGTTAAAAGTGACCATGTCTGGGAAACAGTTTTCTGGTTCAGCGAAGGTGATTAAATGGCTACTTCTTTCAGGAGTTTATATCTACAACTGCTGCAGCTCTGATGTTAACTGTGCCTCTCTCTTTCTCTTCTACTGTTCTACAGCCATACTATTTCTTTCCCTTTGGAATTATTCATCCTGTGGAGTCAGCTTTTGACGTGTATGTGTCAATTTCCTCATCTCTCCACTTTGCACTCACAACTTCTATAGCCCATTGTTTTCTCCAGTAACACTTGTTTTTCCACTGATAGGCGAATTTGTGTTTCATCATTTCTCTGTTTGACAAGGTACCTCACAAAAGATTAAGTCATAGGATAGGAGTCCATGGTGTTAGGAGTAAGCATATTGGCATGGATAGAGAATGGGCTAACAGGCAGGAAACAGTGAGTGGGGATAAGAGGTTAATTTTTCAACTTGGCAACCTGTAGCTAGTGGGGTTCCATGGGGGTCAGTGCTGGGACTGCAACTTTTACAATATATATTATTGACTTGGAGGAAGGAAGCAAATGTACTGCAGCCACATTTACAGATGACACAAAAATAGGTGGAAAGGCAAATTTCAAGAGGGGTACAAGCATTTTACAAAGAGATAGTGAGAGGTTGAGTAAGAGGGGAAAAAGTTGGCAAATGGAGTATAATGTGGGAAAATGCAAAGTTGTTCATTTTGGAAAGGAGAACAAAAGATTAGAGTATTATTTAAATAGAGAAAGATGCAGAAAGCTGCAACACAAAAGGGCTTGGGGATATTTGTGCATGAAACACAGAAAGCTAGCACACAGGTGCAGCAAGTAAAAAGCAAATGGAATGTTGACCCTTATTTCAAGGGGGTTACAGTAAAAGAGTAGGGAAGTTTTGCCTGCAACTGTACTGGTGAGACCACATCTGGAGTACTGTGAAGAGTTTTAGTCCCTTTATTTAAGCAAAGATATTATTTCCTGGAGAGTGTTCAGGGAAGATTCAGTAGGATGCTCCCTGGTATGGAGAGGTTGTCATACGAGGGAAGGTTCAACAGGTTGGGACTCTATTCATTGGAACTTAGAAGAATGAGAGATACAACAGAATTTTCCCATTCTGCCCGTCCGCCACCAGAATCGTAGCAGGCGAAGGGCGGACCATGGAAGGTTTCATTGACCTTGGGTGGGATTTTCCGGTTTTAGGGCATGTGGGGCTGGAAAATCCCGCTTGTGATCTCACTGAAACGTACTGTATTCTTAAGGGGCTTGACAGGGTAAATGCTGAGAGGATGTTTCCCTTCATGGGAGAGTCTAGGACCAGAATTTAACTGCCTCGCCTGCCATGGGAATCAGAGCGGGTGAGGGTCAGACAATGGAAAGGTCTATTGACCTCATGCGAGGTTTTACGGTTTCAGGGTGAGCAAGTAAAATCCTGACCATAGTCTCAGAATAAAGGGGCATCAACTTAAGACTGAAATGAGGGGGAATTTCTTCTCTTAGAAGGTTCTGAGTCTTTGAAACTCCTTGCCGCAGAGAGTTGTGGGGCAGACTCCTTGTGTATATTTAAGACTGAGATACTTAGATTTTTGCTTAGTAAGGGAATCAAGGGTTATGGGGAAAGGGCAGGAAAGTGGATGTGAGGAATGTCAGATCAACCATGATCCTGTTGAATGGTGGAACAAGCTTGAGGGAACAAACAGGCCTACACCCGTCCCTATTTGTTATGGTACAGACATCTGCCTCTAACCAACTCCCTGTTTTATGTTCTGATATCCATTGTTTCATTTTGTTTTTAATCTTAATCTTGCCCAATTCTTAACAGTCTGTTCCGATTAGAGTCAAGAGCATAAACAGGTGACTTGTTCCAAGGCTTGCCAAAGTCATACTAAACCAACCGCTAACAGGTTTGAACAAGTGTTCTCCCTCTAATTTTGCTTCCTGTTTTGGGCATAGCCTTACCACAGTGATGCTGGTTTGATATGTAAATCAACAGCACAGGTGATTGTGAGTATGAAGCAATATTCTGCCACACAGGATCATCCATCATTATTTGCTGCCTCACCTAAAAAAATTTCTTCAATTTCTAACTCCTGTTAACATTTTCTTGTTGAAAGAGGAGACATTCAGAACTTTAATTCACTCAGTCACACAGTGGCATTCAAGGGCATTCCAGGGTGACCATTCCAATGGTTACCATTCCAATGGTTACCCTGGAATCTGCTTATTACTTCTGCAGGCCAACAGATTCTGTTTTGCACTTCCCCATAAAAGGTGATTGAGACTTGCAATGCTGTACATTTAGAATTGCAGACATGAACGTAAGACCTACAACACCACAAAGTCGGCTTTCCCTCATTATGTGTAAATAAAATACATTGGCCAAGATCACCAGTCCATGGAGGGTTTACTGGTGGCAGAGATGGCTTGCTATTAGCCACCGGTGAGAACCTCCGGTCCTGCCAAAGTCAATGGCCATTCACATTGCTTGCCAGTCATGCTGGTGGGGAACCGACCATTGAGGGGGGCTTCATCTTTGGCGGGAGAGAAAGATTCTGCTGGTGGGAAGGCCCGAAAAATCCTACTTATTGTTGTTCAGCCCTAAATATTAAGTGTAAATAAACATCAGTGAACATTTCCCATCCACCATTATCCTCCACCCCCACTGAAGCTCTACCCTCACTCAAGCTTGGCACTGCCCTTGCACAGCTATAATGCCTGGTGGGCACTGCCAGGGTGCCTGGTCAGCAGTGCCAGGTTTGCAATAGGGATATAGGAATTAGGAGCAGAAATATGCAAATTCAGCCCTTCGAGTCTGCTCTGCCATTCAATCAGATCATGGCTGATCTCTCCCTGGTCTCAAATCCACCTCCCCACCTGTTTCCCATATCCCCTTTCCTTTTTGTTTTAATGAGAAATATGTCTATCTTCCGCTTGAAACCATTCAACAATTCAGACTCCGCCACGCTATGGGGCAGCTAGTTCCACAAATTCACCACCCTTTACGAGAAGTAGTTCCTCCTCATCTCAGTTTTAAATCTACCACCTCTCAACCCATACCCGTGACCTCTTGTTCTAGATTGCCCTACACGAGGAAACATTTGGTCTACATTTACTTTATCAATACCTCATGGGTACAGCCCAGCCATGCCCCCTAACCACTAAGAGGCTTCAATGTCCTCCGATTTCCCCCCAGCAAGGCAATCACGCCTGGTCTCCGCTAGTGGAGACTAGTTGTGATTCTCGCCAGTGTGAGGTCCAACCAGTGAGGAGGTAAGTATAGATGAGGCCATAAACAGCTGTGCCGAATGTATTAACGTAATGTAAAAAGGGCACAAAGCCGACCCCACAGGCAAAACAGTGTCGGTAACTCTGTGCAAAAATGGGTGCAAACCTGATTTTTCACGCTGTATGCAATCTTATCGGCTCGCTGCACAATTGACCAGCACGACAAGCTGGTAAGATCCTAGCCCTTTTCTTTGGAAAGCTGGTAGCTGTCACTGACATCTCATCTTGATTCTTCTTTTGTTTTACTCATCATCACTCTCTCTGGCTTTGTACCATAAAGGAAGAAATCTCACAACACCAGGTTTAAGTCCAATCAGTTTATTTGATAGTAATCCCACAAGCTTTTGGAAACGGTGTTCCTTTGTCAGGTGTGTGGAAGGTTCTGGTCAGAGAAGGGCATCTAAAGTCACACACAGTTTACAGAATACTGATTGTACCATAAAACCTTTCATCATTGAATCTCTCCTGTCCTCCAGCCTATCAGACCTTCCACTTTGCCCTTCTTCCCACTGTTCCCCTTCACTTGCTAAAAACCTATTACATTTCTAACATGTCTCAAAGATCACAGCTCTGAAATGTTAGCTTTGTTTCTACAGATGCTGCCAGATCTAGAATGTTTCTAGCACTTTCTGCTCTCATTTCAGATTTTCAGCATCCAGAATACTTTGCTTTTGTTTTAGTGAACACTGTTAAGTGTGAAACATCAGATTGCAACAGAATAAATGGCTTCTGTGGAGTTTGGAATCAACAAAATGTTTTATATGGTCTTCCATGCATTAATTCTATTTACTCTACACGCTTTGCTTTTTTGGGTACTGATTTTCTGGGATCAGAATGAAATTTCCCACTAACGACACCTGTTGAAAGATTTAGTGCAAACTTTGCCAAATTGTTTTGTGGACAACAGTTACCTAGTCTTCTTACTTAGAACCTGTTTTAATAGAACATAGAACATAGAACACTACAGCACAAACAGGCCCTTCGGCCCACGAGTTGCACCGATCACACCAACACCTATCTATAACCCCCAATCCCATAAAACCCCATATACTCATCCAGAAGTCTTTTAAAAGACCCCAGCGAGTTCGCCTCCACCACCACTGACGGCAGCCGATTCCATTCACTCACCACCCTCTGAGTGAAAAACTTACCCCTAACATCACTTCTGTACTTTCCTCCCCGCACCTTAAATCTGTGTCCTCTCGTAGCGACCATTTCAACCCGGGGAAATAGCCTCTGAGAATCCACCCTATCTATTCCTCTCAACATTTTATAAACCTCTATCAGGTCGCCTCTCAACCTACTTCTCTCCAGGGAAAAGAGACCCAGTTCCCTCAGCCTAACTTCATAAGGCATGCCTCCCAGTCCAGGCAACATCCTTGTAAATCTCCTCTGTACCCTTTCAATAGCTTCTACGTCTTTCCTATAGTAAGGCGACCAGAACTGCGCACAGTACTCCAAATGAGGCCTGACAAGGGTCTTATAAAGTTGCAGCATTACCTCCCGACTCCTAAACTCGATCCCTCGATTAATGATGACAGTTTGTTGATATCCAAAGATATAAACTCCTTGCTGAGGTGTGTTTCCTTGGTTAGTAGCTAGCCTCCAGTATCTTGCCCATATAGCCAATAGAATCATGGAGTCAAAGAACAGTTACCACACAAAAGGAAGCTATTCAGCCCCTTTTGTCCATGTTAGTTCTCCGCAAGAGCATCTCACTTAGTTCCAATCCTCTGCCTTTTCCTTGTAGCTCTGCATTTTGTTCCTCTTGAAGTAATCATCCAGTTCTCTTTCGAAATCATACTGAGTGTTGACATGCTATTTGAGTAGAGGGTGAATTACAGCTGAGTTTGATCTTGTCTTCATTCCAACATTCACACACATATCCCTCTCAAATAGAATCATTGGATCACAATTGTGAGTGAAAACATTGGCCCCTCTATATCCTGAGGTCTATAATAACATCCCTGCTACCTCACTGGTGAGATAAACTAAGGTAAACTGAAGTCTTTTTGAGCTGTATGGCTCAGTTATTTGCTGCATAAGTTTAACAGAGCAGAAGAGACAAGAACTGTAGGAGGAAACTACAAGGATATGATGTTGATGGAGAAGAAGAAGCGAGACCCACATTAGGATGGTATTGGGTATTAGCTGGGATGTAAGGCTGGAGGAGACTGCGGAGAAAGAAGTAATGAGAATAGAGATTTGGAATCAATGTGCTGGGCATGGCTGCTGGTGCAGGGATATGGTATGGGAGAGGATGTACCGATTCTGGTGCAAGGATATGGTATAGAAATCATAGAAACCCTACAGTGCAGAAAAGAACATAAGAACATAAGAAATAGGAGCAGGAGTAGGCCATCCAGCCCTTCGAGCCTGCCCCGCCATTCAATAAGATCATGGCTGATCTGTCGCTGCTCAGTTCCACTTTCCCGCCCTCTCCCCATAACCCTTAATCCCCTCTCCTATCAAAAACCCATCAACCCGCGTCTTAAAAATATTTAGTGAGGCAGCCTCCACCACTTCAACGGGCAGAGAATTCCAGAGATTCACCACCCTTTGAGTGAAGAAGTTCCTCCTCAACTCCGTTCTAAACCGCCCCCCCTTTTATCTTGAGGCTGTGCCCCCTAGTCCTATTGTCTTTTTTGAGCGGGAAGAGTCTTTCCACCTCTATCCTATCCATCCCATTCATCATCTTATACGTCTCAATGAGATCTCCTCTCATTCTTCTAAACTCTAACGAGTACAAGCCCAGTTTATTCAGCCTCTCCTCATAGCTCAACCCCCTCAACTCTGGTATCAGCCTAGTAAACCTCCTCTGCACTCCCTCCAAGGCCAAAATATCTTTGCGCAGGTGTGGCGCCCAAAAATGCACACAGTACTCCAGTTGCGGCCTCACCAATGCCCTATACAGCTGCAGCAAGACCTCCCTACTTTTATATTCAATCCCCTTCGCTATGAAGGCCAGCATCCCATTCGCCTTCCTGACCACCTGCTGCACCTGCAAGCTGGGTTTTTGCGACTCATGCACAAGGACCCCGAGGTCCCTCTGCACCGTCGCCTGCTGCAGTTTTTCGCCTCGTAAGTAATAGTCCTTCCTACCATTTTTCCTACCAAAGTGGACCACCTCACACTTGCCAACATTAAATTCCATTTGCCATTTCCTGGCCCATTCGCCCAGCCTATCTAGATCCTTCTGCAGACTCTCAACACCCTCCGCACAATTTGCCGTTCCCCCAATCTTGGTGTCATCAGCAAATTTCGACACTCTACACTCGGTTCCCTCCTCCAGATCATCTATATAAATGGTAAAAAGCTGAGGCCCCAGCACCGACCCCTGGGGCACTCCACTAGTCACCATCCGCCAATCCGAATAGCACCCGTTGACCCCCACTCTCTGCCTCCTATTTGACAACCAATCCTCTATCCACGCTAACACCCTACCCCCAACTCCATGTCCCTCGACCTTCTGCAATAACCTCTTGTGAGGCACTTTGTCAAACGCCTTCTGAAAATCTAGAAAGACCACATCCACCGGCTCTCCTCTATCCACCGCCCTAGACACATCCTCATAGAACTCCAGTAAATTTGTCAGACACGACTTCCCTTTAATGAAACCGTGCTGCGTCTGCTCTATCAAGCAATTCCCTTCAAGATGCTTTGCAATTTCCTCCTTAATGACAGATTCTAACATTTTACCTACCACAGACGTTAAACTAACCGGCCTATAATTCCCCGCCTTTTGCCTGGCACCCTTCTTAAACAACGGCGTAACATTAGCCGTTTTCCAATCATCCGGCACTTCCCCGGAATCCAGCGACGTTTGGAAAATAACCACCAAGGCATCCACTATCACCTCCGCCATTTCTTTCAGAACCCTCGGATGCATTCCATCCGGTCCTGGGGACTTGTCCACAATCAGCCCCTCCAGTCTGTCGAGCACCGCCTTTCTAGTAACAGTAATGTCATTAAGATCCTCCAGTCCTACCACCTTTCCATCGCTAACACCCGGCAAATTATTCACGTCCTCCTCCGTGAAGACAGAAACAAAAAAGTTATTCAATACCTTAGCCATATCCCCATCCCCTACCACTAGGTCCCCTTTCTCATCCTCTAAAGGACCAACATTCACCCTAGCCAGCCTCTTCCTTTTTATATATTTATAAAAACTCTTGCTATCCTTTTTTATATTAAGCGCTAGCCCAGCTTCATAGTTTCTCCTACCCTTCCTTATCAACTTCTTTGTCAATCTTTGTTGACATTTAAACCTCTCCCAATCCTCTTCTCGCCCACTACTCTTAGCTACTCTAAATTCCTCCGCTTTTAGTTTAACACTTTCCTTCACCTCCTTTGTTATCCACGGCTTATTACCTCTCCTCCTACTATCCTTTTTGACCATCGGAATAAATTTCCGTTGAGCACCAAGAAAGATCTCCTTAAAGATCCTCCACTGCTCCTCAACAGACCCTCCCTCCAACGCGCTCTCCCAGTCCACATTCGCCAATTCTTCTCTCATCCTACCGTACTCCCCTCTATTCAAACAAAGGACGCGTGTCCGGGAACCTACTTTCTCCTCCTCCATCTGCACCAGAAACTCCACCATACAATGATCACTCTCCCCAAGAGGATCCTTCACCACAAGGTCCCTAATTCTACCCGCTTCATTACATAGCACCAGATCCAAGATAGCTCGCTCCCTCGTCGGCTCCAACACACACTGTTCGAGGAAACTATCCCGGCAGCATTCCAAGAACTCTTCCTCGAGCCCCCCACGTCCAACATGGGTCGACCAATCAATATGCAGATTGAAATCCCCCATAACTACGGCCGTCCCATTCCTGCACGCCGCACTTATTTGCGCGTTAACAGCCCGCCCCATCTCCAGATCATTATTCGGGGGCCTATAGACGACACCCACCAGCGTCTTCCTCCCTTTGCTGTTCCTAATCTCCACCCACAACGATTCCACCCTCTGCTCCTTGGCTCCAATATCATCCCTTGCTACCACCGTGATGCTATCCTTAATCAGTAGAGCTACGCCCCCCCCTTTTCCCTCCTGCCTATCCTTCCTAAACACTTGATAGCCCTGTACATTCAGCTCCCAGTCCCTGTCACCCTGCAGCCACGTCTCTGTAATGGCCACCAGATCGTATCCATTTGTGTCGATCTGCGCCATCAGCTCATCCACTTTATTCCGAATGCTTCGTGCATTCAGATAAAGTGCTTTCATCCCAGCCTTCACCTGGACCCTATTTGCCGCAACGCCACCAACTATACTCACGCCCCCTACTCCCTCTATTATTGGGACATCCTCGGCCTCTTCCCTTACATGTACACTCTCCTTAACTTTAGACCTCGTAAGGTCACCTACCCTCACACCCTCCCCCCCCCTAATTAGTTTAAAGCCCTGTCTACAGTCCTCTTTACTCGATTCGCCAGCACTCTGGTCCCAGCACGGTTCAGACCAACCCCATCCCTCCCGAACAGGTCCCACCTACCCCAATACTGGTGCCAATGCCCCATAAATTCAAACCCATTCCTCCCACACCAATCCCTGAGCCACCCATTCACTTCCTTAATCCTGTCAACCCTACGCCCATCTGCACACGGTTCAGGCAGTAGCCCAGAGATAACCACCTTGTCGGTTCTACTTTTTAATTCCATTCCAAGCTTTTCATACTCCCTCCCCAGATCCTCAGTCTGCATTTTGCTTACGTCGCCGGCACCCACATGTACCACAACGACCGGATTCTCACCCTCCCACTCCAGGTTCCTCTGCAGCCCAGCTGCGACATCCCGGACCCGAGCACCAGGCAGACAACACACCCTTCTGTGCACTTTGTCATTGTGACAAAGGACAGTGTCAATACCCTTTACCCCACTATCCCCAATAACTACTACGTTCCTTTTCCCTTTCTCTTTGCCTATGTCCTGCTGCAGCACTGTACCGTGTGCAGCTTGAAAGAGGCCACCTGGTCCATTGAGTCTGCACCAACCACAATCCCACCCCCAGGCCCCAACCCCCATATCCACTGCCAATCCCTCTAACCGACATGTCTCAGGACACTAAGGGGCAATTTTAACATGGCCAATCAATCTAACGCACACATCTTTGGACTGTGGGAGGAAACTGGAGCACCTGGAAAAAACTCATGCAGACATGAGGAGAACATAGAAACTCCTCACATTCAGTGACCCAAGCCGGGAATCAAACCTGGAACTGTGAAGCAGCTGTGCTAACCACTGTGCCATCGTACTGCCCATGGGAGAGGATGTACTGATGCCGGTGCAGGGATATGGTATGGGAGAGGACGTACCAGTGCTAGTGCAGGGAAAATGTTAGCCCCTCTATACCCTGATTTTTGTCATATAAATGATCAATGGTTATTGCCCCATGCCCCACCCACCCAATAGACCCTGTCAGTCTCAGCTTGAGTGAGCAGCTGGGAGGAGAAAGGAACCAGGGAATAGGTTGTGGAATTTTCAGAAGGAACTGAATAGGATGGCATCAAGTTTGCCAATGTTATCATTGGAACTTTATTAGATTATTATGTTTTGGGACTGGATGTGCAGATCTATAAGATTATTCTATTTTGGGATTGTAGTTTTAAATTTAGGGTAGATGATGGGGGGGGTCATATGACTTGCCTTGCCATCTGTCTGATAGTAAGCCTTGATGGTTTGATCGTTAGGGATCTAAAGAAGGTTGGATTGTTTTACTGAGAAGGTACAAGTTTTCACACAGAGACAACGACAGCTGTCTCTGAGTGTAACATGGTTAGACTATGCGTCTCCCAAAGCCCCAGAAAGGTGTTAAAGGTATCAAGTTGTAAACAGTTCTATTATAAACTATCCATTTACTTTTAAGTGACAGAGAGTTGGGGACAAAGATAGCCAATGTACCTTAATATAGTTAATGGACTAATTAATTGGTTTCATGTTGCCATGGGAAAGAGGGCAGAGGAATACATTTTTGAGACCAGGTTATACCCTTCCCTACAACTTCATGAATATCATGGACAGACAGCAGTTTTGCTCAGCTTAGAGTGGTCATCTGAAAGGTAGACAGCAGGAGATAGAGGCTGCCAGTCCTGCACCTGAAACAAAGAAAATATTGTTCAGCACACAGAATGCTGTTAGAAGCTCACTCACAGATGAAGAGCGAGTTTGTGAGGATTTAAAGAAAGGGTGGAAAATTTACGTAGTTTGGGGTTGAAGGAAAGGATTCTACAGTGTAGTGTTCACAGTGAAAGCCAGTTCTTGCATCAGAGATTACTTAGCTGGGAAAAGAAAAAAAAGATGCAAATCACTGGGAGCTGAGATTACTTTTGGATGGGCTCTGTAAGGGTGAGGTGTCCACCAAAGGGACAGTGTAACTTATAATGGGAAATTTTTGGTCATGATATAAGTTAAATGGGGAATCTCTCTTGTGGTTTAAAATATAAGTTATCTACAAAAAGAAAACAGTGTTTAATCAACTGTAAATGATTTAAAATATTAAACCTTGATGGGTCATTTGACCAGCTGTTAACTGGAACTTTGAGTTTCTCTTCAAGAGTTATTAGTCTCTAAAGAGATCATAAACTTGTTGCAGAAAGACCAGGTTCATCCACAAATTGCAGTTAGACAATGCAGTAGCAAGAATGATAACAGACTGCTAAAGCTGCATTTCATCAGTATACACATGGAAAATGATCTTATTCCTTATCGATAATGTTGCTGAGAAGCAGCATGTAGACAAAGAATAAAAGGGAACTAAATATGTAACCATGAGTGTGTTAGAAGTGTTTGTGCACAAGTGAAGTGGCTGTGAGAGATATACTGATGACATTGGGATAGGTAGGAATGAAAGAGCGAGAGAATGATAATTGCAAATGCATTCCTCGACTACACATGGAAGAACATGGAATGATGAACCAAGTTAAAGGCTGATAAGAAAATAGAGAGGTGTGTGAAGTAAAACTCCTGCTAAGTACATTGTATGGTCTAAGTCCCATGATTAAGAAAAACTAAATTGAAGGGATTTGAATAGAGGGAGATATGGGAATGATGCTAAATAACAGTATCACATTTGAGAGACTTAGGAAAAGGCTACAAGATAGTACAACAGTAGGAAATGACAGAAGGGTCTGGGATGAACTTTTTAAGGTGAGGACGATGGGAAGAGGAGGATAACATTGGTTTTGCACTTATGATGACTGCAAACATTTGGTCAGGAAGTTGGAACTGGGCTAAGGGGGTAAAAGCTGGACTGCTAGAGATAAGAACATAAGAAATAGGAACAGGAGTAGGCCAAACTCCCCTCACCCAAAGCCTGCTCCGCCATTCAATAAAATCATGACTGATCTTCCTTCTGGTGAATTTGATTGGGAGACAAGCTACAAAGTGCTTTGGGGCAGGGCAGCAGAGATAATGGGGAGGGGGAGGTAGAGATAATTGAGGTTGCAGCTTCAGTTTTGGAGACAAAGGAAACCATTTGCTCTTCACAGTGAGGATAGCAGTTGGGAAAAGAGTTTGGAGTAATTTGTGATGGAAGAGATTCAGATTGCCCTTTACCTCTGAGAGGAATTGGCTGCAGAGGTAGAGAGAGTGGCAGGACTATTTAAGGCAGAGCTGGTAGTTGGTGACCAAGTCAGTTATGCATCATGTGCAGTCAAGTCTTTGCTTTATCGCTTTGGGAATACAGTGGTGGGAATTTTAATTGGAGAAGAGTGGAGATGAAGGCACATGGTGGAATGTTTGACGCAAAAGCAAAATCAATATTGGGGAAATCAACAGAGATGAAAATATCAAACAAAAGGAAGGTGAGAGGAGATGGAAGAAAAAGCTAGAAAGGATGCTGTGAAGGGAGTTAGCGGTGAAGGGAGTTTGGGATAATGCTTCCCTGAGGTGGAAGTTGAAACATCAGGGTAGCTAGGGTGAGATGTGGATAGTGAGAGAGACAAGGAAGAGCCTGGAGGTGAAGAGTTTAATGGGGTGGTAGGGTGTGGTTGGAGTGTTGTGTGCATGGTGAGTGAAACATATATATCACTTGAGTGATTTGTGAACATTGAATCGTGCCTCAACAAGAAATCAATGAAGCTGATTTCCTTCCATCCCTCTCCTCCTGTTTCGGCCAAAGCACCACATTGCTGAGCCATTAACATGATCAGGGAGCTGGAAGGCACCAGCTAAGGAGAAAAACATATTGTGTGGCTTCATTTCTGGCCACTGACCTTGAAGCCTTCTTCCAGAAGAATATCAGTTGCAGCTGATGGTAGCTGAGTCAAATATTTACAGGTTCATGTCCCACATCAAAAACGTGTGCACATAATCTTTAAGCTTGGCATTTCAGTGAGAGGGTGCTGTATTGTCTGAGGCGCTGTCTTTTGGATGGGGTGTCTAACTATCTGCCTCACATTGAGGTAAATGCTCCAATCACATTTTTTGAAGCAGAACTGGGGAGTTCTCTGCAATGCCCTGGGAAATATTTATCCCACAACCTACCTCACAAGGAGGGAACAGGTTATCTGGCCATCATCCCATTGCTGAGTGCGACATGTTGCTATACACAATTTGGTTGCCATGTTTCCTACACTACCGCAGTGACAACACTCCCAAAATAACTAATCAGCTGTAAATTGCTTTGGGACAAACTGAGTTTTTGAAAGGCATTGTATCAGATACTTCCCAAGGACATAATAAAAACACTCTACAGATCCTGGGATCTGAAATAAAACCAAAAAGCACTAGAAAACCTCAGCTGGTCTGGCAGCATAGAATCATGTGTGGAGACAGAAACAGAGTTCATGTTTCAAGTCCAATATGATTCTGCTTTGGAACTGAAAGGAGGAAGAGATGTGATTGGTTTTAAGCTGTTGAAATAGAGGGGACAGCTCTCAAAGGGCAATTAGAAATAACACCAAATGTTGGTTTACCAATAACACCCATACCCCCATGAACAAACACATAAAAGAAATATAAGAATGGGGTAGTTAGCTCAGCTGGCTAGTGTGAAGTTCAGAATAATACCAATATCATGGGGTTCATTCCTGTTCTGGCTGAGGTAGACTTGGGATCTGCCTCCCCACCTGGCCCTCGCTTCACGTGGATGCACGCTCCACAAACTATATAACCAATTGTCTCTATCTTGTCTGATAGAGTGAGATGGGATTTCTAAGGTCCTTTGTGGAATGTGGCCAATTACCTACCCATGAATGCAAGATCTTTGACAAACAGGATAAAAACTTTCAAATTGCCCTGGGGTGGTTTGAACTACATAAGCAGCCTGCAGATTTCGTTTACACTGCTTCCAAGACCGTTCTTCCTACAGAAGTCATGGTGCTAACCTGAACACGACTTCAGCAATGTATGCTTCCAAACATGTTTGTCAACTGCAGCACAGATGTTAGCGCTGCTGCCTCACAGCACCAGAGACCTGAGTTCAATTCCAGCCTTGGGTGACTGTATGGAGTTTGCATGTTCTCCCCGTGTCTGTGTGTTTCCTCCACGTGCTCTGGTTTCCTTCCACAATGTGGAGATGCCGGCGTGCTGATTTGGCAGATTGGCCATGCCAAATTGCCCTTTGGTGTCGCAAGATGTATAGGTTAGATGGATTAGTCGTGGTAAATGGGGTTACAGCGATAGGGCAAGGGAGAGGGCCTGGATAAGATACTCTGTCAGGAAATCAGTGCAGACTCAACTGGCTGAATGGTCTCTTCTGTAATGTAGGGATTCTATGATTTTTTTATGGAACAGGCCAATGTTAAAGAAAGGGCAAGTCAAGAAAGGCCCCTTCTCACTTATTTACAACCCTACAATAAATGGACTTGTACCTTTAACTGCTGCAGACCCAAAGCTGCCTCCACCCCACCGTGGGGTAAGTCGCAAAAATCCTCAAGTAATGTCCCTGCTAGATTTTTCTAGAATCAGAAACCACGTGGGTGCAGGGGAGGAATATTAAACCTTATGTATCCAAAAGAGGGTGGAATAAACTGATGAAGAAAAAAATCGTTGAATACGTCTCAAAAAACTAGCCAGTGAAAAGTCATGGGAAAGTTCTGTAGATTTAATATTAATTACCAATCCTAATAATTCGGTCTTTTATGTATGTGTCCTGTAATGTTGGAGCGACATCTATCCAACTTGGTCACTTAACGTCCCGGAAAGAGTACGGCCGAATTTCAAAGGTAGAGAGGGAAGGGCAGGGTGGAGAAGAGGAATCTTTTCTGATTGCGCACAGAACTTTTACTGTCCGCCCCCAAAGGTTTGGCTAAGCTAATAAAACGCTGATTCTTACACAAACCTTCCATTGTGCACAGGGCTTCCTAATTAAACGTCTCCCTCCCCACCCTCCCAACCAGTTTGTAATCAGCAAAATCAGGCATTCGGACACGTTAGGGCTGCCAAGTCCATGTGTCTGTACAGCACAGACGTGTCAGCCTCGGCAACGTCAGCCAAGGCGATTGGAATGCGGAGACAATGGTTTGGAACATCCGGACACTCAGCAGCCAATCAACAGCCCCGCTCGCGTTCCATCCGTGATTGGCAACATAGCCAGTGGGAACAAAGTGAATTTCCCCAGACTGAGACCTTTATATCAGAGTGAAAATAACAGATAGAGACACGGTGCCAATGGGACGGATATCAGCACCAAATATTCTACATTTCATTAAAAAAAAGGTCGCCCTCCCTCCACCCCTCCTTTTCCGAGGGGCGGTGTGTCACGTAGCGACGAGGGACGTTTCACGACCGCCGTAAATACGCCCGTGGCTCTATAAAAGGCGCTAGGAGCGCATGTTTGCGTAGTGTGGGCTTTTGTGTGAGAGGTAGTGGTGGTTAGAGTGAAGCTGGGCAGTGGGGGACGAGGGGGGAAAAAAAAAAGGGAGCCTTCAGTACGAGCAGGGCGCAGTCAAACAGCTTCCCGGCTCATATATTCTAATCGCTGGGCTTAATCATGACTGTAATCAGTTAATTAAAAATCAGTCGCTGTCATTTCACAGAGGAGTTTAAAAGAGTGTGTATATATATTTATATAATATATCCCTGTTGTGTACGAGCGGGAGTTTGCTTCATCGCTGCAACACAAAAATAGCGTGGGAGTTATCAGAGAAAAGAAGGAGCTGGAGGTTTAGTTTTTGTTTTAAATACAAATCCCTGACTTGATTTTTCGGAAGCCACGGGGTTTTTTGTGAGTCAGAAGGAAGCATAAACTAGAAGTGTCACCAAAGGGACTTATAATCTTGCGGAAGTTGTATTTTTGTGTGTGCGAGAAGCGGGGCAGCAGCAGCAGCCACCTTCCCCACACACCGAGCCCGGGACTCCAGCCAGCGAGGCTCTCCCTTCCCCGGGTGATGCTTTGTGTTGTGCTGTGTGAACGCACATTTTCCCAATCACCATGAGCATGAACAACGACACATACGCATTTGTAAAAGACATTAAGCCAGGAATGAAAAATTTAAATGTCATCTTTATTGTTCTGGAAATAGGTAAGTTAGGTAGGGGCTGCAGCCCTGAAACAACAGAAATAAGTTACCATATAATCGTTTAAATGATGGCAAGGTCTCTATGCAAGTTTACTAAAAAAAAGCCCCACCCTTTGACAGTTTGATCATGGAGTTTAAAAAAAAATCGGTGGGAAGTGAACCGAGGCAGTTTAAAACCCCTTTTAGAAAAAAGTGCTAGCGAGGTACAGGTCAGCTTCCTGTCAAACGCGCGACGTCTTCAATTTTCTTTTATCTGTGAGTTTTACTTCTAGTGCAGATGAGTGCACCCGCTTCTAGACAGGTTAATAAATGTACGCTACTGGAACTAATTATAGGTTTTTATTCGCTCTCTGTGCAGGTCGAGTTACCAAAACTAAAGATGGACATGAAGTGAGGTCGTGCAAAGTAGCCGATAAAACTGGCAGCATCACAATTTCAGTGTGGGATGAGGTTGGAGGTCTAATACAGCCCGGGGATATCATTCGCTTGACGAGAGGGTACGTCGAATGTGGCCAAGTGACTACAGGCAAAGCATGTGACTGAATAACACAGCTTGCCAGTGTGGTTCAATGTGTGTATGAAGTATTTAAAAAAAAAGGTTGAAAACAAGCAGGGAAGTTGATTGCAATGGTAATTTGGGAAAAGATTGTTTTAAAACGGCTGGGTGATCAATAATAGATCTAGCGTGGTGTAGTGAAGATGTTGCAGGTTCTTTGGCATCCACTGCGGTGAGGGTGGTATGTCATGTAATATGGCCTAAGAATGAGATGACTCCTTCAAGAATGGAGAGTCCCTTTTCAGTTATTGGACTGGAATGGATCCCCTGTAAAGAAAGCACAAAATATGTTTGAATTGTTCAGAATTTGACCATGTGGCATTGACTTGTACAACCTGAATAGGAATTTCCAATGACAATTTGATCCAGTTAGGTTAGACTGATAATGGCTTATAACTGGACAATGCCAAATGATCTTTCCACAATCTGTTCAGTACAGATGTTGGCATCTGTCTTTAACAGTGGTAGACTATTTGACTAATGAGGCATCACAGCATAAGCAGATGTTCCCCCTTCCGGTGTACTGTTCAGTCATGGGTTATGAGCTACTCAACGTGCCCCAACATGGGTAGTGAGTGATTTATTCTTTTATTACCAGTGGCTGTGATCAGTCATCTCCTGACTAGGTTCAGTCATACAACTTCCAGCTCAATAATGGTTATTTTGGGAACTGAAGTGTGGATAAATGTGCCATTTCATGACAGTTGCTCACCTTTTGATCTCTGCCCTTCCAACTGCTACAATAACTTTTATTTACAAAGCCTCTTAAACATACCAAGGTTCATTGGAGCATTATAAAACAAAAGGGGATATCGAGTCAGATGAACAAAGACTTTATTGGAGAAAATTTAATGTTGCGGGATATAGGGAGGGAATTCCAGCGCTTGGGGCCTTGATAACAGAAGATGCATCCACTGATGGTGGCGTGATTAAAATTGGCGATGTACGAGAGGCCAGAATTAAAGGAGCGCAGATACCTTGGAGGTTTGTAGGACTCGGAGGTTAGATGTTGGGAGGGATGCGGCTATTTAAGGATTTGAAGACTAGATGAGATGTTTTAAATCTATTGTTTGGTAGCTGTCTTGTATATCAGCGAATACTGATGATGGGGCACCTGGGTTTGGTGCAAGTTAAGATACTGGTAGCAGAGTTTTGGATGATCTCAAGTTTACAGGAGGTAGAATGAGGGAGATCAGCTAGGAATGTATTGGAATAGTTGAGTACGGAGGTAACAAGCTCATAGTACTGGATGCCAGATATGTAGTCTTGTAATGTAACAACAGTGGTGGTGATGAGGCAGAGCTGGGTGTCATTTGCATATATGTGAAAATGAATGTAATGCTTCTGGCTGATAGTCATGGAGCAATATGTAGATAAGAAATGGGAGGTGGCCTTGAGAAGTTGTTGGGGGTGGGGTACCAGAGGTAGTGCTGTAGGCACAGGAAAAGATCGCTCCAGGTCTCTCACTCTGGCTATGATTGCATAAGAATTGAACTGGAAAGCAGGTTGAAGATGTATTGGAGGGGGATGGTAAGACCATAAGGTAATAGTAGCAGAATTAAGCCAATCAACCCTTTAAGTCTACTTTGCCATTCAATCGTGGCTGATAAGCTTCTCAACTCCAATTTCCTGCCTTTCTCCTGTGTGGTCAACCATGTCAAGTGAAGGGAAAGTTACCTTTGCCATGTTCACACAGGATGCCAATTGCGACTTTGCTAAGGGCTGTTTCTGTACTGTGATTGGGCTGAAACTTGATTGGAGGGATGGCACAAAGAATGGAATGGGTTTGGGAGGACACTCCGAATTTTGATTAAGAAGGGGAAGTTGGAGGTGGGATGGTAATTTGCAAGAACAGTGGGGGGGGGGGGGGTCAAGGGTGTTTTTGAGAATGTGGTGATAAATCTGCTAGCATTTTCTAATCTCCTTGCATTTTCTAATCTCCTTTCTCTTGCGTCTTTAATTACACATTACCTAGCTCCTTCTGTGCCTCTGGTAGCATGCTATCCTCTCAATCTGGTGCCTGTGCTGGACCCTTCAATATTTGATGTGTTACGTGCAGTTTCTCCATGACACTGTCCTGACTATTGTGTGGTCTGCCTGGTTCCATTCCTACATATCCCAGTGTAGAAACTACATCTTAAATAGTTACTAAGCCTTGTCTCCTATGCTGCTCTTGATGTTATAAATACTGAAACCTTCATGTTTACTGACTCTGCACCTTTTTCTCCCACCACTAACCTTGGTTTCGAGGACCCAAATCTTGTTGGTGTGGGGAGTCACTATGGGTCAGCTTCAAGTTGTTGGAGCTGACCTCAGTAGGGTGAGGGCAAGGGGCACGTATGATCTCAATGAATGATGGCACCAAAGGTGCATCGCCTTAACTAATGAGTGATAATGATAGAGAAAATAAACAGGAGTGACCGATGCAAGGTGAATTAATCAAATCTGGTCCACAATGAGAAATAGAGAAGGAACAAAGGGTTAGATTGCGAGACAAAGGGAAAGTAAGAAATTAATTTTGTAAATTGAAAAAAAAAGCTATATGGAGAAAGAAGACACAAACACTTCAGCTCTTGTTTTCTGAGCTGAGGGGTTGGCTGAACTTTTTTACATAATTTTGTGTTGAAATGCCAATCCAGCAAGTTCCAAAAAGAAATGGAGGCTGAGGATGTGATGCTGTGTATACAACTTAGGCGGTGGAACTAACAATTTATGGCTGTTTGCAATTCTGCCTGATATCTGGTAGTGCGGTCGCGGTCTAAGGCAGTGGATTGAGGTTTCGTTCCCTATGAAGGTGTGGATTTGAATCACTGTCGCCAGAGTTTTGGGGAGGCAATCGCGCAATGATATCGTCGCTGGGCTAGTAATTAAGAAATCCAGGGTAACGTATTGAGAGGCAGCACTGCAGCCTCACAGCTCGCGTGATCCCTGATTCAATTTTGGCCTTAGGTGACTCTATGCAGAGTTTGCACGTTCTCCCCATATCTGTGTTGGTTTCCTCCAGGTGCTGTGATGTCCTCCCACAGTCCAAAGATGTGCGAGTTAAGTGGATTGGCTATGCTAAATTGCCTCTTAATGTCCCAAGATGTACAGTTTAGATGGGTTGCCATGTGAAATGTGAGAGGTGACAGGCCTGGGTAAGTTACTGTGACAGTCGGTGTAGACTTGCTGGGCCGAATGGCCTCTTCTACACTGTAGGTATTCTATGAACTCTGGCCAATTTCTACATTAATATTATGAAGTTAGCATTTTTACAGTAAGATTGAAGCCACAACTTGTTTTGTATCTTGAGTGACCAAGAGCTTTCTCTTGGTAAGATGGAAGCCATGCAATTTTTCATCCTGCCTCTTCAATCAATCAGCTGTTGAGACTGTAAAGACATCTCCTATGGAGGAGAAGTTGTGGATAAATCAATTCAATTGAACTCCGGATCCAGATGTGAAAGGACAGTACGCCAAATGTGTGCACCATCCATCCCTGAAACATGTTCACAAACTCATTGTGAAACGTTACTGAAATTGTACATGTTGAGTGGAAGAAGCTGCTCTGTAATGTAAGGTACAGGGACTTCTGTGGCACAGGATACTGACAAATTCAGTGATAAAAGTTAAGCAAATTGGAACATCTGAAATCTACCTTGAATGCATGCTGGAATATAAATTGTCATTTTCTGAGGTAAATTTTAGATGAAGACATAATTATAGATCAAACCACAACTGCCTGTTTAAAAACTTGGATATTTTACCAAATTAATGAAACAAACAAAATATTTCTAAAATTGACTTGTACTGTTTGTTTTACTCCCAGAATTGGAGCTTTCCCTAATAAATTTTGTTCTGACTTTAGAGTGGAATGATTGGTTGTCAGACAACACTCGTCAGGATCTTGTTCTGACTTGTTTGTAACTCCAGCATGGGAATAATATTTCTCAATCAGCTGCTTTGTCTTTCTAATACAAAATATTGGCAGATGAGTTTACAGACTTCAGCTGTTTGCACAAATGTGGAAGCACCAGCTATCACTGCAATGATAATCCAAGCCCTGTGCATATCGGGAAGGTTTAATACAGTCATCCACTTTTTTTTGTAAAAATGATGAAAAAGCTCTTTGTCTAGAGGCAGAAGTATCCTTTTGTGATGTCTTGCTGCAGAGGTCACCATTTGAGCAGCATTGGCTAGTTCTCTTCCCCACCCCACCCAATTAGCCTGGGGCTTTTGTCTCTTGGGACATTTTCCCCTCTATCATTGACTTATCCTGGTAATAAGCCAGTATGTTGTTGCTTGTAGGATCTACATATTTGTCTATATTGGAGATTTACCTTGGATCATGAAGTGCAACAGCTTGAAATCTGCTGCATATGATCAGTTTTTTGGTTTAGTGCTAGCGTCACAGTGCAATACGTGTCTGGCAGATTCCACACCTCTGGGATCCGTGTCCACATTTAAGGTTTGTTCTCCTGTACTAATCTGCTTTCACCCTTTTTAGTCTGAAAGGGGAAGGCCAAATGTCTTAGCATGAGGCAAGATGTGTGGGAGAAGCAGGAAATGATTCTTCCTGACGTCACTTGGTGAGTCTGTGTGGTTTACACACGTCTGTGTTAACGAGTCATATTATTTCCTATCTTGCTGCCCTTCAGTTTGACACATTAGTTTTTTGATATTAAGCAATTTTTCTAGCCCTAAAAGAAAACCGCATGTTCAAATGGCTGATTTTAATTCTTTTCAGTTTAGAGTTAAACTAGTTTTTGTTTAACTTTTAATGGCCAGATTTCAATTTGCTACACCAGTTTTTAATGGAAGTCACATTTTATTTTACTGCTGGGGAAGAGGGGAATTTTACCAGTGCCTTTGTTTGTGTTGCTTTTCTATGTTTTCAAAGTGCTTCAGAAGTTAACAAGGATTCTTTGATCAGCACTGTGATTATCACTGATTCATAGGTGTTTTAGCTGCCACCTCACTGAGGGTGGAGGTACATCTGTCAACATTTAGAAGGTTTGTCGCCTAGTTGTGCTAAAATGAACTTTGGGTTTAACATAATAAAGTATCAGGTAATGTGTATACATGCAATAATTCTAAAAGTGGATGTGCATATTTGATTTAGGGTTCAGAATGCTTTGAGTTTATTTAAATGTGAACCTGTACTAGATTTAGTTTGTAACTGATGTGGCTTTTTCAGACTCCAAATTAAACTGTCTTAACTGTTGAAGAGTTTACAATGATGCCCGTTCCATATATCTGGCATGCAGTAAGACTGCTGTGTATGGTCCAAAGTTCTGGAAGCTCTGAACCAAACAAGCAAACATTTGCTTCTGTTTTTGATACAAATGCCTTTAGTGTTTTAAACACAAAAGGATTATCTGGCCTGTACTTCAACTAAGGTGCATGCCATAATTGTTCAAGGATGAGATGAAACATCTGAAATCTATCTAGTGGGGAGGTGATCCCTCCCCACCAAAACGAATGAATTAGCCACTGGACACTCAGGGCAGCATAATGGTTAGTACTGCTGCCTTGCAGCACCAGGGACCCAGAATTAATTCATGCCTTAGGTCACTGTGGAATTTACACTCTCTCGCTGTGTCTTTGTAGGTTTCCTCCAGATGCACCAGTTTCCTTCAAAGATAGTCTCAAGATGGGTTGGGTGTATTAGTCATGGTAAATACATGGGGTTATGGTGATTTTGGAGGTTGACGGAGGGGAGGGGGGAGCTGTGCTGTGGCTAGGTAAGGTGCTGTTTCAGAGTCTGCAGCCTTGATGGGCCAAATGGCCTCTTTCAATACTGTAGGGATTCAAGTATATGTCAAGAATGACCACTTGAGAGCGCTAGTGGAACAGTACTAATAGAAATTATAGAATAGGAGGCTACTGTGTGCTCTGACCTGCGTAGTTAGTTAACTAGAATTTATTCTGTCTAAATCATGACCTGTCTCAGTTTTGACTCCTATTTTTTAAATGCTTACCTAGTCCTTTTAAACCTGTCACAGTGGCTTGTAATAAGACACTCCATCTTTTAAAGAACTGGCAATAAATTGCCCTAATCCTTCCGACACTGGATGACAAAAATAGTATTCCCTTTTAAAAGTAGTTTATGTAATACAGAAACAACCATTTGGCCTAACCAATCCACACTTGCTTTGGTCAACAACAAAGCACTTTGGTTTGAATTATTAAAATTATTGACTGCAATAATTCTGCAGAATTTCCAGTTACTTCTGGTGGGCATTCTAAAATCTCTCCTGTTTTCTTCATGGGTTTGTATTCATTGCTATTGGGAAGCATCAACACATTTAAGAGCCTATTTACAGATTTTGTGAATGCAGAATATGAAACTAAAATATGTGCCTTCTATTTTGAGTCTTTGGTTGCATAAGATTGTGATCTATTTAAGAAAGATTGTTAGTGAGTCTTCTGGCGATGTTAAGATTTTAATGAGAATGTAGATGAGGCTGCAGTTATCTTCCCTAAGAAGTCTCATTTAAAATTCCTGTCAATAGATAAGTGTGCCATTTGGCTGCACAGTTGAAATTACAGGCTACTAAAGCTTACAGTAACATTCGATACCCTATGTTGCCCTTACAGCACCAATTTTTATTCTATAATTACAGCTCAATCCCAAAAAAAGGGGTTTGAGTTTGAAACACAAAGTTCGGTAATCCCTGTTCTTGGATAAAATTTGACCACCCCTATCTGGTTCTTGAAGCTATATCTTGAAAATTATTTTTAACAAGCAAGAGTAGGCCTGTGCTGTACGAAGTGGCATTGATGGCAATTTGGAGTCTTTCCATTAGACTGTCCTGCCACCCAGTGACAGGAGGTGGTAATAGGTGATTACATAGCTGCATACAAATTGTAGTGGGAGAAAAGTGCTTTATTTTGGTCATTGGCTTCGCTACAAAGCCCTTTTATTGAATGATGCTGCTAAATGTTTTCCTTTACAATTGCACAGCATATTTGAATTTATTTTACAATTTTAATTTCCAACTTTCTCCATGACCTTTCCTTGTTCAGTTACGCTTCAATGTGGAAAAATTGCCTGACGCTGTATACTGGCAGAGGTGGTGATCTTCAAAAAATAGGAGAGTAAGTATGACGACGCATCCTGAGGAAATCCAAGGAAAATATCTCCACTCAAATTCATCCTTATAGACTGAGGGCAAGATCAATCTTGTGGTATTCTCAGCAGTCAGCTCTTGGATGTATAATAAGAGTAGAGTTTCAACAGGTATAGATTTACCTGGGAGATTGTACCCCAATAATATTGGTGCCTTTTGGGAGAGTGGAGGGAATTGGGATGAGAGATTTTGGAGACTAAAGAATACTTTCAGCATATTTTGTTCCTCATTCTTCCTGTTGCATTTTTTTAAATCCCTGTTTACATGACTAAAAGAAAATTAACTTGGTTGGCAGAAGAACGTCATTTAATGTTTGACAATAATTCTATATATCAAAATATTAATGAATAAATAAGAAATAGGAGGAGGAGAAGGTGGCTTTTCAAGCCTGCACATGTCATTCAGTATTATTGCTGTTCTGGCCTGGCTTTTTGTCTCTGCTCCACTTTCTTGCCGATTCCCTATAACCAACTGTCCCCTGTCATTTAAAAATCTGTAACCTAGCCTTGAATGTATTCAGGGACTCAAAACTCCAAATCACTTGGACAAAATTCCTCCTCGTCTCTCTCAAATAGGCAGCATCTTGTTCTGAATCTAGATTGCCACATGAAGGGGAACACTCTCTCAGAATTGTGTATGCTTCAATCAGATCACATCTCTTAAATTCAAATGAAAATAGCCTTCACCGTTCCTCAAAAACCCTTCACCTTCAGAATCAATCTACTGAATCTTCTCTGAACTGCCTTCAATGTAAATATATCCCTCATTGAATAAAGAGACCAAAACTGTACATGGTAATCTAAATATGATCTTGTTATGAAGGATATGTACTTCTAAGGGAGAATATCTCCCTTAGAAGCATCTAACAGATCTGCCTCAATCTGACTTTTTAAGAAGTGTGTCTCCTAATAGTTTGTGTAAGAAGCAATAGGCAAGACTATACAACATCAGACAAATAGCAATCATTTCTTTATTGGTGTTGGGATGACATTTTGATTCAGATTTGAATCCTGTGGGATATGAAGCAATAGCCTTGCCTGTAAAATACAAAGGAGCTATAGTGAAATTTGATTTGGTCTGTGGGATTGCTGATGTTTTTCATATTGTTATGATTTTTCAGCTGTTATTTTCCCCCCAGTGGAACACTCTTTTGGCTGTGGGAATATTGATAATGAAGCCCCTGGAAGTGAAATAAAGTTCTGCTTTTAAAATATTGAATTCTATTTAAACTTAAAAAATGCTGAAGACTTCTTATGACCAAGGGAAATATTTTCATCTCCATATAATAGCCTCAAGTTGTACTTGTATTGTTTGTCATCTGAGGGTATAGGTTCTTGGTCCAATTGTCACCAAGTAAATTCAGTTGGGGAGAAAGTAGAGATGGGTTAATGACTTGAATGAGGAGCAGGAGGTGACTGATGCATATCTGGCTGTGTTGTTGAGAACATGATGCATGGAAGTGACAACTGGTCATTTTATAATCACTACTAGTTCTGACTCTGCATGGTGAAGGGACTGAACTATTTGTGCTACTTCTGTCAGTGCTTCTCTGACCACGCCTTGTCACTGTCTGTGTGGAGTCTGCACATTCTCCTGTCTGCATGGGATTCCTCTGGGTGCTCTGGTTTCCTCCCACAGTCCGAAAGACACATTGGGTACGTGCATTGGCCATGCTAAATTCTCCCTTGGTGTAGGTGCTGGAGTGATGACGAGATTTTTACAGTAACTTCATTACAGTGTTAATGCAAGCTTACTTTATGACACTAATGAATAAACCTTTAAACTTTGAATTTTTTTGCTTCATTCCCTTTCTGGTCAATAAGCAATTCAATGGTTGAGTAGTTGTATAGTAAATGTCTCTGCATTTCCAGCTTTCACCCTCTATTTTCACAATTATGTTTTTTGAATTATTTTTTAAATTTGATATTTCAGTGAACAGTGTAACATTTTAATATTTTCTTTGCTGTTAGGTTTTGTATGGTATATTCAGAAGTACCCAACTTTAGTGAACCAAATCCAGACTACCTCAACCAGCTGAACCAAACAAACAAAGTTGTAAGTGGCATTAGGACTGTTGAAAGCATGCTGTGTTGGTATTACGGTCCTCGTTTCTTAACTTTTAAAAATATGGGGGATAATTTAGTTGAATTCAATGTATAATCAACTTTTTTTTACTGTGGAGCTTTTATTCCTCATTGTCTTTGTGGTATTGTTCTTTCATTTAATATTTAAATGTTTTATCAAGGCACAAAGTGAACATAGAAACAATTCACCTCCTAGTCAGCTGGCTACAAATGGACAAATGCAAACAGGTAAGCTGATAATGTAGATCGCTCGTCAATAAAACTGACGCACTGATCACTGCAGTGTCATTCCTTTCCCCCTTTTTCTGCCTTGAGACCTGTTCTGCAGAAGGCTTTGTCTGTTAAAGTGTGTATCTTTGATCCTAAAATTGGTAAACGAAGCAATTGAAAAGTATATACTTTGATGTAACTTTGTCTTGTGCAAATATCTAATCGATAGAATCGGGTCAGTGTCAACTTGGATAAAATAATTAAAGACAAAGATCTACCAGGTCCTTGTGAGTAGTTCTTCAGACTAGAAGATGGTAGACCATGGTATTTCTCAATTAAGCATTACTTAATTTTTTTTGATCGTAAATAAATGACTGGGATCTTTGAAAACAACACTTCAAAATTTGGATGAACTTATCGACTATAGTTAGCAGAATCAGCAGATAAGGCAAAAAATGGAATTTAGTGCAGAAATGTGAAGTGATGCATCTTGGCAGAAGGGATAGGCAGTATAGACTGGCACAGTTTTAAACAGTACCCAGGGACTGAGGGAGTTGAAATTTAATGTGCATAAATCCTAGTGTGGCAGGATGTATTAACGGAAGTTAATAAAGCATATAAGAGTTTGGCTGTCAAAAATAGAGGCACGAAGTGCAAAAGCAGGGAGGTTCTGTTGAATATTTATTAAATCTCTGGTCAGGCCACAAGTGAAGTTTTTTGCTCAGTTCTGGCACTAGCCTTTAGGAAGGAGGTGGGGTTTCTCGAAGGTGCAGAGGGGATTTATCAGAATAATTTCAGGGTGGGGGGATTTTAGTTGAGGTTGGGTTGGAGAAGCTGAAGGTGTTCTTGTCACAAAAGGGCGTAAGGGGAGATTAGATATTGGTGTACAAAATTGACTGGTTTAGATCATTAGGCAAAAAAAAATCATTATACTGTTAGCTAATAACAGAAGGACAAGGGAACAGAGATTTGGAGATATGAGGAAGAGCTCCTTTATGTAGTACATGATGGTGGCCTGGACCTTGCTGTCAGAATGGTGAAAATGGAGTTGAAAGGTTTCAAAAGGAAATGTGCAAGGTTTTGGGGATAGAGTGGGGATATAGGGCTAAGTGAGAAGGCCAGTTATCTAACTAGCTTGGTTAAGTTGATTTAAAATAAACAGATTGAAGGTAGTGCTGTAGATGTGTTGAGGAAGAAAATGGTATTCTTGGCTTTGGAAATAAGGCATTAAATACAAATGCAAGAAAGTTATGCTGCATCTTGATCCCTTGTTAGTTGCAGCTAGAGGATTGAGTCCAATTCTGGGCACCACACCTTGAATCATGTCATCTGGCAGGATCTCCTGGCCCTGCTGATAGTGCACTCCTGCGGGTTTCACTGCGGCAAGAGGTTACAGGGGAAGTTTATCAGGATGATGCCCAGGGAGCTCCATTGTGTGGGTGAAACTGGAGAAAGTGCAATTGTTCCTCTTTAAAGTAAAGGGGATAAGGATGTTTTGAAAGAGCAGCGGGGAGAACTATTTCCCTTTGGGTTGTTAACTCGAGGACATAAAGGAATGAGGGGAAATGAGTGTTTTTTTTTCAATGGATTGTTCTGGGGCCGGGACTAAATTGTGTAGCTCTTTCAAAGAGCCAGTGACTAGCTCAATGACTTGATTCTGATTCTATTCCGAAGGGATTAGATTTAGTTGTGATGCTTTCTTTGCTCAAGCATGCTGTTTGCTGATGAATTTAAACACTGCATCAAGTGTCTTGGGAACGGGGTGGCTGGAAATGTGTGTGCGTCGAATTGCTGGAGCATCCGTGCATATTCTGTTTACAAATGCCCACTCTCCTGAAGTGTGGAAAGATCAAATACGTTTTATACATTAAGTTTTGAAATAATTCTATAAAATTGCCCATTAAAGCCGCTGAGAATTTGGTAGTCACGGTAGCTGACATTTCTGCATCTGCCCAAATAGATGCCATGAGATAAAGGCCGGAACTTTCCAGTTGTTTAAGCAAGATCTTCTGGCTGTGCTGACAGTGCACCCCTGACGTGGGTTTCGCGGCAGCGAGCGGGGCATTCAACGGGAAACACTGTTGATAATGGTGGGACCTGAAGATCCTGCCACCAGCCATTGGCAGGCTGCCCCTCAATGCTGTGAAACATGTGGCAGGTTGGGTGGTAAATCTTGCCCAAAGTCATTCTCTTCCCACTGCCCATCAATTTTTAAATAAGGCTATAGAGAGATAATTTGAGGGTTATGGTAATCTTTTATCATAACTTTGGAATGTCAAAAGAAACCAAAACCACACCATTTGTCTTCAGCTCCCACCAAAGTGACAACTCTGAAGAACTCTGTAAAAATGTGTTGTTCTGATTATATGGTAAACTTTAATGTTTTGCCTCCTGATTATTGAGCTTTCAGATAAACCTGCCCCTGGCATGGTCCTGGTCAATTTGTTTTTAATAAGCTTTATGAAGGAGTCATGTAGGTGATCTACTGTGAGAAATAACTGTCAATGCAAGGAATGTTGAAGTCTTCAGATTGGCTCGTCATGACAGTAACACAGTACAAAACTGCTGGGTTGTCCTATAATCTGGAGTTCTCATATGTACCATGACTGTCCTCTGCTCAGTGCCATTAAAGTAGAACAGTGATACTTGTGTTTTTTTTGATCAGTATAAATCTGCCTGAATTTAAATGGGAACATGAAGATTATTTTGCACTAGCCAATACTACATGTAAGCTCATAATCTGTTTTCTCCTTCCAAGACTCGCTTCTTGAGCCAATGTCATGGGTTCAAATCCCAATCCAGAACTTGAGCATAAAAAGCAAGGTTGACACCGTAGTGCAGTACTGAGGAAGTGCTGCTGAGTACCTTTTGTGACCTTAAACCAAGGCCTTCTCAGTTGAATGTAAAAGATCCCTTGGCACTATCTTGACAATATAGGGAGGATTATCCCTGGTGTCCTGAACAATATTTACTACTTGGTTATTGACTGTGGGTGTGTGCTGTGTAGAAATTGGCTGCATTATAACAATGATGCTTTTTTAAAAAGTGCTGCATTGACTGTAAAAGACAACCTGCAGTCATTATATGAATAACATTTATATGAAATCAAACCTTCCTTTCTTTGAAAGACTTGGGTCAAATATCACATCAAATTTTTAAAGACAATGTGACAAATTTTACTGTTTTGCCTGCCACGGGAATCAGTGAGCAACGGATGAACCATGGAAAGGTCTGTTGACCTTGTGTGGGATTTTCCAGTTTCGGGGTGGCCGAGGCTAGAAAATCTCGCCTGTGTCTCAAGTCATTCATTTTATTGCCCTTGATGTGAAGAATTCTTGCACCCAACTATCCTGGATCAGTGTGTATCATTTTGCTTAATGTGAAAGCTGGTGAGATTGAGTGTTTGTCCACCTGCCTAATTAAATGGTATAATTTAATTGTTCTGTGCAACATTTGCCATCAGGTTGAATATGGCAAGCTTTTGATAACAAGTGAGCACTTGATGTTGCCCAAGTCCTCTTCATAATGCATTAAACTGTTTTGATTTGTGAAAATGTGATTTCAAGAAGAATTTCTCAATGTGACCAATCTAAGTAAACATATTTAATAGTATAAGAAATAGAAGAACATGTAGACACCATGGCCTGTGGAGCCTGCTCTGCAATTTAGTAAGTTTGTGGCTGAACTTCTACAGCAACTTTCCCATAATCTGAATGCCCCAAAGTCTTCTCCATCTCAACAGCTGAACATCCAGAGCACTTGGGTTAGAGAATTCTGAAAATTTGCAACCCTTTGACTGAATAAATATCTCCCTCATATATCCCTCCTGAATGCCTGGTCTCTACCTTACCCTGAAACTAAGATGCTTGGTTCCAGGCTGTCCCAGCCACTAAGAACAGCTTTTCAGCATCTCCCCAGTTGGATCCCCTCGCTTTTATCTATTTCAATGTAATCACTACTCCTCTGATACTCCAGGGAGGGTAAGTCCATTGTACTTGATCTCTGCTCATCAGATAGCCCTTACATTCAGGCATCTAAATCTAGTGAACTTTGGTTGCATTCTTCTTCGGGGCATATATATTCTTCCTTTTGGACAGAGACCAAAACTGTACATGTTACTGTACCATGTGATCTCATTGAAGCCCTAATATAATTGCAACAAAACTTGCTTTTGCTATATTGCATTACAATGCCACCCCTGCCTTACAACACACCATTTGACTTGCTAATTGCTTATACCTTCATATTAACTTTGATCTATGAACATCTGATTCCCTCTTCTTGAGTTCTAATATTTAACATTCTCTCGAAAGGTTCTACTTTTTCACTCTGGCAGCAAAAATAGATAATCTCTCATTTTGCAACGTTATATACTGTCTGCCACTTCAAGTCCACCACTGAACTGATCTACATTCCTTTGCAGTCTGTACCTTCCCCCGGGTTTGTATTATCAGGAAACTTGGATATATTGCACTCACTCTCCTCACCAAAGTCATGGGTATAGATTGTAAATACTTGAGGCACCAGGACTGATCCTCGCAGCATCCCACTAGTTATATCCTGTCATCTTAAGAATGACTAATTTCTACTGTGTTTTATTACTAACCAGTCCTCTGATTCTGCAAATGTATTTGCCATCAATTTTGTGGAATAACTCATGTTCAGAACTTTATTGAATTCCTTTGAATATTCAAATATACTTCATTCACTGGTTGCCTTTTTGTCCAGCTAGTTACAACCTCAATAACTAGGATTTGTCAAATGCATTTTTCCTTTCATGACATTGTTGACTGTTTTGATAACTTGATTTTTTTCAAGTGCCCTGCTATCTTGCTGTTTGGTTCTTTTTAATGTTGAATTGTGTAGTTTAAAATGTACAGTATTTTCATTATGTATAAAGCATTAATGTCAAGGATTTTGTTAATCGTTTTTGTTTAGGAAATGGCTCACAAAGTGGGCCATTGCAAGGGGGACTTCCCCCATCAAGCAATAACCATCAGCAGCAGCAGAACCCTAACTTTGTAGGTGGTGGAAGAAGCAATGGACGGGGACCAATAAGTCAGCAACAGATGAACCTAGCTCAAGGATCTACTGCTGTCGCCACTGTTAGCAATGGAAGAGACCCACGTAGAGCGTTCAAAAGATGATGTGTGCCATATGTTTATACCAACCTTGTTCAACTCTACACCCTACTTGAACCCACTTGATGCACTTTGATTTTACATAACTGAGTTTGTATGTATTGTTTTGTTTTACCCTCTTCATTGAGGTGGGGTTTTGAAATGTAAAACATTGCCTCAACAGTTGAGGTGTCTTGCAGTGTTCAAGCTGCACAAAACTTACTACTTTATGGTCTGAAAATGAGTTGTGAAAGTAGAGGTGATTGTGTTTGAGAGCAGTGGGGCAAAAATTTAATTTTAGGTTAAAATGTCAATAAAATCACATTAAATTACTGATAGCATGTAGTGAAAGGTATTATGTCACCTGACTGTCATCAGGAATTTATAAGTTGAATCTTACTCATGTGGCCTTTAATAAATTTGCAAGGAGTGTTTCTTCAATAATGGCATTGCAGGAATTTGCCATGATGATTGGGGGGGTGGGGGAGGTGGAGAAAGCTATTGCTTGCTAGAAATTATCCCTAAAGAATTTGTAACTGGTTTGTTTCCCAGGGTTAAGAGGGGAGGGAATGAAATACAAGCTTCCTGCTCCTGGCTGCTGAACAAAGACTCTTGCTGGAGGAATACGGGATGGAGTTCAGTTGGACTATTCTGTTCAACCATGCTTCTTTGAGTGGCCTGCTGCAATAAATTGAGGAATGCAGGATAGTTGGCATCAGTTATCTTTGTCAATCATAAATCTCTTCCCAATATGTTGGGGACAGGATGGTTAAGACAAAATGCTGCTTGGAGGGAGGAGGAGAGGGAATGTCCGAGTTCAAAGCACAAGGGGAAACGGTATTCTGAAACTTAAATTTTTTTTTTGGGCATCAGCTATAACATGGAGCAATATACTGCAGTAATTAAATATACCTCCTCAACGTTGGATCTGAAATGACAGCAAGGCTTTTAGTATTTATTGCCACAAATGCTTGTAATTGTCTGAATGTATGACTCTTAATTTTATAGATCAGATTTAACATGTTTATGCACAAGTTTTAATGTGTATACACAGACATCCTTGAGACATTTCCTATGCTTAGACATTATAGCATTCTTAGCTATGGAAATAATTTATGTTTTTGTTTCCAGACGAAGCTGCCTGGCTCACTACTGCTTTCATATTCTGTCCATTTTTAAGCAATGATCCAAATCCTACTCTAGATATTTGAATTACACTGTCACTGCACTATCCTGAATGCTACACTGTCAGTGTTACAGCTCTGATAAATTGAGGCCAGGACTGTTCCCTTGGGTGAATGTGAATGTTCCTATTGCACGATTTGAAGAGCAGAACAGTTATTCTAGTGCCCTATCCAACATTTGTCTCAGCCAGCATATTTCATTTTCTCTGGGACTTGGAATGAATTAGCTACCACATTTGCCTACGTTACAACACTGACTACAACTTGAAAGTGCTTCATTGGCTGTCCTGAATATGTAAAAGGTATTATGCAAGTTCAGGTTTGTTCTTTTTTATCTATTTGCACAAAAATGTGCAACAAGCCTCCAGGGTGTCGATTTATTTTGTCAATCTGTACTAGGTTAATAAAACTCCTTCAATTCTGCAGAGAGACTGGTAACAGCCTTTTGAGACTGAATTTGAAAATCCATATCCACCAATGCTAAATTTGGAACAACTGGAAAGTCTACAAGGATGGTGGAAATTATTTTCTGCTGAAGGTGTGGGACATGTTAAAGCTAGTGGTTGGGGAAATTGGCATGATGCAAAAATGAACATTTAAAGTTGGCTTAAACATTCAATCTGCTACAATAATGCATTACAGCAAATGGACTTTATGAATTTCTGTAGTGATGAGAAATGGGAATTCTAATACCATTTAACAAAGAAATAGGCAAGGTTTTAAATACAGGCTGATTTGTACCAGATTGATTTTTCTTTTAAATACTTGAATCAGTTTTGCTTTACAGTGTAGGTTTAGTCAGGAAGCCCCTTAAATTTATTTATAAATACTGAATTGCACTGCTTAAGAGAAGGGGTTTAGATTTATGCATGTTATTTTCGATTTCTGCTCCAGGTTTGATGCATGGCTTCCATCACTGCTGACTTGCACCAGGGCTGCCACACTAGGGGAGTAAGATATGAAGCATTTATTGTGACCCTTCATAATCCAAAGCTGCTAAGATTTTTTGTAATGCACTTGTTATTGCTGTACCTGAAATCTGATGAGTGGCGATCACAGCTTGGACTTCTGGTCAAGATAGCTAATTAAATCTATTAGGCTGGTTTTCTATATCTGTAATATCACCAAAGCACTTTTGCTGGGCGTTGACAAAAGTACATGTACAAATTATGAATGGTATAAAGATAGCACTTATAAAACCATACTATTGCCATTTCTGGATGATGAAGAACTAGGTTTGGAATGCTTTGTGAGAGTTATAGTTCTCGCTGTCAGTGTGGATGTGATAAGATGCAAAAGTTGGGAGGGGTGTACAGAAGAGTTACGATGAAACGGCATGTGTTTTATAGCAGGGAGTGCAAACTACTGCAGTTTTTCAGATGCTGATGAAATGTGCGCTAACTATCCCCTGAATAGTTCCCTCAAGAAGTGATAGTGCAGCCAGCCAAATGAAGTGATTGTGAGTGGTGGTTTATGTCTTTAAAAAAATTGAGTGGTTCTACTATAGTTTTTATATAATGGTCCTTAATTCCTTGCATTTGGAAGGCCCAGTGGAGGGAGAATATTGCTGTATGTTTCCATGTGAAGAATCTGGATGATAAGTTAGTTAATGATTTGGAAATCTCCTGGCCAAAGTACAGTGAACATGAGCAATGTTAAATACACTGCAAGAAAATATGAATTTTTAAACCCCCACCCCAATGCATTTGACAATACATGTGACAAATGGTATGGTGCCATATGAGCCCAGTGGTTAGCACTGCTGTTCCTGACCTGGGGACCTGAGTTCAATTGTGGCTTTGGGTGACTATGTGGAGTTTGAACATTCTGCCTGTGTCTGTGTGGGTTCCCTCCAGTTTCCTGCCACAGTCAAAAGGTGTGCAGGTTAGAGACGTTGACCATGTTAAATTGCTGCTTTGGTGTCCCAAGATGTGTAGGTTATTGATTTATTATTGTCACGTATTAGTATACAGTGAAAAGTATTGTATGCTACACAGTCAAAGCATACTGGTCATAGAGAAGGAGAGATTGTAGTGTTAGTCTTGGTAGAGAAAGATCAACTTTAATGCGAGGTAGTTCCATCCAAAAATCTGATGGTAGCAGGGAAGAAACTGTTCTTGAGTTGGTTGGTACATGTCCTCAGAGTTCTGTCTTTTTCCTGATGGAAAGTGGAAGAGAGTATGTCTGTGGTGTGTGGCACTCTTAATTATGCCACTTTTCTGAGGCAGTGGAAGTGTAGACAGAGTCAATAGTTGGGAGGCAGAGTGATGAACTGGTCTTCGTTTAAGACCCTTTTGTAGTTTCTTGAAGTCTTGGACAGAGCAGGAGCCATACTAAGCTGTGATACAACCAGAGTGAATACTTTCTATAGTCCATCTGTAAAAATTGGTGAGAGGTGTACTGGACATGCCAAATTTCCTTAGTCTTCTGAGAAAGTAGAGGTGTTGGAAGGACCAAGACAGATTGTTGATGAAGCTCTTGACCATAACTACTTTTATTCCCATTGATGTAGAAAGGACATGTCCCTCACTATGCTTCCTGAAGTCCACGACCATCTGTTTTGTTGACATTGAGAAAAGATTATTCTCGCACCAGTTCACAAAATTCTTGATCTCTTTCCTGTATCCTGTCTCATTGTTTGAGATCCAACCCACTACAGTGGCGTCATCAGCAAACTTGAGAATCAAGTTAGAGGGAAATTTGACCAGTGAGCCTTAGGTATATAAGGAGTGTAGTGAGGGGCTGAAGACACAGAGTTCTGGGTGTTGAGGAAGATGTTGGCGGTGATGATGTTGCCTGTCCTTACTGATTGTAGGCAGTGGGTTAGGAAGTTCAAATTAGAGGATTAGTGGGATAAAAAGGTGAAGTTATGGTGATAGGGCCTATGTGGGGTGGATGGCTTCCTGGACTGTAGGTATTTGTTAGTTTTTAAAAATCTTTATTCCAATCCAATAAAGTCAAATTAAATCCAATTCAAAGTCCCAACAAGTTGGAACATTTCCAATCCAACCTGACAAGACAGGGCTCTCACCACTTGCCTTGGGCTTGATCTACATGGTCCAAGCTGACTGGAGTAGGTATAGCTCCTCCTTCAAGGCTTGATCTCATTGGCATCTTAGCCAAAAGGCTGAGATGCCGCTTTAAAAAATTGCTTCAAATGAAGCTAAAATGTAACCTAATGACTTCAACCAAGCTCAGCATGTCAATACTACACTTGCTCTTAGCCAAAAGGCTGAGAAGCGAGGCATTCGTTAGTTAATCGATATAAATTGTGAGAAGCCGCGTAATGTCGATGAGTGAACAACAGTTATGTGTGTGTGTGTGTGCGTGCGCGCTTTTCACCTTTAAATGAACTTGGCGATTTGAAGTATACTTGGGAAATGCTGGGAAGGTTTCCTCGGGTGACATGGTCTCCCCAGCAGATGGCGACTGAGCTTTGCAGCATTTATTTCCTCCACTTTTACGCTTTTATATTTTTCCATCAACGTGGATGTTAGCTGGCTATCCCAGCTGCTTCTGTTGTGCTCGGTGGGAGCATTGCTGGTGTTCAGTAAAATTTGCAGCAATTTGTTTTGCTTGGGAAGTGCGGCCACACACGAACGGCGAGCAGGTGGAACACTATTTACCTTGTTTAAAGGGTGACTGTCTGGAATATTTTAACCTGTTCTTTTCTTTCTTACAGTTGGACGTGTCATTAAACCTTACTGTAGGGAGCATTATTTAAATGCGAGACACGCTACATCCAGTAGACTTTGGTGGATCGGCAGACATTGCTACATGGTTCTTGATGTCAAATGCTGATTTAAGTGATCTTTCCTGTCTCTTCACTCTTCCTTACAGTAGAGGCAATGTTGAGGTCGTATTACTGGGCATACCATCCCTGTTGTTTCCCGCCCCCTCCCCTCCCGGGGTCTTAAGGAGTAATCCCGGGCAGTTATTTTCTACAAATCGGTTTATACAATCTTTACCCTGAGTAAAATGCGAGGACTTTCACGTGAGCACTATCAGACAAAGAAAATGCCACTGGTCCATACAGCAGACACTGAGGTATAAAAGCAATAACTCAGAGCCAGATTTGAAAGTCGTTTCTGAAAGGAAGATGGTTCAGGGAGAGAATGCAAGACCCTGGGGGGGTGGGGGCCGAGGCTGTCCGAAACGGATGGGTAAAAATCGGGTGGGTTTGAAAGGCCAGAAGCGACGGTAAGAAGTGTTCTGTAAAGACAAATAGAGAAAATGCTGGAAAATCTCAGCAGATGTGGCAGCATCTGGAAGGAGAAAAAAGAGCTGACGTTTCAAATCCAGATGACTGTCAAAGCTTTGACAGACCTGCTGAGGTTTTCCAGCATTTTCCTTTTTGGTTTCAGATTCCAGTATCCGCAGTTATTTGCTTTTATCCAGTGTTTTCTGGAGGGTTGGAGGAGATTGTAGACAGCGTGGAGCTATAATGAACACATTCCACCTGGTGTTTGGGGCTGTGCAGACTGAAATCCCAGTGTTGGAACCTGTAGAAACTCTCCAAAATAACTACTGGTGGGGCACCAAGTTTCTTTGAGAAACGCGGTACTTGTATACTGAGAAGAGTGATTGTACTATAGAGATGCTAACCAAGCCTTTATTTTGAAAATATTTAACCCAAGATGGTCCAATGGAATTACAATTAAAGGACTGGGTGGCTAACGAGGCATTAGCTTGGGGATGAAACAGCTCTTGTTCTGAACTAATATTTGTCCTTTAAATCCATCGCTTACATCCCTTGTCACCCTACAATTTGTTATGTGGAGGTGCTGGCGTTGGACTGGGGTGAGCAGAGTAAGAAGTCTCACAAGACCAGGTTAAAGCCTAACTAGTGTTGTGAGACTTCTTACTGTGCCCTACAATTTAGTTCAGGAGACCCAAAAATGGAGTTGAGGTCCGGATGATCGAATTGAGTGGCGGAGTAGATTCGAGGAGCTGAATGGCCAAAGTTAATGCTAAACCCTCTAACTTGCCCTTTCCTCGGTTAATATTAAGTTCCATTTCTTTGATCACACCACTGAGAAACATACTGTTTTATTTTGGCTGTTGTGTCATAGCTCTCCGCCTTGGGAAATAGAAATATTTTCACCTAACGAGGGCTAGGTCTGTGCAGTTTGAGAGACAAGGTTTGGGCTCAGCTGGACACAGAAATTTCACTGTTTGGACCTTAAGAAAGGATATTCATGCTTCTAACTAAGAGACCCAGGCTGTATTTGGAAAACGGGCTGCATAGAGCCTGGGGGAAGCTGTGAGAGTTTAAGGTGAGGCTGGAACATGAAATCTTATAAATTCCGCCGTTATGTGTTTCTCACTCACAGAACAGTCTGGTTGGTGATAGAAGGTAATCGGGCTGTGTGTAATGTTACAGTGAGCGCCATAACCGATATTCTTACAAGTCACTGGAGGGCAGCAAATATTGTGCATTGCATCTTACTCATCTCAACTTTCTTGACAAAAGGGGACGGAAAATATATGGCTACTGATAGTGTGCGGGGCAGAAAAAAATATGTAAATTTGCGGTTATCATTGCGTTACAACATAGAACATTACAGCTCAGTACAGGCCATTTGGCCCTCGATGTTGCGCCAACCAGTGGAACCAATCTAATGACCCTCTAACCTAAACTACTCCAATGTTATCCGTATGCCTATCCACTGACCATTTGAACGCCTTTAAAGTTGGCAAGTCCACTACTGCTGCAGGCAGGGCATTCCATACCCTTACTACCCTCTGTGTAAAGAACCTACCTCTGACATCTGTCCTATAATTACCACCCCTTAATTTAAAGCTATGTCCCCTTGTGTTAGCCATCACCATCCGAGGAAAAAGGCTCTCACTTTCCACCCTACCTAACCCTCTTATATGCCTCAATTAGGTCACCTCTTAACCTTCTTCTTTCTAACGAAAATAACCTCAAGTCCCTCAGCCTTACCTTCCCACCATACCAGGCAACATCCTGGTAAACCTACTCTGCACCCTTTCCAATGCCTCCACATCCTTCTTATAATGCGGTGACCAGAACTGCACGCAATACTCCAAGTGCAGCCGCACCAGTACAGTTGTAACATGACCTCACGGCTCTGAAATTCAATCCCTCTACCAATAAAAACTAACACACCGTACGCCTTCTTAACAACCTTATCAACCTGGGTGCCAACTGTCAGGGATCTGTGCATATGTACAGCGAGATCTCTCTGCTCGTCGACACTACCAGGAGTCCTTCCATTAGCCCTATATTCTGTACTCCTGTTACTCTTACCAAAGTGAATCACCTCACACTTTTCCGCATTAAACTCCATTTGCCACCTCTCAGCCCAGCTCTGCAGCTTATCTATGTCCCTCTGCAAACGGTAACATCCATCCTCACTGTCTACAACTCCTCCGACTTTGGTGCCGTCAGCAAATTTACACCCTCATCTAGGTCATTTATAAAAATGACAAACAGCGGTGGCCCCAAAACAGATCCCTGAGGTACACCACTTGTAATTGAACTCCAGGTTGAATATTTCCCATCAACCACCACCCTCTGTCTTCTATCAGCTAGCCAATCCCTGATCCAACCTGCTAAATCACCCTCAATCCCATGCATCTGCATTTTCTGCAGTAGCCTACCATGGGGAACCTTATCAAACACTTTGCTAAAATCCATATATGCCACGTCAACTGCCTTACCCTTATCCACCTCTTTGGTCACCTTTTCAAAAAACTCGATTAGGAGTTAGCACCGCCAATAAGAGGCGGAGGCAGTATTTATTCCAACAGCATCTGAGATCCAGCATTTTTGCTTTCCCTCTTATCTATTAAGGAGCACTGTGTCCTGCTGCAATAGGGAGATATTTTTGATAGTCATAGTGGCAATAAACCTGAGGCAGACCGTACAGTCCTTTGAGTGATGTGGGGGCAGGGAGTGCAGATATATTTACAGCTTTCTTTCACAAGTTTTAGGATAAAAAACACCACTGGCTTAAATTCTACCGTCCTGTCCAGAGTCAGCCTGCTTCCATCCAACAAAACTGGCTGGTCCGATGGTAGTGGTTATCGTTGATATTTGCTCACAAAGTCAGTTACAGATTTCCATCCAACAAAACAGATCAGCATTCTCAATTCATCATTCTCAAGAAAAAAAGTGACCCAATTCTTATTTTGTATTTGCCTTATCACATTTGCTTTGTTTTTATTGATATCCATCATGTTAAATTCCTTGGTTAATTTTGTGGTGTTTTCATTCAAAAGTAATTACATTTTATTCCAACTTACACTTACTGGATGAAATCCTCCTTCCCCGTACGTGCCTGTTACTTTTGAGTATACCTTAATTTTGAGACTGTGTTAGCTCCAGGTATTGGACAATCTGTGTTTGAATTCCAGCTTTAGTGACTTTTGAACTAGACTTCCTCAATAAAGGTGTTAGGCATAGTGCTGGAGTACAAATGACTGTACATTGGGGGGTCTACAATCAAACCTCACAGGCAGACATTGAAAGTAGTGGTAGAGATGTCTGCTTGCATTTGTGATTGAATTGTGCCAGCTTGGGCACAAAATTGGTTAAGGGACAGGAAACAGGGGTCAATGAAAAATTGTTTTATAAGCTGGAGGGAATTATATGGGTGGCACAGTTGTTAGCACTGCTGTCCCTCAATCCCTAGGACCTGGATTTGATTCTGGCCTGTGTGCACATTCTCCCTGCGTCTCTATGGGTTTGGGTTTTTGCTCCAGGTGCTTCAGCTTTCTCCCACAAACCAAAAATGTGTTGATGTGGAGAAGCCTGCATTGAACATAAGATCATAAGAAATAGGAGCAGGAGTAGGCCATCTAGCCCTTCGAGCCTGCTCCGCCATTCAATAAGATCATAGCTGATCTGATAGTCATTCAGTTCCACTTACCCACCTGCTCCCCATAACCTTTAATTCCCTTATTGATCAGAAATCTATCTACCTATGACTTAAACATATTTAACGAGGTAGCCTCCACTGCTTCAATGGGCAGAGAATTCCAAAGATTCACTACCCTCTGAGAGAAGAAGTTCCTCCTCAACTCTGTTCTAAATTGACTCCCCCTTATTTTGAGGCTGTGCCCTCTAGTTCTTGTTTCCTTTCTAAGTGGAAATAATCTCTCTGCCTCTATCCTGTCTAGGCCCTTCATTATCTTATATGTCTCTATAAGATCCCCCTCAGCCTTCTAAACTCCAACAAGTACAGGTCCAATCCACACAATCTCTCCTCATAAGCCAACCCTTTCATCTCCGGTAGCAACTTGGTGAACCTTCTCTGTACTCCCTCCAAGGCCAAAATATCCTTTCATAAATAAGGGGACCAACATTGCACACAGTACTGTAGTTGAGCCTCATCAGTACCTTGTACAGTTGCAGCAAGACCTCCCTGCTTTTATACTCCACTCCCCTCGTGATAAAGGTCAACATTTCATTTGCCTTCTTGATCACCTGCTGCACCTGAAAACTGAGTTCTTGCGATTCATGAACAAGGACCCCCAGGTCCCTCTGCATCGTAGCATGTTGTAATTTTTTCACTATTTAAATAATATTCCATTTTACAATTATTCCTTCCAAAGTGGATAACCTCACACTTGCCAATGTTATACTCCATCTGCCAGATCCTCGCCTATTCACTTAGCCATTGGACTGGGTTGTGCACAAAAAGAAGTCTCACAACACCAGGTTAAAGTCCAGCAGGTTTCTTTGGAATCTCAAGCCTTTGGAGCATTGCTCCTTCATCAGGTGAGTAAAATGTGTAGTTTAGGTGGACTGGCCATAATACGTGTGTGGCATTAGAGGGATAGGATGGAGGAGAGAGCCTGGGTAAGATATTGTTGTCAGAGAGTTGGTGCAGATTTGATGGGCCAAATGGTTGCCTGTGCTGTAGGGAGTCTATGATCTGGTGAGTGTTCATGTATATTGGTATTATGACTGCTTTTTAAAAAATACGTTAACATATGTGTGATACGTTTCACCTCAGCTATCCAGAATTTTCAATTCTAATTATCTTTGCAAGGGCACCTCCTTTTCATATGCTCACAAGGTCTGCTAGCTACCTAAGCAATGAGTTCACAAAACTCAGAAATGTAACAAATATAAGCAGGATGTGAACAGACTCCAGGACAACAAGGACAGATAAAATGGGAAGACATAAGGCACATGAAATTTAGCACAGAAATGTGATGTGATAAGATTTGATCAGGAAATGGGGAGCGGCAACTTAAGTGAAATTATACAACTTTACACGAGACAGAGAAACCTGAAGGTGGCAATGACAAGTTGCAGAGGCTGTTTACAAATGTATGGGATCCTTGGTTTCATTAATAGATGCATAGAGTACAATCTTTACAAAACACTGGTTAGGCTTCAGCTGATGTATTATGTTCAATTCCAGGTAGTGCACTTTAGGAAGGATGTCAAGGATTTAAAGAGGGTGCAGAGGTTTACTAAAACAACCACAGAGCTGAAGAAGTTCAGGTATGTGGAGGGGTTGAAGAAGCTGGGTTTGTTCTCCTTAGAGCAGGGAAGATTTGATAGAGGTATTTAAAATCTTGGCGCTTTATGTAAATGAGGAGAAACTGTTTCCAGTGGCAGAAGGATAAGTAAGGAGTGGGCATACATCTTAGGTGAGTGCGGAACCAGCAGTAACATTAGGAAACATTTTTACTCAGCAAGTTGTCACCTGCTGCCTGGCAGGATGGTTGAAGCATGAGTAACAAGTCTCAAAAGACAATTTGATAAATACTTAAAACAAAACAGGGTTGCAGCTGATGGAATTAATTGGATAACATCATTAAATAGCCAGCAAAGGGATGATAGAGTGAATGGTCTTCTTCTGTGCTGTATGATTACTAGATTGATCCCAGGGATGAGGGGCTTGGTCTTACAGAGATTGAGCACTTCAAGCCAATACTCAATTGAAATGAGAGGAGATTTAATTGAAGTACATAAAATGCTAAAGGAGATAGAATGGATATTTCCCCCTGTTGGATATTCTAGAATGAGAAGCCATAGTTTTTGGCTAAGCTAGTGCACCTTTGGCTAAGGTGGCAGATTTAAAACAGAAATGAAGAGGAATTACTTCATTCAAAGGGTTGTCAATCTGTGGAATTCTTGACCCCAGAAATAGCGGATGCCAGAATACTAAACAAATTTGAGGAGGAGATAAATAGGTTTTTAGTTCATAACGGGATGAAGGGTTATGGGGAGCTGGCAGGAAGGTGGTGATGACGCCATGGATAAGAGTGGAACCAAGGGCGTGCAGTCCCACCCAGATGGATGATGGGAGAGAACCACTGGGGGCAGATAACACAAGAATAATAATGGGGATAGTTCACCTTTGTCACAGTCACATACCATTTGTAACTTTGGTAAGTGCTGTTTCAGTAACGTAGCAAGGGCAAAAACCTGTTCAGAGAATTTCAAACATGTAATTTTGGGAAAGTTGGGCACACATTTTGGGAAAGTGACAACATATTCCAGAACTTTGAAGAGAAAGGAAGGCTGGAGATGGGGCAGTAGTTTGCAATGACAGAGGGGTCAAGTCACTCAACTGTTTTTTTTACAAGGTGGAACGACATGAGACTGGCCTTGGGCAACTTGCTGATTTATAAATAAAATACAATTTATAAATAAAATACAATACTCCATACACAATGACTTTGTACAAGTAATATGGAACTTGAAGTATTGCCTTATGGAGTCTTGGGATATTAATAGTGAAGTGTGTAGTTCAGTCAGTAGATGGCACTCTTACTCTATGAGAAGACTTTTGCATTACTTGGTATAATTGATCCTTTAAAATACAGTGATGTAACAATGAATCACCCTGCATGATAACCTTTATGGTAGCAGTTATTTATTAATAGTGGCTTGTTGCACAGAGTGCTATAAATTAAACACTGCCAACAATAATCTGGATTGATCTGTCACAGCTACAGTAGCTTCATGTCATTTTTCTTTATGCTTTCATGGATGTGGGCATCTCTAGCTAAGATAGCATTTATTGCCCATCTCTAATTGCCCTTGAGAAGGGTAATCATGATCTTATTTCCTCTGATCACTGTTCCTCTTCATCCAGCACAAATATTGTTAACTATCAGCTAACCACTCCAATTTCACATTCACATCCTAGACGCTTGATGGACTTATTTCTTATCTCAGTAATCATTTATAGCTTACAACCTCTTCAGAACATGAGGCACTTCTTGGCCCATTGTGCATCCACCTCTTTATCATGTATCAAAACCCTTTGGGCAGGATTTTCCAGCCGCGCTCGCTCCATGGTTCGCCAAATTTTCTGTCCTGCCTGCTACAATTCCCGTGGTGGGCAGGACGGGAAAATTTCAGCCTTTGTTTTTGGAATGATTTTTGGAAGGAACTACTTTACAATGCAAGGCCACCTTCCAAAGAACAGGTGAGCAAAAAAAACTCTTAATTTACATATCCATTGAAATTCATCACGAGGGAGGAGATTTGAAAATGCAAAGTGCTAGATTTTAATAAACTGTAATCTTATTAAGACAATGGGGGTTGTTAGGCAGCCAGGATACACAACTTTCCAAATGGGAACAGGCACACAAACCCCTTGTGCAGTGTGAAAGACCTCACCACCTAACCCCCCCCTCGCCACAACACGCACACACATACACAGTCTCCGGTCGGTTTTCACAGTTTTGAAACCCATCAAAAGTTTCTGAGACATCAAAAATGTGATTATCTGTTCTGCAACAAAATGATTACAGAAGACTGTAATCAAATTCCTCTAGAAAATACAGCCAGTAGGACTTTAAGAATTGGTTTAACCAAACCAGAGGCAGGTCATTGGAGCAGATACTTTAGCGAGAGACTTCAGCAGAACAGAAAGGCCAAAGAGTTCTCCCCCTTTCGGAACAAGTGAATTAATTTGTTTGAAATGTCAACATAACAGAAAGCTATCAATGAACTGAGTTCTCCTAAGAATTGCAACATCTTCTGCATGTGACTACATCGAAGAAACCAGCTAACCTAAATCAGTCATAATGTTTAACAATGTACGCCTCAAAGGAAATTTAACTCGTTTACATTTTCTCTTATTGGACTGAATTTTCCTTTTTCCTTATACTTGTATATGTGACATCATACTTGTTTTATTTCCACGGGTTGAGTGCAGACGCGATGGGCCAAAGGGCCTCTTCTTCACTCTATGATGTTATGAGTGGTCAATAAAGTTGATCTTTGACTATGTTTGAGTGGCTTTTTACTAAATAGTAAAGACAAATTTGGAAAAGGTGTATCTGCATGGGAAATAAATTTAAACCTTTCTTATGATCAACCAAGGATGCTAAATAGCAGGGAACCAGTTTACTGTCTCTCATCTGGTCATAATACTCTTATTGCTTTCACAAACTTGCCTTCAATCCTCCAAGGCCATGGGATCTCCTGATCTCAAAACCCACCAGTTTTCAGGTTATCAGTAACCCCTCATAAGAACATCTTTACATTCTCCATCCCTTCCACTTCTGCAATGACCTTGACTCTCTTTTTCTACATTAAAGATTGTAAATAAATACAAGTTACTTGTGTTCAACACAAAAGGTACAGCACATTTCCTTACTATAATGATTCAATCGCAATGTTCCCTGTTAAAGGGGCAAAAAAGGTAAAGCTCTTTTAAAAGGTAAAGTTTATTCCATATCTACAGTGCTGATCTGGCAGTTTTATAATACAACTTAGTCAAATTTCAGATTGTACAGGTACAGCAATACAGTTGTGATTAATGTGTGATCCTATAGGAAGTGGTATCTAATTTTGACAATCACTGCTTGTCAACACAGCCTCCTATATTACATAGAAATGCAGGTAAATAAACAATATTTTACATGATCCACCTCTTGAAGATGTGCATCAGTGCTGAAACTGTCACTAACACGTTTAAGTGTTCTGTTGCTTATCACCATCAGACTCGGTGTATTTGAAACGATCATCAATTAATCTGGCTAACAAACATAACCACAAGAGAATTAAGCACAAATGTAGAAACTCTACATGGACTTTGAAATAAACAGTGGCCAATTAATATCATGAGGCCATCTTGTGGTGTAGCGGGCAGCTTAGGACCTCATGGCCAAGGAAGGTGCATTCTTAACATGGTCAAACAGGTTGTGTATTAACCTGCAAAATCCTTCCAACATGCCAATAGCAAGTGGTAAGAGCGGGAGAGACTCCAGGTCAGCCATGCTTGATGCAAAGTGGTGCCCTTCAAGCTTTAAGCCTCTGATGATAGGCTAGCAAACTGTTCCAGAGAAGAAAACATTGCCATGGGAACAGATGGAAGAGTGCCTTGTGCACCATTAGGTGTTAGAAAAGAAACATCAATTAATATGCCTTATTTTAAGTTAATCTTTCTCTACATCCTAGCTATCACTACATTATGCATCCTCTCCTTTCCTTCTCTACGAATAGTATGCTTTGTCTGTATAGTACGCAAAAAACATAGCTTTAAATTGAGTGGTGATAAATATAGGGTGGATGTCAGAGGTAGGTTCTTTACTCAGAGGGTAGTAAGGGCGTGGAATGCCCTGCCTGCAGCTGGAGTAGTGGACTTGCCAACTTTAAGGGCATTCAAATGGTCATTGGATAGATACATGGATAGTGTTGGAATAATTTAGGTTAGAGGGTCATTAGATTGGTTCCACTGGTCAGCGCAACATTGAGGGCCGAAAGGCCTGTACTGCGCTGTAATGTTCTAAAACAATACTTTTCACTATATACTAACATACATGATAATAAAGCAAATCAAATAATGCTATGTTAGCAAGGAATAACAGGCAGGAATCCAGTTTTATTTTTTATTTGAATATTTAATTGTGATAAAGAACATTTTTGGCTTTCTTTTAATAGCAAACTGAAAATAACAGTAAGAATGCTCACAAAGCAATATATTACATGTGAAAATTAGCAGCTTATATATTTATTGCAGCAATTTATCTCAAAAAAGCTTTCCTCAATCAGCAGTAGGTAGATAAAAGAAGCTGGAATTTAGCTGCATTGCATAGACCATGAAATGACACCGGTCAGTATTGGGGCAGCTGATCTGCTTACATTTATATAGGGAGTGAGGATACAGTACTATTTCCTTTTTAGGCAGTTTCTTTGAGTTGTCAGTGTTTTGTACAATTTTTTGCAATTTTTGTTAGGAAATTGGCATTTACCAAACGAGCTTGCAGCTATGAATCAAAATAGAGTATTTGTATGTATGAAATAGATATATTTCAAATAATTAAAATGTAAATTGTTTTTGGCATCTGTTTTACATCTTGCAAAACCCAAGTAACAAACTTTGTCCAAAGGATTTTAACCATTTTTGCTTCCTCGCCAAATACACACTTGTATAAACACAGCCCAGTGCCATTTGTTCGTATCTGTTACTCTCTAATCATTTACCTTTCACTTTCCCTCTCCCAACATGCTCCAGTTCCTCTGATCTAACAGGGCAATCCTCATGGGGTTATAGTAGCAAATAGTAACTATCGTAAGCATGATTTCTGTATATAAATGGAGGTTCATTGATCCACTCTTCAAGCTGTTTGCTTTATCTGCAGAACAGCGGGCTCGTCTGGCTCCTCAATGTGCAGCTCTATATTTGGCCCTATATGTTTCACTTGGCCTTCTTGTTGGTCTTCGGGCAGTGTATCCAACAGAATCTCCGCTTCCTCTGTGCTTTCTGCCTTCATCATGACGCCTTGGCCGTTACTGCTTCCCATCACCAATTCTGCCTCCTTCATTTCCTCCTCTGCATTTTCTGCCACCTCTTTAACCTCTTCAGGTGCTAAAATGTTGGGACCCAAGTGCACTTCAGGGAAATCGCTGTCTTCAGGGGGACCTGACGGATCGGCTTCCAGAGTAACTACCGTGTCACTGGGGCTCTGCGGCGGGGTCTCCCCATTCCTAACCTTTTTCACCTTGAAAGTCATAGGGGTGACTTTGAAGCTGGAGGACTTGGCTGTCTGTGGTTTCTGTTGATTTGGGGTAAGCGACTTCTTAATCTTCTCTCGCCTTTCCGGAGACACAATCTTGGTGCCAAACTTATTCATCCTTTTCTCAATATTCTCCCGGGAAAATGCTTTCTTGATGCTATCGACTTTCTTCATACTTGATCTCTTGATCTTGGCAGCCCTAGATTGCTCCAGCTTTTCAGATTTTTCCCCATCGTGTATCTCATCGTCTTCACCTTCATGGATGTCTTCATCCGAGGACAGGTCCAGTGATCGAGGGATATCTTCCACTGCTTTATTCTCATCCACACATCCTTCCACTGCCATATCTTCTTTGGGCTTTTCAGCAAAGACACTGGCTGGGATCTCTGCTTCGTCCTGCAATGATTCATCAAGTATAGAAATCAGTAGTTGTTCACTGCCCTATCAACCCAAAACAAAACTCTTGTCTTATTAAAAAAAGCAAAATCATAGAATCTACAGTGCAAAAGGAGGCAATTTGACCCATTGAGCCTATATCTCCACAATCCCCCATCCAGATCCTATCCCCATAACCACATATTGACTCTGATGATCCCCCTGAAACCAAGGAGCAATTTATCATGGCCAATCTAACCTGCACATCTTTGGAGTGTGGGAGGAAACTGGAGCACCCGGAAGAAACCCCACACAGACACAAGAAGAACATGCAAACTTCATGCAGACAGTGACCCGACGTCAGAATCAAACCTGGGTCTTTGGTGCTGTGACGCAGCAGTACTAACCATCTTGCCATCGTGCCATCCAAAAATACAACACTTAGCTTTTCAATATTTTTGCTTATTTTTAAACACCCACGTTTTGTTGAATTGTTTGAAAATTTTCTGCCTCAAAAAAGGCAATCAACAACTTAAAAACACACACACACACACACACACACACACACAGCAGGGCGATGACTACATATATCTGGGGATGTGTGAAAACTTCAGAGAAAGGCCACGATAAACTTTATTTTAGGAATTAAAGCACTCCAGAAGACAACTGCAAGTTATGAACACAATGATAAGCACCAAAATGTGACTGAACCTGAGAAACAGAAAAGTCTGGGCATTCTACAGAATCAGAATAACATTAGCTGCTGTTTGTTGTGATTACTTTTCTCACCTTGTCCAACTCATTCTCATTTCTGGCAGTTGTAGGGTGGCACAGCAGTTAGCACTGCTGCCTCACAGTGCCAGGGACCCAGGGTCAATTCCAGCCTCGGGTCACTGCGCATTCTCCCCGTGTCTACGTGGGCTTCTTCCAGGTGCTCTGGTTTCCTCCCACAGCCCAAAAGATGTGCAGGTTTAGGTCGACTGACCATGCAAAATTGCCCCTTAGCGTCAGGGGGAATTAGTATGGTAAATACATGGGATTACGGGGATAAGGCCTGGGTGAGATTTTTGTCAATGCAGGCTTGATGGGCTTAATGGCCTCCTCCTACACTATTTATATTTGAGGTTCCTAATTGCTTGACGGTAATTTAAATAACCTATCAGCAAGTAATTAGAACCTAATTATTTACCTTCAGGCATTGGCTAATTTTTAAATTAAAACCCCATTGATGAAAGTATTCTGCAAAATATGTAAAAGTCGCAATGGAAGTTGCCTCCCACTCCTTATACATTATTGTACTCTCACTTGTTTTTCAAAATCAAATCCGGAGGGTTGGCGAGAGAGAAGCCTTTAAGATGCAAGAAATCAAAAGCAAAACACCGAGGCAGAATTGTAAAGAAACCTCGGCCCACAATTATTTAAATTGGAAAAGAACTGTGACTCTGTTCCCTAAACTCGCCCGAACGGAAAGTGAAAACTTTTATCATCGTCAGCTCAGCCTCACAATCTCCAAATTAATTCTGTACATTTGGAATGGGTGTAAAAAGCTGTTCTGAGCTGTACAGTTTGAATCAGGACGATTATACACTTCGCCACCCAATCTCTCCCCCCAACCCTTGCTGGAAAATAAGCACAGACGCCGGGCAGTGGGGTCTCAGGGTGACTGGCTCGCTACATCGAGCCTCCCCTGGAGCCCAAGAAATGTTTTCAGGGCAGTTCGGCCGGCACACCCCACCCCATACCTGCTCACACACACCAAGCACTCAGATTAGTCCGCCAAATGGAAAAAAGCAAATCCTTTACTACCATCAGGATTGAGAAGCTAGGGCGGGGACCGCATTGATCAGATGGCTAACATTTCAAACACGGATCATGTGAATGCAGACAAACTGTCTTCTTGCAAAACACAAACCGCCCGAAGAAGCTTTTGCCGAACTGATTGAGAGACTTTCAAGGCCCAAGTGTGCCACGCAGTGCATGTTGCGTTTATTTCTCCAAAGAATGTCTAGAGCCAGCTCAGATAGAGTTGGGATTTACTGACAAACTGTAAGCTTAATTTCTGAAGTTTACGTTAGCAATAACTGACAGCATTGAGGTTTCTCACTCTGTTAGAACAGCGTTCAACTTCCAACTTTTCTGACTATCCCTTGGTGAGAGTCACTAAAAACTACAAAGTGATAGATACCCAGGGGATCTTCCCCGCCCACAGCGGGATACCCCCACAGTGACAGATACCCAGGGAATACCCCCACAGTGACAGATACCCCGGGAATACCCCCACAGTGACAGATACCCCGGGAATATCCCCCCAGTGACAAATACCCCGGCAGATGCCCCCCCCAGTGACAGATATCCCGGCAGATGCCTCCCCCCAGTGACAGATACCCTGTGAGATGCCCCCCCAGTGACAGATACCCTGTGAGATGCCCCCCCCAGTGACAGATAACCTGGGAGATGCCCCCCCAGTGACAGATACCCTGTGAGATGCCTCCCCCCAGTGACAGATAACCTGGGAGATGCCCCCCCAGTGACAGATACCCTGGGAGATGCCCCCCCAGTGACAGATACCCTGGGAGATGCCCCCCCAGTGACAGATACCCTGGGAGATGCCCCCCCAGTGACAGATACCCTGGGAGATGCCCCCCCAGTGACAGATACCCTGGGAGATGCCTCCCCCCAGTGACAGATAACCTGGGAGATGTCCCCCCAGTGACAGATACCCTGGGGAATGCCCCCCCCAGTGACAGATACCCTGAGAGATACCCCCCCCAGTGACAGATTCCCTGGGAGATGCCCCCCAGTGACAGATACCCTGGGAGATGCCCCCCCAGTGACAGATACCCTGGGAGATGCCCCCCAGTGACAGATACCCTGGGAGATGCCCCCCCAGTGACAGACACCCTGGGAGATGCCCCCCCAGTGACAGATACCCTGGGAGATGCCCCCCCAGTGACAGATACCCTGGGAGATGCCTCCCCCCAGTGACAGATACCCTGGGGAATGCCCCCCCCCAGTGACAGATACCCTGGGGAATGCCCCCCCAGTGACAGATACCCTGGGGAATGCCCCCCCCCCAAGTGACAGATACCCTGGGGAATGCCCCCCCAGTGACAGATACCCTGGGGAATGCCCCCCCAGTGACAGATACCCTGGGAGATGCCCCCAGTGACATACCCTGGGGAATGCCCCCCCAGACAGATACCCTGGGAGATGCCCTCGGTGACAGATACCCTGGGGAATGCCCCCCAGTGACAGATAGCCCGGGGGGGGGTTTGCCCCCATAGTGACAGCCCCTTCCCCAGCCTCACCTGGAAGATCAGCACTCTGAAGTTGTTTTTCTTCAGCAGTTGTGCCTGGTTGCTTTCCAGTTTCTTCACCTGCACCGCCTGCTTGTCCAGCCGCTCCCGCATCTCCTTCACGTTGTTGCTGACTTTCCGCGACTTGTCCAGCAGTTTGTTGACGGTGTTGCTGGTGGTGCTGTGACTCTTGGAGAGTTTGGTGATGTCGTTCTGGATGCCTTTCACCGAGCTCTCCACCCCGATCTGCCGGTGCTCCATCTTCTTCTGGTTGTCCTGCACCGTGTCCAGCATGTTCACCAGCTTGTCCAGCAGGGCCAGCACGGTGATGGCGTTAACCTGCGAGGTGTCCCGCAGCGGCTCGCCCGGGCTGGGGCCCGGAGCCGGGCTGGGGGGCGGGCTGGACTCCAGGCTTGGACTGGGGGGCGGGCTGGCCTCGGTGCCTCCCTGCACGGCCTGGGCGCTGCTTTTCTCCGCTTGCACTCCGTCTTCTCCCATCTTCAGCAAACTCTGCTGAGTCCCGGCTCTGCAACTCCCTTACAGAGAGAGAGAGAGTTACAGACTGCAGAGACTAAAGCTGCCTCTCTGGGTTCAGCCTGGCTCTCTCTCTCCCTCCCCCGGGGCTGTTTGCTTCCCACAGCCGCTTGCCTACAGCGACCCAGTTACGGGAAAAAAATCTCCCAAGCTCCAGCACTTGTATACAGTGTCCGCCCAGTAACTCTTGTCTTTACAGGCGGGGTCTGGCCTCCCCCGGAGATTATTACTACTTTTCCATAAACGCCAGAACATTTTTTTTTGCAAAACGCCTAGATCCTCTCAAAGCAAATGATTGGGAAGCTGGCTGGAATCCCATTGCTGCGATTGGCTGCAGGGAGAGAGGGGGGGGGGGAAGCTCCGAGCTGCTGGGTGGGATTTTCCTGCCCCGCTGCTCCCATCTTGCTAACTTAAATTGGGCAAATGCAGCCGCTCCTCACATTGCGCACATCACTGACCTTTGTGCACATTGTATGTTACACAGCCCACTCTGCAAAACAAAGTGCAAAACTAGCAATGTGAGATCAGCAGCTTTATTTTTTACTTTGAAGAGAAGTCTCACAAGGCGCGCGATTAACTGACACAAATATGAACTGAAAATAAACCATGGGAGTTAGTGTTTTCTTTCCAAAACTTCTAGCCCTGGCTGGGAAGGTTGGACCCGGATGGCCTTGTTGTGACTGAAGTTATTTTCCTGCAGATGGCAGCAGGCTTCCAGCGGTGGAAATATGGAAAGTACAGGAGGGGCTGGAGATATTTTGCTTCTGATGTAATCTACTCAGAATAGTTTACCAAAGTACCTTTAGTTTTCAGCACTCCATTCGTGCTCACTCGGCCGCCTGCCTCGCCTTTCATTCTCGGCATTCATCAATCACCAACTTTTTTTTAAATGGAAATACTTTTGCACTTCTCTATATCGACCTACAATTTTCGTGGCGGCAGCACGGACCTTTCCACACAAACACTTCGAAAAGTTTCCATGTCCTTCCCACATGTACATTTCCCGCATGTCAATAAAACACTCAAACTACCCATGCTAGAAATCAGGAATGAAACACAAATTTGCTGAAAATACTCAGCAGCCCAGTCAGCTTCCGTGGAGAGAGAAACAGGGACAACATTTGTTACATACTTTAAACAGGATTAAATACTTTAAACATGGTTAAATCGCTTGGTGCCGTTCTAAGGAAAGGCTATGAGCTTGCATAACTCTGCTCATCTCTCCAGAGATTGCTGCCCAATGAATGCTCCCAGCACTTTTTTTATTGTACACATCATTGCAGCATTGATCCAGAACACTAAACAGGTCAGGCAGCATGTGTAGAAGTAAGAATTGAGAATCAACTTTTCTGATCTGTGGCCTTCGGTCAAAACTTGGAGACGTTAACCGTGCTGCTGTGAGTTGAGACTGTTGTTAGCAGTCACTTTCAACCCGTTCAGAGTGCAGCACTTGGAATCTGATTATTATCGTCGTTGAAGACAAATCACTTTGAAACTGAAGGTTTCAAGGAAGGAACAAAACGGACAGTTAACTTCTTCATTACACTGATTGGGTGTTATGTCACCCAGAAGGTAATGGCTAAATAGCAGCCTTTAAATTTACGCATTTGCCCGAGTTTACACAACTGGTTTCCGTGTATTGTCAGAAAGTAGAGAACTTGCTGTAAGCGGAATTCTTTTCAGCAGCTTGTGTGTTTGGATGGTTCGTCACTTCATAGACACAACTCTGCAGTTAATTCCTGTGTTAACTTATTGTTAATCCCCATGCTTGACCAATGGCTCCTGACATTTTTGAGCTACGTAAACAAACCTATCTTGGAAGAACACAACTTTTTTCTACAAGACGAAGGAGATCTTTTAAGGTGATTTGACAGGTCCCGCCATGTTTTGCTATCAACGCTGATGGATTTGCTCCAAGAGTGACTGAAGAGTGCCAGTCTAACTTAGTAAGAAGTCTCACAACGCCAGGTTAAAGTCCAACAGGTTTATTTGGTAGTAAACGCCGCTAGCTTTCGGGGTTTGACCCTTGGTCAGGTGAATGTGAGTTCTGATCACAAACAGAGTATATAAAGTTACACACAGTTTACAAAATTACGATCAGAATGTGAGTCTTTACAGCTAATTAAGTCTTAAAGGTGCACACAATGTGTGTGGAGATAGCATTAAGCATCGGTTAAAGAGATGTGTATTGTCTCCAGACAGGACAGTAATCATCACACATGGGAACACCGTCCACCAGGTACAGGGCAGCACTCTTGCAACTCGGCCAACGTTGTCTACCTGAAAAGCTGCAGGAAAAGATGTCCCGAGGCATGGTACATTGGGGAGTCCGTGCAAACGCTATCACAATGGATGAATGAACACCCAGGCAAGACTGTTCTCTTCCTGTTGGTGAACACTTCAGCGGTCACGGGCATTCGGTCTCTGATCTTCGGGTAAGCATTCTCCAAGGAGGCCTTCACGACATATGACAGTGCAGAGTCACTGAGCAGAGACTGATAGCCAAGTTCCACACAAATGAGGATGGTCTCAACCGGGATCTTGGGTTCATGTCACACTATCTGTAACCCCCATGATTTGCCTGGGCTTGCAACATCTCACTGTCCTGTTTGGAGACAATACCCATCTCTTTAACCTATGCTTAATGCTATCTCCACTCACATTGCCTGCACCTTTAAGACTTGATTAGCTGTAAAGACTCGCATTCTAATCAGTATTCTGTAAACTGTATGTGCCTTTATACGCCCTGTCTGTGATCAGAACTCCCACTCACCTGACAAAGGGGCAAGCCCTGAAAGCTAATGGTGTATACTACCAAATAAACCTGTTGGACTTAAACCTGGTGTTGTGAGACTTCTTGCTGTGTTTACCCCAGTCCAACGCCAGCATCTCCACATCCAGTCTAACTTACACAGGCATTTTATGCTTGAATATCTGCCTGTTCCTTCAATGAAGATGGAAATGGATGTCTCGGTGATTGTGTGTGTCTGTCATTGGTTGTATACCTGGTTATAGAACCATAGAACCCTACAGTGCAGAAAGAGGCCCTTCGGCCCATCGAGTCTGCACCGACAACAATCCCACCCAGGCCCTACCCCCATATCCTGACATATTTACTTGCTAATCCCTCTAATTTACGTATCTCAGGACACTAAGGGGCAATTTCAGCATGGCCATTCAACCTAACCTGCACATCTTTGAACAGTGGGAGGAAACCGGAGCACCTGGAGGAAAACCACGCAGACACTAGGAGAATGTGCAAACTCCACACAGACAGTGATCCAAGCCAGGAATCGAACCCAGGTCCCTGGAGCTGTGAAGCAGTAGTGCTAACCACTGTGCTACCGTGCCACCCATGGTTGCCTCTGCCAATCGTTGTGTGTGTGTGCCTCTGTCACTGGTTGTGTGTGGTGTCTACTTGTTGCTGTCATTCTTTAGTGTGTGCCTGCATATCCTGATTTTGTGTGTCTGCCTGCTCCTCTATTATTGATTATTAACTCCTATGTTAAATAATTCCTGTGTTAATTAATTGTTAATTCCCATGCTTGACCAATTATTCTTGACATTTTTTGAGCTACATAAAGAATCTTATCTTTGAAGAACACAACCTTTTTTACCAATGATGGAGATCTTTCAAGGTGATTTGACAGGTCCTGCCATATTTCGCTACCAACACTGAAGTATTGAGATGGGCTAGCTCCAACAGTTATTGATCAGTTAACACATGCTTGTCCTTATCATTGTGTGTCTGTCTGTCCCTGATTGCATGTCTCTGATTTTTGTTTGTGTACCTGCCTGTCTTTGATTAGGTGCTTCTGCCTGCCCCTGATTGTGTGTATCTGAGTTTTGTATTTATGGGCCTGCTTGTCTCTGATCAGCTGTATCTGATTGTCCCTGATTTTGTGTGTGTGTTTTTCTGTGTCCCTGGATGTATGTACGTGTCTGCCTGTCCATGATTAAGTCTGGATATGTACCAGGCTCTTCCTGACTGATCCTGTCTCCGATTGGATTGTCTGTGTGTCTGTTCCTTATGTGTTTTTTTTGTCTGAACCTGGTTGTGTGTATAAAAGCAAAATATTGCGGATGTTGGCGGGTCATCTGGACTCCAAAGGTTGGCTCTATCCTCTCTCCACAGATGCTGTCAGACCTGCTGAGATTTTTCAGCATTCTGCTTGTGTGCATATCTGCCTGTCCTGATTATATTTGTGTTTTTTTTGTTTGCGTGTGTTGCGGGGGCGGAGGGAGGGTGGTGATGGGGGAATTGATGGTCGGGGGTTGTTGTTTGGGGTGGGGTGGAAAAATTTTCGGCTGCAATTCTACTTCTCAGTCCTCTTCTCAGACGGACAGAATGATGCCACTAGCTAGCAGGAATTGGTTGTATGTCCAGGTGCCCTTTCACATGGTGCACCGACCTGTCACTGCCTTGAGTTAACTAACCACTTCCTGCCCGTCCTCGCCCAATTGGCCCCGCTGCTCCACACTGCATGTCTGGCTGCCGCATAATCACACGGAGCCAGCCTCGCTGCGTCCGAGCAGAAATCCCGCTCACTTCCAGGCCCGCCGACGGGACACTGGCTGCTGCAAGTGGATTCAATCGAGTATGTGTGTCTGTCTGACTCATAATGGGTGTTGGCCCATGTTGGGTGACTGGGAGTTGCAGAGTTGCTCCGTATTAGTTTCAGTAGAGCAAGGGAGAAAAGGGGAAGAGAAATTGCTTACATTTGCAGAGGCAATGATGGGAAGAGAGAGTGCGTGTGCATATATTTCTTATATAATGTATGTATATACGCGTGCGACATTTTCATTAAAAATCTGGACTGCAATTGACACTGATACAATTGCAGTTTTTCTGATCCTTAATTGAAGCTGATACCTTATATGCAGGGATATAGGATGCAAACTGCTGCTGTTCCTAAATAACTGCTCACTGTACGTGAGTTTGAGCAAAGAGAACAGGTTGGCTCTTTGATCATGCGTGAGGGTCAGCACAACTGAACCAAATGGTGTCTTCACTTGTCCTTATACAATTTGCCTTTCAGCAATGGCCAAAGGAATGTGGAGAGCAGAGCATTGTCGCCTCAAAGATATTTACGTTCACCTGCATTCTGTTATAGATCTTAATCTAATACTTTTTTCTTAGCATAAGTATAGATGCCAACAATGCAGAGATAGGTGCCGTTTGAGAACAGGTTGGTGATTGATTAAAAACAATGTCATTTTAGTTGCGCAAACTTCAGTTAGTTTTTATATATACTTTTGCATTTATTTTCGCAATGAAATAACTTTCTTTGATTATAATTTTAGTTAACGAAAAGGTGTTGGTTATCACCAAAATTAATTATAACATACTTGCATGCACATCCTTTAATGCTTCATTGCCCTGCAGCACCACACGAACTGTGCTAAAACTACACCAGCAATAAATATTGCCTGATCAAAAACACTGACTGGATATGTGCAAAATAAGTGTTTTTCGCTTGCGAATTTATGCGTAATTTTGTAAGTCTCTTAAAATTAAAAGTTTACTTGAAATGCAGCTTTGCTTATGTTTGGGAAATTGCACACGTTAGGATTAGTTAGTATACTAATACTAATTATTACAAACTGCACTAATAATAACTCAGTCGTGATGGACTGGATTTTGCTTTCAGCGGACAATAAATGTTACCATCCTTTCATTTCAGCCATACTTGCGCACAGACTTTCCTTAGGCTTTTGCACTGCAACTTGGAGCTCGTCTATTTTGTGATTAGAAAGCTATTTTGGCACAGTATCTTCTACAGGGAATCCATAACTGTGTGAATGGGGCAAGCAATTGTGTATTCCCCTCACCAATCAGATTTAAAATAATCATGAATGAGTTCAGATTCTGAACCAGGATTAAGTTAGAATAGCCCATTCAATGCCAACGAGATATATATCCGGTGTGGTCCTTATCTCTGAGTCATAAGCTCTGGGTTCAAGTCCCACTCCAGGATTGTTTTGCGGTATCAATAGGTTGATAACTAGCCTGCTAATCCTTCCAACATTTCCCCATTACTCTCCAAAGGGAAAAAGGTATGTGAAAATATATTAAAATAACGTATATAGCACCTTTAACCAAATAGATGTCCCGATATCATTTACTGATGCAATACAAAACATGACACTGAGCCAAAAGAGACATTAAGTTAGATCATAAAAAGTTTGGTCAGAGAGGTCAGTTTTCTGTGATGTCCTAAACGACGAAAGTGAGGTGGAGGGAGGAAGGTCTATGGAGGTAATTCTAGATCTTTGGACCTCGGCAACTGAAGGTACGGCCATCAGTGGTGGGGTGATTAAAATCGGGAAAGCTCAAGAGGCCACAATTAGAGGATTGCAGATTTTCTGGGGATGATAGAAACAGGGAAGAGGGAGGCCAAAGAGGGTTTTGAAAATATTAGTGAGCATTTAAAAATCAAGACACTGCTTGACTAAAAGCCAATGCAAGTCTGCAAATACATGGGTGATAGGGGAACAGGACTTGGTGCAAGTTTAGGCATGGACAATAGAGTTTGGGATAACATCAAATTCATGGAGGGTAGAATGTGGGAGATCATTTATGAGTACATTGGAAGAGAGAATAAGTATCCAATTCATGAATAATGGTTCCAGCAGCAGATAGGTTGAGAGGGTGAAATTATGGCCTTAGCAATGATGCAAATATATGATAGGAAGTTAATCTTCAGATCAAATAAATCAGATACATAAAGTACATAAAGAAAGATGGCAGGAGGAGAAAAAATGCAAAAGGCTAAAAACAATAATAATTGAAATATTAACAAATGGGAATCCTTACTTGTAGAAGTTAATTTTCAGTGCCAGAGAGGTATTTAAAATTTATTCAGTCATTAAAAGTGTACTTATATCAAAATGGAGGAGCCCCAACCTTTGCTTAGATAAGTTAGTGTGTATCAAGCTCATAAGTAGGGCCACATGGTGGCATATTGGTTAGCACTGCTATCTCATAGTGCCAGAGACCTGGGTTCAATTCCCAGTTTGGGTAGTTGTCTGTGTGGGGTCTGCATGTTCTCCTTGTGTCTGTATTGATTTTCTCTGGGTGATGTGATTTCCTACCACAGTCTGAGAGACATGCTGGTTAGGTGGATTGGCTATGCTAAGTTCTTCCTCAGTGTACCTGGACAGGCACCAGTGTGTCTAGAGACCAGGGGATTTTCACAGTAACTTAATTGCAGTGTTAATGTCAGCCTACTTGTAACACTAATAAGTAAAGTACAGCAACTTCATGTATTTGTATGCTGAAGACTCTTGGCAAGATAGTGTTATTGTGAAATGTCTGATGAAACAGGTAATTTGGCATGCTCCTACTCTGACCAAGATCACAAGAAACTAGAAAGAGTTGCGAATGCAGCACAATCCAGTCTATTACACAAATCAGTTTCTTGTCCACTGACTCCATCTACACTTCCTAGTGCCTTGGGAAAGCAGCCAGCTGACTTACATTGGCTCTTAGTCAAGCAGTGTCTTGATCAAGGACCCCACGTGTCCCAAACAATCATCTTCTTCCAATGAGAAAAAGATATAAAAGTCTGAAAACAAGTACCAACTGACTGAAGAACAGCTTCTTCTCTGCTGCCGTCAGACTTGTGAATGGTCCTATTGCATATTAAGCTGATCTCTCTCCTCACCCTATCAGTAACTGCAACACTATTTTCTGCACTCTCTCCTTTCCTCTTCCCTATGTACTTCATGAAGGTATGTTTTGTCTGTACAGCTCACAAGAAACAATACTTTTCAATACATGTGACAATAATAAATCAATTTAATTCAGTCCAGCTTGGGCAATTTCTGGGTTTAACTGCATCTGTGGTGCTGGACGTTACTGTCACATTTATTTTAATAATGGTGAGTGCCATTATTTTCACCATTATTTTTACTGAAAAATTTGAATCAAATACTTTTATGTTTAAAAGATACACATGCTTCCAACAAAAAACAGAAGATGGTCTACAAAGTAACCAGCACTCACACATGACTCATATAGGAAATATTGTTTTTTCCCTTTGCTGAAGGAGATTTGATTTACACTTGTCACCATGTGTAATGTGTAGGGATTATTAAACATATGCCAGGGCAGACATGTAAACCCTCTTTGTACTGTGCTAGATCTAAAAGTAATCTAGTTGAATGCTTAATTAATGATGTCTAATCCTAAAGATGCAAGTCATGTTCCCAATTTTCAAATGCAGATCCAGTTTAGGATGAGGAAAGGCATGGTTAGGTGACAGTAAACAGAGACTAAGAAAACAATTCAAAACTCCCTATTGCTGAAGTAATATTTTTATTTTTGTCATCTTATTATGAAACGTTAGCACTGGAAATGTATATTTCAAATGAGGATCCAAAACAGAGCAAAACAATGCCCTAACTATTCTTTGTCATTATCAAAAAGTACATGTGTGATCCTCTAGTTACTACCACTTTGGTCAATGCAACACATTTAAACCATTGTTTCTGACTAACCAGCCTGGGTGACCTGTAATCAATTGGTAAAAGTTGCTTATGATGTATGTTCCGGTGTTTATGTAAAAGGTGCATTTTGAGTAATGCTAGTGCAAAAGCACACACAATATAAAATAGGATACTTCACTAATGACACTTATTATAGTTTATCTGTCTAAACCGAGAGAGCCTTTTAACTGAGTTCTTTTTGTTATCATGTGTTACACTGTCATGTATACAATACTACTGAATTCAGATAAATAGCATTGACCTTATAAAGCTCACTGCCCTTGGTAACAAGTGAGTAAAAAAAATTATGGTAGAAGCTCTGGTCATTAACTCATAGCTTCCCAAAATTAATTTTCAATTAACAGCATAGAATTCTTATTTTCTTTACTTAACATAGGTAATATCTGACTGAGCATTACAAATTGCTTGCTTTTTAAAAAAAATCCAAAGCACGTTTCATCTTTAAAAAATTCAGAAACATCACAGAAGTATTTATTTTCCATTAGTCCAGCTTTATAGTACTTCATGTGCAAATTAAAATCGATATTGTGATATAAATCGTTAGCCATTTATTTTTGTTACAGAAAACACATCAAGACAGTATATACTATTTGAAATATATCCAGACATAATCAAATATAACTGTAGTATATGTATTCATTGGTGTAGTATACCACAAATGCAAGGCAACATGTGTTGTTCCATTTTGTATGATAATAGTCCAAACTGTGTCTAATTATTTTTGCAGCTGTACAATCATGCTTTTTTTAAATTAATCTTGTTGATGCTCTTGTTGTGTTGTCGGAACTGTAATGTGTTGCGTTTTGCTTCTGTCTTTGAATTCTGTTGCCCCGAGGACATTTTCTGCAGATAAGAATAATATTACTAATTTATAGCATAGGAAAATGATCTATTACTTCAAAGCAATTTATACATTCCTGCAACACATTTCTAACCGAGAATAAATAATTAAGAACTGCTGTGTTGTAGAAGCAATTTGAATCTTTCAATATATACATGATTGTTTTGATATATAAAAAAACTGACTCCTTGGCCAGAATTCTCCAGTCTCTGGTGTCCCAGTATCACTGCCTGTATGAATGAAGAATTTGCTGCTCAGCCAAATCTCCATTCACTGTAGCGGGACGAGAATCCCAGTCACAGGTGAGGTTGGTGAATTCCGGATTATATATTTTCCATCTTTCATCAATGGGGTGCAATTCACAGAACAGAGCAGGGAATTTAGCCTGTTCAGCTAAATTAGTAATTTCATCAATTGGAACTTAGTTGAAGAACCAAGGCCTATAATGTAGCATATTATTATGCATTTCTGTTGACATCAGCAGTCCACTGGCACGTGGCCTCACTGCTGATCCTTCACATATGAGCTTCACTAGTGAGTGTTAGGCAAGCTAATCATCACATCCAAAACCAAACTTGTTCTCACCATAATGCACAAACATGCAGATTTGCCAGCTGGAATCACTGCATGATGACGAGAAATACAAATCTTGGCAACAATTCTTACCCTTTGGGCTGAATTTTCCTAACCTGTTGGTGATGGGATGGCTTTATGGAGAGGTACTGTCAGCAGAGGAGCCTGATATCTTCCTGGTCACCAAGGCACATTGCCAGCAGCAGGCACCTTAATGATGTAGCTGCCTAGCGGGCAGTTAATCGAGTAATTTATGTGGCTAATTAAGAGTCATCTCCTGCTGCATAGAGATTTGTCCACACTGGGAGGGTTTGCTGCCATGTACAATGACCACTCAAGAGGTTCTGCGATACAGGCCCTCCTTGACGGGCACTCCATGGCCCATGGATGGCCCATTTTGGCGTCAATGGCTGCCCCTGCAGCAACAGACCTGCCAGAGCACACCACCCCAAATCCGATTGTTACAGCTTGCCTGCCTGGACATGGTTGTTCCCCACACCAATGAAACTCACTTCATCCAGGGCGCAGCACCATTGATGTACTCCCTCCCTGGTGTTGCAGAGTTAGTAATGGCCATTGCTATCATTGGTACTGTTGAACTGCTGGCTTGCTGACCTAAGCCGTCGGCACTAAGGGGAAGGACATCGTCCTTAAATTGGATAGTGAGAAAATGCTGCTCTGGAGTCCTGCTGCCCACTGGAGCAGGATTGACTCCAGTTTTTGACCCTAGTGGCATGACTTGACCAACAATTTAATTCAACCCTGCATAATTACATAAGCTAAGTAAAGAGCCAAAGTAAACAAAGATCCTTTTTCAATGCATCTCAAATCACTCATTATATATAAAACAGGAAAGACAGGTCCTTTTGCATGTTGTTTGGTTTGTAGAAGAACCAGTTCCTATTGCTATGGAAATATACTCTGGCTTTAACTACATCAACATAAATTTCAATCAGAATTCAAGGTTAATTAAGTGAGGTTTTATTTCTCCAAAGCTTTGGACATATTAATAAGAATAAACTGACAATAAATCCCAAACCTTAGGCTACTGACTTGTAGTTTTATATTTTCTGACTATTCATAGTTTAATGACAATGTCTGCAGTTAAATCAGCAGCATTTTTTTTCAACATTCACGGAATGTGGCTATTGTTTTTAAACCATTGCAGTCCATGAGGTGTAGGCTACACCCACAATGCTGTTGGGAAGGGTGTTTCTGGGACTAGGAGTGGAATGTGCAAGTGGTAGTGTTTCAATGTGCCTACTGCCCTTATTTTTGGGGTATTAGATGCCTTGGTGAGTTGCCACAGTGCACTTTGTAAATGGTACACATTACAGCTACCTTGTGCCTATGGTGGAAGGAGTGATTGTTTAAGATGGATGGTGTGCCAATGAAGCAGACTGCTTTGTCCTGATTGATGTTGAGCTTCTTGTGTTGTTGGGGCTACATTCATCCAGGCAAGTGGGGAGTATTCCATCACACTTGTGCCTTGTGGATGGTGGAGAGAATTTGGGGAGTCAGGACATAAGTTAACTGCTGCAGAATTCCCAACCACTGGCTTGCTCTTTCATTATTTATATGGCCGGTCCAATTAAATTTCTGATCCATGGAAACCCCCAGAAAATTTATGGCTGAGGATGTCTCCATGGTAATGCTGTTGAATATCAATTGGAGGTGATTGGACACTTTCATGTTAGAGATGGTCATTGTTTGGCACTTGCATGGCACAAATATTGTTTCCAATTATCAGTCTAAGCCTGAATGTTGTTTATGTCTTATGGCATGCAGGGACAGTCTACTTCATTATCGGATGAGTTGTGAATTGAGTTGAACACTGTTCATTCATCAGTAAGCATTCTCACTTCTGTCCTTCTGACGGAGGGAAGGTAATTGATGTAACAGTTGAAGAGGAGTTCCTCCAATGATGCGCTGGTGCTGAGATGATTGGCCTTCAACTACTGCCTTTGCGCAAGGTGTAACTCCAGCTAGTGGAGAACTTTCCTCATATTGCCATTGTCTTTACTAGTGGTCTTTGATACCAGACTCAGTCAAGTGCTGCCCTAAAGTCAAGGGAAGTCACTTTCATTGCATCTCTGGAATACATCTCTTTTTTAACATCTTTGGACCAAAACTATATTGAGGTCTGGAGATGAGTTGTCCTGGAAAAACCCAAACTGAGCATCAGTGAACGGGTTATTACTATGTAAGTGTCACTTAATGGCAATTTTTACAACATCATCAATCAGTTTGCTGATGATTGAGTGCAAGACTGCTGAATGTTGATTTGTCCTGTGAGTTTGTGGACCAACATACCTGGGCAACTTTTCACTTTGTCAAGTAGATGCCAGTGTTGCACAGGTACTGGGGTAACTTGGCTAGGGCACAGCTAGTTATGGAGCCTAAGTCTTCAGCACTAAAGATGGGTTATTGCCAGGTCAAATAACTTTTCCTGTATCTAGTGCTCAGCCATTTCTTGATCTCACATGGAATTGACTGAAATTTGACATTAATCATGATGGCAACATCAGGCAGAAGTATTTTGCACTGAAATGTTGGGTTCCATCATCATTGAGGGTGGGGATGTTTTTAGTGCTGCCCCCTTTCATTACTCATTAATTGTCCATCACCATTCAAGACTGGACAAGTTAGGACTTCAGAGCTTTGATCTGATTTATTAGTTGCGGACCACTTAACTTTATCTACAGCATGCTCCTTCCACAGTTTAACATACGTGTACTATCTTCACCAGGTTGACATCTCTATTTTCAAGTACATCTGATGCTGCTCCTGATATTTTCTCCTACACTCCTCATTTAACCAGGGTTGTTAGTCCACTAACTTAAGTGGACTAACCCTGGTTAATAGTAATGGGATCCAATAAGGGATACAACAGGCCATAAAGTTATATATTGTGGTTGAAAACAATTCTGCTGCTGATGATGATAGCCCACTGTGGCTCATGAATCTACAGTTTTGAGTTGTGAGAGCTGTTCTAAATCTATCCCATTTGTCATGGTGTTAGTGCATATAGCTTGATGGAGTGTGTCCTCAGTATGATAACAGGATTTGTTTTCACAGGGACATTTGTGATCGTTAGTCCTATCAAGAACAAATAGATCTGCAAAAGATAGACTGATGAAGACAATGGCAAGAGATTTTATTTTCTTGGTGATAATCTCACTTGTTGGGGCGGCAGCAGCACGGTAACAGTGGTTAGCATTGCTAACTCACAGCACCAGGTTTGAATCCTGGCTTGGGTCACTGTCTGTGTGGAGTTTGCACATTCTCCCCGTGTCTGCATGGGTTTCCTCTGAGTGCTCTGCTTTCCTCCCATAGTCCAAAGATATACAAGTTAAGTGGATTGGCTATGCTAAATTTCCCCTCACTGTCAGGGGCTAGCTAAGGTAAATACGTGGGGTTATGGGGATAGGGCCTGGGGGGGATTGTGGTCGGTGCAGACTTGATGGGCCAAATGGCCTCCTTTTGCACTGTAGGATTCTATCGTTCTACGATTCTAGTTGCAGATATGCTCTTAGGTCAGCAGCAGTCAGTAGCAGTGAAACTGTTGATGATGGATATTGAAGTCCCCCACCCAGAATATATTCTGCGCCCTTGCAAGTGGTGTTCAACTCGGAGTACTGATTCATTAACTGAGGAAGGGTGGTAGGTAGTACAGTAAGATGTTTTCTTGCCCAGGTTTGCCCTGAGGCCATGAGACTTCATTAGGTTCAAAGCTGATGCTGAGGATTGTTGGGGCCACTCCTATCCAATTGTATACTATTGACTCTAACAGGGCACACCAGAGGATGGCGATGGAGGAATGTGGGTCATTGTTCTAAGGTATGATTTGGTGAACATGACTATGTTTTGACTTGTCTTTGGGACAGCACTTCCAAATTTGGTCCAAGCTCCAGCTGCTGGTGAGGCAGACTGGGCAGGAGCAACTTTGCAAAGTATGCTTTTGTTGTGTCTGGTGCCTAGGTTGACACCATGTGATCTGTCCAGCTTTATTCTTATTCTGCTTTATTATTGTGGTTTGATACAAATGAGTGGGTGGCTAACAGTCAACCACATTGCTGTGGTCTGGAGTCACATGCAGACCAGACTGATAAGGAGGGCAGATTTCTACTTCTGAATCCAATAGTTTCATGATCATCACGCCTGAGACTAGCTTTATGTTCTGGATTTATGTAATTATTTGCATTTAAATTCTCTCCAGTGATCATGGTGGAATGTGAACTCATATCTCCAGAGTACTTGTCTCGGTCTTTGTGTCCTTAGTCTTGTAAAATCACTACTATTTCACCATTCCCCTTCAAAATCAAATTTCTAATGCTCTGTGGAAACATGCAAAATTTCTTCAATCTACTGATTTTAAATGTGTGCCTACGCTTTTGTTGCAGGTACGGATAACTCCCTTAGAGACCTGCTTTCCCAGTTTTGTCATTCTGATTTCTCAATATTATCATGAAGTCACAAAGGAACATGCAAGCCAGACTCAGTCTCTTTCAGATTAATAACATTGCAGGGCACTGCTTACTCTTGCTGCCAATCAGGATCTGCCAAAACGCTTGATGCGGAACCCAGGTGCCTGAAATGAGACACTGCTTCACAAAACTAACATTACCCACTTCAGCAGTACAAAATGGTAATGGATCGAGATCAGAGAAATGCTTGATTATCATACTCATTAAAAATTGGTCAAGTTATTTGAGTGAGATTACCTTGTTATGCAAAGAACTACAATCAAAATGATGGCCACCTGCACAGCTCCAATGATGGATGCTATCAAGACATACTGAAGTTTTCCAGCTCCAGGAACTACATACAAAACATTAAACTCTTTTTGTTCACAACGTGGTCCTTTGAAACCTGCTTCACAGCTGCAAAATGAGAATAATTGGACAGAAAATGATACAATATTGAAAGAAGGGATGTTTACAAAGATCACAAAACTTTGACTACCTATGGTATTGTCTAAACATTACCTGCAAGATGGTTCCTGTTTATTAATCAAGTATTCACATTTTCCATGCAGACAGAGATTATCCAAGTGATTGGGACATGGGATATATAGTCCCCGGGCAGGTTTTTCTAATTTATTGGCATTTTTTTCTGGTAAAATAAAATGTAGGCAGTAAATAAAATATAATGAAAGACTTAAGTTTAAACAAGAATTAGAGACAGAAAAGGTTGAGTTCTGTACGAACCTCACCTTAAAAAAAATGACATTAAGATTAGATTGATCACAGCACAAATATAATAAATTGCAGTTCAGAGAGAACAAGATCTAACTTATGAAATTGAGATCACAAAAGCAATTCAGCTTTAAAGTTCTTGGCCAGCAACTTTCTGTACTACTGTCCTGAATCACACTATGTATTAACTCCATAGATGTTCATTCTCCTCCACCTCTCATTTAAGTGGCTGTTTTTAATGTAAACCTAGACAGTGAATTTTGGCAGACTTATTCAACAATGCAGAACTTTCTATCTGAACTTTCCAGAAGAGTTATTAGAAACAAACATCTTACTGATGTTTCTCCCTTTCTAGCATATTGTGAATAATTGTAAGGATCACCAATCATTTGCACAATTTAGCAGGAGGGCAGGTAAATAGAACATAAGAACATAAGAAATAGGAGCAGGAGTAGGCCATCTAGCCCTTCGAGCCTGCCCCGCCATTCAATAAGATCATGGCCGATCTGTCATGGCTCAGTTCCACTTTCCCGCCCTCTCCCCATAATCCTTAATCCCCTTGCCTATCAAAAACCCATCAACCCGCGTCTTAAAAATATTTAGCGAGGCAGCCTCCACCACTTCAACGGGCAGAGAATTCCAGAGATTCACCACCCTTTGAGTGAAGAAGTTCCTCCTCAACTCCGTTCTAAACCGCCCTCCCTTTATCTTGAGGCTGTGCCCCCTAGTCCTACTGTCTTTTTTGAGCGGGAAGAGTCTGTCCACCTCTATCCTATCCATCCCATTCATCATCTTATACGTCTCAATGAGATCTCCCCTCATTCTTCTAAACTCTAACGAGTACAAGCCTAGTTTATTCAGCCTCTCCTCATAGCTCAACCCCCTCAACTCCGGCATCAGCCTAGTAAACCTCCTCTGCACTCCCTCCAAGGCCAAAATATCCTTGCATAAGTGCGGCGACCAAAACTGCACACAGTACTCCAGCTGCGGCCTCACCAGTGCCCTATACAGCTGCAGCAAGACCTCCTTACTTTTATATTCAATCCCCCTCGCTATGATGGCCAGCATCCCATTAGCCTTTCTGACCACCTGCTGCACCTGCAGGCTGGGTTTTTGCGACTCATGCACAAGGACCCTGAGGTCCCTCTGCACCGTCGCCTGCTGCAGTTTTTCGCCATGTAAGTAATAGTCCTTCCTACCATTATTCCTACCAAAGTGGACCACCTCGCACTTGCCAACATTACATTCCATTTGCCAGTTCCTGGCCCATTCGCCCAGCCTATCTAGATCCTTCTGCAGACTCTCCACACCCTCCGCGCAATTTGCCGTTCCACCAATCTTGGTGTCATCAGCAAATTTCGACACCATACACTCAGTTCCCTTCTCCAGATCATCTATATAAATGGTAAATAGCTGAGGCCCCAGCACTGACCCCTGGGGCACTCCACTAGTCACCAACCGCCAATCCGAATAGCACCCATTGACCCCCACTCTCTGCCTCCTATTTGACAGCCAATCCTCTATCCACGCTAACACCCTACCCCCAACTCCATGCCCCCTTCCTGCCCACTGCCAACCCTGTTTTCATTGTGGATATGTAGGTGCCAAATTCATTAACCCATCCACCATTAAAAAAATGGGCAATTGAGTTTGTTACCAAGTCAACTGACCTACATTTCATGCTACCCAAGCTATAAAAGGGTTGAAATAGCTGGCATAGATGGGGTGAGCAGGTACTCCTGCCAAAGATGTTACCCAACCCATCGTTCCCCCTCGCCAGGTTGCTGATCTCTTCATATCCTAAAAGCCCAGGATCTGGGTGCAGAATCCATTGCAGCTCTTCATGGGGGCTGCTCACAGCAAAGCCAACTGCTCTGTTCTAGTACTGCTGGGACTGCCACAGAGAGCAGGACCTCTTCCAACTGAGTGTCGAAGTCCATCCTTTTTTTTTTAACCTGCTGGCAGCATATTATCGCTACAGAGTGGGATTTCTTTTAAGGTTTAACAGCTGCTGGCTAACTCTTGTAACATGTTGGTGGAGGCAGGCAATACACTGCACCCCCCCTCCCCCCCTCCCCCCCGCCACCAACTATCAAATTCAGCCTACTGAATCATGAAAATATCACAATAAATGATATTCTGTAATGGTTTAAAAAACAGTTGTGGAAGAGTAAAGAATGTTAGATGTCTCTTAGCTCCTAAGATTATTAGAAAATAACCGCAAAGTTTTTTTCATAATTTAACTTTATTGCTGAAATAGGAACTATATCCCCCAAAAGGGTTAGATATTGAAATGGGTACCTGTGTAATCAGTTCTTGCATAAAGCCCATCTTCAGTTTTTGTACCTGTAGTCACATTTTCTGTTCAAAGAAAATTGGAAATTTGACTTAGAGACACTGCAGCCACCCTGATAACCTGCATGGTAACAACACATTTCTGTCCTGTGACTCTTTCCATTAGTTCTCTCTACAAGTAAACATTTGGAAAGTAAGATGTACATTTTTCCTGTTAAAATTGCAAGGGAATAAGTAGCATTTTATTTAACTGTTAATTAAACATTTGCACAAAGGCATTTAATTTTAAGCCTAAATCTTGAATTAATTATCCTGAGATGCAGCGTGCTGCCCTCTGGGTCATGTGCAAATCAGTAAGATTAGAGTTGCTAGTTTATAGAAGGTAGTTTTCCAGAACAATTTTCCCTGATAAAAGTGGACCACTAATTACAAATAAAAGATGCCTTGCATGTTTGGAGGCTTCATGTGTTAAGTATAAAAGTAACTATTTTAAAACGGCATTTTCTTCCTGTAGGTTAATTCCACGTTATCATTTGTTGATCAAGAAAAGCAGGAAAATTTATGACCCATAAATGATTGATTCTCCATCATCTCCCAAGACTGGCTCTCCTCACTATCCAAGTAATTTCACCTTTATCCCTGTGGAATCCTTAGCTTACAAGCATTTCTTTTAAAAAGTTCCTGCTAATTAGAATACAATACAGATATGATGCTGAATATTGTAGATTGATATAATCATATTATATGTACTTCATGTATTGAAAGACACTGCAATCTAAGTTGGGGAGTAGTTTGTGTTACACCTCATATGCTCTGACAAAATCTCTCTTTGGAAGTCATTGGATATATATAGATTTCAAAAATTATAATGAACTTTTTATTTAGTTAACACCAATATCATTGCCAAAATCCTTATTTTCTTTACATTTTTGTTAAACAATGTAACTGTGTTATATATTGGCAGGGTCAGTAATTGTGGGATAAGTGCAAGTAATTGAATAGTAATTATTTTTTGTGCCTGATCTCCCAGTCCATCAGATTCCTACTATCCTTATTGGATGGGGGAAAACATCTGCTAATACCTCCTATGGATAGTGTCAATATACTCCTAGGGTAGTACATTCATAGTAGTACAGTATACTGTAGTGAATACGAGTATTCTTGAGCACTGTTGACATGAATGCTGCAGAAATGAAAAGGTATCCTTGTAGACAAAGCCAGGGAATGATTTCCAGCCAAAACTAGGTACTATACTTCAGTCTCTTAATCAAAAGCTCTTGCAATTGTTTTGTTCCATTACACTATTTAACTCAAGTGGTGCCTTCAAAACAGATATTGATAAATTCTAACGCAATGAAGAGTAGTGTATACACATCAACATAAAGATTGTTGGGGGGTGGGGAGGGAGTGACGGTGGTTATGTCTCATCTGTTCCAGATTGATTGCTAACTAGACTGTTTCGCAAAACTGGAAAATAAACAGATTCACTTAAATCTCGATAAGAGTAGTACAATTTGAATAGTTTTGAATTGAGTGCATGATGCTATTAGAAAGCAGAGTTATCATTATGACTGATGAAACCCCTACTTTTTGTCTTATGTTATAGAGAATTTGCCATTGTTATTCGTATCATATAATTGATCCCAGAAATGTATACAAAACTTACTTTAAAATTTCAGACATGATACAACCTCTATAGATTGGCATGTTGCATAGATGATGTGTTGTAAGATCATAACATAGTCAGGAACCAAACAGACTACATTAATTTCTCAATGTAGAACTTCCCAGCTGTCAGTTGGAAAAAAACCACATACTTTATTTTGTGGTTGAAAATATAAACAAACACAAATTGCACTCTGAATATATCAAGCTATAAACTTTCTGTCACAATTTATGTATTGTAAAATCTAAAAAAAAGTAAGAAAAAACAATAATATTCGATAATGTCCAGAATAAGGTTCAATTGGTCTATCCTGGAAATGGAAAAAAACAAAGCCATGTACAGTGATCACAACATATTCAGAGTCTCCAAGTCAGAAAATTTCAATGTGCAGTTTTTAAGACAGTGGTTTACAACATTAATTTGTTCTCTATATTGTGCTAACTTTTGCAATTCACTTAAATTCACTTTCTTAGCATGGCTTATAATAAGATGACATCAGATCTTCCAAGACCTGGTTCTGGAAGTGGGTAAGGGGGAGTGATTGAAATGGAGAGCAGAAAATTGAATGAGAGAGGAGTATTGGAGAAGAGATGCAAAGAGTGAATGACAGTAGAAAGAGAGAGAGAAAATAGAATGTGTAGGTCACAGATGGTCAACTTTTCAAGACGTGATAAAATAGTTTATATGCTGACAAGAGGCTATAAATTTTAAATAGATGGGAAAACTGTACACTTCCACGCTTTCACTGAGGGCCGGCACTTGCAGGGATCGCACTGAGAAATCTATGCATAAAACCCATTATTTTTCATCTGTTTAAATGGATCACTAAAAAGCCACAAGCTGTCCATTTATAATTTCCCATAATGCTCTCTTCAACACCAGTTCCTCCTGACTGTGGAATCAATGCTATAATGCATGTTACTATGTGCGCCAATATTCTCATTGTAACTAAAGTATTGTAATTTTGAAACTGAATTCATCATTGTGATGTTAAAATGTGTTGTTTCCACTTAGTTCTGTAACCAGAGATTTCTACCTCTTATTTTCTCTCTCTCTTTCTACTTTCATTCAGTCATTCCAACTTTTCCCCAACACCCCTCTCTCATTCACTTTTTCTGCTCTTCATTTCAATCACTCCCCCTTACCCATTTCCTCTAGTCTCTTTCATTCTCTCACGCCAGCTTTCACTCATTGTTTAATGGCTTCTTTCTTTTGTTACCTATAATTCATGTCCTCACTCCTTGTTTCTTCTTATTGCTTTCCTTCTTGTTTTGCATTCAATATTCCATCCATCCCCCCATTCCTTCTGCTCTCCCCATTTTCTACCTCCTTATCTGTCTCATTCCATGTCTATAATTTTCTCTTCAGTATTAGCTCTATTCTATTTAGCTCCTGTTAAAGTTTGGAAAATGTTACTCATTCATTCTCTTCTGTCCTCATCCTTCAGTGCAGTAGAACATGAGCAAAGGAGGGTTTCTGCCTGAATTTCTGGAGAAACTGTTTTTCAATGTCATCCTTCTTCAGCTGCAGCAATATCTGTGCTGTGTATGTTATTATCAGCAGTTAACAGCCCAGTATTCATAGAACTATAGAAGCCCTACAATGCAGAAGGATGCTATTCAGCCCATCAAGTCTGCACCAACAACAATCCCACTCAGACCCTACCCCTCTAACCCCACGTATTCACTCTGCTACTCTCCCTGACACTAAGGGGCAATTTACCATGGCTAATCCACTTAACCTGAATATTTTTGGACTGTGGGAGGAAACTGGAGCAACCCCACCCAGACATGAGGAGAATGTGCAAACTCCATACAGTCCCCTAAGGCCCAAATTAAACCTGGGTCCTTGGTGCTGTAAGGCAGCAGTGCTAACCACTGTGCCATCCAAACGTACAGCACAATCTACCTCATGGTAAACCAGCAGTAGTTCTTTCAGTCCAGCTGTCTTGGTTTCTTCTAGAGAGTTTGGTATTATGCTGAAATTCTGTGTTAGTGGCAATAACGGTTGTGTCATTTCAGACTGTAGTGCGAACTTTGACATAATATTCATAGAGTTCTGCAGAAATAAAATCATGCCTGAAATCACACATTTCAAGTACCAAATGGAGGAATCAAATTTTTAGTTACCTGGACATCTTCCCAAATGAGTGACTTCTATGAATTCCTGATTCTGGCAAGATGCCTCTTTAACCTGACAAGGATTATCATAGGATTTACCATCAGAAGCACACACAGGGTTGAAACTGATGCGGGAACAGTCAATGTTGCACACACACCTAGACAAGAAAAACGAGCTTTATTCATTACATTATCTTGAGCTCCAAGCAAGGAATTGCTTTCACAGGGAGGACAGGATGAATGATTGCTTTGCCAATACTATAGTGCTATATCTGTGTTGCATTCCCTGTCATTGGGACTCTGCACTGAGGGCTCATAAGAAGCAAAGTGTCCTTTAGAATAATCTCCTGGATGCAGAGTACTTAGCAATAAATATACACATTAGTAAAATGCAGCAAGCAGAAGGGAGGTGGTGGTGGTGTTGTGATATTGTCACTGGATTAGTAATCCAGGGGACCAGGATTTGAATCCCACCATGACAGATGGTGAAATTCATAGAAATCAGAAACCCTACAGTACAGAAAGGAGCCATTCGGCCTATCAAGTCCACACTGACCACAATCCCACCCAGGCCCCAGCCCCATATCCCTATTGAATTGGAATTAAATTAAAAAAATGGAATTAATAGAAAAATGATGACCAAGAAACTATCTGGTACACCAATGCCCTTTGGGGAAGAAAATCTGCCATGTTTACCTTGTTCAGTGGCTCCAGATCCACGACAACATGGTTGACTCTTAAATGTAACAAGTCATTCAGTTTAGTCATTAGCTAAAAATGTGGGCCCAGTGACACCCACAATCAATGTTTCTGACATTAGCTGACAATGGTAAATTCGGGATTGGATATGAGCAGAGTTGTGAAGCTGGGAGGAATTGACGTGGGTTATGATTTAGGGAGGGAGAAGTCAGAGGATCAGATTTTTCTTGTGGGACCCAGAGAAGCACTCCTGTTCCTCTTGAGCTCACAAAGAAAATGTTTAAAAACTTACCCAGGCATGCATCACTGGTTTCTAGACAGTTTTATCTGGCAGAAAGCCCAAAACAGGCTGAGGAGCCAGTTAAAATTCCAGTGAGTTCCCATGTACATCATATAACCGTGATTACATTGACTAATAAGGCCGTCACAAAACTAGCCATGTTAAATGCAGTTTGGCAGAACAGATCAGGAAATGACACCACTCCACTTTACCTGTTCCAGACCCTTCCATTACCACTTATCAGGGATAAGTGAATTACTCCACTTTTAGCAGAGGGCCACAATCAGGACCATATTCTATGAGAGTCAGAGATATTCTACAGATGGAGGGTGAGAAAGTACAGATGGAGGGTGAGAAAGTAGGGTCTCAAACCAGTGTCGTCTGCTTGAACAGAGGGGAGTACGATAGGATGAGGGCGGAATTGGCTAATGTGGACTGGGAGCGCAGACTAGTTGGTGGGACGGCTGAGGAACAGTGGAGGATTTTTAAGGAGATTTTTCTCAGTACTTAGCAAAAATATATTCCGGTGATAAAGAAGGAATATAAGAAAAGGGATAACCAGCCGTGGATAACGAAGGAAATAAAGGAAAGTATTAAATTAAAAACCGATGCCTACAGAGTGGCCAAAACTAGCGGGGAATTAGAAGATTGGGAAAGCTTTAAAAAACAACAAAGAACAACTAAGAAAGCGATAAAGAAAGGAAAGATAGATTATGAAACTAAACTAGCACAAAATATAAAAACTGATAGTAAAAGTTTTTACAAATATATAAAAAAGAAAAGAGTGGCTAAAGTAAATGTTGGACCCTTAGAAGACAAGAAGGGGGATTTAATAATGGGAAACGAGGAAATGGCTGAGGCCTTAAACAAGTTTTTTGTGTTGGTCTTCACGACACACATAGCTTACCGAACATTAATGGTCGTGGCACTGTGGGGGTGAAGTCCTTAAAACGATTACTGTTACTAAAGAGGTAGTGCTTGGTAGACTAATGGGACTAAAGGTAGACAAGTCCCCAGGCCTGGATGGAGTGCATCCCAGGCTACTGAAAGGAATGGCAGAAGTAATAGCAGATGCATTAGAAAATTCACTGGACTCTGGGGAAGTGCAGGCTGATTGGAAAACAGCTACTGTTACGCTGCTGTTTAAAAAATGAAGTAGACAAAAGGTGGGTAACTACAGGCTGGTTAGCTTAATGTCCGTAGTTGGGAAAATGCATGAATCCATCATTAAAGAAGAAATAGCAGGACACCTGGAGAAGAATGGTTCAATCAAGCAGACGCAGCATGGATTCATGAAGGGAAAGTCATGTTTGATGAATTTACTGGATTTCTATGAGGATGTAATGAGTGCAGTTGACAGAGGGGAACCGGTAGATGTGGTGTTTTTAGATTTCCAGAAGGCGTTCAATAAAGTGTCTCACAAAAGGTTGCTGCAGAAGATTGGGGTACACGGAGTTGGGTGTAAAGTGTTAGCGTTGGTTGAGGATTGGCTATCTAACAGGAAGCAGAGAGTTGGAATAAATGGGTGCTTTTCTGGTTGGCAGTTGGTGACTAGTGGCGTGCCGCAGGGATCGGTGCTGGGGCCTCAACTGTTTATCATATACATAGATGACCTGGAGGAGGGGACCGAGTGTAGAGTAACAAAGTTTGCTGATGACACGAATATGAGTGGGAAAGCAAATTGCGTAGAGGATGCGGAAAGTCTGCAGAGATTTGGATAGGCTGAGTGAGTGGGCGAGGATCTGGCAGATGGAGTATAACGTTGGCAAGTGTGAGGTTATCCACTTTGGAAGGAATAATAGTAAAATGGAATATTATTTAAAGGGTGAAAAATTACAACATGCTACTGTGCAGAGGGACCTGGGGGTCCTTATGCATAAATTGCAAAAACTCAGTCTGCAGGTGCAGCAGGTGATTAAGAAGGCAAATGGAATGTTAGCCTTTATCATGAGGGGGATGGAGTATAAAAGCAGGGCGGTCTTGCTGCAATTGTACAAGGTATTGGTGAGACCGCAACTAGAGAACTGTTTGCAATTTTGGACCTCTTATTTGCGAAAGGATATATTGGCCTTGGAGGGAGTACAGAGCATGTTCACCAGGTTGATACCGGAGATGAGGGGGTTAGATTATGAGGAGAGATTGAGTAGATTGGGCCTGTACTCGTTAGAGTTTAGAAGGCTGAGGGGTGATCTTATAGAGACATATAAGATAATGAAGGGGCTAGATAGGGTGGAGGCAGACAGATTCTTTCCACTTAGAAAGGAAACAAGAACTAGAGGACACAGCCTCAAAACAAGGGGGGGGGGTGTCAGTATAGAAAAGAGTTGAGGAGGAACTTCTTCTCTCAGAGGATATTGAATCTCTGGAATTCTCTGCCCATTGAAGCGGTGAAGGCTACCTCATTGAATATGTTTAAGTCACAGGTAGATAGATTTCTGATTGAAAAGGGAATTAAGGGTTATGGGGAGCAGGCAGGTAAGTGGAACTGAACCACTTTCAGATCAGCTATGATCTTACTGAATGGCGGAGCAGGCTCGAGGGGTTAGATGGTCTACTCCTGCTGCTATTTCTTATATTCTTATGAGAGTACCCTCAGCAATATGCTGCATCATGGAATGATGTGATGTTGGTCTGATTCTTTGTTTGTGGTAGCTGGCACTTCAATTTCTCAGAATGAAGAGGTTAATGAAAATCAAGGCCAACATCTGTATTAAAATAGTCCTACATTAACAGTATCCTTTCACCTTTTGCTTGGAACCCAATAGTGTGATACCCTGATACCACTTTACTGTATTCATTTTCTGAGAGCAAGGAAAGGAAACTAAACAGCACAGGATCACAGTGGGCTTTATTTCTAAAAAGGGCACAATTGAAAAGTAGGGAAATTATGCTAAACCCGATCAAACCTTGGTCAGGCCACATTTAAGAGTACTGTCTGCAGTTATAAAAATATGGTTCTAGTGAAAGTCACCAACATGCTACAAGAAATGCATGCGTGTACATATCAGGAAAGGACTGACAAAGTTGATTCTCTTTTCTCTTCAAAAAATAAAGGATGAGGTGTGATCTAAGATCTAATTGAGGTTTTTAAAATTATAAAAGGGAAAAGCTTTCCACTTATGGGAGAGAGCAGAGCAGAGGCCATCGATATAGGATATTCCTCAAGAAATCCAATAGGGAATTCAAAAGAAACTTCTTTACCCAAAGAATGGTGAAAATGTGAAACTCAGAAGAGATTAGTACAGATGGATTCAAGGTGATGGGAAAGCATATGGGAGAGAAGGGAAGAAGATTAAACTTAATCAAAGGTATATGGAACATAAATGTTGGCATGAACTGTTTGGACTGAATGGCATCTTTCTGTACTGCACATTCTGTGTACATAATTTTATGCATATTAAATGATTTATATTGCATTGTTAGTGCACTGCAAAGATTTGTGATGGGCTATATTCCCTGTGGTTAATAGATCCTGATTGGAACAAAACACTGATCTAAGCAGAGTATTTCCTAGCAAGCTAGCTATTCATTTATCAGAATTTGAATGAGCAAACAATGAAACAAGCAATAAGTATTCCATAGGGGAGTCAATTAACTAGCAAGAATTTGGAGTATTGTACTCATTTAGATATGTGATCAAATTTGTTGCACAATCCGCATTGTATAACGCATTTAATGTAGTAAAAGAGGAGCATTATTAAACAATCTTTGATACCAAGATACATAAGGAGATACTAGGAAGATGAGGGCCTTAAAGGAGGAAAGAGCTAGAGATGCTGGAGACAAAGCTGCCAATGTTGAAGCAATTAAAATTGATGGGGTGGCAGAGCTGTTAGCACTGCTGCTTCTAAGCGCCAGGATCCTGGTTCAATTCTAGCCTCAATTCCACAGGGTCAATGTCTGAGTGGAGTTTACATGTGTTTGTGTGGGTTTCCTCCGGGTATTCCGGTTTCCTCCCAACTCCAAAAATGTGCGGGTTAGGTTGACTGGCCATACTTAATTGCCCTTAGTGTCAGGGGGGACTAGCAGGGTAAATATATGGGGTTACGGGGACAGGACTTGGGTGGGAATGTTGTTGATGCAAGCTCAATTGATCTCCTTCTGCACTGTAGGGATTCTATGCTCATGACGTCAGACTTAGAGGATTGCAGATATGGTAGAGGTTTGTAAGGCTGGAGAAGGCTAAAGAGATAGGGAAAGGCAAGACCACAGGAGGATTTGAAAATAAGGATAAGAATTTTGAAACTGAGGCTTTGCCAGACTGGGAACAAATGTAGGTCAGCAAACACAGGTGTATTGGTGAATGGGACTTAGTGCGAGTTAAGATACAGACAGCTGTGTTTTGGATTACCTTAAGCCTGTGGATGGGAGGCATGCCAGAAGGTAGTATAGTCCAGAGGTAGTAAAGAAATGTATGCTGAGTTGAAGTTGGGTGATGTTTCAGAATTGGAAATAGATGTTTTGATGGTGCTGATATGCAGTCAGAAACTCAACATGGGGTCAAATCTGACACTGATGGTGCCAACAGTCTGTTTCAATCTCAGGGTTGCCAGGAAAATGGCTAGAGAGACATTGACTGATATGGGTGATGCATTAGAGTGATCATTTATAATTACAGAATAGTTGGATCAATTCAGGTCATACTAAGTTCTGTTCTGAATCAGCATTTCGGAAAGCTTGTGGGTTTACTATCAAATAAACTGGTTGGAGTTTAACCTGGTGTTGTGAGACTTCTTACTGGGAAAGTAACCATCAGGGAAGCTCAAGGTTATGGGTTTCCTGCAGATCCTACTGAATTTAATGGCAAGGTCTTTTTTTAAAAAAAGAACCATTTCCTCGTTGCAATCAGCCACATTGAAGACTGGCTGGCTGTCAGGTGGCTCTAGGCCAGAGCCTGGCATTGATTGTTGGCAGGGGTTCTGGCATTGGGATGGCTTGAATTACCAGGAGCAGGTCAGATTGAATGCTAGGTGGGGGTCTGAGGGACAGGTGGTGGCTACAGTATTTCCTGCTCCTTCTGGCCTACAAGTAGTGCAGGCACCTGTTTCATCCAGCTTTTGTGTCTCCCCTCAGCCACTGGGTTTCCCGAAACCTGACCTGTCGGTGTTAAAAATAAAAAAGTGATGATAAAGTGGATGCTTGCAGTCCCCTTAAAATTACGAGGTTCCTCCCACCTCCTGAGAATGAGTTGGTCTCCCATTGCCAGTAAAACCAGAAGTGGAAAGTTTGGAATTGAACTGTTCCTTTTTAAAAAATATAATTATCCCCAATGGCAGTGAGCTTTACAACAGTTAAAAAGTTCAAACGTACATTGATACCTTTGTGTGCAAACTCAAAAGTCTTTGTTAAAAAACTCTGTTTTTGAAGAACAGTCATTGACTGATATGGGTGATGCATTAGAGTGATCATTTATAATTACAGAATAGTTGGATCAATTCAGGTCATATTAAGTTTCTGGATGCATGTCTTTTTCATCAGTGTGGCTATTTGCGAGAGCTTTGAGGGTAAACTTTGAATGGAAATGTTGGGCGTTAACACCAAAACAGGTTCTATGTAAGCCTGTGACTTACAGAATGACTGAAAAGGCGAACTCTGTAATTTTGCATCCAAATAGTCAGGTAATTTCTTTGTTTGCTGCCTTAACAAGGACATGATGTGTTCAGATACTAACATCTTATTGATTTTTTTTCCAAATGGATATTTAAACAATTAGCTTAAAATTGATTGAAGTTAAAACAATGCACAGCAATGAATGCCCTACTTATTGTATGCAGATTTTCCTTCTCTTTTTTTCAAACTGCTATAATTCAGCTTGACATGAATGTTTTGAAGATTTTATAACATTATATAGTATTTATGTATTTCATCCTGCAGTGACTAAAATGTAATGCCAAACCAGGAGCAGGAAGTACACATCAGTCAACATTATGCAAATTTCAAAGAGTACGGTGAACTCACTAATCAACTTCCAGTTTAAACAATATTCACAACAGTTTGAGTTTGCCATTAAAAGCATACAATGACCTTTTAAATTTTTGGTCAACAATAAGAACATAAGAAATAGGAGCAGGAGTAGGCCATCTAGCCCCTTGAGCCTGCCCCGCCATTCAATAAGATCATGGCTGATCTCAAGTGGATCAGTTCCACTTTCCCACTTTCTCCCCATAACCCTTAATTCCCTTGTCTGTCAAAAACCTATCTACCCGTGACTTAAATATATTTAGCGAGGTAGCCTCCACCACTTCAACGGGCAGAGAATCCCAGAGATTCACCACCCTTTGAGTGAAGAAGTTCCTCCTCAACTCCGTTCTAAACTGCCCCCCCCCCCCTTATCTTGAGGCTGTGCCCTCTAGTCCTGCTGTCCTTTCTGAGTGGGAAGAATCTCTCTACCTCTACCCTATCCATTCCTTTCATTATCTTATACGTCTCTATACGATGCCCCCTCATCCTTCTAAACTCCAACGAGTATAGACCCAGTCTATTTAATCTCTCTTCATCGTCTAACCCCCTCATCTCTGGTATCAGCCTAGTGAACCTCCTCTGCACTCCCTCCAAGGCCAAAATATCCTTGCGCAAGTGCGGCGACCAAAACTGCACACAGTACAATGTGCAGCAATGTGCACAACGTGCTGATCAAGACTGTTGGGGAACAAAATACCACTTTACATTTGATTTCAGCGTCAAGAACTCCATGACCAAGTACAGAACAGACCAGCTGTGGGGTAAAACCTCGGATAGGCGACCCCATTAAAATATCTTGACTGTATCAATGTGACATTCCCACCTTCCTCAACAGTTAATTTTAGAATTACGATTGAACATACCTAGTTGTAGGTTAAGACACTTATTTTGAACAGAGGCCAGACTTCTGTGAGGATTCTACCAAATTTGTTTTAATGTTCAAAGTTGCAAGACAGAAGGGGCTTTCATCCCATTGGATTGGTCTGGATTTAAATCCAGCTCCCAGAAGTAAAAGCCCTAGTTGATACTCTATAAAAAGAACGATTAATCTAATACAGTATGCCAGTGATGGAGTTGCATTTCCATTTATGGATAATAGCAAATATTAATATTTGCTCTTAATTAACACTGAAGAAATTACCAAACATCTTCTGCATCTTCATCACATTCTGCTCCAAATTGGCAGATATCACATGATGAGGTTTTCTTCGGAACGGTTTCTCCAGAACCTTCATTTCCTGTAGGTCACAGAATTCAGAAATAAAAATCATGCAAAATACTGCTGGGACTTTGTGATTTTATTTTCTAATGCACATTGAAAATTATTAATGGGCATTTAAAATATGCTTAAGCCACCTGACATTCTAGCCAACAAGCAATTAAGGTCGTTAATTCTGACCCAGCTCTTATGATTGACTTTGACAAGGACCTGAGTTAAAAGGGTGAAGCCATTCCTCTCATCACTGCTTTTGTCTATTTAAATACTGTAAATATTTCATAGTCTTATCTTGTTCTCCGGTCAGAGGAATGTCATAGGTGATTGCTTTGACATTTTCTTTTTCAAAATGTGACTGCATACTTGGAAGGTCTTTTTAAACTCTTCCTTCCCACATATGATTTTTATTTAAATGAAGGACAAGACATACTTCAGTGGAACCATCATGACCAGCTCTAAATTGTATCAATAATCCTTTTCAGGAAGATACATTATGGTAACCTGTAGCCCCTAAATAAGTCGGTACAGAATATTTTGTCAAGAAGAAACAACTGAGTCATATTCACAGTAATTACCTGAAGAAATAGAATGGCTGTAATGCATTGAAGTATATTACAACAATTGAATGACTATAGAGCAATATGAAATAAAAAAACTGAAACAGCACTTAAAATAGAAATTTGCCAAATTTAACAATTTATTCAACCCTGAAATACCATTATTTATCAAAAGTTTGCAATTAAAAAACTTTAAACCAAGATTTCATTTGTAATAATCAGATTCAAAAGACTTGGAAACCTTAACCAAGAGACTGAACCTTGAATGATACATTACTGGTGCAATCAATTGCAACATATGTCATTATAGTACACATGCATAGACCATGCATTATTTTTATGGAGCTGGTCATGGCTGTGGTGATCCTATATTTTGATCCCAGAGTTTACGTTCTGAATTAACTTAAATACAGACTGAATCTAGGTAGCTGAAGGGTAAATTGTCCTCTGCAATGCCCACTATGGAGAGAAGTAATGCAAATCTGGAAGATCCAAAGTTTGATTCCAGTCTATGTTAATCTGACTGATTATTTTTAAGATATGCAAATTGTTTCCGGACTGATAATTAGACATTGAAATCACTGCGTAAGGAGGGAAAGGATGCAACAAACAAATATAGACTGGCTAATCCAAAAACTAAAGAAACAACTTACATTTACGCAGCACATCCTCAGGGTGTCCCAACATGATTCACAACTAATAAATTACCTTTGAAGTACACTCGCTGTTGAAATGTAAGGAAACATGGCAGCTAATTTGCTCACAGCAAGCATCCACATGCAGCAAAGAGCCAAGTAACAAATCAAAGCTTTCATTAAGTGTTGATTGAGGAATAATTGCTGACCAGGACACTTGGAAAAATTATTTACACTTCCTATAATAGTCGTGAGGTACTTTATGCCCACATGGGTAAGCATGCACCTTACTCACCTTCAACATACAGTACTCCCTCAGTATTGCACTGAAGTGTTGGCCTAGATTACAGGCAAATGTTGCCATTCTGGATACTAAATGTAGCGGCAAGTGGAAAAGTTGGCCTGATTCCTGCTGGGTGATGGGTTGGACTAATCCGCTTGATCTTTTGCATTTCAGTTCATTAATTATGCAATGAGGAGCTTGTCAAATCTTGTGACAGGGTGGGCAGGATTTATCTGCCACGCCATTACCTCACAGGGTTGAAGATCCTGGTGTCATATTTAGAAGTTCCCAATGGCACTCAAAATAATCAAATCTACTGCTTCACAGTTCAATGAGGCTTCTTTGGGAAACTCTGCTCTATACAGGAAAGGTCCTTAATCTTTGGGATGGGAGTTGGAGATCCTTCCACCTCACTATGCCTGCCTAGGAGGAGGTTACCAGGGAGGTCAGTGCTCATGACCAAAAAAAAATCCACCCTGTAGGGCAGGAAAAGGATGAATGATCTGATGCACTCAGCCATGGTAAGTGAAACTTCTAGGTGCTCCAAATTCAAACATTCATAAGGGAATTGGGCAGTTTAAGGGTTAGAGTTCACATGATGTCACACACTACCAGTAGATGAGAATGTCTGCCAGCCACTTTAAGCTCAACATTCACGATCTGCACAAATGGCTTGTTAATCTGTTACTGGGGGAAGGATCAGCACACACAACAGGCATACATGCTTCTGAACTGCTCTTCCATCCATGGTGCTCAGCCAATCCATCTGTTTTTATGCAGGCCAAGATCGCCTACAAAAAAAGGGAGAGAGCCAAAACCAGGGAGAGGACACTGGATTTGAGAACATTCTCCACTCACAAGGAACAGGCTTCACAGCTTGCTGGAAAGTATGGAGATTGTTCCTGTGTGGAAGTTGAGATAGGCCTGTCCTGTTTATATTGGCCACATGTGCACAATGACTGTGTGTGACATATAATGAGGGAGCCTGCCTTCTCAATCATCAATAATCTCTTTATTCCAGCTCCCAGTAAGAAAAGATGAAGGCCATCCTCAAGCATGCACCTCAACCCCAGACCAGCTCAGATCAGGATGCTGAGAATCCATTTGATGAAGATCCATCACTGTGTTTACCTGCACCTTCCGCTAGCGTAGATACCTCAGTGAGTCCCAGCTCTAGAGAAGGCTCAGATTCACAATCTGGCAATCAGCTTACAGAACCGGGTCCACAACCAATAAGGCAATAACAGCTGACATCGCTGACAATCAGGAGGCCATTAAAAACCAGGCCCCTGCCGAGTCAGAATTCAATGTTGGATGTCTCTGGAATCAGCTCTGAAAGTGATGCAGTGACAAACAAGGAAACATCAGACAGAATTGTCAGAGACCAACAGCAGACTGGAACGAAGAATCCTGACCATGTTCTGTCTGATGGAGTGGTTCTTGTGACTGTATCAACTCCAGAAGTTAGGCCAAGGAAGGCACACCTGCCTCACTGTAAAAGACACTTAGAAAGCCGGAGCCTCCAGGCCTCAGCCAGAGGACACCCGGCAAAATCATCTCAGACAACAGAGCATAGCAGTGAACAGATTGCCTCCACATCGACTGCTGATGTTGGGGCTGCGCCTAGATGTAGCAATAGGGTATAAAATTTAGAAGTTTCTGAATGCACAGTGGTGTCACAGATGTTCACTCATTGTACATAATCTACATTATTGTAATATATTCTCATTTATCCCTCTCCAAGTCTCAAGTATTTAATAACTAATCGATGTGATACTGCATTAATTCAAGGGACCAAAATGTATCCCCTCCATTTAGCTTCCAGCTGGATGCTCAGTTCCATTAACATGCAGTCACTCTCATTAGTGATGAGCTTTTATTTCCAAAACTGCAACATTACTTCATGGCCTTTTGGCCAAGATTAAATGTCAGACCAAGTCCAAGATGGGCTGCATTGCCTTATCTTGTCAACTTGGATCTTCTTTGCCTTGCTTGCAGGGACCATGAATTAGATTCAATTAGATTTTGAATTTGGTTTTTGGGGAAACAAGGAATGCATTTGGGTTTGCCCAGTTCACTCTGAGCATTAGCTTGTAACTTTACGGATGGAGCAAAAAAAAAAGACACTTTGGATGACAAGCAGATATTCTTTGGCCTCAGGAGAATTGCTCATCAAGGTTAGTGATTATCCTGATGCTGTCATACTGAAGTCTGTAATTTGTGGATGCCCCACGTAGTTGTCATGACCATTGTTAAATTCTTTTTTTTCCTCAAGTGTACTTGGCAATGACCTTTATTTTATGACAAATACCTTTTGAGAAAAGTTCTATTCATCGTTGAGAACCATTGCATTCCATGCCTCCCTGAAGTGCATTTTCATCTCTGTGTTTAAGATTGAATATCATTCAATTGTTAGTGCTCCCCCTGCCCATATATGATGCTAAATAATTGAGGTAGGTTCCATTTGGTGAGGTCAGAAATGCTTGCTAGAGAGGAATGAGTGTGCAATGTCAGAGGTGTGTGTTCATCCCAGTAAAGCTGTCCAAATACCCGTGAGGATCCTTCTTTGTTCCTGAATGGCTGCCGAGTGGTGATTTATGTAATCCTTACAGTATGCAATTCAATATGGAATTCATTGCATGGGTGTGCATAATTGATTTTAGATAGAAAAGATAGGCTTTTATGATATGGACAGTGATGAGAACAGTTTTGCTATGAAAGCGATGTCTTGGCACATCTCCTGAATGCTCAGCAGGATCCATGAAAAGACAAAGCTGTAACTGACTGCTGTGTCAGTAGTGACTGGACCACATCTCTTCCAAATGCCTGGATACACTTGAAACATGGCACTTGGAGACATGGTGCTGTCCACAGATTGCTCCCTCTTGATGGTCAAGTACTAACCATTGATTAATGATTTCCTGTTAGTGCCACCTTGCTAAGCTGCTGTCAGTCTGGCACGGGTATATCCATGTGTGCAAAGGCATTTCACCTACTTGAAAGATGCCTTGCTCACTGACTTGTTGACACCAAAGGTTGACAGGACTTTTTAAAAAATCATTCAAGGAATGTGGGTGCCATGGGCTAGGCCAGCATTTATTGGCCATCCCTAATTATCCTTGAAGTGAGTGGCTTGCTATGTCATTCCAGAGCAGCAAGTCAACCAAGTGTAGGCCAGACAGGGTAAGGATGGCAGATTTCCTTCCCTAAAGGACATTAGTGAACCAGACGTGTTTTTACGAAAATCGACAAGGAGAGTCATTATACCACTAATTCCAGATTTTTTTTATTGAATTCAAATATCTTTTGTCATGGTGTGATTTGAAACCAACTGCCCGGGGCAAAACCCTGGATTATTAGTCCAGTGACAATACTAGTGTGTCACCACCACCCCCACTGCATGATGTATAGTTGCTTAAGGAGGTGCACGAGTTGAGTATTAAGCACATTCCACTGCGGCCACATGTTCCCTAGGTTACTGTGCCTTCCAAGGATTACCCTATTGTTAAAGAGGAAGGTGACTTATGCTTCTGCGATCATTGTGAGATTGATGACCTTTCCTGATATTTTGATGCTGAGAATGAAGGTTTTCTTGTGTTACCTGCATTGAAGCCTACAGAGAACTTTAATCATGAAAGCAAACCTTCACCTTATTCCTCTTGAAATCTTGTTGCCGTGAGGTTGTCAGAGACACATCTGCTGTGTGATGCCCAGGCAATGGCATCCTTATGCAATTCATCAGAATCCTCGCGCTCTTCAGATTCAACACCTTCCAAGTCCTCCTCATATGAGGCAATGTCTAGCTTCTCAACATCTCCCTATGCAGCACATTCTCTCTTTGCAGCACAAGGTTATGCAGGATACAGCAAACAACAACTTTCTGTGGTGAGCACTGGAGAACCCTGCTTGGCTGTTCTGAACATTAGAAACACATCTTTAAGGATCTCATGGCAGAATGTGCAGTATAATATCTGTCCTCTGATCCATTAATTGACGAATGGGTATCTTAAGCCATGTTTTCTGGGGGTATCCCATATTAGCAAAGATCCATCTCCAAATGCTGAGGGCTGTCAAACATCTCTGGCACCTGGGACTGACTCAAAATGTAAGAATTGTGTGAGATCCCTGGGGTTAGCACAAACATGTTAAATAAGCTTCTTATCACAAATAAGCTGGATGTTCAGTGAGTGAAATCTTTTTCCGTTAATGAATTTCACAGGCTGCTGCCAGGGAGGTCTCAAGGTCACATGTGTGTAGTTGATGACATCCTGAACTTGTGGGAAGCCTGAGATCACAGTGACTTGAACAAGTCTGGCTGCCTGATTTAGTTACTTCATCCATGCAAAACTGCATGTAATGTTCAGCTTTACTGTAGAGTATCTGTCACCTCCCTTCTGCATTTGCATATCACCAATTGACAGATTCTCAAAGATCTCTAGTGGAGCCCCAGAAGAGGCTGCTCAGAAAAAGTTCCGTGCAGTGATAACCTTCAGAGCAACTGGCATTGAATGCCCTCTGATTCTGTGTAGCCTGAGTTACTCACAGAAAATGTGGCAAAGATGAGCTACCACATCCCTTGACAAGTAATGTCACCTGCAATACTGTCCTTTGCTCATCTCTGTTACGAAGTTTGTCTTCTTGGTCACATCAAATGACTGTGTGGAATTAGCCCCACTTGTCAGTATCTGGGACTTTTTGGGGCCTTACTGGCTCTTGACCCTCAGGGTGATCTTCCTTGAGTTGTGTCAATAGGCAACAGGCCCTTATTCTTTTCATCCTAATCTCAGCTATCAACAAGGCAATGTTGCATGCATTCTCCACTCCCCGCATCTGTGAACAGATACAATTGACCAATCAATAGTAGTTTCCCTTAGATGGTCTCCCTCCATATACAAGTCAGGAAGGCAGTCTCTTGGACTTGACTTGCCCTCAGTCTGTAATGACTACAAAGGCCACCCTTTACAGGATGATATCATCATCCTGGAGGACAACAGGTGTTTGTGCATTCATAGCAACAGTCTTAATCAGGGTTAAAAGACCCATCTCTTATAATCCAGTTAGGCTTCTGATAGTTATCCTTGAGTGGCCTTGACAATAACTAATGATACCCAATTCTTACACTAAAGGTCATGACTGCAAGCACAGTGCCTTGAACAGTTTCCTAAGAACATGGAGGCTTGAAGGGTCAATGCTGCTTCTGTGAAGTATCTGTATCCCTTGATTGTTTGACCCTCCATCCATTCTCAGTTGTCTCTGTAAGGATCAGATGTCAATTAAGACCATATGCATCATAGTACCTAAGCTTAATGGATTCTTGCCTAAACATGCAACATTAGTAAAGAAGTCAAATTCATTCATTGTGCATTAGACCCCGATACTGCCACTGAGCTGAACTATGCTCTCCATGGGTTCAACAGGAAATTCAACTGGCCAAAATTGCTGTGCTGAATTCCTTCCACACACCCCTTGGCGACTGATATTTTTCTAGCTTATTTTTCAGATGATTGCAAAAATGGCACCATCAACTTGTGCGTGAAACCAGATACCAACCATCCCCATCTTCCACCAAGTTACTGCCATCTTTTCCATGCTCATCGCTTTCTAATTCCCAATCCTCCCATCATTATCCAGCCTCCCACTGTTGTTCTTGACCCCATTGTTGTTCATGTGAATACTCCTGTTCTCCCCCAAAACCTTTTAATGTTGATGTTCCATGTTGTCAGTCTGACTATTCTTCTCAAGGCCATATGCACACTTACTTTTCAGGAACCCCTTGCCTCCCAAAATGAGATGATCCAATAACCTGCTCCTTCCTCACGATTTTTAAGCTACTGACCTACAGGATTTGGATGCTTCCCCTGAATATATTGTGCCCTCTGCCTCATAATACCATGACTTGAGCACCCAGGATCAAATAGCTTAGATGAATGACTACACCCTGCAGACTATACCATGCATGACCATCACTTCCCAGTGAGGCCTTTCCCCACTAAGACTAGAATGAAGACAAGTGTACCACGTAGAGCCCTCTAGCATGGTGTATGCAGGTTCATCAACATGCTCCCAAGTGCGGCCTCACCCTCAGGGCTGTCTCTTTAATATGACCTCTACAGTCTTGTAGCTGTTGCCCCAGGAAAGTTTTTCACGACTCCACTCTTCCTAGTCATGTCTTTATCCACCCCTTCCCCTCTTGCATTTCTCCCTCCATCTCTGCATCCTCCCAGTCCCACCTCTCTCCGTTTCCCCCTCCCCCTCATGTTTCCCACACTTAGCCTTGCCTCTGTTTCCCCATTCCTCTTTTGTCTTAAGCCTAACCCAGCTATTCCTGCCTCCATCTTACCCCTTGGCCTTACAACCTGTGCCCAAGTAGAGGCACCCAACATCTTGATGCTACACTTTTAAAGAAAGCAGTGTCTATTGACCTCTGAAGTTGTGGATGAACTGAAATGTGCCAGATCTGCCACTTAGATACAGTTGTGAAACAGGCCATTCTAATTATCTGCTAGCAGGGCACGAAATTTGAAGGGGAAATGTAATTTCTGTGTGTTGGCCTTTTAATAGCATTAATGAAATTACTTGGAAGAGGGAGTAAGTGGTGTGATCAGCAAGTTTGCAGATGATACGAAGATGGCTGGACTTGCTGATAGTGAGGAGCAATGTCAGGCAATACAGCGGGATATAGATAGGCTGGTATATTGGGCAGAGAAATGGCAGATGGAATTTAATCCAGATAAATGCGAGGTGATGCATTTCGGAAGGAGTTACACGATAAATGGTAGGCCTATTAAGAGTGTAGAAACTCAGAGGGACCTGGGGGTGCAAGTACACAAGTCCTTGAAGGTGGCAGTACAGGTGGAGAAGGTGACAAAGGCAGCCAATGGTATGCTTGCCTTCATAGGGAGGGGAATAGAATATAAAAGCTGGTGCCTAGAACGTTGGTTCGCCTGAATTTGGAGTACTGCATCCAGTTCTGGTCGCCTTACTACCGGAAGGACGTGGAGACCCTGGAGAGAGTGCAGAGGAGGTTTACCAGGATGTTGCCCGGTATGGAAGGCCTGAGCTATGAGGAAAGATTGGGCAAATTGGGGCTGCTCTCCTTAGAAAGGTGGAGGATGAGGGGAGATCTAGTAGACGTGTATAAGATTATGAAGGGTGTGAATAAAGTGAACGGTGGTAAGCTTTTTCTTAGGTTGGATACAATAATTACGAGGGCCACGGGCTTAGGGTGAGGGGGGCGATGTTGGAGGGAGGTTTTTCAGACAGAGGGTGGTGGGGGCCTGGAATGCACTGCCAAGTCAGGTGGTGGAGGCAGGCACGCTGGGGTTGTTTAAGGCTTACTTAGACAGGCACATGAGCAGACTAGAGATGGAGGGATACAGGAGACTTTTCTAAATAAAGATCAAGAGCTTTGGGACGTCCCTGGGAATCAATTGACTCCTATGGACTTTCCAAAATATTTCATGGCTCACTTGCTTTATTTCTGCGCCTCTGGGGATCCCGTAAATGTCTAAGTTTTGCATGTTTATTGATGTCTTTTCTTTTACTTCACAGGTGATTCGGTCCGCCTTGTTGACCAACAAGGGACATACATGCGGTGGGTTGTGCGGTGGCTGCTCTTGGATGTTGCTTTGAGAGTTGCCTCGTGCTTCACGTCATTAGTGTACGCTTAAACTGGACCATCTGATGGGCAACGTGACAGCTCAGTGACTATCACTGTTTGCTGTGCAGATACATAGATTTGGGACGGTGTCTGCGGGCGTTTGCACATTCTCCCCATGATTGCGTGGGTTTTCTCCGGGTTCTCCGGTTTCCTCTCATCCCAAAAAACGTGCTCTTAGGCTGATTGGTGTAACAAATTGTCTCTAAATTAGTCTTCCCTCAATCTTCCCCAACAGGTGTAGACAAAGGTCATGGGTAGAGGAGAGCACTCATAATGTTAAAATGGCGGTGCAGACTCGTTGGGCTGAAGGGCCTGTTTCCCATGTTGTGTTGTTCTTTGTTCTTTCAAATGCAAAGATGGTTCCTGACATTGATCAGCAGGAAACCTGACCTACCTTTAACCTTTCAAAGTTGGGAGGACACACTGATGGGAAATTGACTTTTTCATCACGCCAAAGTTAATGCCCCTACTCACCATGTTTCCCACTGCTGGCGATAAAATTACACCCAATGGGCCTGATTCTCCCATCGTGACCCCCAACTTTTCTGGCGGGTTCGGTCAGGAGAATCACATCTTCGGCCTTTTCCTGGCATTTGCACATGTACTGGATATGCATGCGCATCTCCCAGAGCTGGAGAACCCTTCTAGGTTTTTAATGAGATTCCCAATTGTGACCTCTGTATTGCACAGAGTGTGAAGCTACACTGAAAAAAACAGTCATGATCCAGAACAGTTTTCCTATCAATTCAGCACTTTTGCGAGAATCGCCCCCAATATTTCCAGATTGAATCAGAAGATTTTGGATTTGGATCCAGTCAGGAGGCATGGTATATAAATGTAAAAAGATTACTTGTATAAGGCAATGGTCATGGCAACCTGTTTCAGAAAGACTATTAAAGCTACAGAATGTGTACAGTCTAGTTTCAGCAGGACAATACCAAACAGTCCTGAAGTGAGACTATTTCCCATTGAATAAAGATTGTTAAGAAAATGATCTTTAAGTTTTAATAAGGCGAATAAGGAAATCAGCTGGGGATTTGGTAAAAAAGAATAAAGAGAGCTGTTTGGGGAAAGAGATAGTTCAGGCAAAAACCATTGCATATTTGAAAGGATGAATACATAAATAAATAAAGCAAAGGATGTTAAAAGATTACTACTATTAGCAGAGCAGTTTGGATTAGTGATAAAAATCAGAAATACTCAGCAGGTCTTGTGTCATCTGTGAAGAGTAAAAAAGTTAGCATTTCAAGTTGGTGACTTTTTATTCTGGCGAAAGGTCATCAATCTAAATCATTGGAATTGATTTTTGTGAAGGAAATGGATGAGGGGTGGTACTTTTTTTAAAATATGAATTTTACAGAATGTAGGCACCTTTGGCAAGGCCAGTATTTATTGCCCATCCCTTGTTGCCCTTCAGATGGTGATGAGGTGCCTTCTTGAACCACTGCAGTCCCTGAGGCATAGGTACAACTATAATGCTATTAGGGAGGGTATTCTAGTGTTTTGACCCAGCTATAGTAAAGGAACAGCGATATACTCCCAAGTCAGGATGGTGAGTGACTTGGAGGGGAACTTCCAGGTGGTGGTGCTCCCAGACATCTGCTGCTCTTGTCTTCCAGATGGTAAGAGTTGTGCATTTGGAAGGTGTTGCCTAAGGAACATTGGTGAATTCTTGCAGATGGTACTCATGGCTGCCACTGTTTATCACTGGTGGAGGGATTAAATGCTTGCAGAAGGGGTAGAAATCAAGCAGTCTGTTTTGTTCTGGATGCTCTCCATCTTCGTGAGCATTGCTGGAATTGCATTCATCCAGGCAAGTGGAGAGTATTCCATTACACTCCTGACTTGTGTCTTGTAGATGTCGGACAGACTTTTGGGGGCGGTGGAGGGTCAAGAGGCGAGTTACTTGCCGCAGTATTCCTTGGCTTTGACCTACTCTGGTAGACACAGCATTTATATGGCTAATCTGGTTCAGTTTCTGGTTGATGGTAACCCCCAGGATGTAAATAATGGGGGATTCAGAGATAGTAATGCCATTGAATGTCAAGGGGCAATGGTTAAATCCTCTCTTGTTGGAGATGATCATTGCCTGGTGCATTGTATTTGCCACTTGTTAGCCCAAGTCTGGATATTGTCCAGGTTTTGTTGCATTTGGAAATGAACTGCTTCAATATCTGAGTCATCGCAGATGGTGTTGATCACTGTGCAGTCATCTGCAAACACCCCACTCTGACGTCAGGATGGAAGACAGGTCATTGATGAAGCAGCTGTAGATAGTTGGGGCAATGACACTACCATGAGGAACTCCTGCAGTGGTATCCTGGAGCTGAGATGTTTGACCTTCAACCAGCACAATCATCTTTTTTGTGCCAGGTATGACAGTAACCAGCAGAAGGTTCCCCTCTCTTTTACACAGAGGTCCTGGGCTCCTTCGTCATTGAGGATAGGGATTTTTGTGGAGCTTCTTCCTCCCATGAGCTGTTTAATGTAGAATGTAGAACAGTACAGCAGTACAGCACAGTACAGGCCCTTCGGCCCTCAATGTTGTGCTGAGCTATGTCCAAACCCAAGAGCGAGCTATCCCACTCCCTATCATTCTGGTGTGCTCCATGTGCACATCCAAAAACTGCTCGAAAGTTCCTAAACTGTCCGACTCCACAGTCACAGCAGGCAGTGCATTCCACATCCCAAACACTCTCTGAGTAAAGAATCTACCTCGGACATCCCTCCTATATCTTTCATCATGAATCTTATAGTTATGCCCCCTAGTAACCACTACATCCACCCAAGGAAACAGTCTCTGCCTGTCCACTCTATCTATCCCCCTCATCATCTTATAAACTTCTATTAAGTTATCTCTCATCTTCCTCCGCTCTAAAGAGAAAAGCCCAGCTCCCTCAACCTTTCCTCATAAGACCTACCCTCCAAACCAGGCAGCATCCTGGTAAATCTCCTCTGCACTCTCTCCAATGCTTCTACATCCTTCTTATAGCGAGGTGACCAGAACTGCACACAATATTTCAAATGTGGTCTCACCAGGGTCTGGTACAGTTGCAGCATAACCCCACGGCTCTTAAACTCAAACTCCCTGTTAATAAACGCTAATACACTATAAGCCTTCTTCACGGCTCTATCCACTTGACTGGCAACCTTCAGAGATCTGTGGATATGACCCCAAGATCTCTCTGCTCCTCCACATTCCTCAGAACCCTGCTGTTGACCCTGTAATCCGCATTCAAGTTTGTCCTACCAAAATGAATCACCTCGCATTTGTCAGGGTTAAACTCCATCTGCCACTTTTCTGCCCAGCTCTGCATCCTATCAATGTCTCTTTGCAGCCTACAAGAGCCCTCCACCTCATCCACTACTCCACCAATCTTGGTGTCATCAGCAAATTTACTAACCCATCCTTCAGCCCCCTCTTCCAAGTCATTGATAAAAATCACAAATAGCAGAGGACCCAGTACTGATCCCTGTGGTACACCTCAACCTTTCCTCAGAAGGCAGCATGGTAGCAGTGGTTAGCACTGCTGCTTCACAGCTCCAGGGACCTTGGTTCGATTCCGGCTCAGGTCATTGTCTGTGTGGAGTTTGCACATCCACCTCGTGCCTGCGCGGGTTTCCTCTGAGTGCTCCAGTTTCCTCCCACAGTCCAAAGATGTGCAGGTCAGGTTGACTGGCCATGCTAAAATTGCCCCTTAGTGTCCTGGGATGCATAGGTTAGAGGGATTAGCGGGTAAATGTGTAGAGATATGGGGGTAGAGCCTGGGTGGGATTGTGGTTGGTGCAGACTCGATGGGCTGAAGGGCCTCTTTCTGCACTGTAGGGTTCTATGATCTATGACCGCTGGTAACTGGCCTCCAGTCTGAAAATTTTCCCTCCACACCACCCTTTGTCTTCTATGAGACAGCCAGTTACTTATCCAATCTATCCCACACCTCTTTGCTTTCTTCATGAGCCTACCATGGGGAACCTTATCAAACGCCTTATTAAAATACGACATCAACTGCTCTACCTTAGTCTACACAATTAGTTACCTCCTCAAAGAATTCAATCAAATTTGTGAGGCAGGACTTGTGCCTCATGAAATCGTGCTGAGTATCCTGGATTAAACTGCATCTTTCCAAATGGTCATATATTCTAACTCTCAGGACTCTTTCCATTAACTTACCAACCACCAAAGTAAGGCTAACTGGCCTATAATTACCAGGATCATTCCTTTTTCCTTTCTTGAAGAGAGGAACAACATTCGCCACTCTCCAGTCCTCTGGCACAATCTTCGTGGACAGTGAGGACCCAAAGATCAAAGCTAAAGGCTCTGCAATCTCATCCCTCGCCTCCCAAAGTATTTAATTGTCCACCACCATTCAGGACTGAAGAGCTTAAATCTGATCCCTTGGTTGTGGGATTGCTTAGCTCTGTCTATTATTTGCTGATTGGCATGCAAGTAGTTCTGTGTTGTGGCTTCATCAGGTTGACACTTTATTTTTAGGTATGCCTGGTGTTGCTCCTGGTATGCTATCCTTCACTCTTCCTTGAACCAGGGTAGGTCCCCTGGTTTGGTGATAATGGTAGAATGGGGATATGCCGGGCCATGAGGGGACAGATTGTGGTCAAGTACAATTCTGCGGCTGCTGATGGCCTACAGCACCTCATGGATGCCCAATCTGTCTGAATTCCTTCCCACTTAGCAAGGTGGTAGTACCACACAACAAAAAGTGTATTCTTAATGGGAGGGTGGAGATGAAATCTTATAAGAACTGTGTGAAAGTCACTTTTACCAATACGATCATGGACAGGTGGAATTGCGGCAGGCAGATTGGTGAGGGTGAGAAGGAAGGTCCAAGCAACCAAGAATACAACTGAGTTGATGTCCCAGAAAATGGTGGAAGGTCTTCTAACCTGCCTGCCAACTGCCCACCTCTATTTCCACATCAAGCCTCTCTTTGGAGGCCCAACTCTCAGACATAAAAGTAGGGGTGGTGACCTCCTCCAAGACAGAGGTGGGATCAGAGTCAGGAAACTTCTCCCACTTCCCATCTCTTTAACGGAAATACGGCCCTTTATGTTCATTTTATGAGAATGCCCAAGGGATGAAGTTTTCGACCCTATTTAGTACAAGCATGGAGGCAAGCAGGCACAGAAGTTCACACAATGGGTTGGCATGCCAGTTTTCTGGCACCATCTTGCCCCTGGGCTGTTGGGTAGTAAATTAACATTTTTAAAAAGCCTATCAAAGTCTATTGTCAGAGATTTAATCGGAATTTTCCAGTCAGTGTTCAGGCCCCCAGCAGCATTAGGGAAATTCCCAGCTGCATGGTGGAGACTTCTTAGCAACACATTAGGTGAGGAAGGGGGTGATGCTCCAGGCAGTCTTTGAGATCCTCTCTACCTTCCAGGCTTCAGATATAGCTGAAGATATGGCTGCCTTTTGGATGGGCTCTCTCTCCAAAACGGTGGTCTGGCAACCAATGGCAATTTAAAAAAAAATCAAGTTTAAAAATAGTTGGTGAGAGGGTGCCTTCATCTAGGGATGCCTTTTCCCACTTACCTGAAAGACAGTCAGTTGCTTTGTCAGTGCTCGAAGGCCTCGTATTTGCCCTTAGAGCGAGTCTGTCTGCCATCTTCAACTGAATAGTGAATCTGCCATCTGGTTATTAATTGGCCACTTTAGAGAAAAATCACATTTCTCTACATACTGCCAGCTTTTTCCCCCCAGATTTGGTGTGAACTTGGCTTGACAAAGGTCTGTTTCGGATGCTCCAGCTTCTGAAAAGGGGGTCACGATCAGTCTGGGTAGCGGGGGTGTGGATAAGGGGAACAGTTATGTTGTGGGGGGTGGGGCGACGTCTGTGGGGCCGTCACTCCCGGGCTACTTTATCCGCTTTTTGTGGCCCAGGAGCGATGTGGCAGGAGAGCGTTTTTCAATTTTTTTTTTACTGTGCATGTGCAGTTGAAAGCTCTGATCAGAGCTGCGGTGTTTAGGGCGTGATAAACCCCGCCCACAGTGCAATTCAGATTCGTGACCTTTTTCCAGGCTGAGTATGTACGGGGGTGCCTGAGAACAGGTTTACAAGTCAGATTTGAATCATGCTCAGATTCAGCACTTAGAATCAAAATGGTAAAATCGCCCCCATTGTGTTCTATTATTACAGAGAAAACCTAAGTGCAGATATCTGGAAGTTGCTGTCAGAAATAATCTGTTCTGCCAGAGGGTGCACTGTTGCAGTGCTTGTTGATAGATTTTGCATTGAAATTACTGCAACACATGAACTTACTGCACTTGTCCACTTGGCTTAAACAAAAGCTCTACATTCAAGAGTGACAGTTTTTAACGTCACAATATGTTATTCAATCATTATGACTGATCTTATATTGAAAAATAAAAATTACAATGTGAAATCACATTTCCTCAGAAGAAAATTAATGTTGATTTTAAAAATTTTGTTTTTCCTATGTCTCTAATCTCCATTTTTTAATCTCATCTGTATTTCCCAATGTTTATTTTGCTCCCTGACTATAATTTATATTTCCTGCTTTATACTTTCTGGTTTTAACTCTGCAGGTTAGTAAGAAGTCTAATAGCTGCATATGGGTGGTGAAGGTGCTTAAACGAATCTTCCAGTGACACCTCCTAGCTGCCACATGATCAACATTTGGACCAGTACTGCTGGGGAACAAGGATGCTTATATCCCTGAGCCCTATGGAGGAAATGGTTCTTGTCAGCAGGGACAGAACCAGTGTCAGTGAACACTGCTAAGAACATTGAGTATGGTGGTATTTTCTTGCTTTTTGCCTCTCTCAATCCCCAGATTGCTACCATTAAATTCCTAAATTGCAGAAGGTGGTCATTCGGCCCATCAAGCCTGCATCGCCAACAATCCCACCCGGTTCTTATCCCTGTAACCCCATGTATTTACCCTTTTAATCCCCCTGACATTATGTGGCAATATATCATGACCAATCAACCTAACCTGCACATGGAGTGTGAGGAAACTGGAGCACCTGGAGGAAACCCATGCAGACACGGAGAACATGCAAGCTCCACATGGACAGTCACTGGAGACTGGAATTGAACCTAGGTCCCTGGTGGTGAGAGGCAGCAGTGCTAACCATTGTGCTATCACGCTGCCCAGATTATCAGACATGATGTAAAAGTTTCAGACACAGTGGCCATGGGCGAGGTTAGTCTGCTAGAATCCAGGCAAGGAAGCAAGACACAGGAATGAGTGTGGGAAGCTTGTGTTTGGACTGAAAAACCAAATTTACATGAAATTAAAACAAGTCTGGAAAATTTGCGTGGCATGCTCTGGGGAAGATACCTCATCATGAAAGAGAGTGTTGAGATTAAAAGGTCCTAGGTTGAGAAAAAGAATAGAACAGAAGTAAACCCTTAGGAGCGAAATCACCTTGGAATGGTTATGGGAGAACTGATGGCTAGTTAAAGAGCAGTGTACGTAAATTTGTGAAGCACGTTTTGGTTTAGTTAAAATAAAAAGGGGAATGCTCTGTTTTGTAGTTTAAAGTGCAAGTTGCCTTCAAATATGACATTTTGTCATAGAAAAAGCCTTAAAAGATGTAAAATCTGGAAGTTTGCATATAAATTTAAAAGTTACAATTTCCACAGAGATCATCAGCCCTGGAAGGAGGAAAGCGAACAACAGAATAGCGCTAGGATCCCGTCACTTGATCAGACACTGAGCCACCATCTCAGACTGGCACCTTGGGACCTAATAAAGATTTGGGATTTGGGATCAGTACACAGTTAGTCATGCAGGCATGAGTGGATTGCAGCCAAAGCAAAAGTAAATGATGACTTGCTTGCCATCTACCCAGCGGCATAGGATTCAGTTGAAGACCTTGGTGGGAAGCAGATAGGAGATCACTAATGGACATACGTTGAGGTGTTGGGCACACTGTCTGCCCAATTAGGTAACCTTCTGCCACTATCCAAGAGCATGGGGGGTTTGGATTCCACATTTGCAGTTGAAACTGTGCAGAGCTTGTTCTCTCAGCAGCTTTGCTCCATCTCCTTGAACTGCTGCAGATCCAGAGCCACTGCCACTGGCAGCTCCATACCTGTAGCAACCTGTGTGTGACCAGGTCACCAAATGCCCTTCCTCTCAGGATAGAGCAACACAGAAACTCACCACATAAGCTCTAAAAACAATCCAAAGTCCATCAGACACTCTGCAATAACACAAGTTCTTAAAAATTACCTAACCTACACAGCTTAGATGCCTGGCCCTTTAAAGAACTCTCATAAAAAGGGAAGCATTTTCTATTCCAAGATCTGTCTTGCATTTCTGTCTCCATTTGTTTATTTTCATTGCCAAATTAGGTATCCTGCCATCACATCAGCCAGCTGGGCTGTGAGACTCCAGGATAGGGCTGCTTTATATGTTTCCAGCACACCTTGGGGATGCCTACATGGGCACTGTTTTGAAGAGGCTGTCCTGTGGCACAATATGCTCCAACAAGGTGATGCCAAGCCTCTGAAACATCATGGATGAATTTCCCACTCTGTGCATCTTAGTGAGGATTATCTACTCAGTTGGAGTCTTGCTGTTTTTTTGGGTTGTTTGCAGATGCTGCAGATCACCAGTAGAGGACACAGCACTGAACCAGAAACTGGGGCTGTGATTCTTCCAAAAGTGCTGATTTGGTGGGAGAACTGTTCTAAATCCTGACTGTTCTGTCAGTTACGCTTCACACCTGAAGCTCCATACACACTGTGCAATGCAGAGGTCCCAGTCAGGAATCTCATTAAAAACCCAGGAGGGCGGGGTATATTCATGCTGGAGTTTGACAGTTCTGGAGCTCTACACATGTGCAGTGGTCCCAAACTGTCAACCTCCCGTTTGCTGGCCAGCCTGATTGCACCCTTCCAGCCCCTCCCATGGCCCAATTGTGGTCCCCACAGCAATTCCTGGGCCAGCCCTGCCCCCCACCCCTGTCCTGGAGCACCCCAATGTCCAGGCCTCATTCCCCAGTGGCGATCCCCTCAACCCCCTCATCATGACATCCGGGGGGGGGGTTCTGCCATGATGAGGGGTTTGAGGGGATCGCCATTGCTGGAGAATGCAGCCTGGACATGCAGCCCAACTCCCCCAGACCCCACCACCCAGCAGACCAGCCCCCCCCAAATCACTGTCCTCCCTCTATCTCAGACCGATCCTGTCTGCAGAGTGGCAGCGGGACCCCTCACCCCCACTGATTACCCCAGGCCCCTCCACACTAGGTCCTGCCCCCTTGGCACTGCCTGTCCATTTAGGCATGGGCACTTTGCTCCTTGGCAGTACCAAGGTGCCCCCCAGGCTGACACTGCCAGGGTGCTCATGCTCAGGGGCCACCACCCCCCCCACCACCCGACTCCCTGGGGGGCCCTAATTGCCCCCCCTTCAATCCTGCAGGATTTCCCGCTAGTTCCCTGAACGTGGGGAGCTAGTCTGAACCCTGCCGGAATGAAATACTCCTGGTGGGGTGGGAGATTCAATCGAGATCTGAAAAGTCTTGATAATTAACTAATACACATATTTAAAACATATTAAAAACTGATTTAAAGGACTTACCTGCCTTCCGGCCAGTTTCCAGCGTGGTCTGACCAGCGACTGTTCACTGGCTCTGGGAAACGCGCATACATTCCCGGCATCTCCCACTGCGACCCGACAGAAAAGTTGCGGGTCGCAACAGGAGAATTGTGGCCCGGATAAGTGAATAGCCCCACTGGCAAGCTTCTGACAAGCTAGCAGGCAGCTGTCAACAATGAAAGCCTTTCCTCCACTGCTGTGATAAAAATCTTTGCAGTTATATTCCTGGAAATTACACTGTATAGCACAACGTTCAGTTCCTCATGATGATTGGTGGTTAAAAAGCATTGATCATTTTTTAAGGGTTCCTATGGCCAAAGGCAGAGCTTTTTGCGGACCGTGGCAAGATTGCTGACTCCATGGGCAAAAACTCACCAAAAAAAAGACTGTTGTTTTAGTGCTGGCAAGAAAAATGGTGTTTCTCTCCAGATCTTACCATCGTCTGTCACAGAAAAACCTGCTGGGCACGTTTTACGCTGTCATGTAGGGAGGTGGGACCTCAACATGCCAGCAGAGCTACACTGAGATCTGGGTGCCCCGATCAGACCTCCCCCCACCACCACCACCATGGAAACCTGCACCGGGGTGAAATAGCCCACTATACAGATATACTTGTCACATATTCCTATATCTGCTATTTAAATGAAAATGTGGATTGACATTCAAATAAGCCAAAAACATGTGAGCATGTTGGTGTGCTAATGGCACAAAGTGTGATATTACCCCTTAATTTAATTCTTTGAATTAAATATAATCTTAGAATCTTAACATTAGTTTTCCAATTACAAAGGAAGCAGTTAACCTCTCATAATAGTTGAAGAATACATTGAGTATTTAATCTGCAAATATCAAGAAGGTCACATGACAAATGCTAGGCCTGTGTTGGGTTAGTTGATCCAAGACAAAGTAGTGGAACGTGTACAAAATTTGACCTCAGTACCCCTGGGCTAGGAAGTGAAAATAAGCCAGGATTTCGACCTCATTGCTAGCCATGGCACATGCTTGAAGAACATATTTAGACCCACTCAAAGTCCCGTGATTGAATAGGCTGTCAATAACTGCTACAAGGTTCACAGAGAAACAGTAGTCACTTGCTTAATGAGCAACCATTAGGCCAGCAAGACATCAGTGCCTTCATCAGTAAAAAAGCAAGAAAGAGAGATTAATAAAAAAGCTAACACAAAATTTCTAATCCTCACACCTTAGAACCAAATGATCTGTGCTGCATGATACAGAGTGAAAGCAAAGAAATCAGACTCCAATCACTGGGAGCGAAGACATCTGGGAATTTGTTCCTGGCCACTATCAGCTGTCCAGCTCAGACCCATTTGATGAAACCTTGGGATTGCAACTCCAATTTATTTGGGTTAACATGCCAATCAACTTTGGTGCACTGTGCCCCCACACTTTCAGTATCCAATGCCTTTATTCTATTATTGTTGTGAATATCTTGTTCACAATTCATATGTTTTAGAATATAACTCATAGTTTTATGAATTCAAACTTTCAACTGTAAAAAATTGGGGGTACCTGGTTGAGAAACTGGTGAAAGCAATCCTTAAGTAAATACAATTCAAACAAGCTTGGAGTTTATTTCATTTAACTTCTTAACATTTAACTTAACACAGTCGCAACCTTTCAACACCTTTAAGATCATAAAATGGTAAATAGGCTTACCCAAAGAACTGGAACCAGCGTCTGAGAAGATATTTCACAGAAAGAACTGGAAGCACAACTTTTGTAGTCATTCCAGTAAAGGATAAGTTATTTGTGTGGTTTCCCAGAATTAAGACAAGCTTTTGAATTTAAAAAGTAGCTAATTTGCAGTTCTGTCTGTGAAATATCTCCTCAGAGGCTTGCGTCCCTTCACCAAATTTAAGATTTATTTACATCGTCAGTAACACTCTGACAGGCACTTCTTCGTACACAATATTCGTATTTGTGCATGAGTCGCAAAAATCCAGTCTGCAGGTGTAGCAGGTGATCAAGGCGGCGAATGGGATGCTGGCCTTTATAGCGAGGTGGATAGAATATAAAAGCAGGGAGGTCTTGCTGCAACTGTACAGGGTACTGGTGAGGCCACAGCTGGAGTACTGTGTGCAGTTTTGGTCGCCGCACTTGCGCAAGGATATTTTGGCCTTGGAGGGAGTGCGGAGGAGGTTCACTAGGCTGATATTGGAGATGAGGGGGTTAGACTATGAAGAGAGATTAAATAGACTGGGTCTGTACTCGTTGGAGTTTAGAAGGATGAGAAGGGGATCTTATAGAGACGTATAAGATAATGGAAGGGATGGAAAGGGTAGAGGTAGAGAGATTCTTCCCGCTCAGAAAGGACAGCAGGACTAGAGGGCACAGCCTCAAGCTAAGGGGGGGCAGTTTAGAACGGAGTTGAGGAGGAACTTCTTCACTCAAAGGGTGGTGAATCTCTGGAATTCTCTGCCCGTTGAAGTGGTGGAGGCTACCTCGCTAAATATATTTAAGTCACGGGTAGATAGGTTTTTGACAGACAAGGGAATTAAGGATTATGGGGAGAAAGCGGGAAAGTGGAACTGATCCACTTCAGATCAGCCATGATCTTATTGAATGGCAGGGCAGGCTCGAAGGGCGAGATGGCCTACTCCTGCTCCTATTTCTTATGTTATGTTCTTATGAAGCCAGATTGTCAGTAACCTTGACACTCCACATAATAGACACAAGCAGGCCTCCCTGATTAAGGCAGTAATGGCTTGCCCAATCAGGGATACCAAATTCTAAGAGGTCCACGTTGTGGCCCTTGCTAAAGTCATTACATTCCTCCCCCTGTAGTTCCAAGGAACCTTGGTAGTTGGTTCACTCTGAGTGCCTCTCGGGGCATTTCAGTGCTGAGTCTGTTTCCTCAAGCTTGACATCCAAGATTGGTGGTGTGTAGCAAACCTCATCTCTTTCACTTAGAGTTCTGAAGCACAAGTTCACTCCCTTCTTCAGGCAGTAAGGGAGTAGATGTGGCCTAGTCCACCACGTCCATTTTGGAATAGAGTTTCCTCTGACTGGAAATGGAGAGCAGGAGCTGGTGGGTCCTGGAAGTTTGAGGTTCCTGACGTGCTGAGCATCATTGGCTCCTGGAAGGCCCAAGAACTTAATGATCTCAAATGGTCCAGCTATTTTCTCAGGATGGCAAGTCCTATGCGGACTTTATAAGATATCAGCCCTGTCTGTGAGTCAATCGTACCTTGTAGCCTTGCAGGATCATTCCCATGACTTTTTAAATAATACTTTACTCCACCTTTAGGTGTCTCTCAGAACTGGTATTGTGGGCTCAGTGCTGGGCTTCTTGATGCCTTTCCACTCTCTCCCTCCCTCCACCATCCCCAGATTTGGGGACATGAAGATCACTATAGGAGAATGAATGATATGGCACTGTCCTAAAGTTCATTTGACTTCATGAAATAGGCAAATTTCTGGTTGGTAAAGGATGGTTCAAGGTTGGAAACTAGCACCTCCGGAATCCCGTGTGTTGCGAATGAGGTGCAAAGTTTTTCTATTATCATTCTTGTATTTGATGAGTGCCCCTTGTGTACATCCATTTATTTGGAGAGGTATTTATGATTATAAGGAACATTAAACCAATGAATGTATGGACCAGCATAATTGACATGTAGCTGAGACCATGGTCTACTTAGCCATTTCCATAGGTGTAGAGGAGCTGATGGTGGTGACTTCCGTCCTTGTTAGCATTGCTGACACTGACCCACGAGTGCGGCTAGGTCTGTATCCATGCCTAGCCACTAGACATAGTTCCTCGTGAGCATCTTCATTTTGGCCACTCTTGGGTGGTCATGGTGAAGTTCAGCCAGGATGTGATGGTGACCCTGGGTGAGGAAGACAACTCTTGATTCCCAAAGAGTATGTCATCGTCATTGGTCATCTGCTCTCTCCAACTCCAATATGGCTGGAATTTGGGCTGTAACACCTTTTGGTTTTCCCTGTCAGTGGTAGATATTTCAATTTTGCGAGGACTGCATCTTTTTGAATCGATGTGGGTAAGCCGGCGTTGGACTGGCGTAAACACAATAAAAAGTCTGACAACACCAGGTTTTAGTCCAACCTATTTATTTGATAATATACTCGCAAGCTTTCGGGTTAGCCCCTTCGTCAGGTGATAATATACTCGCAAGCTTTCGGGTTAGCCCCTTCGTCAGGTGACGAAGGGGCTAACCCGAAAGCTTGCGAGTATATTATCAAATAAATAGGTTGGACTAAAACCTGGTGTTGTCAGACTTTTTACTCTTTTTGAATCCACAGTCAAATATTATTTGTTGTCACTGGGAGGATCTCCAAACAATTCATTGTCATTATCATCTCATCCAGTGGCAGGTATCTGCTAACATTAGCTGACTCAAAGTATTTGCATTAGTGACTCAGCCTCCTGGGCGGTGTTCCAATTGGTAATGGTAGGCAGCCAGCATATGGGGACACGTCGCAGGTCACTAATAGTTATTTCCTGGGATCATAATGTGTGAGAACATTTGATGAGGAAAGCTGTTGCTTTACTTTATTGAAAGCCAAGGACTGACTGGAAGACCACTCCCAAGATTGATTCTTTTTATTAACTGGTGTAATGGAGCCAGAATGGAGACAAGGTTGCTTATAACTTTCCCACAGTAGGTTACCAAACCCAGAAATGCTCTTAAATCCTGGATGAATGTGGGTGCCAGGATGCCTTTGATTGCCCGCAACTTGTCCTCCAAAGGTGTAGACCAGACTTGTCTAATCTGTAGCCCAGATGGGTCACTTGGGTGGCCTGTTATATACATTTTTCTCTTTGGTGTACACCTGCCTTGGAAAATTGACTTAGAACTTTAAAGTTCTCTAGGTGTTCCTTGTCTGTTTTTCCTGTTGTAAGTACATCATCCAGATTGATAGCAACCAGAGGTAGATCTTGTAAAATGTTTTCCATGGTTTACTGGAAGACTAAGAACATCCCAAATGACAGACTACTGTATTGATAAAGACTCTGAGTATTAATTGTTGAATATCTTTGGGAACTGTCATTTGGCTGCAATTGTAAGTAAGCGTGATTCATATCAAGTTCTGAGAACAAGAATCCTCCTGCCAACTAACTTCATGTATAAATCCTCAATCTGAGGGATTGTGTACTTATCCAGCTGTGAGAAATGGTTTTCCATTTGTTTAAAGTACCCGCAAAGGCAGACTGATCCTCCTGTCTTCAAAACTGGTACAAATGGTGCTGCCCATTCGCAAATTGGACTAGGTTGATGATCCCTTCACATTCCAGTCTTCGGATTTCTGTTTCAACTTTTTCCTGTAAAGCAAATGGTACTGGGCAGGCCTGCAGAATCGCTTCCTGGTGAACATCTAAGATTGCTCCTTTGATAGTCCCTAGACCTTCCTGGAAAACTTCAGGGTATTTAAGCACTCCACTACAATCATCGGTAACTGAACCAGCTGCCTTTTATAGAAGACAAGGACAGAGGTTGCACGCAGAATTCAAAAAAAATTCCCTTGTATAGTGCTTGCTGAGGTTAAGTAAAGTTAAAGGCAGGAGTCCAGAGTGAATTCTATAGAACACTGATTCTCCGACCACCAATACTGCTGCGCTGGTATTGACCTCCATTAGTACCGGATGTCCATTTAACCATTCATTTATCTTGATATCCAATTTGGGCATCACCTGCAAAACTGAAAAGTATCGTTTCTTGCGCACTATACAGACAAAGCATATTGTTCATAGAGTACATAGGGGAAAAAGAAGGAAAGGATGCAGAATATAGTGTCACGGTCACAGCTAACTTAATACAAGGTAGGTCCATTCAAAAGTTTGATGGCAACAGGGAAGAAGCTGTTCTTGAGTCAGTTGGTACGTGATCTTAGGCTTTTGTATCTTTTTCCTGACAAAAGAAGGTGGAAGAAAGTATGTGCAGGGTGTGTGGGGTCCTTGATTATGCTGGCTGCTTTTCTGAGGCAGCAGATGGAATGTAGTTGGAGGCAATGGATGGGAGGCTGGTTTACTTGATGGATTGGGCTACATTCACACCCTTTTAGTTTCTTGTAGGACTCCGTTTCTGTTTTGACTCTGTATACTGGCAACAATTATAATGCATTATCAGGTGGGATTCTGTAGCGACCTGTATCTGCTTGATCAATGTTTGGCTTTGCTTTGAGGCTCCAAGCAGCTTGTTAAGAGTTAAACCCAAATTCACATGCTTCCACCAGTCATTCTAACCTAGTTAGGAAACCTGTAACAGATTCCCCTGGTTCTCAGAGTAAAAACGATAACATTAGAGGTGACTTGGGATCATAGTATTCTCTAACTAGTTCAGTCAATTTTTGAAAGCTTTTAGTAACCAGTGCCTCAGGGAAAGAAACTCTGAATGACAGCAAATGCAGAAACGCCACAGGCAGTCAGGAGAATTACTCATTGATTATCGTCTGCCCTAATATTGTTTGCTTGAAAAAGTACACTCTGGGATGTGATGGAGTCAGACTCATCAACCGTGGAAGTAATGGAGTTGTGGATGGAGTTGGGGAGTGGGTGGCACAGTTTGGGTTATGCAATTTGGTAAAGGTTTTAAAAAAAGTTAAAAAAAGGGTTCCCGCTATGAAGCAGGAAGTGGATGCAAGCGCTGCTGTTGCTTTGAGGAGAAAACAGTCGAATGAATATTGACTATTGTCCAACTGATTACTGACACCAGAAGAGATGGTTTATTGTGGGCTTTCCATAGGGAAATATGGTCATTGTTGTTGTTTATTGTACTGAAGGAGGACACTATGAAGTTCAGGTTGGAAGACATTCACAAGACTCAGCCATGGAGATGGGAACATCTTGGCACTAGGAGCTGCTTACAATATTCTTCAGGTTACTATAATGATTCAGGAAATGATTGTTGCATTTGACACAAACGTTTGCTCTGCCACCTCTTTCCATCCATCTCTCACGATATGGCTATGTAATTGAGTTTTGACCAGGCCCTTCACAGCTGCACAATGCTATATCAGATTGAGTAGGACAGCAGAGTATTTCATGGTCAAGAGCACAGCTAGGTGACAGCTGGCTAGAAGCTCCAAGTCTAACTCTCCAAAACTGACACATACCACTCTTCCCTTCTTTGGGTATCTCCTCCTCTTCCTGAGGGATAAGATGTCCAAAGAGGCAGCACCACATCTCACTAGCCCACTCTCTGCCAAAAATACTAGTATATAGGAAGGATACAACACATGTTTCGAGTCAGTGGCATGTGGTGCAGGGCACCACACCACAGTGCAGGGGAAGGACAGAGTCTGAAACATCTGTGCACAGTCTTTCTCAGAAGGTGGAAAGTGATGATGCTGCTCTCATAGGCATGGAGGTAGGGCCTCTCAAGTCACCTTATGAGGCACAGTATTTGGAGCACCAACAGCAGATGTGTAGACATCTGATTGAATTCTCTGAGACCACGCAAGCTCATGCACTGCAAGAGGAGTCAATGGCAGTGGTGGGCTTCACTTTGTCTCAGGAATCAGCTGCATAAGCTCCAACCATGAGAGAATGGCCAATCTCAGGAAGAGACACATACATCATAACTTGAGGGTGGATGCAAGGGCAGTGTGACTCCCTACAAAAATACAAAGCTCAAACAATAGCCTGGTATAGTCAGCTTACTCTATGAGTGCTGACATCCATGGAATACATGAGGAACTGCATTCCATTAACAGGACATTCATTCTGGTGGTCCAATGGTTCTTTGCATGACAACTGCTACATGCCAGCAGCCAGCCCCACCTAACCCACCTGAAGGCCAACTGAGGATTAGAGAGGAAGGTAAAGGTTGGAGCATGTCAGCACCCTCATCTTCTTCTAACTCCCCATCCCCTCTGCCTTATCCCTCCACTGCTCTACTTGCTCCAGTGACAATGGCTGCCATGCAGAAATGCAGAGGCTGCAATCTGAAGTAGATACCGAATGGTTCCTTGCAGGATGAGGCCAGCCATCTCACTCCTCAAATTATATAGCACATGAGTTGAACAGCCTACTGAATAAGCGTGTGTGTGTGTGTGTGTGTGTGTGTGTGTGTGTGTGTGTGTGTGTGTGTGTGTGTGTGTGTGTGTGTGTGTATGCGCAGCACTTCATAGCAGTGTTTGTAAACACAGGGCACTGGGTTACCTCCATCACTAATGGGTTCACTATATTTTCATTTCATATCACTTTGTACACATCATAATTAAACACATTGTAAACACAAATCACTTTTACAAAAATATTTAGATTTACTTTTATGTGCTAATACCCTCAATGAGAATGATTACAGAATGATGGCAGTTCTCACCATTGGCAAAGACTGCATTCTTAAGTCCATCTCTCATTGATGCCATCAAGTGCAAATGTGTGTTCAAGCAGGTCCAGCAGTTGAAAGTTGATCTTCAGCTAAGATAGACTGAACTGAGATGCTCCTTGCAACATTTTTTGTTTATCAATCATTGTCTTTAAGTGAGGATCAATGGTCAGGCTCAAGTTCAAATCCAGTTGATCAGGTCCACATCAAGCACAAGCGTTGTGTTGAAAGCAGCCATTTGCAATTGTGTTACACAAAAAGATATAAAAGACTGAGGGCACGTATCAACTAACTCAAAAACAGCTTCTTCCCTGCTGCCATCAGACTTTTGAATGGACCTATCCGATATTAAATTGATCTTTCTCTACACCCTAGCTATGACTGTAACGCTACATTCTGCCATCTCTTTTCTTTCTCTATCTATGGTACACTTTATCTGTATCACATGCAAGAAACAATACTTTTCACTGTATATTAATATATTTGACAATAATAAATCAAATTAGTTATTTAAGTGGATTTCCCACTTGCATGCTTGCGTGGTTTCAGGCCATGGTTTCACAGTTAGTAGAGGTGTTTGGCCGTACAGCGTGGGGTAAATATTGCACATCTCTGAAGGTTTGAGGTTGACGACGTGGTGCCCTTGTGGCAAAATGGGGAAAATCAATAGCCCTCTGTTCTTGAGAGAAGATTGCTAATTTGATAAGCCACTTGTCCTTTGTTTCCCCATCTAATCGGGAAGTACATATTCTCCTCTCCCTGAGGAGAGAGGCATCCGTGACTGCCTTGATGTAGCTGATTGTGAGATCCTGCAGAAGCCTCCAGCTAATCCCAGGAAGAGTCTGTAGTGTAGAAATTCAGAGGCATTGTGAGCTTTAATGCCACTGGCAGAGCATGTGGAACACCAGACTATGGCACATATGTTGATAACCAATTACCAAGTTAACTTTAGTCTTCATGTGCATTGGTTCTCATTTTCAGATATGGCCACTGCAATAGTAAAACCTTACTTCAGGTTGCAACCATTTTTTCCTCCTCCTCCTGCTTATTGCAAGCTGTGCTACCTTTAACTCATGGTCTTGTTCCCTCTCTGACCACAGGTAGCTCACACTCACATGTCTCTATTGCATAAATGTGCAAAGGCGCCATTCCCATTTTACAGCTTCTTTGTCGTGACTATGCACTCTTCCCTCTATCTGGCACAAACAAAATAGTGGGAAGATGGAGTATAAGTAATGAAAGATAAAAATACCTGCCTTTCCAAGGGCATAGGACCCACCCTCCAACTCACTTGGGTGTCAGCTACATACCTGTGTTAGAATTTGTCGCAGTTCTATGGTACTTGGTGAAAATATTTAGAGCTCTCCAAAAGGATACCTGTTCTCCCTCATACTCTGGTAGGTCTAGACCTTTTCCTCATGTTCTTAAATCTAATGAGTTGTATTTCATAAACTTCAATGACAAAAATCCCTTCTGATTGAGAGCAGCTGAATAATGTGCTGCTGCTTTTGTGAACCGTACATGTTCAAAACACGTGCCATCCCCATTTCCCTCCCCTCAGACCAAAATGCTGGTATTGGATATTGGGGGCAAGACTTCCAGTTTCGGGTTCTAGTGCCAACTTGCCCAAGGTGCAGAGCCCTACTGTCACTAAATATTCAGGCACTGATCTCTATTTACTAAATTGCCTATTTCAATAGGAGAGCCAAAGAACATGGCAGTATGATTATATATTTCATTTTCATTAATTTTAAAACAAGTAACGAAAAATATCATACCACAGGCTGAAAAGAGAAGATTGAACAAGCCAGTTCTGTTTTATATGCTTGTGTTGTAACAAAATCTAATATCCAAAGCAAGGACAGTGACGTGCTGACTGTCTCAATATATTAACAATGTTAATTGTGGAAAGTAGTAATACTAGTGCAGATCAAGGCCCAGGAAAATGATTAGCTAATACAATTGACTGAATGAAGGCTGACAAATTCACATTTGGCAGTGCTAAGTGAAGCTTTGCACCTACATTTCAGGAGTTGATGCCTTGAATTGTCAATACAGATTGAGCCAATGTGCTTCAGCAAGAAAGGCATTTTAACTGCATTTCCTGATAGATGTCAGGAAAACTTCCATCAAAATTCTATCCCCATATCTATCACCTAAAATCAAACACATTTTCTTTCCCTCAACGTTTTTTTTTCCTGTCGCTGCATAGGAAATCAGGAACTTAGAGAAAATCATCATTTAAAGTAGATATAAACAAAGTAAAAAAACCCCAAAACAATTAGAATGTGAATGTGAATCATAATTGTTCAGCTATTACAGGAATGTAGGAACAGGAGTAAATCATTCAGCCCCTCAAGTCTGTTTCACAATTCAATGAGATCATGGTTATCCTGCAACTTAATTCTATTCATCTGTCTTAGATCTGTAGCCATAACAAGTATCCATCAATATTAGGATTTATATTTAATTGGCCGAACCTGTACAGTCAGGATTGGGGTCCGGGTGCTTCTATATTTTAACTGTGTGAAGTGCTTCCTGATGTTAACCCCAAACAGCCTGGCTGTAATGTTAAGGTGATGCCCCTTCATCCTGGACTGCCCCACCAGAGGAAGTAGTGCATCTCCATTTACCGTATCAACTTAAACACTTCTTTTGATCATCTCTTAGTCCCCCATGTTCAAAGGAGATGTTTATCTTCCCCTTTCAGACAGACCAGTGCAAACAATGCTGTGTATGCAAAGTGTGCTTTCATTAAGAGAGCTTCAAAACTGAAGAGTGTCCAAAGTGTGCATGGATCCAGGCTCAGAAGAAACTACTCCTGGCTTTTCAGCAGCCAATGGGCTAAGCAACATGCCAGGTACTGACGTGGAAATCCTCTGAGCAGATTTCAGTTTTAAAAAAAAACACAAATGTGATGCCAGCTTCCACTTTTGAAAGCAAAGCAAAAGAATGTTGAACAAGGTAACATTTGCAATGTCTCTTTTTGAAATGTCTAGCAATAAATGCAAAGCTTCTCAGGTACTGTAGAGCTTTACGTAATGGTAACCATTGATTTAACCATTCCCTACATTACAAATATTTAGAGGAAGGTTATCTAGATTAAACCAGCATGAGTCATGAAGGTATCTTGAAAGATCTAAGGAATTTACTCTTCAAAGTTAGGACTTAAGGTAAGGTTTTCTTTTACTTTATGCAGGAGTTTTAGAACTTCCATTTAAAAAAAAATGGATATTATAACATTAGGAAAGTATTTTATGCCGTGGTGTAAAGCGGATGCATTTATTTAAACTCCAGTTTAGGTATTTGGCCATCCTTTTCAGAACAAGTAATATTTTGGTGGGAACAGGTGAAAATTGCCAAAAAAAAGGAATATATACCCAGTCAATGCAATTTGTTTTCATTATTTAATCTTTTAGCTTTTTGTATCCTTCAAGTGAATCTCTGCTGCACTTCCCCAAGGCAATATATCTTCCTGATTTGCGGTGCCCCGAACTAAATTCAGTACCCAAATGTGGTTTAGCCAGAGCTTTATATAACTGATGCATTACTTCTACCCTTTAGTATTCCAATGTGCGTTAGAGGTCACATTCATTTAATTTTTTTAATAGTTATATTTTAACTGATGGCGATACTCTGGGCCCTATTTTACCACTTTGATTCTAAGTACTAGGCGAATTTGAAACTGGGAGCCCGATTTTGCCATTTTGATTCGAAGTGCTGAATCTGGGTGCAATTCAGATCCAACTTGGTAAACTGTTCCCAGGTGCCTCCATACGCACTTAGCCTGAAAAAAAATCGCGAGTCTGCATTGTGCTGTGAGAATGGCTCATCACGCCTGAAACACTGCAGCTCTGATCAGAGTCTTCAACAGTACATGTGCAATGAGAAAAAAAAATGTGAAAAACATGCCCCATCCCATCGCTTCCAGAGCGCAAAAAGCAGATAAAGCGGCCAGGAGTGAAAAGCAGGAGCGATGACAGACATCACCCCACCCCACAACATAACTGTCCCCCTTATCCACCCAGACCAATCGTGACCGTTTGCTCCCTTTCCCCCACCGATCGCCTGCAGAACGGCAGCGGACACCCCCTACACCCCACACCCCACAACCAGAGATCCAACTGGCCTCCCTCCACCCCTGCCCATCTGGGACAGATTGATTGGGGTTGGGGGGGGGGGGGGCAGCCCAGAGTGACATCTTACCTGCCTCTCCCCACCCATGCCACCAGAGAATGATCAGGCCTCCATCCCGTCAGAGAATGATCGGCCTCCCCCATCCCTCCCCTCCACCAGAGATCCATCTGGCCTCCCTCCTCACCACCACCACCACCACCCCCCCAACTCACCAGAGAATGATCTGGCTTCTCCCTTCCTCCCCCCTCGCCAAAGAATGATCTTTCACCTCTCCCCCACCCCAACCAGAGTTATCTGGCCTCCCTCCTCCCTCCCCAACCCTCCTCCCACCAGAGAATGATTCCCCCCAACCAGAGATACATTTCCTCTGCCTGAGAATGATCTGGTCCACCTCCCTCCCTCCTCCACCACCGATCTAAGTCAGAGCTGTTGGATGCTCTGAACTGATCTCTTCAGAAGCTGGAGTGCCTGAAAGAGACCTTTGTCGGACATGCCTGTTTCGCGTCGTATCTGGATGGGCGAATGCAATGGTAAAGCGGGAAATGCTGGTAAAGTTGGGCGGGCAGCCCATTAATTCAATCTAAATGCGCGGTTCGAATTGTGGCTGTTTTTGGGCCTTGGTAAAGTGGGCATCTGCCCGGGCGTGGGTGCAGGTTGCGTTAATGGTATCACGCCTGACTGTACCAAGTTTTTGCGCCCGGTTTCGAATGTAATGGTAAAATCGGGCCCTGGGAGAGTTTCAGATCTGACTTTTAGGCCATTGAGGCGCCCCCATACACACTTTGCCTGAAAAAATATCAGCGATTCAAAATTGCGCTGCACAAGCCTGAGTGGGGCTTAACATGCCTGAAATCCTGCAGTTCTGATCAGAGGTTACAAATGCACATACATTAAAAAATGATGGACAGCTGCTCTCCTGCCACATCCCTCCTGGGCCTGATAATGCCTGCCCCTGGCCCCCACAGACATTGCCCAACTCCCACAACATTACTGACCCTCTTATACGCCCCCAAACCCAGGCCGATCATGGCCCCTTCCTCCCACTGATTTCAAGTATAGTGGCAGCAGGCCCCCTTGACCTCCCACTGATCTTAGCCAGAGTGATAGTGGGCCCTCCCCTTCCTCCCCACTGATCACAGGCAGAGTGGCAGTGGACCCCCCATTTCCCCATCCACATGCTCCCCAGAATTGTAGCTCCTTTAAAAGTCTAGAGGCTGCAGTAGTGCAATTTGCACGCCCCTCAGCTGGCAGGGTGCTGAGTGCAGTAGGACCCAGCAGCACCCAAATAGACCCAAGGTCAATGCTGAGACCCGGGTCCATGTTGCAAATCGGACATCCTGTTGAGCAACAGCCCTCCACCCCCTCACACACACAGAACCTCCCCTGACCCAAGAAACAAAATGGCCACAACAAAAGGACCCCGTAAGCAGCACAGAACCATCGGGCACTAGGTACTTACCTCCTCATTAACCCTCACTGATGGAGTGTCGGAGTCAGAGTTTTATGGAGCACGTCTGTTTCGCATATTTAAATGACCGTGTGACTGTTTCGGGCATGATCCTGATCGCAGCCATTTTCAGGCCTTGGTAAAAGGGGAAACTGGTGTGGAGGTGGGTGCGGATTGCACTATTTGCCTCACATCCGACTTTACCAAGGTTCCGCGCCCGATGGTAAGAACGGGCCCTTTATCTTAACAAAACCTGTGTAATTTCAGCATCTTTAACTGTAAAACATCCCAAGGTGCTCCACAAAAATGTAATCAGACAGAGAAAGGACATTAGAAGAGATGAACAATCTTAAAGACTGGGGTGGGAGGGAAGATGGGGTTAGGAGGAAGAGAGAGGACAAGACAGTGTGGAGTGGAGTAAAGGAACAAGACAAAGTGGGGAGAGATTGGGGGCAGGAGTGGAGGGAAGGGTGCAAGACAGGCAGGGCAGAAGTGTAACAGGAGAAAGAAAGGGAGAGCAGGACAGGAAAGAGAGAGGAAGGTGGAGAGAGGTGACAAGACAGGTATAGTTGCCTAATGGTGAAGGTGCATCTACCAATGGAGAGACTCATGAAGCTAAGGATGCACAAGGATCTAGAACTAAAAGAACAGAGATCTTGGAGGATGCTACAGAATCAGGGAAGAGGTGAGGCTATGGCAAGCTTTGGACATAGAGTAACTATCAGCTTCAATATAGATATGGATTGAGGAAGGTGTAAAAGTTCAATTATATTATAGATTATTCTGAATAATCTATTCCTGGTTATAATTAATTCTGTAATTGCTTTTCTCAGTGTGTTATCAAACAGATGACAGAAGTCAGAAATTAATGTTGAAATATAAATAGATGTAGTGTACATGCATAGGGCTAACTATAGGCATATAATAAACAATCCCTTAATACAGTTGCACAGAAACAGGAAATGATGTGCATTACAGATGCACACTGTAATGATTTTGACACTCTGCGCTGATTACTGTTTTAGTCTTTGTTCTAAGTGTCTATGCTTCTTTTGTGTTTGACTGTTTTGTGCCAACAATACACAGCCTGCATACAACAGCTGCAAACCACTTACTTTCCTTGACGAACTGGTAAACATTACCAGCACAGAAAGAGGATTCATGTTCTTATCATGCCTTAAAGCCTCGAAAGTCAGTGCCTTTAAAAGGTCAGTAGAAAATGTTGATGTTTTTCTTAAGGGACATATTCTTAAGTCACACCGTAAATCAGAAGTGGTTCTTCCCCAGCTCCTCCACCCAAAAATAGAAAAAAACAAAATATTTTGTTTCATGAAGCAGTCAAAATAATTCATGGACAAAGGTTAGATCGGTCACAAACAAGCTTATAATTCTCTTTGAAATGGTTCCAGTCAACAAGTCATTGTGCTGTCGTAGTGGCTGCACAACTTTTCCAATCCTGTGTGAAATTACAAATTATGCTTTTAATTAAAATAAGAGATGATCAATGCAGTTGACTTTTCTGATTTACGACTCGCAGTTCTTTTAGTAAGAAATATATTACAGTTAGTCTTTTAAAAAAAAACTTCATGCTCACAGTGACACGCAGCATTTGGTGACTAAATTTATCCAGAAAATTCTGATGGTTTTCTTTCAATGCAGCATTCCCCATGGAAGTGCTACAAAGCTGCTCTTGCATAGATCTGCAGACAGTCTGATGGAAAAGGTTATCAACAGCTCCCCCAGGCAAAACTTTACAATAGCAATTTATACTGATGAGATTATTTTAATTAAATGTACAAGGCAGTTCTTTATTTTTCAATGTAAATCCACCAAATCCTAATTTTATTAATCTGCGCCACAGAAAGTATATCAATGTTGGCAGAACAGAGCTGTGCATGTCTCTGTTTTACACCGAGTCACCCAAGCAGAAATGACTGAAAATTGTTTAGCCTGCTATTGATAAAGCTGCTATAAATGGAATGAGGAGTAGAAAAGAAATCTAGATTATAAATATTTAATGTCCTTTTCTACCATGTAAAGTTTCATGACTCCAGTGTCACAATAACAGCGATGCTTCTATCTTTTTCCTTTAGGCAGTTTTTTCCCACCTCAAATAACCATCCTCATTAAAATGATTTACAGTATTCTGTAGGTATACAGCAGGATCATTGAAACTGGTTACAATACTGTACTCTGGTTAGCAGCAGCCTTTTGTATTTATATCTTTTCACAAAAATATTGCAGATAGTTAATTGTTTCAAGTGTCTTGGACTGTACTCAAAGCCAAAAGCTGGTGTTTTTACAAAGTGTTAAGATGATTATTAAAATGTGATGTGGAATCATCAGATAATCTGAAGTTAGCATTTAAACCTATATGGGAAGAAATTGTGCTGGATATATACCCAGCAAGATGATAACAAGCAATGTTAGATATAGGAAGTATGACTTATCATCAATTATTTTCACATTGTCCTTTCTCCATTTTTAGAACGGAGTTGAGGAGGAACTTCTTCACTCAAAGGGTGGTGAATCTCTGGAATTCTCTGCCCGTTGAAGTGGTGGAAGCTACCTCGCTAAATATATTTAAGACGCGGGTAGATAGGTTTTTGGTAGACAAGGGAATTAAGGGTTATGGGGAGAAAGCGGGAAAGTGGAACTGAGCCACTTCAGATCAGCCATGATCTTATTGAATGGCGGGGTAGGCTCGAAGGGCTAGATGGCCTACTCCTGCTCCTACTTCTTATGTTCTTATGTTATGTTCTTATGTTCATTTTTCCCACTCACTTCCAGAAGGCGTACAACTGCACTCAAGTATAGTTTCACAAGTAGCCCATATAAATGCCCATTACTCATAAGCCTGGACTGTGAATGTCAGCAAGCTATTTAACCATGGAAAGCCTCAACCAAAATCTGAACAAGCCAGTTCTGTACAGGGGTACAGATGAAAAACAGGAACAGAACCATTCAAGATTTATTCACCGTGCCCCCTCTCCATCTCCATCTCCTTTTATCTAACTCATCAACACTATCCCTACCAACTCCCTGAATGAGGTTAGCTCACTTAGCATAGACTGCAGATCAAACTGAGGTCTTGAGGGGTCTGTATCAGTCAGATTGACACTGTACAAAGAGCATGTCACAGAAAAGCAAAAATTGTGACTTTAGAAAGAAACTTATTAGCAAATAGTAGTTTCACTATTAGAAGATGACAAGATGTGTATTATACATTGGTGAAATTTGTGGTGGGAATTAGTACAAAATGTAGGACCACATGGAAAGCATGCATTAAGTGAAACCATGCTCCTGTAACATAGAAAGGCAGAATTTATATTTATATAGCATCTTTAACAATTTCAGTAAATTCCAGAATCCTTCACAGCATATGAAGTACTTGGAAGCCAGTTATAATAAACAAAGTATTGTCCCTAACAGAAAATAAGCTTTATCAATAGCATTTTTGTGCGGCGCCCCCTCTGTCGATTCCACTTCTTTTGCTGTGTTTATGACTGTTGCTCAGCATTCATTATGGATGAGCAGAAATCTCCTTCAAATCGACTTTGGGAAGGTTAAAGCCAGTGCCTCTGGAGCTTGCTACAACCTCCATTCCCAACTACCAACCCATCCTCCACATTGGTCACTGAGACTCAACCAGACCATTCATAACTTGTGCTTTGTTTGACTCTGAACTGAGCTTCCAACTTTATGGTCTCTCCGATACAAAGGTCACCTACTTCCAACCCCACCTCTTACCAGCTCTGCTGAAACCTACCTTTATGCTTTTATTGCATCCAGTGTAGTCCATTGCTTCCTTGGCTGGCCTCCTACTTTCATAAACTCACTCAAAACACTGCTGACAGAATCTAATTCATATCAGACCCTGCTCAATCATTCCAGTGTTCACTGATCTATACTGGCTCTGATTCAGCAACACTTCAATTTAAAAATTCGCCTCATTGTATTCAAATCTTTCCCTTTCCCATCCCTGTAAAGCCCTTCGACCCGACAAATCTTCAAGGACTCTCATCTTTTGTGCTTGTCTCACTCACTTCCTTTGCACCAACACAGGGCATAGAGAGCTGGAGGCATGGCTGCTAAAGCTCTGGAAATTCTGATCTCAACTTCTCTGCTTCTCGATGATCAAACTTTTGGATGCCTGTCCAAATGTCTCGATGACTATCACTTTTTATCTGATTATGTTCCTGTGACACACCTTAAGGTGCTTTACTACACCAAAGGCACAAGTTGTTACTCTGGTGAATCTACTGAAACAGATTTTCTACAATTCAGTGTAGAAGTAACTTACACAACTGCATTAAGCAATGTGCAATAAATACCACTCAGTTGAATTTCAATCTCTACAAAAGCTAAACCATTTCATAGTTAAATATATTTTCCTTCAACTTTAAAACAAAAATGGATTGAATGCTCTTGAAATGCATGCGACTTAAGAAAACTATTTTGCTAATAGGAAGGATAAAAAGTAACTAGGTCTAAAGGAAAAGAGCAGAGGATTGGACTACTTGGATAATGCTATCAAAGGGCCAGGACAGGCATGATGGGCTGAATGTCCTCCTTCTGTGCTGCATCATTCAATAATTTTATAAATTTGACTATATCTGCATTAATAACATTTTAATATTTCCTAGGTAGCTTAAAGGATATTTACCTGCTACAAAACAACAAAAAGGCCATTAATTCATGAGCAATGCTCATACTTTGGGAGAAAAATGCCTTAACAGCAGCATAAAGAAGTAAATTTCAGTCACTTTGTCCAGTAATGCTGTTTTTTCCTCTTCACAGACTAAGGAAAGCACATTGTTCAAAATTTCTTAAAACACAGGAATGGAGGAGTAGGTAATTCAACCCCTTGAGTCCATTAGATGTCCATTAAGTCAACTTCATATCTACTTACACCCTTACCCCAACAAAAGACCATTTATTTCAGTCTTTAAAACTTCAGTTGGCCCTGCAACCGCAGCTTTTCTGGGGGCTTAGATTTCAATTACTCCTGTGCCTCCTCATTTTGTTCTGAAATGACTTAATTCTGATATTAAATCATGAACATTTATTTTCAATTCTTCATGAGGGGAAATTGTTTCTCCGTATTTCCCCTACCAAAATCATTGGAAATCATTTTAAACACCTTGGTAATCTCATGAATGCAAAGGAATACATGTCAATTTTATGCAAACCTGTGCTCATAATTTAGTCCTTTGAACTCTGGTCTCATTCTGTTGAACTTCACCATGCCCGCACATACTGGAAGGTTTACAGGACAATACAATCCACCTATCACCTTAAATATTTACTCTTGCTAACAATGACACATAATGGCAGCAATGTATACCATCTACAAAAATGCGCTGCAGCAACTTGTCAATGTTCCATTAACAGCTTCTTCCAAACCAGTGATCGTTATTGTCTAGAAAAACTAGGGTAGTAGGCACATGGAAGACACCACTGCCTGCAAGTTCCTTTCTAAGTCTCACACACTCCTGACTTGGAAATGTATCACCGTTCACCGTTGCCGGGTCAAAATCATGGAACTCCCTCCCTTAAAAAAGTTATACCTACACCAATGCTTTGGAGATCTCTGACACTTCCACAACAAAGCAGTGGTCATCATGAGAAAATGCCCTCCAACAATGCCAGTTCTGGAGTAGGCTAGGAGTACATGCCTGGCACTCAATGTCAGGTCAGTACTGTGCCATTATGTAGCCTTTCATAAGTACTCTGAAGACAACAATCCCACATCCATTTCAGCAAAGATGACTACTGACATTTCAAGGATAGTTGCATTTCCAAACAGGTCTTCTGTCATCCAGTGAAGCTTGCCTGTTGTCTATGCAGCTGCTTTCACTATGCTACTCCTTTCAACCAGAACAGCATTTGGTGTATTACATTAACAAACATGGAGAAGTTCACGATACACAAGGGACAAATGCAGGATCAATGCCTATTCAACAGAAATAAATAGCTCTGCAAAACTCAATAAAATGAATTCACTCTTAATGTTATTTGTTAATCTTTCATTGTGCAGGAAATGAGGCAGTGGCTGTCCAAAAGTCAATCCAACAAAACTTGTGGGGATGGAAATTTTAGGTTGGATTTCAGACTTGAAATGCACCCCCAACATTCATTTTAAAACTGATGAGCTGCTGCTGCTTTACGCCTCTGGAGGCAATTCACCCATTTCCCATTTTAAGAAGGTCAATATAAGGATACTTGCCTCACAACTGGATGAACCCTTTGAGGGAATGAAGTTAGGGGAGGGTGTGGACATGGAACCAATCTGACCTTGGTGTGGAAGCATTTTAAATATTTGCTTTGAAATTGGATTTTCTGGTGCGTTATTTCAGTAGCATTTGAAGAAATACCTAACATTTCTGAAGACAAAAATAACTGAGATTAATCAGATATCATAACTACTCATTGGAAAAAATGAACCACAAAGTCAAAACACATTTAATGGCAACCCTTTAAGCAGACAAAATTTCTGTACAATTGTGTGTCTGGTGTACTGTCAGTACACAATACTTTAAACCCTTTTCCCTTGTCAGCTAATTTAAACATATTTGCTTATTTACCACGGTCTGGGAGTAAATCCCAACATTGGCTTGATTAAATCCTGCATCTACATTGCATCAGGAATCTCGGTAATGAACACCAAAGTAGGTGTACAGACACAGGGCAGAACACTCCCATTTTGAGACCAAGTGTCATGGAACATGGAGTGTTTGCCACTGCAGGGGCTAGTGGGAAACCACACTAAATCTTGCAGCCCTGACTTCATAAATTATCCACCTGGGTGTTTTACACCATATTCATTGGTGGGACAGGCCTGGATGGCACACAGTTTGTCATGGTGTCCGAGTGCCATATTGAAAAGGTGCCTAACATCACTGATCCACTATTGAAGAAATAAGATGGACAGCCTGAAAGTGAACTTAGATTTCTGGGAGCATCGAGACGAGAAGATGGACCTCCTGTGAACAAGGATGAATCTCCAGGAACATTCAGGCTGGAAGATGGCCCCTTCCAGGGCACTGAATCTAGAAATTCTACTTGCAGATGCGCTCCAAATCCACTGTTGTGGTATTCTAGTGTCTGGGTTGCCTATATCCAGAACTCCAGAGGCAGCCTCATATTATTTGAGTGAGTCCAAATACTCGAGAATCTGATGGGGTGGGGGGATGGAGGGGGGTGGTGGTGAGTGTGGGGTTGGTGGGTGGATGGTGGTGGTGGTGGTTGGGGGAGCTTCATTTGCATCAATTAAGGAATGCCTCTGGCAGGTTTTCTGAACACCGGCAGAAGATCCCACTGTAAATTCAGGTTGGTGTGAAACCGATCTCTGGGCCTCCCACCACATCCTCCTTCCTCAACTGAGCCCGCCAATAAGGGCATAGGAGAATTCCAGGTAGTGTATCTCACTTGCTGCTCTGGTGCTCACACTAACACTAACACTGACACTCACTTTCCCACTACTCTTCTCTGCAATTGGCTGCTTATAGGCTCACTGACTAGTAAACTCCCTAGCAGCAAGTGTGGGATAGAAATAGCCTGTGATTGGAAGAGCAGCAGGAAATTGAATGTGGGTGCATTAAGCTGAGCACTGTAAAAACAAAAAAAAAACAGAAAAATCACACCCCTGAAGTATATTCATCTGCGGACTGTGACTAGAATTCTTTTTCATGCCTTTTTGTACCAAGTTGATACTTTTCCCCTTATTCAGCTTTCCATTTACAAACAGAGAAAATATGAGGTGTTAGATGTTTGGATCTTCAGGCCTCCTCTGCCATTCAGCATGCTCATGGTTAATCGTTCTGTTCCCACCTTTCCCCCGTATCCTTTGATCCCTTTCACCCTAAGAGCTATATCGAACTCTTTCTTGAAAACATGGCCTCAACTTCTTTCTGTGGTAGTGAATTCCACAGGCTTACCAGGACAAGACTACTGGTTCTGGAGTCCTCCACCATCAGGAACATCCTCCCTACATCTACCTTGTCTAGTCCAGTTAGAATTTTCTACGTTTCTTTGAGAATCTCTCTCATTCTTCTGGTGTCCAGAGAATACTAACCGACTCAAACCTCCTCCGACATCAGTTCTGCCACCCCAGGAAATCATTCTTGTAAAACTTTGCTGCACTCCCTCTATAGCAAGATCATCCTTTCTCAGGTAAGGAGACCAAAACTGTCCACAATATTCCAGGTGTGACACCACCAAAGCCCCGTATGATTGGAGTAAGACACCTCAAGTCCTGTACTCGAGTCGTCCTGGGCAGCACAATGGATAGCACAACTGCCTCAATGCCAGGGACCAGGTTCGATTTCATCTGGGGTCACTGTGTGGAATCTGCATGTTCTTCCCATCTCTGCATGGATTTCCTCCGGGTGCTCTGGCTTCTTCCCACAGTCCGAAAGATGTACTGGTTAGGTGCATTGGCCATGCTAAATTTTCCTTCAGTGTATCTGAACAGGTGCTGGAGCGTGGTGAGGGGATTTTCATATTAATTTCATTTCAGTGTTAATGGAAGCCTATATGTGACACTAAAGGTTTCTTGCTATGAAGGCCAAAATACTATTTGTTTTCTTTACTGCACCTTCATGCTTACCTTCAGTGGCCGGTGTACGAAGATACCCAGGTCTCATTGCACATTCCCGTCTCTCAATGTATAGCCATTCAGATAATAATCTGCCTTCCTGTTTTTGTTAAGTTCACATTATACTGCATCTGCAATGCAATTGCCCACTCATCCAGCTTGTCCCTATCACACAGAAGCATCTCTGCATCCTCCTCACAGCTCACCCTTCTACATGTATTAACATAGTGAAAAGTATTGTTTCTTGCACACTATACAGACAAAGCATACTGTTCATAGAGAAGGAAATGAGAGTGTGCAGAATGTAATGTTACAGTCATAACTAGAGCGTAGAGAATGATCAACTTAATGCAAGGTAAGTCCATTCAAAAGTCTGACAGCGCAGGGAAGAAGCTGTTCTTTGGTCGGTTAGTACATGACCTCAGACTTTTGTACCTTTTTCCCAACAGAATGTGGTGGAAGAGAGAATGTCCAGGGTGCGTGGGGTCCTTAATTATGCCGGCTGCTTTGTCGAGGCAGCAGGAAATATAGACAAAGTCAATGGATGGGAGGCTGGTTTGCATGGTGGATTGAGCTACATTCACAATCTTTTGTAGTTCCTTGCAGAATTCCAGTAGATTTATCAAGCATGATTTTCCTTTCATAAATCCATGCTGACTCTGTCCAATCTTGCCACTATTTCCCAAGTGCTCTGGTACTGAATGTTTTATAACATACTCTAGAATTTTCCTCACTACCGATGACAGGCTGACTGGTCTATAATTCCTTGTTTTCTCTCTACCTCTCTTTTTAAATAGTGGAGTTACATTAGCTACCCTCCAATCCAGAGCTTGTAGAACATTGGAAGATGACCACCAATGCATCCACTATTTCTCGGGCTATTTCCTTAAGTACTTTGGGATGTACATTATCAGGTCCTGCATATTTACTGGCATCCAATCCAAACAATTTGATGCATCTGGCTTTGGCTTTAAGTCTAGCCTGAAACTTGCTTCTTTTTCCAGCAAGCACTTTTAACATGGGCCTTTCTGCCAAAATTCCTGCACTCAAGCGCTTTGCCGCTGATTGCCCAATTTTCGCTCACCATTGGCAATTGAGAGTTTGCCTTGGTTTTTGGCCAAGTTTCTTTGGCTGCTAATTCCATTTATACAGCAACTTCCAAAGATTTCTTTAGGGTTGATTTGCATTCTGTTAACAACCACTCGCTCCTTAAGCCACAGACTAATCTATTACTCATGGTGTTGTCCAAGACATCCAAATTCGTATTCAGTTAGTCCCTTCAAGATGTCGTCAAACATCGTTAAAGGAAACTATCCAGCACTAATGGCAAGAGCCTGGCTGGAAAAGATCAGATTAAATTTTGCCAAGGTAAATCTCATGACAAATTCCAAAGCAGGCCTACTGAAGTTCTTGAAGAAACATGCCATTGCCTTCAATGGTGAACTAGGAAACATGAAGGATATCTCATTTAAGTTAAAAGGTTAAGAATGTGAGTAAGGCAAGATGCTTAAAGGCTAGGTCAGTGCTGTATGCAATAAAATCCAAGGGAGAGACAGAATTTGAGCGGCTGGTTAAAATGGGAATAGTCAAATTCATGAGTGATTGGGTCATGCCATTTGTACCTGAGATGAAGACAGACAGATTGGTACAGATTTGTGGTGATTTTAAAGTCATTATCAATTCTGTACTGTATGCAGAGCAATATCCTTTGCTTCTGATTGAAAATTTATTCACTGGATTGGCTGGAGGCCAACATTTCAATAAAATTGACCTCAGTCAAGCATATCTTCAGATGAACATGGATCCAGACTCACGACAATAGCTGACAATCATGGCACACAAAAGAATATAAAAGACTACCATTTAGCATCACATATTACTTGGATGAAACCTTAGTTACTGGAAAGAATGAGGAAAAAAAATCTCTTCAACCTAAATGCCCCATTGCAGAGATTAGCAGATTAAAATTCAGGGAAGATAAATGTGAATTTTAACAATCTTCAAGTGAATATCTGGGTCATGTCTTAGTTGCAAAGGAACTGCACAAATCACCTTCAAAAGTCAAAGTCATTACTGAGGCACTCACACCTCAAAATGTCAATCAACTTCAACCTGTTTTGGGCTTACTACATTATGAAGGTTTGTCTCCAATCAGCCTACTATTCTTAAACCCTTACACAACTTAGGTTAAAAACAGAAAATAGTGGATCAGTGCAAAAAAACCTTCGTACAAGTTAAGGACCACTACTAAAGCAGCGACAAAGTTTGATCTGAATTTACCCTTGCAACTGGCATATGGCCAGTTTATGCGATGGGGGGTGGTGGTTTCCCACATTATGACCACACGTGAAGAGAAGCCAATGGCATTTGCATCAAGGTGCTTGAATAACACAGAAATCAAAAATGCACAGAGAAAGAAGCCCTACAAAATAATTTTGAAATACAACAGTTCTACCAATTCCTGTATTGGAGGCAATTTACTTAATTGATGGACCATTGTTTTCTGACAATGATATTTGGGCTACACACTGGGATTATAATACTGGCAATGAACAGGATGCAGAGGAGGGCATTGCTGTTGTCAACACCTACACAGATGACAACGTATCTTCAGTCAAGCCTGCATGAGAATGCTGATGGGCTCTCCTGACCCCATTGCTCAATGATTCATCAATAAACAGTTTGTGTGGAATCATTTTCTACTTTGAGCAAATAGATTACACTCCTGTAACCACAGGACAAGTTAAAAAGCATACCAGAAATGATCCAGTACTGCCAGAAGTCATGGTAAGATCTTGGGAGCAAACCCTGAATTACAGTCATATTTCACCCGAACAGCTGAACTATCCATACAAGTAGGTTTTTGCCTCTTGAGAAAGAGTCATCATTTCATCATTATTACGGACATGTGTAATATTGCACAAAGGCCACTGTGGCATTGCAAGGATGAAGGAGCTAGCCAGAAGCTATTTTTGGTGGCTGTGGCTTGATGCCAAAATTAAGGAGAAAGTGGGATGGTGTTTGTCTTGTGCAAAATTATGGAACCTGCTGCTAGGGCGGCATGGTGGCACAGTGGTTAGTACTGATGCCTCACAATGCCAGGGACCTGGCTTCAATTCCGGCCTCGGGTGACTGCATGGAGTTTGCACATTCTCCCTGTGTTGTGTGGGTTTTCTCTGGGTGTTCCGGTTTCCTCCCACACTGCAAAGATGTGCGGGTTAGGTTGATTTGGCCATAGTAAATTACCCCTTAGTATCAGGGGGATTAGCAGGATAAATAAGTGGAGTTATGGGGATAGGGTCTGGGTGGGATTGTGGTCGGTGCAGACTTGATGGGCCAAATGGCTTCCTTCTGCACTGTAGGGGTTTCTATGAATCTATGGTTAGCTCCATTATATCCATGGGAATGACCAGAGCTGGCCTGTCAACAAGTATACATAGATAATGCCAGACCATTCTGGTTAACGTGCACTCAAAATGGCCTGAAGTTGCCATTATGAAGACAACGTCCTTGGAAAGGGCACTTGAAAGAGTGGGTGAAATTCATCAGATTCAGTTACTCTGAACAACTCATGAGCGATAATGGGCCGCAGTTCATTACGCAAGAAGTCACAAGATATTTAAAGGAGAATGGGATTCAATACATCCAATCTGCTCCTTATCATCTAACCAGAAATGGACTGAGAACACTTTGTACAGATGATGAAACATTCATTGAAGATAGCTAGGGAGCAAAGTACACTGTTGAAACAATTAAGCCGATTACTACTGGTGTACAGAAATACTGCACATTCAACAACCCAAATTGCTCCAGTTTTGCTCATGGTTAATTGTTGCTTAAATCGCCCGATAAGAGAAACTATTGAGGAAAAGGAAACAGCAAAATCAAGTTATACAACAAGAACACAAGGTGAAACACCATGTTTTTCATCAGGATCGTGAAGTTCTGGCGAGGAACTATAACACATGTGAAAAGTAGATACCTTCCATTATCTTAGCACAGGCAGGACTGGTCCCCTAACATCATACAAAGGTGAGATGATGTAATATGGAGAAGACATGTAAATCAATGTTTAGCAATAGGAGCCAATCTGCCAGAGACAGAACTAACAAAATTCCACAGCAAGCTGTGCCTAGCGAAGACCTGAGCCTTCCTGAGAATCTAACACTACCCTCAGTTGAGGACACTTCAATATCAAGTCAACCTCAGAATACTATGTTGAACTCCAGTTAAGACAACTATGGATGTTATCCAAACCAAGCAAAGCCAAAGACCAGAGGTTGCAGTAAAAAAGCAGATGCCTGAGGTTTGCCAACAACCACACAGAATGACGGCCTCCAAAATGTCTGACCTATTGACTGTCATTTATAAATTGTTCATATTGCTACTTTTGTTCATTGATGTTATATTGTTATTGGTGTCAGGAACCTTTGATTTAAAGGTCGGGGGGGGGGGGAAGTATTGCATATTCATGTTATTTCTAGTGGCTCCCTGCAACAGAAGGGTAATCTAGACTCGAAACACTGGGTCTATTCTCTCCCATGATGTGGAGATGCTGGCGTTGGACTGGGGTAAACACAGTAAGAAGTCTGACAACACCAGGTTTAAGTCCAACCAATTTATTTGAGAGTAAACTCACAAGCTTTCGGGGTTTGCCTTTCGTCGGGTGAGTGGAGAGTTCTGGCCTCAGACAGAGTATATAACAGCACAGACAGTTTGCAGATTACTGATTAGAATGTGAGTCTTTACAACTAACCTGCTATTCAAGTCTTAAAGATGCTGACAATGTGAGTGGAAAGAGCATTATGCATAGGTTAAAGAGATGTGTATTGTCTCCAGAGAGTACAGTAAGTGAAGTTTTGCAAACCCAGGCAAATCATGGGGGTTACAGATAGTGCGACATGAACCCAAGATCCCAGTTGAGACTGTCCTCGTGTGTGCGGAACTTGGCTATTAGTCTCTGCTCAGCGACTCTGCGCTGGCGTGTGTTGTGAAGGCCGCCTTGGAGAACGCTTACCCGAAGGTCAGAGGCCGAATGCCCGTGACTACTGAAGTGTTCACCAAGAGGAAGGGAACAGTCTTGCCTGGTGATTGTCGAGCGATGTTCATTCATCTGTTGTCGTAGCGTCTGCATGGTCTCCCCAATGTACCAAGCTTTGGGACATCCTTCCTGCAGTGTATTAGATAGGCAACGTTGGCCGAGTTGCAAGTGTATGTGCCGTGTACCTGGTGGAAGGTGTTCTCATGTGTGATGATGTCATCCATGTCAATGATCTGGCATATCTTGCAGAGGTTGCTGTGGCAGGGTTGTGTGGTGTTATGGTCACTGTTCTCCTGAAGGCTGGGTAGTTTGCTGCGAACAATGGTTTGTTTGAGGTTGTGCGGTTGTTTGAAGGCAAGAAGTGGGGTTGTGGGGATGCTCCTGGCAAGATGTTCGACTTCATCAATGATATGTTGAAGACTCCGGAGAAGATGTCGTAGCTTCTCCGCTCTGGGGAAGTACTGGACGACGAAGGGTACTCTGTCCACCATGTCCCGTGTTTGCCTTCTGAGGAGGTCGGTGCGGTTTTTCGCTGTGGCGTGATTGATTGAACTGTCAATCGATGAGTCGAGCGCCATATTCTGTTCTTATGAGGGCATCTTTCAGCGTCTGGAGGTGTCTGTCACGATCCTCCTCATCTGAGCAGATCCTGTGTATATGGAGGGCTTGTCTGTAGGAGATGGCTTCTTTAACGTGTTTAGGGTGGAAGCTGGAGAAGAAGTGGAGCATTGTGAGGTTGTCTGTGGGCTTGTGGTACAGTGAGATGTTGAGGTGACCGTCCTTGATGGAGATGCGTGTGTCCAAGAATGCAACCGATTCCAGAGAATAGTCCATGGTGAGTCTGATGGTGGTGAACTTGTTGATGTCATCATATTAGTTGTTTCAGTGATTGTTCACCATGAGTCCAATGGAAGAAAATGTTATCGATGTATCTAGTGTGTAGCATCGGTTGAAAGTCTTGTGCGGTGACGACATCTTGTTCGAGCCTGTGCATGAAGATGTTGGCATATTGGGGTACGAATTTGGTCCCCATGGCTGTTCCATGTGTCTGGATGAAAAACTGGCTGTTGAAGGTGAAGACATTGTGGTCCAGGATAAAGTGGATGGGCTGTAAAATTGCACCTGGAAACTGGCAGTTGTCGGCGTTGAGTACTGAGGCAGTTGCAGCAATGCCATCGTTGTGGGGGATGTTGGTGTAGAGCGCCGAGACATCCATTGTGACGAGGAGTGTCCCTGATTCAACAGCTCCATATGCGCTGAGTTTTTGTAGGAAGTCCGTAGTGTTGCGACAAAAGTTGGGGGTTCTTTGTACAATGGGTTTCAGGATGCCCTTGACATAGCCGGAGAGGTTCTTGCACAGGGTCCCATTGCCCGATACAATGGGACGGCTGAGTGTGTTTGCCTTGTGTATCTTTGGGAGGCAGTAGAGATCTCCAATGCGGGGAGTTCGTGGAATGAGAGCACGGAGGGTGCTCTGAAGGTCTGGATCACCTTCCACCAGGTAATGGCACATACTCTTGCAACTCGGCCAACGTTGTCTACCTAATACGCTGCAGGAAAGGATGTCCTGAAGCATGGTACATTGGGGAGACCATGCAGACGCTACGACAACGGATGAATGAACATTGCTCGACAATCACCAGACAAGACTGTTCCCTTCCTGTTGGTGAACACTTCAGCGGTCACAGGCATTTGGCCTCTGACCTTCAGGTAAGCATACTCCAAGGCGGCCTTCACAACACACGACAGTGCTGAGTTGCTGAGCAGAGACTGATAGCCAAGTTCCACACACGAGGACAGTCTCAACCGGGATCTTGGGTTCATGTCGCACTATCTGTAACCCCCATGATGCCTGGGTTTGCAAATCCTCACTTACTGTACTGTCTGGAGACAATACACATCTCTTTAACCTATGCATAATGCTCTTTCCACTGACATTGTATGCATCTTTAAGACTTGAATAGCAGGTTAGTTGTAAAGACTCGCATTCTAATCAGTAATCTGTAAACTGTGCTGTTATATGCTCTGTCTGAGGCCAGAACTCTCCATTCACCTGACGAAGGACAAACCCCGAAAGCTTGAGTTTACTATCAAGTAAATTGGTTGGACTTAAACCTGGTGTTGTCAGACTTCTTACTCTATTCTCTCCCCACTGATGCTGTCAGACCTGCTGAGATTTTCCAGCGTTTTCTGTTTTTGTCATCTTAGCAGCCAGTAGTGCTAGCATCCTTTCAATAAAGCTCTTCATTTGTTTGAAACTTTGAGGCCTGCAGCCTAGCTTTTAACACCATCACAGATCCGTTGAAAAGGAGATTTGATAGAGGTTTTAAAATTCTGTAGAGACAGAGTCAGTAGAGAAGTTGTTCACATTGGCAGAAGGATTGAGAATCAGGAGGATATTGGCTTAAAGTACTTGGAAAAAGAATGCAAAGACAGGAAGAAAACATTTTTACTCAGCAAGTGGTTAAGATTTGGAATGCAGTGCCTGAGTAAGTGGAGCAAGAAGTTTTTATCATGGATTTTATAAGGGATTGAAAAATTATCTAAAGAAAAAAGGCAGGAGTGTGGGGACTAGTTCCTAGAAAGCTGGTACTGACACAGGAATGCTGCTACCAGCTTGTTGCACCATTCAATCTGCGCAGTGAGCTGGTAAAATTGCGTGTGGCACAAAAAATTGGGTTCACGCCTGGTTTCTCACTGCACACAAGTTACCAGCACTGTTTTGCCGGTAGGACTTGCATGGTGGCCCATATTGGAGACCAGATGTGATGGCCTCAACAGCAGGCCATCGAAGTCCCTGGATGGTCAGGGACAGGGCGGCAAGGGTGGGGAGCTCTGCGGACGTGGGGTGATTGGCTGCAGGTATGAGGCCGTTCGTGGAGGGGTCATGGTAGGGGACGCATTGGGCGCGTACTGATGCCGGTGACCTGTATTGCCATGGGTGGGTGGGATGGCAGGAGGAATATCAGGGCACCTGTGCAATTGGGCCCCAAGCAGTCTGCAGTCATCTTCAACTCAGCTTAGGCTCCGCAGTCCCCCAAACTGGTGAGAATCACACTTTATTTCTGTCAGAGAAGTGCCATACTGTTCGGCGCTTCGAATTTCTTTTGCACCCCTGTGTCAAATAGTCTCCTTCTGCGATGTTACCATTCTATCACTATACGGTTCCCCATTTGGAGAAGGGGGATCTTCAAAGGAGGGTAGGTCAAAGGCATGATTGTGGGGACAGTCAGGACACATTTAAAATGACCGGTTAGGATCTTTTCTACATCAAATCTCACTGACAGGTTGGAAACCATGTATGCTTTAAGCAGGTCACGTGTAATTGATAACCTCCTGGACATGCTTATCATTAATACATGATTTTGCCATTGAAATTAAGCTCCTCTGGGATGGCAAATTTCTACATCTGAATTCAGGAAATTTAAAATATTGGGAACAGGAATGCATCAGGATTTTTGGAATTCTCTGGTTCATTAAGCTCATGAGTAATGTTCTGACTTGATGTTGCTTTTTCCATTATCCTTCATATTTACACTGTTCCACAATTTAGAGTTTGCTTTCAACAAGAGTTTAATTTTTGGCTAATATTTTTTAACCACTTTTGGAGAGGTACCACGTCAGGTTAAATTTATCAAGTGACAACCGGCCAAATACTAAGTTGAGAGCAGAAGTGAAGAGGAAAATAAGATTGGTGTGATGCTGAATATAAAAGTTAACCCCAAAATTTTCCAGCATGTCAATAGTAAGCAGGTAGTAAGAGGTGTGGTGGGGCCTATTAGTGGTAATTAAGTTGATATATATCAAGGATGATGATGAGGCATAGGGCAAGGATCTAGCAAGGAAGAGGATGGTGACAAATGGATGGGGTGCATATTGATAAGTAGGATGCCCTGGAAACACAGTTAACTAAGTTACCTAATCCAGATGGCTTGCATTCAGGCTGTTTAGGGAAGTGGGGCTGGAGATAATGCAAGGGCTTGTCATAATGTTCTAATCCTCCCTAGATATAAGACAGCTACTAGTGTATTGACATGTGGGAAACGTGACACCCTTTTTCAAGAAAGTATATGAGGACATTTAGTAACTGCAGGCCAGCAGCAATGGTGAATAAGGTTTTAGAAACAAAACCATTGGAAAAGTTGCTTGGAGAGGTTTTAGGTAGTTATGGAGAAACAGCATGGATTTTTAAAAGGCAAATCATACTTGACTAATCCAATTAAATTTTTTGATGAAGTAACAGAGAATGTTGATGAATAAAGTGCAGTGGATGTTGTTTAAATGGATTTTAATACCACAGACTTGAAGCTCATGGATAGGCGGGCCAGTATCAGCTTGGATTAACAATTGGTTTAAGGGCAAATAAACAGCGAGTCATGCAAAATAGCTGTTTTTCTAATAGGAGTGGTGTTCCAAATGAGCAGACAAACGTCAGATGGAATTAATACAGAGAATCTTGGGATCACAAATAGAGCCACTGAGTACACAAACAGGAAAGTTTTGCTGAACATTTATAAAAGATCTGGTAAGGCCGTTGCTAGAGAGCTTTGTCCATGTTTGATCACCACAAAATTAGGAAGGATGAAAGTTTCCTTAAAATGATGCACAGAACACTTACTAGAATGGTTCCATGGATGAGAGAGTTCAGCTATAAATTTAGGCTGGAGAACTGCAGTTTGTATCTCTTTGGGGCAAATGAGATTGAGGGGAGATATGATAAAGTGTGCATATGATTATGACAGGGTCAGATAAACTAGACAAAAGATTTGTGCAAAAGATATAGCTGGAATGTGAGAAAGAACATTTTAAAAAATGTAGTGATTGGTAATAGACTGGAATTCCCTGCTTATGATAGAGGTGGAAGCAGAGATAATCAATGATTTCAAAATGAAACTAGACTGGCACTTAAGGGAAGGAAACTAGCAGGGTTACTTGATGTAGGTTGGTTGGGATGGGGGAAATGGAAATGGGACTGACTAAATTGCATGATAGAGAGCTGGCAAGGACTCCAAGCTGCATGGCTTCTTCTGTGACATAACTAGGACTCCTCAGATTATTGTTGAACATGTGAGTAGTCCATTAAAATTTATTGACAAGACTTTTTCTTTGTGCTCTATATTTTTCACTTTCTTTAGGCAAAGAGAAAAGCATGTCCCCGTATAATTAATAGGAAGATAGAAAAATGACATCTATTTTTAGTTGCTATGAGACGCAGAAGTAGTGCTCTCATTGCTTCACCAATTGTGCTCTGAGCAGCAAGATATTTCCTGTCTAATACAAAAAACATCAATGAAATACTCTGGCATGATCAATACATTTTGAATGTGATGGGTGGTATTCAAGAGCTTTATCTCATTGATTTGACACTTAAATAACGGACACGCAAGTGGCTCAATTTTTCTGCTAAAAGCTGAATAACTTCATTGTAACTGAAAAGAGATGCATTGCTAAAGCTTTTCATCATGCACTCATCAGGAATGCCAAATTCCAAAAAGAAATCACAGCTTCAGCAACATCTCTCTTTTCTGCAATATTCAAGGTCTGAATTATCAAGCAATATTTTAATTGTCCTTAAAGATAACTGGTACATGTCATTAGGCATAAACAGATTAGACCTAGCCTTGTAAGAGCAAAGTACAGCTAATGATGGAAATCTGAAATAAGAACAAAAAAACTCAGCCATATTTGGGAAACATACACATGTCCTCTTCCAGTTCAGAACTGGAAGCATTCAGCTACAAATGCCAGAATTCTACCATACCCACCCATCACAGAATTGGAGTGGGCGAGGGGCAGACAACGGAAATGTCCGTTGACCTCGGATGGAATTTTTGGTCTTGCTAAAATGAGGCCATAAAATCCTGCCCATAAGAGTGTTTAAACAATGCAAGGAAATGGTGCTGGATGGAGGGGAGAAAGAAACAACTGAAAAGGTGCATTTACAATTGAAGGCAAGGGACATTAAAATGACAAAAAAAAAGGGATGATAGCACCAGTGCAAGAAATAAAGTAATTCAGGAAAGTGTCTGGAGGTGTAAATTAAAAAAGCACTATCACCACCAATAGCTGTAACCCACTGCCACCTTCCTACCCCTGCCCACCAAAAAAAGGAGCAAAGTTTATGGCCGGAATCAGCTGACCTCACTGACAGCTGTGATTCACCAGTCCTGCTGCAGTGAATGGAGATTTGACTGAGCAACAAATTCTCCGTTCTTGCTGGCAGTGGCAGCAGAGCATGCGGGATTGGTCAATTCCAGCTTATGATCCAAAATTTTTGAAGTGAGTCCAAAGGACTATACAATGCCTAGCCAAAAGCTGAAGTCCTGCTCCTAGAGCTTAACTGGAACAATGTAGGAGGCAAAAAGGTTTGTGTGGGAATGGAGCAGAGAATTGAATGCCTGCAACAGAACGTTCAAGGTGATGTCTGTGGATTCAATGGAGTTGTTTTACAAGGTGATCACCTAATTCAAGGTGCATCACAATGATATAAACAAGACCACATTGTGAGAAGCAAGTATAGTAACTTAAATTGAAACTGTAAATAAATTGCAGTTTCACCAAAAGGAGTCTTCAACACTGAGAAGGGAGGAGGGAAAAAAAGAGCAAGTGCTACACCTGCTGTGTTTGCATGGTAAGGTGAATTGATGTAGGTGGGATGACTGATGAGTGGGCCACTTCCCAGGAGCACAATGGGATTCTCCTAGATCTTACCTTCTGTCCCACCAGCTTCCATATTCAACAGGTCATCCTCTGCCATCTCCAGTGCGATGCCATTGCCAAACGAATCTACACTTGCCCTTTCAGCCTTTTGATGCAACTTCCATCAGTCCTTGTCATTCTGATCCACTTTACAACACCCCACCTTTTCCATGTAAGTGCAAGAGATACAACACCTGCTCCAGTATCTCCTCTCATTCCACCCTCCAAGACCCTAACACTCTTTCCATCAGAAACAGCGATTTATTTACGCCTCTTCCAATTTTGCACTATAATTACAGTGCATAGTGCTAGTTTGTGTATACTGGGAAGATGAAATGCAAATTGGGTGATGGTCTTGTAGAACACCAACATTCAGTCTGCAAGTGTGACCCTAATTTTTCAGTTGCCTGTAATTTTAATTCTCCATTTTATTTCACTCTGACCTCTCTGCTCTTGGCTTTTTAACACCATTCCAATGAAACTAAATATATGCTGGAGGAACTGCACCTCATCATTTGACTCTGCATTTTACAGTTAATGTCAATTTTAGATAATAACCTATTATTTTTGGGGGGTGTAGTTGCTGGTGTTGATTGTTTTCTTTTGGCTACACCTCTACTAGACACATTTTTGTTTGTCTGTCCCAATTATGTTCTCTTTTTGCCAGGAGTATCATCCCTTCAATATTGCTTTCAAACTTATACCACAAAACTTTCCCAGTTGTTGCTTTGTCCTCTAATGATGCTTAGGAGCACTTAGGAAGTGCACCTAAGCACTCCCTGTTCTGAGGAGTCACTGAACTGAAATCTTAGCTGTTTTGCTCTCTACCGATGCTATTAGATTTACTGGTTATTTCCAGTGTTTTCTCTTTCTGGCTCAGCAAACTTAAACTGAATATAAAGTCAAATATTTAATTTCTTAAATACCAAATACTGCACATGGCTTTCAGTTAACATGCCATAGTGACTGGCTCAGTACAATAACTAAATGAGTGAAGAACTAATGTCGCAAATGCACAAGCTTGGCAAAACCAATATTTGACTAGTATCTATTGGTTTAAATAGTCCATCATACTGTTAAGATCAACGTATGAGATAAGGTCAATTCTTTTGCAGACTTGATTAAGTAAAACTGAATCTAAATATGCTGCTAGGCTACTGAATCATGATTTAATATAATAAATACATGAAGCTAGGCCTTCATAAGCTCATTTAAAGCACCCCACAATGATACTGAACATTGCATCCTTTTATTTTTTTCAAGCCCATTGTTTAGCTTTAAAGGATTAAGTAACAATGTTGTATGGGTCCATTGTTAAGGAACCGTGAAAAATCTGTGATCAGTGTTCTTCATGCCGATTCATCCTGTATTTCTACCAAGAATAGTTTAACATAGAAGAGATAATTACAGTTTATGAAAAACTGGCATTATCAATTAAAATAATTTAAATAATTACCGCTTTCAACTAATATCCTGACCGTGACACATAGTGATGATCAAATAGAACTCCTACAAATACCTTTTAAAATTAACAAAATAACAGAAAATACTAAGTAACTGACTCTCTGAGATGCGCATTTGTATAAATTTGATTTAATTCAGTTCCTAGAAAAGGCTTGATAGACAAATCTCTTGCCAGTACAACTGGTTACTTGTTATTAACTAGTCCAGTTAGAAGCAACTTCTGTTGTCAATTTCAATTTAAGTACAATAAGGCTTCAACAATTAATTAAATTCAATTGAATTACAATCTCACACATTTTATTAACACTATTATGGATAATATCACACAATCCAGGACATGAAAATTACTCCAATTCACACTTAAGAAAAATTAAAAAACACACATTGGGGGTTGACAAAAGTTAACACAAAAAAGAGATAATGAATAGTACAAAAAAAATCAATTAATTGTATTGCTGTTCTAAATATAATTCCTGGATAAACTATGCTAATAAACTGTCCCACTTGAAGTGCATTTTTTTGTTGCAGACTGACATGCAGTTGGTATACAAGTGATGTAGGAAGATTTTGGTAAACTATTCTTTAATACTGTAAATGGAAATTCAATGTGTATCATGCATCCAATTAGCATGGATTCTATCATAGCCCATTACTCAGTTTGTATTTCTGTCCTGGATTATGGATTATTCTATTTTTGTAAACAATAATATTTGTTTAATGCGTCGTGAAACTTGATGCAAATGATTTGCCTTCTTGTTCATTTCCTGATTCCTGTGATCATTCTTCAAAGTGAGATGCTTGTGATGACTATTTCCATTGGTCAGTTTAGGGTCCATCAGGGTCATAAACCCAAAACTGTATTGATTGATAGCTCTCAAAAATCTGATAAATGTGCAATTACCAAAATATTTGCCTTGTCTACTACAGGTCACAAAATCCCAGATCTGATAATAAGCCCCTTAGTCATGTCCTCAATGTCTTTGACCGAGGCAAGAACCACCAATCATGTTGTCTGCTGTTGATCACTAACCAGTGCTCAGTTTTGAAAATTTTTGGGCCCATATCAAGTTGAAAAACAACTGTGATGGCATCTGGAGGTGGACATGCACCAGCTCGGCTCATCAAGGAAGAATAGCTCTTACAGCGAGACGCTGCATGGGTGCTATAGCCTGCAGAACCATACCCCAGCAGGAGTTAGAGGGAGGAAAATAAAAGTAATAAAACATGTGCACACAAACCCCCTGCCCTATTTGCAATTTAATACTGGAGGGGGAAAAAGAGCTCTCGGTCAGTTATATCAACCCAGGCAGCTTAGCAGACAATGCTCTTGCCTGAAGCTCAGTGAGGAGCTGCATGTGAAGTATCCATACTTCAGCAAGGATGCCCTCATTGAAACCTGCTACCTACAACATCAGAGTAGGGCATGAACTGCATTGCCAGTGGTTAGAGGTAATTGTGGCCAAGAACCTTCCAGTCTGAATCTGGACTTTGCCTTATAAAAAGCTGAGTCCACTCAATGTCCGGGTGGTGTAAAACCATAGGCAGCAAATAAAAGAGATCAAGGGAAGAATCCTGGCAGCAATCATGATCAATGCTCTTTTAAAGCTGTGCTTGTGTGGGGCCATGGAGCAATAGACGATACTCCTAAAATATCACAAAAAACTCCTTTAAGGTTCTGGTCATTGAAATGAAAAAAACATGCAAATCAAAAATGATTTAAAGGAAACTTTGATCACAGTCAGCTATACCAGGTGCATTTCAGTCACTGCAGCAAACTAAAGGAGAGCAAGGACTGATTGCTCTCGCATGCAAGCCATGCACATGTACACAGCATACATACAATGTCATGTTACCACATGAAATATGATAGAACAATCCATTGACATGCTGAACCAATATTTCTACTGCCTAGATAACTCTGGAGAGGATCCATGATACTCAGCAGGGTAGGTATCAGGATTCACTGTGACCTGCTGCATGCTGCACATCACCACAATTGAGGTGAATACCGTTGGGAGAGGTGGGGACAAAGGGATAAGTACTCGGAAGGGAGTAATTAACCAATACTGACCTTCTTCTAGTTGGCTGTCCATTAACAGATAAAACAATGACAAATACCAGTAACTGCAACCCCAATTTTCTATTCACCAACATCCCTTCTGTAACTGACTATCACAGGATCCTCTTAACCACAAAAGAAATAAAAGCATTCCAAACCAATTTTTACCCAAATAATGATGTATGGCATACAGAAATCAATGAATCACTCTTGTGCATTCTCTTGTTACCTGTCTTGCCTTTTCTGCTCCTCCAAATACTATCCCAATACCTACAGCATAGCTGATGAAAGGCTGGCGACTTCCAGTGCATGAGACCACAGATGATCTGGGAGGACAATCTTAAGCCATTCCTGGTCTATAAGATGGCTGTGAACTGTGTCATCTCAGCGTAAGCAACATTAGCAGAGCATGGGCAGTAGCAGCAAGGGCACTGACATTGGCAGAAGTGGGAGGATAAATGCAGTTTTTTTAAATAACAGGTTTGTGGTCCATGGAGTAACTGCCACTCTCAGGGTGGCATCTCAGCAATTCTAATAGTCTGTTAGAGGACAGATTGCAGGACTGCAGTGACAGCTTATAAGCCCTACTGAATATTGTATTCTGTAGCTACAATGGTGGTAGTCTAAGCTTACATGTCAGCAAGCTAATCTTGTATGACAGTCAGTTTCCACTACAATTCTGAGACACAGGGGTGTATTTCATTTGTGCTCCCACTGGGTGTGTTTTTGGTAGATAGGAAGGTCATGCAAAATAACTTCACCATCTTCCCATCCACCCCTGAGTTCACCACCATAACATAGGGAGTACCAAAATGGGCAGCCTATCTGCCATATCTCAACAGATAATCAAGGTCAAATATGCTTGTTATCAAGTCAATTGACCCTGACAATATAATGCCCATGCCATAAATCCTTTGCCAGGGGCACTTGGGCAGGAATGTGCAGCTGACTTTTCAGAAAATCTCTTCAAAGGGTGGGAAGGGAAAGTTGGGGATTGCCTTTTGCCAATCAGAGGTATCGCTATCCCCTTCCACACAAAGGTAGAACCTTCCTTTCTGCTACTCACCTGCAACCTTAAACTTACACTCCTCCCCCACCTCTAACTTGTCCAGATCTCCCCTGCTTCTGGGGCTCCACAGGGCTTCTTCCTACCCTTCTTTGTAGTCCTGGCAGTGTCCAGTAATCCTGTTGCTGCCAGGACTGATGGTGCTACTGACCAGAATGGCTGGCAGCTCCCAAGAGTTTTGCTGCTTCCCCAAAGAGAAGTTGTCCCACTTGGACCTTGTTTAGCCCACCCATAGCGCATGACAGCTAGAGTGGGTCAGCTCCATATAGACTTTGCTTTTGTTTGGAGAAGCCTTCCACCCCCACATAGTATGCAATCCATTGAGTGACAGCTGCTTGCCCTGCAATGGAAGCTATGAGATTTTTCAGGCACAGACATTATTGGGTGATGCATTCATTAAGGTACCACACAAAAGTTAACCCATGGAAAGTGACTGGCCCGGATGGGCACGGCACTTGGATCCTGCGCAGACCAGCTCATGGGGGCATTTGCAGACATCTATAACCTCTCTTTGCAGTGATCTGAGATTCCCTACCTGCTACAAGAAGATGACCTGCATCCATGTACTAAAGAAAAGCCAGGCAGTGTGCCTTAATGACCAAGGCCCAATGGCTCTGACATCCATCATTATGGAGTGCTTCGAAAGATTAGCCATGTCACGGATCAACTCCAACCTTTCAGATTGCCTGGGTCCACTTCAGTTTGCCTATTGCCACAGCAGGTCCACAGCAGACGCCACCTCTCTGGCCCTACATTCAACCCTGGAACACTTGGGTAGTAAAGATACTTGTATCAGACTCCTATTTATTGTCTACAGCTCAGCCGCCAACACCATTATTCCTAGAAAACTCATCTCCAATCTCCATAGCCTAGGGTTCAGCTCCCCCCCTCTGCGACTGGATCCTAGAGTTCCTATCCCTCAGATCATAATCAATAAGGATAAACAACGACACTTCCTCCGCACTACACCGATGCCCTGCAAGGCTGTCCTCAGCCCCTTACTATACTCCTTATACAACTATGTGTGGCCAAATTCCACTCCAACTCCATTTTGAAGTTTGCTGATGACATCACCATAGTGAGTTGGATCTCAAACAATGATGACAGGGAGTACAGGAAAGAGACAGAGAATCTGGTGAAATGGTGCAACAACAATAATCGCTCCATCATTGTTAATAAAACGAAGGAGACAGTCAGACTGGAGGAAGCATAACGGAGGACATGCTCTGATCTACATCAATGGGAATGAAGTAGAAATGTTCAAGAGCTTCAAGTTCCTTGGTGTCTAGATCACTAATAAACTGTCCTGGCCCCTCCAAACTGATGCTACAAAACACCCACCAATGTCTGAACTTTCTCAGGAGGTGAAGGAAATTCGGCATGCCCACTACAACTCCCACCAATTTTTACACTATTGAAAGCATCCTTTCTGGACGGTTAACATCTTGGATTGTCTCCTGCTCTGACCGTGACTGCAAGAAACTACAAAGGGTTATAAATGTAGCCCAGTTCATCAAGCAAACTAACCTTCCAAGCATTAACTTCATCTACACGTAATTACCTCAGGGGTTGAGGTAATAAGCAGTGGATAACGAAGGAGGTGAAGGAAAATGTTAAATTAAAAGCAGAGGCGTTTAGAGTAGCTAAGAGTAGTGGGCGAGAAGAGGATTGGGAGAGGTTTAAATGTCAACAAAGATTGACAAAGAAGTTGATAAAGGAGGGTAGGAGAAACTATGAAGCTGGGCTAGCGCTTAATATAAAAGAAGGATAGCAAGAGTTTTTATAAATATATAAAAAGGAAGAGGCTGGCTAGGGTGAACGTTGGTCCCTTAGAGGATGAGAAGGGGGACTTGGTGGTAGGGGATGGGGATACGGCGGAGGTCTTGAATAATTTTTTTGTTTCGGTCTTCACGGAGGAGGACGTGAATAATTTGCCGGATGTTAGAGATGGAAAGGTGGTAGGACTGGAGGGTCTCGATGACATTACTGTTACTAGAGAGGTGGTGCTCGACAGACTGGAGGGGCTGATTGTGGACAAGTCCCCAGGACTGGATGGAATGCATCTGAGGGTCCTGAAAGAAATGGCGGAGGTGATAGTGGATGCCTTGGTGGTTATTTTCCAGATGTCGCTGGATTCCGGGGAAGTGCCGGAAGATTGGAAAGTGGCTAACGTTACGCCGTTGTTTAAGAAGGGTGCCAGGCAAAAGGCGGGGAATTATAGGCCTGTTAGTTTAACGTCTGTTGTAGGTAAAATGTTAGAATCCGTCATCAAGGAGGAAATAGCGAGGCATCTTGAGGGGAACTGCTTGATAGAGCAGACGCAGCACGGTTTCCTTAAAGGGAAGTCGTGTCTGACAAATTTACTGGAGTTCTATGAGGATGTGTCTAGGGCGGTGGATAGAGGAGAGCCAGTGGATGTGGTCTTTCTGGATTTTCAGAAGGCGTTTGACAAGGTACCTCACAAGAGGTTATTACAGAAGGTCAGGGGGCATGGAGTTGGGGGTAGGGTGTTAGCGTGGATAGAGGACTGGTTGTCAAATAGGAGGCAGAGAGTGGGGGTCACTGGGTGCTATTCGGATTGGCGGATGGTGACTAGTGGAGTGCCCCAGGGGTCGGTGCTGGGGCCTCAGCTATTTACCATTTATATAGATGATCTGGAGGAGGGAACCGAGTGTAGGGTGTCGAAATTTGCTGATGACACCAAAATTGGTGGGAAGGCAAATTGTGCGGAGGGTGGGGAGAGTCTACAGAAGGATCTAGATAGGCTGGGCGAATGGGCCAGGAAATGGCAAATGGAATTTAATGTTGGCAAGTGCGAGGTGGTCCACTTTGGTAGGAATAATGGTAGGAAGGATTATTACTTACGTGGAGAAAAACTGCAGCAGGTGACGGTGCAGAGGGACCTCGGGGTCCTTGTGCATGAGTCGCAAAAACCCAGCTTGCAGGTGCAGCAGGTGGTCACGAAGGCGAATGGGATGCTGGCCTTCATCGCGAGGGGGATTGAATATAAAAGTAGGGAGGTCTTGCTGCGGCTGTATAGGGCATTGGTGAGGCTGCAGCTGGAGTACTGTGTGCAGTTTTGGGCGCTGTACTTACGCAAGGATATTTTAGCCTTGGAGGGAGTGCAGAGGAGGTTTACTAGGCTGATGCCGGAGTTGAGGGGGTTGAGCTATGAGGAGAGGCTGAATAGATTAGGCTTGTACTCGTTAGAGTTTAGAAGAATGAGGGGAGATCTCATTGAGACGTATAAGATGATGAATGGGATGGATAGGATAGAGGTGGAGAGACTCTTCCCGCTCAGAAAGGATAGTAGGACTAGGGGGCATAGCCTCAAGATAAAGGGGGGGCGGTTTAGAACAGAGTTGAGGAGGAACTTCTTCACTCAAAGGGTGGTGAGTCTCTGGAATTCTCTGCCCGTTGAAGTGGTGGAGACTACCTCGCTAAATATTTTTAAGACGCGGGTTGATGGGTTTTTGATGAGAGAGGGGATTAAGGGTTATGGGGAGAGGGCGGGAATGTGGAACTGAGCCATGACAGATCAGCCATGATCTTATTGAATGGCAGGGCAGGCTCGAAGGGCTAGTTGGCCTACTCCTGCTCCTATTTCTTATGTTCTTATGTACACTTCCTGCTGTCTTGGCAAAGCAGCCAGCATAATTAAGGATTCCACCCAACCCGGACATTCTCACTTCCACCTTCTTCCATCGGGAAAAAGATACAAAAGTCTTGCGATCATGTACCAACTGATTCCAGAACAGCTTCTTCCCTGCTGTTAGACTTTTGACTGGACATACTTTATATTAAGTTGATCTTTTTTTCTACACCAAGCTATGAATATATTCTACATCCCCTCTTCTTCTGTGAATGGTATGCTTTGGCTGTATAACACACAAAAAGCAATACTTTTCACCGTATACTAATATATGTGACAATAATAAATCAAATCTAATCTGTGCCTGCCATCAAGCGCCTATCCTAATCCCATTTTCCAGCACTTGACCCATAGCCTTGAATGCTATGGCATAGTTAAGGATTATCATATCAGATCAGTCATGATCTCATTAAATAGTGGAGCAGACTCAATGGTCCGAATGGTCTACTTCTGCTCTGACATCTTATAGTCTTACAGCTACCCAGAAAAAAAAATTGGAAAGGATGGCCTCTAGATTCTACCTGAAGTATTGTGCCACATTGGTGCTGGAGTCCTCAATGCACCTCAGTATTGAACACAGGTCTCTTAATACAATGAGAGTTTATTGTGCATTGCCATCAGGGTTCTTCTGTAAGCTGCTCAGAAGTCCTGAACAGCACAACTAGTATGTGACTTCGCCCTCCGAAGAGTTGGTACCTGTACAATTCTTGCCCCTGCCCTGGTTCAGGTCATTCATCCCTGGTGTTTCTGCATGTGTAGATAGAACATAGAACATTACATCGCAGTACAGGCCCTTCGGCCCTCAATGCTGCGCCAACCAGTGGAACGAATCTAATAACCCTCTAACCTAAACTATTCCAATGTTATCTATATGCCTATCCACTGACCATTTGAACGCCCTTATAGTTGGCAAGTCCACAACTGCTGCAGGCAGGGCATTTCACGCCCTTACTACCCTCTGAGTAAAGATCCTGCCTCAAATTTGAATCTTGATACAGGCAATATAATTATCTCAGTAGAAGTATGGAATACGGAATCAAGTGACGGGCTGCAATTTCATTATTGCTCTCTTCTGTTTCTCTAATGCTGAGTCCCATTACATCTGTTAAGCATTTGAAAGGAAAAAGGAATAAGGGCTACATCATGCCAAGAGAAACTGGGAAGAGAGTGGTGCTGAATTAAGGGATGCATGCTTATGCTATCAGCAGCTTCCAAAAATCAGAAGAAAATGTGCAATGAGGGGAAAGTAGGATGCAAGACGGATTTGATTTGGAGATAGTCATCTTCAATTATCTCAGCCCCACCAATGGCATCCCAATAATTGCCATCACCTTTAGGGGGCTAAAGCTGGCACAGCGTGTAACCAGTAAGATGTGGAGGTGATGTTTGCAGTTTTGCCAAGTGTGAGGGTGAGGTGAAGCATATGAAATATTGGGTACAAGTCCTGATTGGTAGGCAAGTGGAAGAGATTTAGGAATTGAATGGTTGATGGAAAGTGCATTTGAAGATGCATGCACTGAACTTCACAAGTGTGAGATCACTGAAATTCTTGCAACATTGCATCCAGGTCCTCAATGCTCGACTCTGACGATACTGTGCCTTTAAGAAATGTATTTATCTTAAGGTTATTGTGAAGATATGTTTAAAAGCCTGCTCTGTTTTAACAGGGCTAGTCTGTCTACTCCAGATGGCCCACGGGTTGAGAGTGCAGAAGAATGATCTTAGATAATGTGGTGTTTGCTTTAATCTGAGCTAATACATTTGTTTATTTTGGATGTTTCCCTGGGGTTTCAGGGTAAGGTTTAATTAATTTGATTGACAAGACAAAGAGCTAATGTGAAGAGTTAAGCTTATAGAGACAAGCAAATTTGGCCTGCGTCTGCACAAAGCAAGAAGTGTTTTTCTGTCTCTCTGGAGTCTGCTGTTTGGGACCTGCTAGGAGAAATAGGTCTCTCTGCAAGTGTTCTGGACATTTAAGAACTGGCAGTCTGCATAAGCATGTGTTGTTTGATAACTGTGTGTGAAAACTTGGAATGGATAGAGATAGGTTAGCAGTTAAAAATTGTATATTGTCATATTTAAGTAGTTCAATTGGTAAAACTCAAGCTAATTAATTTGTTATATTTAAAACAGAGCTGTTAAAATAAAGTTTGTTTTGGTAAAAGCCTCCTTGTGAGCCAATAGGATCACTTGGTGGTGTTACACCAACCAAAAATCAAAAAAGTAGTTAGGATCTAATCTAACATGGTAACATATTTTGGGGTTTCTGATCTGGTCCCCAACAACTCCCAGCATTGATCTCAACTATTGTGTTTTCCTACTGCTTTTTGACCACGTGTTTGAAGGGCCAGTCTGGCACTCTAGCAGTGCCAACGGAGTGAGAATCAGCATCGGCCGAGGTGTTGAAAGGAGGAAGACAACATCTCCCAGTATACTGGGAGATAAGGTTGCCAGCACAATGGCATCCATAGGCTGCAGGCAAGGCTCCGTCCCTCTCCCTGGTGGCAAGAAACACATCTGAATTCTTTTTCTAAGTGTCGTACAGTTGCATCTGAGAATCACACCCATAAAATGGGTATGATTCTCTCCTGTTTTCAGGCTCATTTGGCACTTAAAATTTTTTGGTAAGATCACCGCCATGATGTTTTGCCCTGTGTTCTCGTCGTATAACCTGGTCTCGATGTTTTTCTCTTCCTCTCCCCCACCCTCAACTATTTCTCATCTTAGATGGTTTAAGCAAATCAAACAATGTACATATTTAATGGGTAACCATGATCAAAGCTGAAGAAACGTTCTGAATGTCAGTAGGAATTGGCTCAATTGTGAACCTTGCTCTCTGGTTACCTTCAACAAATGTTAGTGTTCTACCAGCCCATTTGTGGTAAGACAAGGAGCGGATTGGATGTGTTGAATCATTTAAATAGTTTGTGAATTCTTGCAAAATGTACAGCCCCCCATTATTCCTCCCAGTAACTGAATCTGCTGAAAATTTCATCTAGTCTTTCAATAGTTCTCAGAGGACGTACTTTGTATTGGTAACTTCAGGCCATTTCAAGGGCATGTCAGCCAGAATGGAGAGAAAATGCGCTTTGAATGGTCTGACATAAACTGTGTATACTTTGCCGTGTCTCTTCTGGCCATTCAAGAATGTAATGGAATTAATGGCAGCAGCTTCCATTCTTTACACAAGATGAACTTATTCCCACCTTCTGGCTATCTCCTTCAGTCTTACAATGCCACAGTGATCTTTGTGTAATTAGTATATTACACATTTCCTTAATAATGAAGTGATATCTCATTTCCCAGAGGAGAAAATCAGGAAGTTTGAGTCTTTGGGTGGAATATAACTTTAACTTATGGTTTATTCCAGTGGTCTTGCCATGAAGATGCCATGCTCATGATTTCTGATAATATTGGATCATTTCTGGTATGTTTTTTAAACTTGGTATGCAGTTACAGGAGTGTAATCTACTTGCTTGAAATAGAAAGTAATTTCATACCAACTGTTTATTGACGAATCACTGGCTAAGGGAGTTGGGAGAGTCCATCAATGTTCCCCTGTCGGTTTGCCTGAAGATACTTTGTGTACGTGTGCTGATAACAGCAATGCCCTCCTCTGCATCCTGCTTGCAGCCAGTGATGAAATCCTATTTTGGGTCCCAAATATCATTTTAAAGGGGACAATGGTCCATCAATAAAGCATATTGCTTCCCATACAGGAAATAGTAAAACTGTTGTATTCTGAAAAGGATTCTAAGGTGTTCTTTCTCTATCTGTGCAAAATTGATTTCTACATTATTCAAGGACCTTGATGCAAAAGGTAGCAGCTTCTCTTCACCAGATGGCGTTATGTGGGAAACCACCATCCCCAACCCACAAGATGATGCATCACATACCAATTACAAAGGTAAATTTGGATCAATGTTTAAGGCTTCTGACTTTAGTAGTGCCTCCTTAGTCTGTACAAAGACTCTTGCTCTGATCCACCACTTCCATTTTCTGCTTTGACACATGTTGTGTAAGTGTTTCAGAATAGCAGCTAGATGAGAGACAAGTTTTATAATAATTTAGTAAGCCCAAAAAAATTGAAGTTGATTGATATTGAGGTGCAAGTGCCTCAGTAATAGCTTTGACTTTTGAAAATGACTTATGCAGTTCCTTTGCAACAATGACATAACCCAGATATTCAATTGAAGATAGTAAAAATTCATGTTTGTCTTTCAGGAATTTTAACTGAAGTTGACTGACATTGAGGCACTCAGAAATGGCTTTGACTTTCAAAGGTAACTTGTGCAGTTCCTTTGTGTCCATGACATGACCCAGGTATTCGATCGAAGATTGGAAAAATTAACATGCGTCTTCCTGGAATCTTAATCTTTTAAGCTCTGATGTGCCATCTTGGTTGAGGAGATGTTCTCCCTCATTATTTCCAATAAATGAGACATTATCCAAGTAACACTGGACTCCTTCCAATCCACTTAAATTTTGATCCACCACTTCAAACAATGCAGGTGAAAAGGTGATGTCAAATGGTAGTCTTTTATATTGAAATACATTTGTCATGATCATCAACTATTGTTGTGAATCAGGATCCACATCCATTTGTAGATATGCTTGACTGAGGTCAACTTTACTGAAATGTTGGCCTTGAGACAAAGGGTACTGCTGTGCATACAGAACAGGATTGATAGTTACATTATAATGTCACAAATATATACTAATCTTCACCATTGGTACAATTGGCCTAATCACGTTAATGAGTTTGCGGACTCCTGTTTTAACCAGCCACTCTAATTCTGCCTCTCCTTTGGGGTTTATTGCACTGACCTAATCTTGAAGCATGTTGCCTGACTCACATTCTTAATCTTGAAACTTAACTGAGAAAACCTTTCCCCATATTGATGACAATGACATGTTTCATCAAGAATGTTAGTAGACCTGCCTCGAAATGTCATGAGATTTACCTCAGGCCAATTTAAATTGGACTGGGAGGCACTAACTGGGGGGAGAGTGGGGCAGGGGGAAATGAGGGGCTAATGTGCACATGCCAATCTCTCTGCACTGAGATCAGTGTGTGTGTATGGCCCACCTAGTGCTGTACTGCCAGCCTCTTGGGTGGGAATAAGCCCTGCCCACCACTTACTGGAATGAATCCTGCTGAGGCACTCTGCAATACTCAGTGTCTGAGATTTGCTCTGGTAAATACACCTAACTATCAGGTGGGAAATACTCCCATTTTCCCACATATTGGGAGCTTTAGATTTTTTTGGGAGAATCCCAGCCCTGGTGTTTTCCAACTAGGTTCTTGCCATTAATGCTGGATAGCTTCCTTTAACTATGTGCAAGGAAAAATCTGCAGACTGTTCATTCAATTGCACTATGGCTCCTCACTTCTCCAGTATAGATTTTTAATATTCCAGTATTATCTTGAGGGTTACAAGGCAATATGTTGAAACTTTTCTTGGTAAACTGTTTCTGGTACCAACGAAACTGCAGTTCCAGTGTCAACTTCCATTGCAATTGAATGGACAATCCGCAGATCTTTCCTAGCACATAGTTAAAGGAAACTATCCAGCATTAATGGCAAGAACCTAGCTGGAAAACATCAGGGCCGGGATTCTTCCAAAAAAAATCTAAGCTCCCAACATGTGGGAAAATGGGAGTATTTCCCACCTGATATTTGGGTGTACTTGCCAGAGCGAATCTCATTCACTGAGCATTGCAGAGTGCCTCAGTGAGATTCATTCCAGTAAGTAGTGGGCAGGGCCTATTCCCAACCAAGAGGCTGTCTGTCCAGTAAAGCAGTTACCCAATGACAGTTTGTCGCACCAGCACTAGCCTGAAAGTTTAATGACAGTTCATCTTCAGACTGTGACTAGAGTCCTTTTATGCACCCTTTGCATACCATGTGGATACATAAGAACATAACTAGGAGCAAGAGTAGGCCATTTGGCACCTCAAGCCTGCTCCACCATTCAGTAAGATCATGGCTGCTTTTTTTGTGGACTCAGTTCCACTTACCCACCCGTTCATCCTTAATACCTTTACTGTTCAAAAATTATTCTATCCTTGCCTTAAAAACATTCAATGAGGTAGCCTCAACTGCTTCACTGGGCAGGGAATTCCACAGATTCACAACCCTTTTAGTGAAGTTCCTCCTCAACTCAGTCCTAAATCTGCTTCCCCTTATTTTGAGGCTATGCCCCCTAGTTCTAGTTTCACCTGCCAGGGAAACAACTTCCCTGCTTCTACCTTATCTATCCCCTTCATAATCTTACAGGTTTCAATAAGATCTCCCCTATTCTTCTGAATTCCAATTATAGCCCCAGTCTACTCAGTCTCACCTCATAAGCCAAGCCTCAAGAACAGAATCAACCTAGTCAATCTCCTCTGCATCCCCTCCAATGCCAGTATATCTTTTTTCAAGTAAGGAGGCCAAAGCTATACGCAGTACTCCAGGTGTGGCCTCACCAGCAGCTTACACAGCTGCAACATATCGCTATTTTTAAACTCCTTTCTCCTCTTATCCAGTACTTTTGCACTTGGCTTTTTTTGGAATACTGCCCTTTCTTTATCCAACAAACATGATCAACATGACCCTTTTGCACCAATAACCTGCTGCTGAGTGCCCAGTTTTTGCACACTGACTGCAATTGAGGATCTCTGTCCATATTCGGTTTTTGGCCAACATCTTAGGAATACTGGTGCTCCAGCTCAACTTGAGCTTCTTTGGTTGCTAATCCCATTGATACAGCAACTTCCAAAACTTTTAGGGTTAGGTTGCTTTCCATTAACATCTGCTTTTGAATAGCCTCAATCCTCAGTCTCTAATGGTGTCATTCAAGACATCCCAAAATTCAGTGTTCAGCTAGTTTCTTCAAGGTAGCTACAAACTATGTGATTGATGCACCTTGTTGGTAATGCATATGAAACCCTTTCTGCAATGATTAAAGGTTTCAGTGAAAAGTTCCCCTCTTCACTGAATATTTCCACTATTTCATCATAGGTTTTCATGCCCAGCTTTACCAGACCTCAGCAGTTTAAATGCCTACCCCCAGTTATGCTCAGCAAAGTTGGGACTACTATATCTGCTGTTATCTTGTTTGCTTGGACAGAAGTTGAATCTCTATGAGCTCCATTGCTTTGTATTCTCAAATGGTCCCATGACACCACCAGTCCCCCACTTCCTCCTCAGGAGTATGCTTACCTTTACACCCCCGGCACAGGTTCCCAGACTGCTGTTTTTCAATACCTGTTGTAAACCTTGCCAATGTGATGGTAATTCCTTACCTGGGAGCATCCAGCGGGAAAGCCCTTTAAATACATTTAAATGAGATTCATGCATTTTCTGGTTGGGAGCCCCATTACATTACTGGCAAGAGGCTGGGAAAAATCAGAAAATGAGATCATCAGTGATAATCTCATTTATCGATTCAAGATTTTGCACCCACATTGCTGTTTGTGCTCATGGTGCACAAAATTACCCCCATTGCTTTTATTCTCTATAATAAAAATTTTGGAACCCAACTGACTCCATTATAAACATATGTTCACTGCTTGTCAGGATTTCCATGAACTTAATCACTGCAGGCATTTAAATAAAAGCAAATTACCATGGATGCTGGAAAACCTCAGCAGGTCTGACAGCATCTGTGGAGAGCGAATAGAGCAAAGTTTTGAGTCAGAATAACCTCAAAACTTTGCTCTATGCTCTCTCCACAGATGCTGTCAGACCTGCTGAGGTTTTCCAGCATTTCCTGACCTGCTGGGAATTTCCTGTACAGCTTGGCTTTAAGCAGCACAGGAGAGATTCAAATGGTGCTAAGCACTCATGAAATTGGCCCCTACTGATCAAATCCAGTAATGAGCAACATGGTTAGTATTGCAGGACACAGATCAGATATACAGGCAACATAAGGTTGCATGCTGCCTGCAATCAACAGCTCCCTGCTCCTTTTTTTGGGGGCTATTCAATTTAGTCCCCATAGTATGTATCACATTCAACCTGTAGCAGTAGAGAACAAATCTCAAAGACAAGTTTGTTTTCTACAAAACAACAAAAAAGGCAGTCACATGTCTTGGTTTGTGGGATTTTCTGGAATATGATGGTTTGTTCCTAAATTTAATTGAAAATAAACATTAATGTAGGAATGGCAATCATAACTAATTCAAAATTTTAAAACAAAATGACTGCAAAATAAACCCTGCACATTTTGTAGTGGAATGTCACTGAAATCTTAGCAGCTACAGCATCTTATTTCACTACCCATTTAGATCCAGCTGACAATACTTATGTTTGACTGGCAAGACAAGAAAGTAAGTGATAAACAGATGCAAGTATTTCATATACAAATGCACCATACACAGAAAGCAATAATAACAAATCTGACAGTGAAAAATCAAATGATCTACTCAAAATTTAGAGTTTATAAATAAATTCAGTAAGTAGCATGTGGCCCAAACAACAAGTAAATTCCACTGTAGGTATATTCTACAATTCTTGAATTAATGCTTCCTATGAACATTAGATTTTCCAGTCTGAGTTTGAAATATAAAAAGACTTTAAAATTGCCATTTTATTTTCTTCACTGCCGTTCAACTTCTGGAAACATAACAATGGAGGAAATTACAACTGTGGTATTGAATACACCAAATCTAATTCAGAGACTGCGGATATTAATAAATAATTACTTGATAGTTAGCTCTGTTAATAATAAGTCAAATAATTGAATAACATATTAAATTGGCAAGTTGGAGTTTTGTTAATCAGCAGCTAAATTAGTTAAGATATTTTAAAGAAAATCCATTCTTATAATAATTTAAAGTATGTATTTGCCTTTAAATGGCCATTGCATTTCTAGAAGTCTTTGATATTCCTTTTTTCTCATTTATAAACATTACATTAAATTACACTGCAAACACATCATTGCAATGAAATCATGCTGTGAGAAATTGGCAAATGAATAGATTAACTCTTCCACTGCAGTCATAGACAATGATTTCATTCAAGTACATAAGCACAATTTCACCCTAGCCCACCACTTGTTTTAGGCATCACTGTAACACGATCTGTAAATCTGCCAGTTGCTCACCATCCCCAAAAATAAATTTCAAATATTTTCTCAAAAGTTGCAGTTGTATAACACTTCTAAAATATAGAAACATCAAGACCGAACCCATTTAATTTTCTATTTGTGCAATTTATTCCTGTTGGCTTACAGTACAAGATGTTTACTTACTTAGAATGATGTGCTTCCTGTACATTTTCTATTGGTGATCTACTTTTCCTCTGGGAACCCTTAAGTTCAAATGTCAATGTTTGATTCTTCCTAAATTTTCCTTGTCACACTATTAAATGTCAAAGCTAAAGTATGAACATTAATTAACATAATTAATGATCTGCTTATCTGTGCTCACCAATTATGTCCTTAAGCGCTCTGACTAGGACAATCATCCCATTTGGTTCTCTCACCAGTAAGGCAACATGCGGAGCCGTCAAATATAATTCCAGAATTTTGCCATTCAGATCATTTCATACAGGTGAAGTTGACACTTATTTGCCTCAACAAACATTCAATTCAGCCAAATCAATCCATTAAACAAAGGCATTTATGGAGTATCAGTACATTCTGCACCCACCAACTTCAGCACAAGTCATATTACTGCTCCATATTTTCAGTATGCAGATATAGAGCAGAATTTTCTCAAATATTTCAGCATCATTCCATGCAGGTCTTTTGGATGTGCTCCGTATTGCAATCTTCTGACACTCAGTCTCCATGTGAGTCATGCTGTTATGAACGCACCAGGTGAGTGACTCGCCCGTAAAATGATGCACAGTCAAGCATGCCAGAAATGTGGCACCTTGTAGAGCAGTTCCATGATTTAGAGGAGGTCCACCTTTTTCCCCCAGAGATGGTTAGTGGCCCAGGGTTGGGATGGCAGCGCAGCCTGGGAAGCGGTGGCAGCAGCTGCAAGTGCCTATGCATTGACATGGAGGACAGGGGAGTTGGGGAGGGGGGAAAGAGGGTGGTTGCGAGTCCAGAAAAATGTACAAACTCATTTTCCAACCTCAGTGTCCATCCTGTCCTGGCACCAGTCCCATTTGTGCCTGGAATGTCCACATTTATTCACTCTGACACCCTATGTCCTTCCAACACTCTACCCCCAGCACCTTCTTCCAACCTCTCTGGCACTCCCCATTACTGTCCCTGCCTGCAGAGGCACAGTGCCAACACCCAATTGCCTCCATCCCGATCCCCTAGACCCTCCCAGCCATCAGGCATTCAATCCCCCCTTCTGTCCCTGCAGATGATGATGGCTTATAATCACTGTGAGCAGGTGATGATTAAAGGTGAGGTCCCAGAGTTGTGCATCCTCACTGCTTTCGAGGAGCGCACCGTGAAGCTTTCAGAGGCTGACGGTAGAGCTGTGACCAAGAGCTAGGTCACAGTCCACCACAAAAATAAGGGGCCACAAAATCTTCATTAATTTGACCTTTCTGAAGCAAGTTGCAATCTGCCCAGATACTTGTCCCTCCTTTACACTGAACCATGTGTCTGCTTTTGCAGGAGTCTACACCAATTAGCCAGGCCCTAATGATACCTCAGAGGGAAGGTCCAAGGAAATCTTGGGAGAAAGCAGTCAAAGGCATCACATTCATAAGATAAAAGGTACATGGTGTATGGGGTAATGCATTAGCATGGATAGAGGATTGGTTAACTAAAAGAAAGCAAAGAGTTGGGGTAAATGGGTGTTTTTCTGGTTGGCGATCAGTGACTAGTGGTGTGCCTCAGGGATCAGTGTTGGGACTGCAATTGTTTACAATTTACATCAATGATCTGGAGTTGGGGACCAAGTGTGGTGCATCAAAATTCACAGATGACACTAAGATGAGTGCCAGAGCAAAGTGTGCAGAGGATGCTGAAAATCTGCAAAGGGATATAAATAGTTGAAGTGAGTAGGTGAGGGTCTGGCAGATAGAGTACAAATGTTGGTAAATGAGGTCATCCATTTTGGTAGGAATAACAGCAAAATGGACTATTACTTAAATGGTAAAAAATTGAAGCATGTTGCTGTGCAGTGGGACGTGGGTATCCTTGTGCAGAATTTCAAAAGTTGGTTTGCAGGTACAGCAGGTAATTAAGGCGGCAAATGGAATTTTATCCTTCATTGCTTGAGGGATGGAGTTTAAAAACAGCAAGGTTATGTTGCAGCTTTATAAAGGTGCTGGTGAGGCCACACCTGGAGTACTGTGTACAGTTTTGGTCTCCTTACTTGAGAAAGGATATGCACGGGAGGGGGTGCAGAGGAAATTCACTAGGTTGACTCTAGAGTTGAGAGAGTTGGCTTATGAGGAGACACTGAGTAGACTGGGGTTATACTCAGAATTCAGAAGAATGAGGGGAGATCATTATAGAAACATAAAGATCAAGAGGAGAATATATAAGATAGAAGCAGGGAAGTTCTTTTCACTGGTAGATGAAACTAGAATTAGGGGGGCAACACCTCAAAATAAGGGGAAGCAGATTTAGGACTGAGTTGAGGAGGAACTTCTTGATACGAAGCATTGTGAATCTATGGAATTCCCTACCCAGTGTAACAGTTCAGACCCTCCAATCTCTCAGTATGCTGTGTATGCAGTGCACTGGGAGATTGGTCACTTGCCCCCATCACTCCATGACCCTCCCCATATTAAACGTGTTATTAATATTCAAATCAACCTCATGCCCCTCTTGGATATGAACCTGATTTTGCTGGCAAGATTGCAAGAGGAGAGAAACCAGGTCGAATCTAATTTTCAGCCTCTTGCTCTACTTCACCAGGGATCAGTGTGGCAATTTGGTAAGCTCCAACCCCTGATTTTTAGCATCTCCTACTATTTTCCCAACTTGGCACACTGATCGCTGGGTGCAGCAAGGTAGTAAGATTGCACCCATTTTTGTTCTCTTCAATACACATACCCACAGCATTATTGACAGTTAGCATTTACAGACCTAAAGTAAATGGATGATTAGAAGCTTTGCATTCAAATAATTAACGTTTTAAAACCCAATGTAGCTTCAAAAGAATTATATTTACAAGAAATTCAATTAGCATATTGTGATATATAACAGAATGTTGGAAATGCAGCTAGAAGCTCTTTGACATTTTTAAGAGTATTTTTAATTAAATTCATCTCAGATAATTCCAAAGTAAATTAAAGCAGGTTGCTTTGATCCTGTCAGCAACAAGTTAGATTGGTTGTTTACTGTTATCTTGCACATAGTGATGCTGGTATCAACTTTCACCATTTTTTAAAAAGTGCCTTGCTGTCACTCATGTGTTATGTACATACTATTGATTTGCTATGTGCTTCCATTACACTGAACGTATTCAAAACATTCTCAACAGCCACCTCATTGTCCTCTGGCATGGCGCATTGTTTTTCAAGACTGCAATCTGCAACCCCTCCAAGAAGCTCACCCTTAAATAAACTTTAAGTTTAAAGTTAAAGTTAAATTTATTAGTGTCACAAGTAGGCTTACATTAACACTGCAATTAAGGTACTGTGAAAATCCCCTAGTCACCACACTCTCATCTGTTCAAGCACACAGGGAATTTAGCACAGCCAATCCACCTAACCAGTGAGTCTTTTGGACTGTGGGAGGAAACCAGAGAACCCAGAGGAAACCCATGCAGACATGGGGAGAACATGCAGACTCCAGAATCCACAGACAGTGACCCAAGCTGGGAATCGAAGCTGGGTCTTCGGCGCTGTGAGTCAGCAGTGCTAACAACTGTGCTGCCGTGATCAGTACTCACTCCGTTGTCCTCTTTCAAATGCCACCTGCTTCAAGTTCTGGAATATGGTGTTGCATCGCAGCAACTCATGCAGCTCTCCTATCATCCTTTACTTGACACTCCCCAACCGGATTTCTGTCCTGCCAACAGAACCAACTTTTTCCACAGAAGGTGGTGAGTGTCTGAAACAAGCTGCCAAGGGTAATAGTAGAGGTGGGTACAATTTTATCTTGTAAAAAGCATTTAAATAGTTACATGGGTACAATGGGTATAGAGGATAGGGCCAAATAGAGGCAATTGGGATTAGTTTAAGCGTTTAAAAAAAGGGCGGCATGGATAAGTAGGGCCCGAAGGGCCTGTTTCCATGCTGCAAACCTCTAACTCTAACCAAGATTGCACTGGTCAAGATCACAAGCATTATGGTTGAAACCCTGGCTTTGTCTATCTGTACCCTCTTCTACCTCTCTGGCCTTGAACATCATTAGTAATGCCATTCTTCAACATCTCTCCTCTGCAGTCTACTTCTTTGGCATGGTCTTTTGAGTTTGTTATACAGGAAAAGTCAGCTTCTTCACACACCCATATAGTCATCAGTGGCACTCTTCAGGAACTCATCCTTGATTGCCTCTTTATTTCATCATACTTTCTGATGATCATTATGTGTCTATCAGTGTATGCTGGCAACTATCTCAACTTCCATCACCTTTAAATGGATCCAAAGATGGTTTCTAAACTTTCTAAAATCAACAACTCCACAAGTCAAAATTATTTCAAGTATATTGTTGGGTAAACCAAAGCAATCTTTTGTGGCTCTTGCCACCATTTACGTGATACCATCACCTTCTACAACTGATACCTCAAGTTCAAGCCCCAGAACTTGCTGTTCGTTCTAATTTGCAACCACCCTCAGTGCTTTTAAGAAGGTGCCAATACATATCAAAAAGTAATATTTAAAAAATAGAAATCATCATATTGATTGAACATAAAACTACCATGTGTGTATGGAATTTGTACATTTTTCCCATGTCTGCATGGGTTTCCTCTGGGTGCTTGAGTTTCCTCCCATAATCCAAAGGATGCAGGTTAGGTGGATCGTCCATGCTAAATTGCCCCTTGGTGCCAGGAAGATTAGCAGGGTAAATACTTTGGGTTGTCAGTGCATGATTAATAGGCTGAATGGCCTCCTTCTGCACTATAAGGATTCTATGATTCTAAGCAGAATCAGTGGTACGATACTAGATTAACTCATTCAGCATTTGTAAATTATGCAGTCCAAGTGGAAATTAGTCTCCATTATTTTCCCTAGTAGCAAGCCAGACTTGCATAAGTGGCCATAATGATGGAGTTCATGCTTCTCACAGAACTAAGACTGATGAGCTTCCTGACCACTTATGTTGTAATGAATACAATTATAGGAATAACTAATCAGGAGCATAATCATTTGGTATCAGTTGTACTGATTATTTGTTCCTTGTGTTACAAATTTGCTGCTTTTTAGTGGCCTGGTAATGACTATTTTTCATACATTAATTCATAATCACAGACCTCTTGTTATACCCAATAGGGTCCATGGGCCATATTTCCCTCTTCATTAATTTAAATAAGATACATATGCAAAAAGTGCTGCAGTACCAGTTTAAAATAGTAACATGTTATTCAAATATGTTTACAGTTGATCACAGTTTAGATTAGTTATTAAAAAGGGACAAGGAACAAAACAGTGAAGGTGTTCAATTGAGAGACTGCTAATTTCAGTGAATGATTGGCAGGTCAAATTGTAAATGAGGAGTGAGAAAATCTCAAAGAGAAGATAGTTTACGTGCAGATTAAACATGTTTTCATGAGTGGGATATGATGGGCCCGTGAAGCTAGAGTTTCTAGGATCACTAAAGGAGTGTAAATTAAAATGAAACATTAACAATGAGATTTATGATGTCAGATTCATTACAGTCAAGAATCAAAAATGCAGAAAGTGGCGAGAACTGAAGAAAGGAAATAAGAGGCTGAGAATGTGTAATCATAAATTAATGAACATAAAAGTGAACACAATATTATTTTTTAAACTGAATAAAGCAGAAGGTTGGAGCCAATTAACAACCTTCTTGAGGAGACAGAATCTGCTTCAAGTAATGTGTTTTCACAAAATGTAGATCTGATAACATCATAGTAGAGGGGAGTATAGAAGCTGGAAAAGCTAAAAACAGATGTAGAAGAGGTACCTAAGAGATTGTCATTATTTGAAAAACAGAAAAGATACCTGGCCCAGATAGGATGCATTCTAAGTTGCCGAGGAAACCAAAGATGGATCTTCTGACCACAATCCTTCAATTCTTCTTGGATATGGGAGTAGTGTCATAGGACTGGAGGATTGCAAATGTTACATCCATGTTTCACATAACCCAGAGGGATAAACTGTCAACCAATCACTGGCAGTAGGATACATATAATCTTTATAAAATTAGTTTTCCCTTGGGGAAAACATGGGTTAATTAATAACAGGCAATATGGATTTGTTAAAGGCAAGTCAAAACTAACAAACATGATTGAGTTATTTGATGAAATAATGTAAAGGGTTGATGCATACATGTACTTTCAAAAGATATTTGATAAAGAACAACATAATTGACTTGTCAAAATTGAAACCCGTGAAATTAAAGGTGCAGTGAAACTGTGGGTTATTAAACTGGTTAAGAGACTGGAAGCAGAGATTAATAATGCACAGATTACTCAGACTAGAGGAACATACAGTGTTGCTTCCTCAAGGGATCAGTATTAGGTCTCCTCTTAGATATATATCAATTACCTGGGTTTATAGACAGAGCCCAATTTATGAGACAAAACTTGGAAATAGTGGGAAGAACAGTATCTGCCCCGAGAAGGATATAGGTAGATTGTAAAATAGTCTGATTCTGGGCAGAGACACATGCCAAATAAGTAAAGTGTGAAGAACAAGAGGAGAAAATATAAACTAAATGATAAAATTCTAAAGGGAGTCCTGGAACAAAGAAATGTGCGAGTACATGTGCACAAAATTGATGAAGGCAGCAGGACAAGTTGAGAAAGGGATTAAAATGGCATATGAAAGACTGAGCTTTAAAATAGAGATGTGGAGATGCTGGCGTTGGACTGGGGTAAACATAGTAAGAAGTTAAAGTCCAACAGGTTTATCTGGTAGCAAAATCCACTAGTTTTTACAGCGCTGCTCCTTCGTCAGACAAGTGGGAGTTTTGTTCACAAACCGGGCATATAAAGACAAACACAATTTACAAAATAATGGTTGGAATGCAAATCTTTACAGGTAATCAAGTCTTCAAGGTACAGACAATGTGAGTGGAGAGACCGTTAAGCACAGGTTAAAGAGATGTGTATTGTCTCCAGCCAGGAGAGTTAGTGAGATTTCGTAAGCCCAGACAAGTTGTTGGAGTTACAGATAGTGTGACATGAACCCAAGATCCCAGTTGAGACCAACCTCATGTGTGCGGAACTTGGCTATCAGTCTCTGTTCAGCAACTCTGCTTGTCATGTGTTTACACGACAACACAAAACTCCCACTTACCTGACGAAGGAGCAGTGCTCCGAAAGCTAGTGGATTTTGCTAACAAATAAACCCATTGGGCTTTAACCTGGTGTTGAGTGACTTCTTACTGTGTTTACCCTAGTCCAAAGCTGGCATTTCCACATCATGACTACCACTCACAAATAGAGGCATAGGAGCACAAAAGATATGATAAACTTCTCTTAAAAAAACTGCTGGTTCAACTCAACCAAAATAGTGTGTCCAATTATGGGCATGTCATTTTAGGAAGGATATTCAGAAAAGATTTACACAAGTGATTTCACGATGAGGGACTTCAGGTCCAAGGATAGATTGGGGAAGATGGGATTGTTCTACTTGAGGTGAGATTTCATAGGAGTGTTCAAGATTATAAAGTGCCCAGAGAGTGGGTAGAGCTAAATTGTTCCCTTACATAGAAGGGTTGAGAACCAGAAGACACTCATTTAAGGTGAAGGGCAAAAAAAGAGGAGACACAAGGAAAAGTGTTATGCAGCAAAAGGCTGAGAGAATGGTGGTGGTAGATTCAGTCATGGCTTTCCAAAGGTAAATCAGACAAGAACTGAGAGAGAGTAAATTTGCAGGCCTATGGCAGAAAGGATCGGGAAATAGGACTTAACACAGAACCAGCACAGACATGGTGGGCCAAACAATCTCCTTCTGAGCAGTTAGCATTCAGTTCTATGGTTATTCCACATAAACTGTTAGTAATCCAAAAGTAAAAGAATACACGATCATGTAATTCATTCAAGGTAATGGCAGGTCAGACCTGATCTTCAAGTCTGACCTGCCATTATGTGGAATAAAATACACAATTGTGTATTCTTTTAGTTTTGGACAACTCAGTTTGTTTTCTCACCAATAAAGGAATGATACATTGTAAGATACAAAGGTTATCTAGACTTGAAATGTTAACTTACACTCCCTCCACAGATGCTGTCAGACTTGCTGAGATTTTCCAGCACTTTTCTGCTTTTGTTGCAAGATGTATTAATTTATTTTATTTGGTGTTGGAACGTTATGTTTTAGAGTATTTTTATGGAAGATTAACACATTTTGAGTGGTGAACCAATATATTCCCTTATCTGAGGTTATGCATGGCTACTCAATCTACTGTAGAACGATCCCATCTTCTCCAGCCTCCTGGGACACTTATCTATAAATAACCCAAATCTGTCTACAGCCATACAATGAATTTTCATTCCTGGAATTGCTATGTTCCAGTTTATTGATACTGTCGCTTCACCCACTTAGAATGGACAGCACAGAAAAGAGATAGTTTGGCCCATCATGACAATTAATTACATGCTCCCACCTTTCCTTAGTGGATCTGCAAATTTTTATTTTAACTATATATCCAATTCCTCTTTGAAAAATACTAATCAGTCTGCTTCCCCCAATCTTTCAGGCAAAACTCAATGGAATTTTAAGAAGTTTGCATTTTCTCCCAGCTTTTTTTTGCCAATTATCTTAATCTGTGCTCTCTCCTTACAGATCTACACCCCACTGAAACATTTCTCCCTATCTACCTTATCAACAATCAGTTTTGAGCATCTCTCTCAAACTTTCCTTAAGATGAACCATTCCAGCTTTCCACGTACTTAATTCCCTCATCCTTGGTAGTTCTGTGCCATAGCTGAGTCTAACAGATGTGAGATGCAACACTGTTACCAATGTTGTTCCTTGCTCAATAGCTGGAGTTCACATATCTATCATCCAATATCACCAGTCACTGCGAGTCTGGGGCAACTGACGAATCATTGCAACATCCTTCAATGGGAAGCACACTGTTTCTGAAGACAATTCAGGAGGGAAATAAGCATGCCCTTTAGCTCTGTCCTTATTGCCTGCCTTCTCACAAGTTCCCTGTTCACCAAAGTGGTGCATAAAGGGTATGACCAAACAATGGGTGGGGGAGGAGCAGCGTGTATATATGTCAGGATACCAGACAAGGGAGTACAAGTGAAAACTGGTGAAGTGAAAAGTTAAGACAGATTGGAACAAATCCTTCATGCAATGAGTGATTAATACTTGGGAGGCTTCTAGATAGCGTTAGCCATCAAAAACCTAATATTTCATCCAAAGACTGATGCTGCAGTGGAGAAATGCAAGTATTTTTCTCTTAGAGTGGATGAGCCAAGATGGATCAAATTCTCTCCCTCACTTTTATCATGGCAGATTTCATAAAAATCTAAATGGGAAATTATGGCAGAACAGAGCAATTTTCCTGTCACTTCCCCAAGCCATGTATTGTGGCAAGCCACAATACAAATTGAAATCATACATACTGTAACTAACTCCTCTAACTACCTTTCTCCTCATGTTGAAGGAATCCCCATCCATCAAGGTGCTTCTGTTATTGTATGCAATACAACAAATCTGCTCTGTGGAATGGGTGTTACCACCTAGACATTCAGCTTTTTCACAATTGAATTATTAACCACTAACATATCTCCTGATTATGATGCACTAGCTGCTTGACAATATTAAAGAATCATTATAACTTCTTCCATGAAAGAAAAAAATTTCATCTAATGAAATTAGATGATTTTGTACAAAAAAATGCATTGTTTATACATAGAATTTACAGCAGAGAAAGAGGTCATCTTCTCAGTTAGTTTATGCTATAATTATGTTCTACACCAGCCTTCTTCCACTCTACTTCATCTATCAGCTTAATCTATTGTTCTTTTGTTACTCTTGTGCTATCTAGCTTCCCCGTAAATATAACTATGCTTTCTGCCTTAATGACTCCACGACATTGTAAGTTCCATATTCTAGCCACTTTGATTAAGAGGTTTCTCCTGTGTTCGTTATTGGATTTACTAGTGACTATCTTATACATATGAATCCTAATTTTGGAATCCACAACAAACAATTTCACTAAATGTGTTTAATCAAACTCCTTCATAATTTTAAAGACTTCTATAAGCACACCACTCAGCCTTCTTGGGTTAGTAGAACATATTTGACTTTTACTGAAAAAAAATGAGGCTCACATGTTTTACAGAAGTTAAATAATGAAGCCTGCACTAGAAGTAAAATGCACAGAGGGTTGAGTCAATCTTTGCTGACCTTTAATATGAATGAGAAAAGCAGAATTTGTCTGTGGATATTTTCTGTTAAGTGTACCTACAATTGAACTTTGAGATTCATTTCTCACTTGTCCCATCAGTTCAAATGCATGTATATCTTCCCACAATCAAATGCTCACATTTCATATTTGGTATATGAAAAGGAAACAGATTCCTAGCAGGACTTAGACCTCCAAAACACCAATGGCCTAGAAATGTCATCTGCTGAGTATAGTCTAATATCCAGATAATGGATATCATAAACATTACCATATGAATAAACATGTAAAAGAAGCATTGTTTTTCTGTCTAATATTTTCCATATTTTTGTACATCAATTATTATGATCAAACATTCAGGAATAGTATGATTAAGTGCAGAGCTCTACAAGAGTCAACACTGGCATGATGGGTTGAATGGTCTCCACCTGTGCAGTATCATTCTACAATGGCAATAAGTCAGTTATTGACATGCAGCGGATATATTTCAGTCAAACAGTTCTGTGGTTAGAGTTGAAATTTCAATTTGTAATTTTCAGAAGGTGAGCTAATTTGCAAGATTTCATCCATGACACTTCATGCTAATATTTTTACTGGACATCAGCACGAGTGGCAGAATAGATTTCTCTCAATTCGATGGCAAGGGTTAAGGTTCCAGAGTTGTGCATGTTACTGGAGTTTTCTCCACTTTTGTTTGGGGTTCTCAATGGCTGGTGACTGAGGGAGAAGGGAAACAAAACCCCACCACTCAGCTATCCCCACTACAAGTCCACTCCTGCCCACCTATTATGCAGTACCATTGCAGAGCGGTCCAGACTGTCTAGCCCTTTCAGCTAAAGCAAGCTGCCAGAAAACAAACAGCATCTGCAGGAAAATAAGAGAAGAATTGTAGAAGAAGAAAAATCTTGATGCCTATATCGTAAGATGCATCATCTAAAGATGACATAGCAGCTTCTATAACCACAATACTATGATTAGATTAAAAATACATTTGTGATAGGCACTTACCTCCATCACCAGAACCTGATCCCATATCTGTAGAGAGACAAAATCTCATTAGGAGGCACAATCGTGTAACAGTGATTTTTCTGACTGATTTTTTTTGCATTTAAATGCTGGTTACAGTCTATTGCTGGAATCTATAGATATAGTTTCTATAGTCTATGCTGAGAGAATTAAACTGACGAACAAATGACTAAACACTGACTATGGCATTCCAAGTAGCACTAATATACTTTTTATTGTGGGTTGAATAGTGATTAAGTGCCCAATCCAGGGTACTCGCAGTTCCCATTTCCGTTCAATAATAGCTTTGAAACGTGATAACGAGCAGTGCCTGATGTCTGAGGCTGCCTATGTAATAATTTCTTGCAAATTGGATCACGTCGGATAATCGGATTTATTTTATGAATTGAAAAAAAACAATGTTAAAAGCGCGTGTTGCGCTCATATTCACACCGTTACAAATGTACATTGCGGTATGCATACCGTTGGGACAGGATCCTTCACCCAGCACCTTTATTTCACTTTGCTGCTTGCATGCAGCCTGTCGCAGGTAACACTCGTTCTGGTAGGTATAGCCATTGGAGCCGCAGACTGGCACATAGTCAGTGCTGCACTAAAAAAAGAAACAATTATCATAAGGATCTGCCAGACTTTCTGCAGGGTCCACACTGCTCACACCCTCGAACACAGACAGCAATCCCATGCCACCCAGACTAAACGGAGCCCCATTAAAACAGCAATGTTTGCTCCTTACCTTGAGCTGACAGTCGCAGGTTATGGTCTCTCCGATCCGCAAACACTCCCCTCCAAACTGACACGCATTAATGTCGCAAAGAAACAAGTCGTGTTCTCGGTCGTCAAAACCTGGAGATATTAACAGAGTGAGAGAATAAAGGAAAGTACTGGCAGAACTTCAGCGGCTGCTGAAAATTAAATATCAGTGTTTTCGCTGGCAAACGCAAAGCAGGTCAGTGTGACAAGGGCTCGCCATCTATCCTGTCCCTGGGTTCGCAGGTTGGGTGTGGGGTCCCTCTTGGATGGCCGAGTCTCACTGGGCAGATTTGTAGCCCTGTTCTGACGGCTGACTGTTGCAAAAACAAATTCTACAGCAGCCTTTGCAAACCTCAGCCTCGAGGTTTCAGTTTAATCTGAAACACGGCGCTGTCTCTTTAAACTGAATTTCACTGCTCCACATCCACTGTCCCCTTTCCCTCATCCTGCCCTTAGAGGTGTCTATTTTATATATTATACACATATCTATACACATACGTATTTGTTATTTATATGGATAGGAACCTGGAGGTGGCATGACCAAGTTGCAACAAAGATAGCGAAAGCTAGATTTTGGGTGAAAGCTTGTCATTGTCTATTTCTAACGAAGATTGATGACCTAAATCTTTCCAATGGAGATGTGGTTAATCACAAGTCTGAACCCGCAGACAAAAATCGCTGGCAGCCCTTCGCTTTCTCTTTTTTGTTTTGGCTTCAGTTTTCTGTGGGATTGCGACATAAAAATCCCAACAGAGAGACAGATTGTGTGCGAGAGCAATAGAGAGGGAGAAGAGAAACAATTCCTTTTGCATTGCAACCTGCAGATTGCTTCCCTCCACTAATGCAGATCTCCGTGCTCTCCACAGCCCGGCTTCTGCGGCGCGCTGAAGATCTGCTGGAAGAACAGCAAAGCCGGCTTGAGTCTGGATGCTTTCGACGGGAAATGTCCAAGGTTTCTTCGCCCCGGGAACATTTTCGCAGCAGCAGCATCAATATATAAAAATGGCCAGTTGTAGAGGTGGAGGCTGCGGGAGAGATTACCCCCCACCGCCTCCGCCCCCCCTCCAGATCAAATGGAATTCGGTCTGAGATAAAATGTTAAATTTAAAAATATATAAAATGCCCAGAGCATCGTAGCGAAATATTGTGCACTTTTCAGAACGTTGGTCAGAAAGGCAATAAATTTTTGGCTGCCTGTCTGCAACATCTTTGCAATACTTCACCCGAAACCATCACAACGCAGTCAATCACAGTAACTTTCAGCATCAGTGTCAATATACAGCTGACTAGAAGTTTAAAGGGACCCAAACCCCATCCCAGTTGGGACTGGTGCCTTACCCGAGCAGTTCCAGCCGGTGGGTGTCTGGCAGTCACTCAGGGAGGTAGGGTAAGCTGAGAGTTTAACAGGTAGCGTGGAGAGGCTCAGCATCGCCAGCAGCAGAAAGCCCGCCCGGTGCAGATGAAGAGGTGGCCAGCCTGGCGGGTGGGACTCCACCATGACGACAGGCGGCGACGGATCGCGGACCTCGGCTCAATCCCAGGCTCTCCGACCCCACCATCTTACACAGGGCGCATCACGCATCCTGGGCGCAGCAGCAGCAGCACCGCCACATGTGTCCGCCGCGGCTCCCGGACTGCACCACCTCCAGCAGCAGCAGCAGCAGCAGCAGCCCGTGTGCCTGCCTCGCGCTGGCCGGGCTGGGCTCTCTCGCGCTGGGCTCGCTGTCAGATGGTCTCTTGTCTCTCTCGCGCTGGCCGGGCTGTCTCGCGCTGGGCTCGCTGTCAGTTGCTCTCTGTCTCTCTCGCGCTCGGAAACTTGTTATTGATGAGCCGCCCGCCGCGCGCCGGCTTTTTCTCAGACATCCCTCGGCTCTGATTGGAGCGCCAGGCTCCCGCGCCGTCACGTGGGCCGCGGCGACCGCCTCTGATTGGCCTGGCAGGATATTGGCGGTTGGGGAGGCAGACGAGCGATAAGAGACTGAGGCTGATTGTGAGAGAGCGAGTTATCAACACCCCAGAGCCCGGGACCAACATCCTCAACACCCCAGAGCCCGGGACCATACTCCTCAACACCCCAGAGCCCGGGACCATACTCCTCAACACCCCAGAGCCCGGGACCAACCTCCTCAACTCCCCAGAGCCCGGGACCAACATCATCAACATCCCGGAGCCCGGGACCAACTTCCTCAACTCCCCAGAGCCCGGGACCAACATCCTCAACACCCCAGAGCCCGGGACCAACCTCCTCAACACCCCAGAGCCCGGGACCAACCTCCTCAACTCCCCAGAGCCCGGGACCAACATCCTCAACACCCCAGAGCCCGGGACCAACATCCTCAACACCCCAGAGCCCGGGACCATACTCCTCAACACCCCAGAGCCCGGGACCAACCTCCTCAACTCCCCAGAGCCCGGGACCAACATCATCAACATCCTGGAGCCCGGGACCAACTTCCTCAACTCCCCAGAGCCCGGGACCAACCTCCTCAACACCCCAGAGCCCGAGACCAACATCCTCAACACCCCAGAGCCCGGGACCAACCTCCTCAACACCCCAGAGCCTGGGACCAACCTCATCAACACCCCAGAGCCCGGGACCAACATCCTCAACACCCCAGAGCCCGGGACCAACATCCTCAACACCCCAGAGCCCGGGACCATACTCCTCAACACCCCAGAGCCCGGGACCAACCTCCTCAACTCCCCAGAGCCCGGGACCAACATCATCAACATCCCGGAGCCCGGGACCAACTTCCTCAACTCCCCAGAGCCCGGGACCAACATCCTCAACACCCCAGAGCCCGGGACCAACCTCCTCAACACCCCAGAGCCCGGGACCAACCTCCTCAACTCCCCAGAGCCCGGGACCAACATCCTCAACACCCCAGAGCCCGGGACCAACATCCTCAACTCCCCAGAGCCCGGGACCAACATCCTCAACACTCTGGAGCCCGGGACCAAGATCATCAACACTCCGGAGCCCGGGATCAACATCATTAACATCATCAACATCTCGGAGCCCAGGACCAACATCCTCAATATCCTGGAGTCCAAATCATCATCAAAATCGTGGAGCCCGGGACCAACATCATCTACATCCCAAAGCCCGGGATCAACATCATTAACATCCCAGAGCCCAGGATCAACATCATTAACACCCCAGAGCCTGGGACCAACATCGTCAACATCCTGGATCCCAGGACCAACATCCCGGAGCCCGGAATCAACAATCCAGAGCCCAAATCACTACCAGCATCTCAGAGCCCGAGATCAACATCCCAGACCCCCAATCACCATCAGATTCCCAGAGAATGGGACCAAATCACCAGCCCAGAACCCAAATCATTACCATCCCAGCTCTGGGAACCAACATTCTCAGCATCCTGGGCCCGGGACCAAATTATCACTAGCCCACGATCAAATCACCAACCCAGAGTCCAAATCATCACCAGCCCAGAGCTTAAATATTAGCATCCTGGAGTCAGGGACCAGCGTCCTCAAATTATCACCAACCCAGAGCTTGGGACCAAATCACCAGTCTGGAGCTGGGGGCCAAATCACTATCCCAGAATCTGGGACCAAATGATCACCAGCCCGGGAGCGAATTACAAGCATCCTGGAACCAGGGACCAACATCACCATCAGCTCAGAGTCCAGGATCAAATTACCAGCATTCTGAAGCCCAAATCATCACCAACCTGGAGCTTGGGACCAAATCACCAATCTAGAGCTTGGGACCAGCTCATCACCATCCTGGAGCCTGGGCCCAACTCCTCCTCAAATCATCACCGGTCTGGAGACTGCGACAATCAAACTGGCAAAGGTGATCAAGAAGATGAGTTTTGAAAATGTTTCAGTGTAGACCGGGAGAAATTGTTCCTATTGGTAAATGGATGAAGAACCGAAGGGTACAGATTTCAGATAATTGGCAAAAGAAATAATGGTGACATGGGGAAAACTTCACAATGCGTGGTGACAATGTGCAATACATTGTCTCAGTGCGGCGGAGGTGATTTGGTTGAGGGAATTCAAGTGAGAATTGGTTTATTAGCTAATGAGGTAGAATGTGTAGGTATGGAGAGAAGATGGGGAATGGAACTGGCTTGATTGCTCCTACAGAGGCTCAGTACAGACACAATGGCATGAATGGACTGCTCTGTGTGGTATTCCATGATTCTGTGATTCTGAAATATCAGCCCAGAGCCCGGGCTCAACTATCCTCGAATCATCACCAGCCCAGAGCCCGGGCTCAATTATCCTCAAATCATCACCAGACCAGGGCCCAGGCTCAACTATCCTCAAATCATCACCAACCCAGGACCCAGGCTCAATTCATCTTCAATTCATCACTAGTCCAGAGCCCAGGCTCAACCCATTCTCAAATCATTGCCAGCCCAGAGCCCAGGCTCAACTCATCTAATCATCACTAGCCCTGAGCCTGAATGTGCATCATCCTCAAATGATCAACATGGAGCCAAACTCCGCTAATGCTCAAATTATCACCAGCCTGGAGCCTGGGCTCAATGACAATCAACAGTTCAGAAACAGGCAATTTGGCCCATTGAAACTGCACTGACTTTACGAAGAGCACCCAATCCTGACCAACCACCCCATCTCACTTCTCCATAATCCTGCACATTTACCATGGTCAATCCACCTAATCTGCACATCTTTGGATACTAATGGACAATTTAGCATGGCTAATCTATTGAACCTGCACATCCTTGGACACTAAGTAAAGTTTATTTATTTGTCACATGTAAGGCTTACATTAACATTGCAATGACGTCACTGTGAAATTCCCTTAGTTGCCACACTCCAGCGACTGTTCGGGTTAATGCACCCAACCAGCATATCTTTCAGATTGTGTGAGGAAACTAGAGCACCTGGAGGAAACCCATGCAGACATGGGGAAAATGTGCAAACTCCACTTAGACAGTGAGCCAAGCCGAGAATTGAGCCTGGGTCCCCGGTGCTGTGAGGCAGTAGTGTTTGCCAGCATGCTGCCCCAAGGGACATGGTCAATCCAACTAACCTGCACATCTTTGAACACTAAGGGACAATTTAGCCTGGCCATTCCACCTAACTGCACATCTTTGGGTAATAAGGGGCAATTTGGTATGGCCAATCCACCTAACCTGTCCATCTTTGGATACTAAGGGACAACGTAGCATGGCCAATCCACCTAACCTGCACACCTTTGGACATTAAGGGGCAATTTGGCATGGCCAATCAACCTAACCTGCAAATCTTTGGATCGTGGGAGAATTCCTGCGCAAACACGGGGAGAACGATCCCGGGCTCAGCTCATGCTCAAATCTTCAGCAGCCTGGAGCCTCGGCTCAGTTCATCCTCATATCAGCATCGAGAAAGCGACAGAGCGGAAGGAGATTAATATAGATCCAGATCTGAGCTCGGTTCGGTTTGGCCCGGAATCGGACTTTGCTCGGTTCGGTTTGATCGACACAGAGCCGGCTGCCAATGAGATGGATGGCGGGGGAGTTGGGAATGTGGTGGCAGAGCTCGACATTCAACACCAGCGTCTTCTCTCACCAACAGAGCAACGGGATCTCAGTCCGTTTCCTGTCTCCTCTTACCGATGGTCCGGGAGGTGTGATTGCCCGGTCAGGTAGCAGCTGTTTCGCGGGCTTGGTTTGCAGCAATCATTGGCAGCACCGCTCAACTTAGCTCACTGCCCAGTGGACAGGACGAGAAAATCTCCATCAGATCCAAGCTTCTTTTATCTGCTGGCTGGCCGAGGAGAGGAGGGTTTGCGCTCAAATAGTCACAGTGCAACCCAATTTTCAGACATTACTTCGGATCAGATCAAGTCTCTGCTGAAGATGCAGGACCTGAGAGATTAACATCAGATCACACCCTGATTTCGATTCTACAAGAGTGACATGTGAGAGAATGCGTTAGCTCAGACACTTTCCAGAGGGGCGGCATTTCCAGAAACTACATGCGATTATGCATTTTCTCATTTTAAGCATATACCATCTCGTTCCGATCGACGTATCAGGTTTAAATGCGATAGCTCATATGAGTATTGTATTGATGCTGTTGCAGTTCTCTGCTAAGAGGACTAGATGGAAAGAATACTTGAAATCTCACTGCATCTTTTCCAGGTATCCTGGAAACTGGATGCTACGTGAAATGACGCTGAAAACTGGGGAAATTTGTTTAGATGCCAATAGAGGCTGTGGCCACCGAGGTATCAGGACATAGGAAATTCTGAAAACCAAGAAAACAGTCAGTAACTATCCTGATAACTGTTGTATACAAAGGATACACGACCAGGAACAATTCGGAGAACAAAGGAGAGAAACCAGGGAACAGTAAATTGCGAGAACATGAATTGGACATCAGCAACAGTAAATCCTGAAGATGGGATCAGATAGCAGTGAACAGTAAATTCAGAGGACATAGAACTGGATAACAGGGCACAGTAAATTCAGAGGACAGGGAACTAGAAAACAGCGCACAATAAATTCAAAGGACATAGGATTATAAACCAAGGGGGAGTAAATTCTGAAGACATGGGATCACATAAGAGTGAAGAGTAAACTGTGAGGACATAGGATCCGACTTAATCATTGGCTGATTAAATTCTGAGGACAAGGTTGTAGATATCAGGAAGCAGTATACTTAGAGGACTTAGAACTGGATAACGTAGGAAGTTAATTTTGAGAATGTAGAAATGGGGACAGCAAATTCCTGAGGACACATAGACATCAGAGGATAACCCTAGGATCAGCTTAAACCATCAAGGAACATGGACAAGAACACATATTTTTACTAATTATGCTTGTTCCATTCAAAGACCAAGCACAATCTGTTCTAACAGGCACTCTGTTCAACCTACTATATTCCATGATGCAAAATTTAGCAATGTTTCCCCTTCCCTTCCAAAGATAAATCAAGTAAAATTCTTCAAATTTTTAAAATTTAATTTAAAAAAAATTAATATTTAACAACTTGACCAAATTTCCAAGATTTGGGAAGCACTGTGCTATGTTGAATTTCATTTGCCACTGGCTATTTATGTCTTTTTGTATTTTGATGCATGCATCCAAATTATTAGTGATATCTCCGAATGGCTACCATCTCTCATTTGGCACTTTATTGAAGTCCATTTCACCCACTTGATTATTCTTGCCTACACTTTCTGATATTCAAATAATTCAGTAAGGTTGGTTAAACATGAACTTCCTTTCAGAAATCCATGCTGATTAATTGGACATGCTATTCTATTCTATTCTATTTCTAGATATTTTGTTTTCCGATGTTTTAGCAAACATTCTAAAATCTTTCATATCAAATGAATTATATTTAAAGCATTACTTAGGCAAACAAATTGGACAATTTGCACACAAGGTTTCAGAAGTGACAAATGAGATAAATCACCATTTAATCTATTCTTGTTTTTTGTTGAATAGTGCCATGGGATCTCTTGTATTCTCCTGAATAGACAGATATGGCCTCAATATATCATACTGCAAGGAAATAGGCAGTCTAACTTATGTGCTTGAGTCCTGGAGTGGAATTTGAACCATAACCTTCAAATACAGAGGTAAGAGTGCTAATAACAGCACCAAACTGAAACAATACTTAGCATCATAACCATCAATTCAGTTCTTAATGGAAATCATTCTGGAAGGAAAAATAAATCCAAACCAAAAAAAACCCCATCTCCTTCAAGCTCTTCACCCATATCATCCTCACATTTATGCCAGTTGCAAAACGTTTTTAGATCTCCAAAATGAAGGCTTTTCCTTCAGCTGCTTTAATTTGCTTCTACCCATGCGTTTTCCCTTAACCACACAATCTGCCCTTCACCAAACTTCAAATTTACAGCTGGATTTAAAAAATATATTGTGATGCTTGTAGGGCACAGATTTTCTTCCTGTGAGTGCTTATCAGAAATTTGGGCAATTATCTTCCCCATGATTTTCTGGTCCATTAAAAATCCAAATATGGAGTGCTCAAGCCAGACTTTTTTCTCTGCACTCTACATCATAAGATTCACATCTGTTGTGAAAGCTACTTTTTTCTGTCTTGAGCATCCCATTTTTAAGTCTTTTATATTCTATCAATGACAGTTGTTATCAATTCAAAGAGTTAATAATTTCCTCCTTCCCCTTCACTAATAAACTAACAAACAAATATTGAAAAGAGACTACATGCACACAATAAAATTCTGTTCAGATTATCAATGAAGCACTCCAGCCCCTCTACTGCCCAGAAATCACTGAAGGCCTCAAACATACCAGTAGATAATTCATGCTTCACCTCTAGGGACAATCCCACTTCAAACTTGTCATCTGCTAACTCACTGCTTCTCCTCAGTTATACATGATATCAATCACAGGATCAATTTTCAATGCATTTGATTCCATGGCATCATTTTGGAACAAGACCAAATCCTTATAATTTAGCACAAGCAATACTAAATCCTCCATCAAAAACTCACCCCAGATTCTATCATATGCCTTGAATGTTTGCTTGAGCTCAACTTAATAGTGCAAGATTTTAGTTTCCTGAGGTTTAACATCGATATCTTGTTAATCATGATAAAGGACTATATTCATTTCTAAAACATTTCCCATCACTGATCCTACCTCACCCCCATGTCACTAAATCCACCATTGATCTCATTGCTACTTCCTCATCTGACTTTTCCAATGCTGTAATTGTTGATCTTTCAAACTTTACCTTCATGATTCCATTTTGCCAAAAATTTCAATAAATGCCAAAAATGAGAAGCATTGTTATTAGGAAAAACTTGAAATTCTGAGACCATCTCAACTGGAACAAAGAAAGTTAAGAGGAGATTTTATGGAGGTTCTTGGGGGGCAGGGAGTAGTAACAAGAGCTTGTCAATTTAATATTATCATTATGGGAATGAAAAGAGAGCTTAAGAGATGGTTACACAGCTGGTGTAGTATGGAATGCATTGCCATTGAAGCAGAGACCACTGCTTCTTTCAATGAAAGTTTGGAGATGTATTTTAGTCAAAGAAAGTTACAGGGCTATTGAGAGGGAGACTGGCAGTGGAATTAGTTATTGATTACCATGGCGAAGAGCAGGCTCAAAATATATGGAAAGAATGGCCTTCTGTGCCGTAAAATCTATTGTTTTGATGATCTAAACTTATCCTATTCCGCAGTAAGCCTTTCTCAGCTACCATCCCCGATCTTGCTGATTTCGTTGGCTCTCTATTTTTCTCTCAATGTATTCATTTCGAAATCTTCAGTCACTTTGGAATCCCTCCTAACGCAAGCAATTTCCTACAGACATATGAAGTTTGCATTCTCAACTCTATCTCGTGAATATTCCCTCCTTCCTCTATTCCAACAGCACTGCAAATGTCTTTAAACGTCGTGCCTACTCCAAAATCTGGTTTACCACACCCCTACGAATCAAATCTTATTGTCTTTGGATTTGTGGTTTTGGATCTATCTCCTTTTCTTTCTTCTACTTCCTGCGTAAGTCTAAGCTCTAACTGAACGATTTGTTACATCATCGGTTCAATAATAATGTAAATTCAAAGATGTTAACCCAGTTTGTCCATTCCGTAGAGCAATTTATTCGTGGAAGAAAATATTTTTGTCGCTAATGTTGCACTTTTGTCCTCTTCCTCTGTATTCATATTCATGCCAAATAATCTGGCTGAATGTACATTGTCCAATGAATCCTTGCTAAATTTAAATCGTATAAGGATGAAATATAGCATGCTTATAGGTGGGCCCCTTGCTGGGAACTGGGAACGTTCCAAAGATGCTATACGTCATATCATGGCAGTTATATTTGCAGGAGCTAAATCTGTGCCAGACTACTTTAACAATTTCCCCACTTGCTACAAAATGACACCGTTCCATGGCGTTCGTAGCTGGTGCTTTCCATATGTATTGAATGAAGCGCAAGGGAACATGTGTAAATAGGCCTTTTTTGTGTTTCCTGCTAACGTGAAATTACGTTCGAAGAAGATTGTTACTTCCCTTGCAACAACAATTTTAGAAAACAAAGGAAAATAAATCAGTATAAATCCTATTGAGCATGGATAACCTTACGTTCGACTATATCCAAATGTATCTCCCATTGCTTGGATCATCCACTTTATTGTTAAGTATTATTTTAACACTGGATTTGCGGAAAAAGAAATGGAGAGGGGTCACTGGGGGTAGAGCCGAGATCTACGCCCGGGGTTTATCCCCTCCTGAAGGCATTAGTTTAGTTATTTTGAATGCCGAGACAATGTTGCTGAAAAAGAACGGGACTGGCGGTGTGAGAAACCGCACTAGCAGTGGTCCTGTCTCGTCTCATTGATGTGATGTCCGGAAAGGAAAACCGATCTTGTCTCATTTCATTGTCGATTGGAAGGTATATTGAGTAGCAAACTTCCTGTGAAGCGTTTTCAAGTTCGGGGAAGACCACATGGTGTTTGGTCTCACTGTTGAGGAAAAGGTGCAGCGTAGATGTGGCAGACAAATCAGATCGGATGCGCCAAATATTATTCTCATGTCACAACGCGTCAGAAGCATCCCGAGATCAGATTACGTTTATTTACACAGTAAAAAGTCTGACAACACCAGGTTTTAGTCCAACCTATTTATTTAAAACCTGGTGTTGTCAGACTTTTTACTGTGTTTACACCAGTCCAACGCCGGCATACCCACATCATGACTACGTTTATTTAACCAGACAAATACAGTAAGGACTTGGATTGTATTCATAATTAAAGACTCAACTGGCTTTATAGGAACGGGCATCGCAGATTAAATTCATCATTTTGGGCCATACTTTAAAATTGGAAACTCTAAATAATTTTAACATTCGGCAAATTATGCAACATTAAAAAAGTACTTTGAATAAAAAAAAATCCTTACTGGCCTGAAGGGGATTCTAAAAGTCACAATTTAAGCAGGTCCACCTTTACCCAGGATAGATCCCAGGATGTTATATGCGAATTGGCTGCAGCGTTTTCTGAAGTACAAAAGCAAAAAACTTCAAAAGTAAATAATTGATTGTTAAACGTGGTGAGATGGTAAAAGGAGCTGGTAAAATACACATGTTCTTTTATTAGATACGTAGTTGTATTGTTACATTTGTTAAAACCTTTCTGGATCCTGGTCATAGTCGACCAGACAGTGATGTTGCTTTGAGCGTAACTAGGAGAATTAACCTGCTCCACTTCCGAAAGTTTTTTGACATCCACCCCTAGAGGACAGGTAGATCCTACACTTACCTTCTCATCTGAAATGTTACATCTGTGCCAGTGCAGTATTCCCTTAGAGTCTTCCATCCGAAAGGTGACAGTTCCGACAATGCAGTATTTCCTCTATCTGTAACTTCAAGGATGGCATTTCCACCTGTATAGTTCTCCCTCAGAAACAGAGCCTATATCTTGTGCCAAAATCAGAAAATGCTGGAAAATCTCAGCAGGTCTGACAGCATCTCTGAAGAGAGAATAGAGCTAACGTTTCGAGTCTGGATGATCTTTCGTCAGAGCGTGTTTCAGTCTATGGAGTGGATTTTAAACCTTAAGACTGGTAGAAGGCATTAACATTTGCTCTGTTTTGGATAGTTTCGGTGAAATATGTAGATCATGTTTTTGAAACCCTCTAGCACCCTGATTGTAAAGAGCCAATGAACAGATAAAAACATTCATTTTCGGCGGGCATAATTACTTACACGTCACGTAATCCAGTCATTGCGATAAAGATAGCATCTATTTTCACCAGCCTGTAACTTCGCGTGTTAATTGGAAAGTCTCAGCTAATGGATCTACACCCTATACTCCAGCTTCTGGGCAAATGAACCACTTCCTTTTACATTCAATTCCAACCCACCAGAGAATTACATTGTACAAATAAGATCGCTGGAGTTTTTTTTAAAGTACTTCGACACTTTGAAACGCGTCCAGCTACAGAAAAAAAGACCAGCAATAATAAAGGACCAGCAAATTAGTTTTTCTTTTGACGAGTGGGGAATTAACCTTTCCAGTCGCCCTGTAAAGAGTTGTTTCGGTAACTGCCCACGATGCCCCCCCCCAACCAAAAAAACACAAAAAAAACGGATTTTATTTCTCAGCTCGGTATCCGCACATCTTCCTTGGAAACCGCGAAGTTGAGTTTTAATGGTAGGAAATTTAATGATGTGAAAATACCTAAAATCCGCTGAGCTCCATTAGTACAGCTTTGATGTGTCTGATTAGGAAATTGTGTGACCGTAGACGATGGGTTGGACTCTGTGGTGCATGCTGCTCAATTGTTACGCTGCGATGGCAATTTCTAACCAGATTAACTGGTCCTAAGCGTCAAAATAATGTGCGCAGTAAGTGATTTAAACACCATCTAGTGATAATGCATATCATACCCATTAACCTCTACAGCCACTGGTAATCATTAGAGGTTGTAAGAGGCCTTGGTACAGTATTGTCCCTTGAAATATATATTGGGATGTGTACATTCAATTATATACATACATTTCCCGAAATCGGATAGTCAACGTAAACATGTGTATGTTTGTATATATCAAACTTGTACAGTATATTATTTGACAGCTAATGACACGTTTGTGTATATTCAACATTACCTCTCTGTTATTAAAATAAATATATTCTGACTTTTTTCCCATTGCATTTGGGTTTTGATTGACGGTATTGCCATGAGATAGGAAACACTGAAAGATGCGGATGAATAAACATTTGACTGAAGATTTACGGTCCATTTCACTTGTTGCCTTGTATAAAACACCCTTGTAGTCTCGTTGTAAAACGCTACCTGCCTCGCAGACTTCTGATTGTGTGATCAAGAGCGAAGTTGTAATGAAGCATAAAAGCAAAGCGTTAAAAAAAGATTAGACACATTTACTGTCTGTCTTTGATTCTGGTCACCAGTCGGTGTGAAGTGTTATTTAGCACATGATTACATACTGAATGGTGCAAACTCTCTAGGCCAACTTTAAGTTAAAGCAGAACTCGAATCATTGCCCAACTGGTATCTGCTTCCAGCCAAAAGAACAATGTATATTTCGTTTTTAAATTTCCATTATGCACGTCACTCTGATCATTAAGAAAAAGTAACAATTACTTTTTACTGCCATTATCTATTTCTGATGGTACTGCTTGAAAACTGTGCTAGCGAGTAGTGGCAATCACTATAGGCCGAGTTTAGAGGATGTGAAATTGACCCGAAATTGACAGAGGGATCTCTAGGGGAAAGGGTAATTGCAGCTGTTAAAATGTATTCTATATAATGGATTGTAAAGTACGTACGTTAAAATATCTCCGAAGTAACATTTTACCTTTGCCGTTCGCCTTTTGCCCTCTAATAGCCGATTATATTAACTTTAAATTAAAGCAAAAGTTGCAATTAAAGAAATAATTTGTTTATGTAGCACCCTTTATGACTTCAGGACATCCCAATATGCTTTACAGTCAATAAAATACTGTTGAAGTCTAGTTACTGGGGTAATACAGTACAGTTAACAGTCAATTGGCGCACAGCAACGAGATGAATGGCTAAGTAATCGTTTTATCAAAACAAGAAGTGTTGAGACACTCAGCAGATCTGACTGCATCTGTGGCAAGAGAAACAGAGTTAACGTTTGGCATTCATATTACTTCTTCCACTCCAAACGTTAACTCTTGTTTTTCTCTCTATAGATGCGGTCAGGCCTGTTGAGTATTTTGAGTACTCTATTTTATTTCAGATTTCCAGTATCTGCCAGTATTTTGCTTTTATATGAATCCAATTTATCAGTGTTGATCGAGGGATAAATGTTGGTCAAGACACCTGGGAAAACTTCCCTGCTCTTTTTCCAGAGAGTGATATGGGAGTGTTAACATTTATTTGAGAAGGCAGTTTTGAAAAACAGCATCTTTGACAGTGCAGCACCCTTTCAACATTGGAACATTACCATAAATTGACAAATTTAAACAAATGATATATATATCTCAGCTGTGAGGATTTTGGTACCCAATGGAACAATTTCTTTCATGCCATACAATATCCATAGAAACCAAAATTCTGCTGCTTATCCATTCTTAGCTCTTCAGCAAATTACATTTGAGCAATTCTTGAAGATTTGTTCCCTTTTCCTCATGTATTTCACACGTGATATATACAACTGCTAAGGAAGGGATAAAGAATCAAGTAAGATCAGCACTGAGACAGTGAATTTATATTTTCCTATGCTTTCTATTTAATAATTGATCAGAGGTGTGGGTAATTCAGATGCTGAAATAGGATTAAAAATGCAAACATAAATATAGTGAGATAAACTGCTCCAATTATTGAGGGAACTACTATAGATGATGATGCAAGGAGAGCCTGCCAGAGCTATTTGATGGATACAGTAGGTTAAAGATAGCTGCCAGAGATACTGTACATATTTGGGGGAAACTGTGATTGAGACTGGGGGAATGCTGCAGTAGACACTGGGAGAGCCAATTGCAGATACTGGGAAAGGCTGTTGCAAATACTGGGGAGTACTACTGCAGCTGCAGATACTGGACAAGGCTGTTGCAGATACTGGGGAATGCTAATGCAGCTGCAGATACTAGGAAAGGCTGTTGCAGATACTGGGAAGGCTACTGTAGCTGCAGATACTAGACAAAGTTGTTGCAGGTACATGGAGAGACTATTGCAGATATCGGGGAAGGCTGCTACAGATACTGTGGAGGTTAAATGGAATCTTATGGCTTATCATGGTGGGAGCATCACAAATGCAGCGAGCCATTCAAATTCCATTAGGACCGTAAAATCCCACCGGTGTACAATTCAGCCTGTTAAACGTGATAAATATTACATAGGAACAGAAATAGGCCATTTAGTCCCTCGAGCACGTTCTGCCAATCAATTGGATCACGGCTGAACTGTCGTCTAACCCCATATATCCCACCTTTGCCTGATATCCCTTAATATCTTTTGCTGACAAAGATACATCAATCTCAGTTTTAAAATTAGCAATTGATCCAACATGAATAGTTGTTTGAGGAAGAGAGTTCCAAACTTAAACCACCTTGTGTATGAAGAAGTGTTTCCTAATTTCACTTCCAAAAGGTCTGACTCTAATGATTTGACTATGTTCCCTTAGTCCTAAACTCTTCAGTTAGTGGAAATAGTTTCTCTCTATTGATTCTATCTCTTAATGTCCTGAAAACTTTGATTAATTCACCCTGGAAGTACAACCCTAATTTATTAAATCTCTTGCGTTGTAATTTAACTCCTGGCAAAATTTTACAATATATCCTTCCTAGTGGTGGTACCCAGAATTCCAGGTATAGTTTAAGCTGAATTTTGTACAGCTGAAATATGGCATTAGCGCTGCGTACCTGGACCTCATGTCTCTTTTAGAAAACTACTTAGAAAGTACAATGTTGTTTTTTTTTAAAGCCTTAAGTGGATGACTTCATGGGTGGAATTTTCCCATCCTGCCCACCATAGGAATCCTAGTGGGCAGGGGTGGGAGTCATGCAAATATCCATTGAACTCGGGGTGGGAATTTCCTGCTTTGAAGCAAACATGGCCAGAAAATCCCACCCCACGTTTGTCTATGTTGAAATACATTTGCCATAGTTTTGCTCATTCACTTAATCTGTCAACACAGTATGTTATGTGCTCTGCTCAAAGACAGACCCTTGGCTTATTGTCTGCTGATGCTTCATCCTGAGCCATTATTTTGGCAGTTCCTTTCAGTGGTGGTTTGCCATTACTTTCAATTCTCAGAAGCAGGGTGAGGAGGCAAATCCCAGGTATAGCTTAGCTGGAACGGGACTTGAATATGTGCTGTTGGCATTATTCTGATCATCCAGCCAACTGAACTTCTAGATCTATCAACATTTCTTTCTAATTTTAATGCTTCCCTCTACACTGCTTACAATACTGTCTATCTTTGTGACATCAGCCAATTTGGGTAAATGGTTTTCCATCTCATCACCTATGAATACTGCCACACACAGATCCTTGCAGGACACCATGAGTTGTGTCCTGCCGATTAGAATGCCCACCGCCCATTTTTCCTACTCTCTATTTCCTTTCACTCAGCAAATTTTCTAATGAGGTCAATAAATTGCCTTCAACCCTATAAGCCTCACATTCAGCCAACTCTCTTTTATGAGTAATTTCTTCTGGATGTCTACATAAATAGCATGCATAGGCATTCACCTATCCTCAATTATTGACTTCCTGACATTGGAGCCAGATTAGAAAGACCTTCAAATGGCTTGGTCTTTGCTCAGGGTGGAGCAGGGGTTGAGGGGCACATGTGGGATGGAGATGGGGGTCACTGCCCCAGGAAATAGATCAGAGGTGGCCAGATCATAACATCCTACAGTGCAGAAGGATGCCGTTCGGCCCATTGAGTCTGCACCAATCACAATCCCACCCAGGCCCTATCCCAATATCCCTACATGTTTTACGCACTAATCCCTCTAACCTATGCATTCCGGAACACTAAAAGGCAATTTAGAATGGTCAATCAACCTAGTGCACACATCTTTGGACTATGGGAGGAAACTGGAGCACCCAGAGGAAAGCCATGCAGACACAGGGAGAATGTGCAAACTCCATAAGACAGTGACCCGAATCGGGATTCGAACCCAGGTCCAGATGGGTGGCTGCTTGCCGAAGTGGACTGCTTATAAGGCACACCTTGGTTTTCTGGGACTTTGTTCCAGATGTTTAGTTACATTTTAGGCTCTCACCCATTCCTCATTTCACCTCCATGTCCCCATGCCAACTCATGCTCTCTTCCCACTTCTGTACAATTGCTTAATATATCTTAATTCTTTAAGGAATTATTCTGACTCTGAAAATCTGCATCCAGATGTTAGATGAATTGCTGTATAATTACCTGATTTCCCCCTCTTTCACCTTTTTAAAATAGCAGAATGGCATTTGGAACTTTCAAACCAAAAGGACGGATTCCCAAATGTTGAGTACATTGGAAGATTACAGTTAGGGCACCTACAGCGTTCCCACTCTCTTCTTTTAAAATTGTAGAATGGAAACCATTTGGTCATGTGGATTTGTTGCCCTTCAGTGCCATTAATTTCGTCATTACTACTATTTAGCTTGCATTAATTTTGTTGAGTCTGTTTCAATAATAATTTCCTTGGGATGCCTAGTATTCTCACCTTTTCCACTACTGTAAATACTGATGAAAAAGTGATTATTCGACAGATCCTTTTTTCCTTACCTTTATTATTTCTTTGCTAATAGTTTTCAAGGACTCACATTACTTCTGACCATCTACCTTTTTATAATGTAATTGTGAGTTTTTTTTAATGCTGATTTTCATATCCCTTGCTAGTTTCTTTTCATAGTTCCTTCAAGTACTTTTTACTATCTAATTTTTGACTTTTGCTGCTCTTTGTAACTTTCCCATTTACTATGACCTGTTTCTTTTAGTTTTACTTTGTCTCTTACTTCTTTTCTGCAATTTTACCTAGTTTACTGTGGACCTTTTCAGCCTCATCCAATGAGGTCAGCTTTATCTAAATGTGGAATCTTCGTAGTTTCACATTTCTCCATTTCAAACTCTATGTTAAAATTGATCCAATTATGCTTGTGATTGGATAAATGAGCATGAAGCTGTTAGGCTATTAACTAAATCTGGCTTATACTGATAACTATATCTAATATGGCCTGTTCTGTTGCTTCAGGACATATCGGGCCCGATTTTACTATCAAGTTGCGCCTGTTTTCAGGCGTGAAAACTTGATAAAGTCAGGCGTGAGGTGAGTAGCGCAATTTGCGCCCATCTCCGTGCTGGTTCTCCCTTTACCAAGGCCCGAAAATGGCCACGATAGAGACAGTGCCTGAAATGAGTGCGACGACGATTTAAATGCATTTGCATGCATTTAAATTGCCTTAATGGGCTGCAAGCCCAGTCTTACTGGCACTTTCTCTTTACCACCACGTTTGCCCATCCAGAATTGGCGCAAAACAGACATGATCCACAAAAGTCCAATTTGGGCACTCCAGTTAGTGAGGAGGTAAGTACTGAGCGTCTGACAGCTCTCTGCTTGAGATCAGTGAGGGAAAAAATGGGGACGGACCTGTGATTGGCCTGGGCGGCAGGAGAGTGGGGTGATAAGGGGGTCAGTAATGTTGTGAGGGTGGTGCAATGTCTATGGGGTGAGGCATTATCCAACCCGGGAGCGATGTGGCAGGGGAGCCATATTCTATCATTTTTTTTCTGCGCATGTGCAGTTGGAGGTGCTGATCAGACCTGCAGAATTTCGGGTGCATTAAGCCTCGTCCATAGGCTTCTGCAACATGATTCAAATTGCTGATACTTTTTCAGGCAGTGTGCCTGAGAATGAGTCTAAAAGTTGGATCTGAAACATTCCAAGTTTCAAGTCCATCCAGTACCTGGAATCAAAAGGGTAAAATAGGGCCTATTGCTTCAGAACACGAACATGGACACAATCTAAAGCATTGCTCCTGTACTGGTTGTAATGCTGCAGATACCAGGAAATCCTGCAAAAGTAGGAGAGGCTATCCTAGACATTGGAGAAGGCTACTGCAGATACTGAGAGAGGCTGCCAAAAATATAAATGGGGAGGCGATGCCTAGTGGTTTTATTGCTAGACTATTAGTCCAGAAGCTCAGCTAACGTTCTGAGGAATTGGGTTTGACTTCTGCCATGGCAGATGGTGGAATTTGAATTCATGAAAAAAAACTGGAATTAAGAATCTACTGATGACCATGAAACCATTGTCGATTGTCAGAAAACCCCATCTGGTTCACTAATGCCTTTTAGGGAAGGAAGTCTGCCATCCCCACCTAGTCCGGCCTACATATGACTCCAAAGCCATGGCAATGTGGTTGACTCTCAATTGCCTTCCGAGGGCAACTAGGGATGGGTGATAAATGCTAGCGATGTCTATGTCCCATGAATGAATGAAAAATAAACAAAGGATCACTTCAGCAGACACTGAGAGGCTGCTTTAGTCTTGGGAAAGCTGCAACAGATTGGGAACACATTCATCCAGTTTAAAAAGTGTTCACATTAAGGTGACTGCAAAGAACTAAACAAAAAAAAACTACTGACGTACATCATTTGCTTTAAGTTAGCTTCTTAGGTGGTGTTTATACTGCAACTTTAACATCACTGCCAAATAATATCCACTTTACAGTAACAGTAAAGTTACAGTATAACTCCATGGTTTGAACCTGATGTTGAAGTAAAGTGCTTGAGAACTCCATGGAGGAGACAGTTCACCACTGCTTGCACATGACTGAGCAAGGAATACAATTCGAGAGCAAAATAAAAACTTTGTCCACAGGAATCACTTAAGCATTTTCTAAAATTATGATTTAAATAAAGAGAGTGTGGAAGTTCCTGCTCACGCTTTAAAAATATTTACATTTGAATTAAAGAAGTGAAAAGAAAAGATTTGCATTTATGTTACGCTTTTCATAATTTCAGGATTTTCCAAAGTGCCCTACAGCTAATGAAATACATTGTTGTGTTACAAGAAATACAGCAACCAATTTGTCCACAGCAAGGCCTCACAAGCAACAATGTGATAATTGATATGGTTCCTGTTCTGCCCAAGACTGCAAGAAACTACAAAAGGTCATGAATTTAGCCCAATCCATCACACAAACCAGCCTCCCATCCATTTATTCCGTCTGCATTTCTGGCTGCCTTGACAAAGCAGCTATTAAGGACACTGCGCATCCCAGACATTCTTTCTTCCACCTTCTCACGTCCAGAGAAAGGTACAAAAGGCTGAGGTCATATACCAACCGACTTAAGAACAATTCTTCTTTGCTGCCATGAGACTTTTGAATGGACCTACCATGCATTAAGTTGATCTTTCTCTACGACTAACTATGACTGTAACACTACATTCTGTACTCTCTCGTTTCCTTCTCTACGAACGGTATGCTCTGTCTGTATAACGTGCAAAAAACGATATCTTTCGCTGTTTGCCAATACATATGACAATAATAAATCAAATCAAATCAAATCAATGACCAGTTAATCTGCTGATGGTGATGTTGATTGAGGGTTAAATATTGACTGCATAAAGAACAAAGAACAAAGAAAATTACAGCACAGGAGCAGGCGCTTCAGCCCTCCAAACCTGCAGCAACCATACTACCCGACTTAACTAAAACCCCCTACCTTTCCAGGGACCGTATCCCTCTATTCACATCCTATTCATGTAATTATTAAAATGCGCCTTAAAAGTTACCATCACATCTGCTTTCACTACCTCCCCCAGCAACGAGTTCCAGGCACCCACCGCCCTCTGTGTAAAAAATCTGCCTTGTACATCTCCTTTAGATCTCGCCCCTCGTACCTTAAACCTATGCCCCCAGTAATTGACTCTTCCACCCTGGGAAAAAGCTTTTGACTATCAACTCTGAACATGCTTCTCATAATCTTGTAGACTTTTATCAGGCCACCCCTCAACCTCCATTGTTCCAATGAGAACAACCTCCAACCTTTCGTCATAGCTAATGCCCTCCATACCAGGCAATATCTCGGTAAATCTTTTCTGTACCCTCTCCAAAGTCTCCACATCCTTCTGGTAGTGTGGCAATCAGAATTGAACACTATATTCCAAGTGCAGCCTAACTAAGGTTCTATAAAGCTGCAACATGACTTGCCAATTTTTAAACTCAATGCCCCAGCCAATGAAGGCAAGCGTGCAATATGTCTTCTTGGCTACCTTCTCTGCCTGCATTGCTACTTTCAGTGATCTGTGTACCTATACACCCAGGTCCCTTTGCCTATCAATACTCTGCCATTTACTGTATATTTCCTATTTGTATTAGACCTTCCAAAATGCATTACCTCACATTTTTCCAGATTAAACTCCATCTGCCAGCTCTCTGCCCAAGTCTCCAACTGATCTATATCCTGCTGTATTGTCTGATGGTCCTCATCACTATTTGCAAATCCATTAACCTTCGTATTATCCACAAACTTACGAATCAATCCAGTTATATTTTCTTCCAAATCATTTATATATTACAAACAACAAAGGTCCCAGCACTGTTCCCTGAGGAACGCCACTTGTCACAGCCCTCAGTGAGAGTTGTTCTTTTTTGAACAGTGCTATTGGTGCTTACATCCAGCAGAAAGGGTGAAAGGTTTAGTGTCTCATTTCAAAGACAGCAGGTTGCATTTTAGAGAAGGGTGGACTATATTCTCCCCCAGAAGTAAAATCAGCCAGATGTCGACTTGTTCCGTGTTGAATTGGCAGAGGGTGGACTTCTGCCCCTCACCTAGGAGGAAGACGTACTGTTGCAAGCTGCCAGCAGATTGGCTGGCAGACCCATCACTCGTGGCAGCACCAGAGCTGAGCAGTGCACACTGCTGGGATTGTAGGAAGAAGGCCAAAGAAGATCATCTTAGTTACCCCAAGAACAAGGATGGGGAAGAATTCTACAGCCCAAGGAGCAGGATAGCGGAGTGGAGGGAACGGGGATATCATTTTGTGGTGTCAGGCCCAATGCATGCAAGGCAGCTCCTGAATGAGGAACAATGTTGTTCCTCTCTTCAAGAAAGGAAAGAGGAATGACCCTGGTAATTATAGGCCAGTTAATCTTACTTTGGTGGTCGGTAAGTTAATGGAAAGGATCCTGAGAGATAGGATTTATGAACATTTGGAAAGATGCAGTTTAATCCAGGATAGTCAGCATGGTTTCAGGAGAGGTAAGTCCAGCCTCACAAATTTGATTGAATTCTTTGAGGAGGTAACTGAGTGCGTAGATGATAGTAAATCAGTTGATGTTGTACACGTGGATTTTAGTAAGGCGTTTGATAAGGTTCCCTATGGTAGGCTCATGAAGAAGGTAAGAAGGTGTGGGATAGAAGGAAATTTGGCCGATTGGATAAGTAACTGGTTGTCTCATAGAAGACAGAGGGTGGTGGTGGAAGGAAAATTTTCAGACTGTAGGCCAGTTACCAGCAGTGTACCACAGTGATCAGTGCTGGGTCCTCTGCTATTTGTGATTTTTATCAATGATTTGGAAGAGGGGGCTGAAGGGTGGGTTCGTAAATTTGCTGATGACATCAAGATCAGTGGAGTAGTAGATGAGGTGGAGGGCTTTTAAAGGCTGCAAAGAGACATTGATAGGATGCAGAGCTGGGCCAAAAAGTGGCAGATGGAGTTTAACTCTGATAAGTGCGAGGTGATTCATTTTGGTAGGACAAACTTGAATACGGATTACATGGTCAACAGCAGGGTTCTGAGGAATGTGAAGGAACAGAGAGATCTTGGGGTTCATATCCACAGATCTCTGAAGGTTGCCACTCAAGTGGATAGAGCCATGAAGAAGGCTTATAGTGTGTTAGCATTTATTAATAGGGGTTTTGAGTTTAAGAGCCATGGGGTTATGCTGCAATGTACTGGACCTTGGTGAGACCACATTTGGAATATTGTGTGCAGTTCTGGTCACCTCACTATAAGAAGGATGTAGAAGCATTGAAGAGAGTGCAGAGGAGACTTACCAGGATGCTGCCTGGTTTGGAGGGTAGGTCTTGAGGAAAGGTTGAAGGAGCTGGGGCTTTTCTTGTTAGAGTGGAGGAGGATGAGAGGCGACTTCGAGGTTTATAAGATGATGAGGGGGATAGGTAGAGTGGACGTGCAGAGACTATTTCCTTGGATGGATGTAACTGTTACTAGGGGGCATGACTATAAAGTTCATGGTGGGAGATATAGGAGGGATGTCCGAGGAAGAATCTTCACTCAAAGAGTGGTTGGGGTGTGGAATGCACTGCTGCTGTGATAGTTGAGTCAGACACTTTAGGAACTTCCAAGCAGTTATTGGATAGGCACATGAAACACTCTAGAATGATAGCTTGATCTTGGGATTGGACATAGCTCGGCAAAATATTAAGGGCTGAAGGGCCTGTACTGTGCTGTACTGTTCTACGTTTCAATGTTTCTATGTTCCCCCACCGCCCCCATCCAATTCCATCCTGCCTTTGTTTGTCCTGGCCTTTAAACATGGTCTGCCCACTTTGGTTCCTGTACAAGGAAGAAGATGCAGTAATTTACTCCAGCAAGGAGCACATTCATCTGATGTCTAATCTGATGCAGGCATGGATCACAGATTGACTAATTTTGCTGTTGCCAACTGATGCAGCATGGAATGACCCCAAGCATAAAAATTCAAAGCACCATACATCTTCAGAACCACAATGAGTATCTGGAGAAATGCTTTTGTCTTTGGCATGTTGTTTACTGTGTCTTGCATAATCATATGACCATTGAGTCATGTGACCTCTGATCTCATTTTTTTTGATAGTTAAGGACTTAGGCAGAAGCTATTTTTTCCACCACCTTTTTTTCCATTGTATGCAATGTGGCATCAGGAGTGTGCAGTGGAAATTGAGTGAATTTTGATAGCTGTATGAGAGTCAGAAGCAGTAAGAAACAACAGAGAATAATTAAAGTTTCAATCTTCAACCTTGTACAGGACATGGGCCACTAGGTGAGTCAGTATGGCTTTGAATATTCCAATACCTGCTCCTATGGAGATGAAGAGAGATGTGAAAATGAATTGAAAATTCTTCCAGTCTCAATAGCAGATCTATTAAATTGCCACAGAGTTTGACAGGAAACTAGAACAAATAACAATTGCAAATCTGTTATCAATGCTGAGGGAAAGGTACTGCATCCTAGACCTCACTGAGGAGCAGACAAATGAATCTTGTGAAATTCTGGAGGCCTTGAAGACCCACTTTGGTCCCTCTACTAATGTTATTTATGAATGTTATGTGTTCAACACCAGAGCTCGAGAATGAGGAGAATTGTGATCAGTATGTGACTATACTGAGACATCTAGATGAACCTTGTGAGTTTGAGCAACTGAAGGGTAATCTGATCAGAGATAGAATTGTCTCAGGATCAAGAGATCCCCCGATGAGAGAAGAAAAACTTACATTCAAGAAATAGGTAGCATAATGGCACAGTGGTTAGCATTGCTGCCTCCGAGTGCCAGCGAGCCGGGTTTAATTCAGTCCCTGGGTGACTTAAGAACATAAGATCATAAGAACTAGCAGCAGGAGTAGGTCATCTGGCCCCTCAAGTCTGCTCCGCCATTCAATAAGATCATGGCTGATTTTTTCGTAGACTCAGCTACACTTATTTGCCCGCTCATATAATCTTAATTCCTTTACTGTTCAAAAATCTGCCTATCTTTGCCTTAAAAACACTCAACAAGGTAGCCTCAACTGCTTCACTGGACAGGGAATTCCATAGATTCACAACCCTTTGGGTGAAAAAGTTCTTCCTCAACTCAGTCCTACATCTGCTCCCCTTACTTTAGGCTAAGCACTCTAGTTCTAGTTTTACCGCCAGTGGAAACAAATGCCCTGATTCTATCTTATCTATTCCCTTCATCATCTTAAATGTTTTGATAAGATCCCCCATCATTCTTCTAACTTCCAATGAGTATAGCCCCAGTCTTCTCAGTCGCTCCTCATAAGCCAACCCTCTCAACTCTGGAATCAACCTAGTGATTCTCCTTTGTACCTTCTCCAGTGTCACTATATACTTTCTCAAATAGTAAGGAGATCAAAACTGTACACAAAATCCTCCAGGTGTGGCCTCACCAGCACCTTATACAGCTGTAACATAAGCTTCCTGTTTTTAAACTTCATTCCTCTAGCAATGAAGGACAGGGGAAGCACGGTAGCACAATGGTTAGCACTGCTGCTTCACAGCTCCAAGGTCTGGGTTAGAATCCTGGCTCGGGTCACTGTCTGTGTGGAGTTTGAACATTCTCCCTGTGTCTGCATGGTTTCCCTCCCACAGTCCAAAAATGTACAGGCTAGGTTGATTTGCCATTCTAAATTGCCCCTTAGTGTCCTGGGATGCATAGATTAGAGGGATTAGTGGATAAATACCTAGGGATATGGGGATAGGGCCTGGGTGGGATTGTGGTTGGTGCAGACTAGATGGGCTGAATGGCCTCGTTCTGCACTGTAGGATTCTATGATTTGTCCATGTGGAATTTGCACATTCCCCCCATGTCTGCGTGGGTTTCCTCTGGGTGCTCCAGTTTTCTCCCATGGTCCAAAGATGTGTAGGTTAGATGGATTGGCCATGCTAAATTGCCCCTTAGTGTCCCAAGATTTGTAGGTTAGATGGATTAATCAGGATAAATATGTAGGTTTATATGGATAAGGCGGGGGAGTTACAGTGGGTTACAGTTGGTGCAGACTCGAAGGGGTGAATGGCCTCCTTCTGCACTGTAGGGATTCTGTTCTTCTATGAAGAAAGCTATTGACATGTGGAGAAGCTCAGAAGAGATTAATCAGCTGAGAATTATTGATGGAAGAATTATGAGGCTTTGCACTATGCTGAGAAGTTCAGTCCTTCCAAGCGTAAGAGAATTGAGAACAAGAAGACCTATTTACAGAAAAGCCAGCAGAAAGATCAAGACCAGAATGTTGGATGCAAATATTACACAGAAAAGGAAAAAAATCATGTCCATTGTGGGCAAGGCATTGTTCTAACTGCAAGAAGCAAAATCACTTTGTACATAAGTGTTTTGTCAGAAAAAGGAAAAGCAAGCCTAAAGAAATGGTTGCTGGAGAAATTTTGGATGATGATTCTGACAAATCACTCTACAATGACTATGATTCTGATGAATCATTAGGCATCCTAAAATAGATTGGCATCGTCAATTCTCAAGAATAATACAGTTTGCGACTATGGGAATGATGACTGGAGAAGAAGATCATCAAGTTAATGTGAAGTGTCAGATAGATACTTGTGCTATGTACAAAATATTGAAATTTGCAGATCTCTGTTAAGTGGTTCAAGATGGTGACTTGAAAATGAAGCATCAAAAATAAAGTTGAGGCTGTATGATGGAATGACGCTCACCTAAGAGGACAAATACAGCTGAGAGTCCAATGCAATGAGAAGAAAGAAGATCTGCAGTTCTAGATAGAAGACACTAAACAAAGTTCCCTGATCTCAACTGTAACAAGTCAAAAGTGATGAATCTATATACACCAAAAGTGATTTGCAAAAGTGCTTTGTATGGACAAGGCATGGAAAGTAATCTAGTCTTGCAACTAATATCACATCACACTGGACTACACTTCCAATAACAAAAAAACTACTCTAGCTGGAATTAGTAACAGAAGTGAGTGACAAAGTCAAAGTGAAATGACAGAAAGCTAAATTTTACTTTGTTAAAATGGGCAAATCATTGCCATAGTGGAGTTGGCAAGCTGGTCACAATGCAAATATTTAACACAGTCAACAAAACACGGCAACTTGGAACCTGTGTAAAGCAGTTGCCACCTCGATCACAGACAGGAAAAGTGAACAACCAGATATATTGTTGCAACTGTAGACACATAACATGCAGCCAGAGAAACTGTCCCTTTAAAACAGACAGGTGATGAGGAAGAGCTGATTTCACCAACTAAACAAAGAATGGAATGACCGCCAGTAATAAAGATCAACTTCTCACCAACAAAAGCAACGGGTCAGAAGTAAAGCCTGCCATGATAAAAACATCAGTTGGAGTGGCAAAGTCCACACCAGGAACAAACAAAGACCATATGAACAACCAACATCAACCCATAATGAGTTGAATGCTTCAAAGAATGTGTGTGCCATGAATGGGAGGCACAGATAGCAAACAGACAGACCAGAGAGAACAGCTTATTGCTTGTGGGGATCATGATTTTCTTTATAGACTATGCAAATGGGTAATTTTTTTTACTTATGGGATGTGGGTGTCTCAGGCTGGGCCAACATTTATTGCCCATTTCTAATTACCCTCCATTTCAGAGAGCAGTAAAGAGTTGACCACATAGCTGGGGGTCCGGAGTCACATATAGGCCAGACCAAGTAAGGATGGCAGATTTCCTTCCCTAAAGGACATTAGTGAACCATATGGGTTTTAATGACAATTGGAACAAAGAGCAAAGAAAATTACAGCCCAGGAACAGGCTTTCGACCCTCTAATCCTGCACCAACCATGCTGCCCGATTGAATTAGAACTCCCTATCTTTCTGGGGACCATATCCTTCTATTCCCATCCTATTCATGTATTTATCCATTCGTCCCTTAACAGTTACTATTGTATCTGCTTCCACTATCTCCCCTGGCAGCAAGTTTGAGGCACACACCACCCTCTATGTTAAAAAAAACTTGCCTCTTACATCTCCTTTAGACCTTGTTCCTCGCACCTTAAACCTATGCCCCCTAATAATTGACTCTTCCACCCTGGGAAAAAGCTTCTGACTGTCCACTCTGTCCATATCCAGGATAATCTTGTAGACTCCTATCAGGATTGACAATGGTTTTATGGTCATCATTAGACTTTTAATTCCAAATGTTTATTGAATTCAAATTTCAACATCTGCCATGGTGGGATTCAAAATTCAGGTTGGTGGACTTTTAGCTGACTTTTCAAATTTTCCATTCCCATCCATAACGTATATTGCCTTGAGCAAGACCAGAAAATCCCAGTCAGTTATTCCTGGCCTGTCATTCTAATGGGTAAAGCTTCTGACGAACTCCATTCTCTTCTTTCTGTTGTGAATGTGAACAGTTGCCTGTTTCTTCACCTCTTCCCCTCCCAGCAATAATGGCATCCCATAAATCTAAAATTACATTTTGCCAAAAGCCCCTGCTCAAAATTCCAGTGGAGATTTAGCCAGATCACTTTTTGGGAAGTTTGTTCTCCACTAAAATGGCAGAGCAAACATACTAGCAGTCCAAATGAATGATCCAGTCATTTACCCAAGAGCAGCTGAGAGTTCCTTTCAATAATATGGAGCCTTCCCAATTGTTGCTGCGATTTGTGGGTTTATTGACTGGCAAATCGGATGCTGCAGCAATTAAAATTGCCATTTGTGTCCTGTAACTGCTGCAAGGCCCTAATTTAAATAAAATCAGCAACCACCTACTAGTTTAAGAATGAACAATCTAAGGCCTGGTCCAAAATAGTGTTAAGTTTGTTATCCAAATGGACAACAGGATCCTGCCAATATAGTCACATGATTTAAATTGTAGCATTATTCACAACTATAGTTGCCTTATATTTTCGCAGATGCTTTCTAACATTTTACTCTAAATGTGAAGATTGCCAAAGTTTATTAATGGACGTTAGTATTGCTCTGTTGTAGCCACAGGTTACAATGATAGGGAAATTAGTAGAAATAGTAAGAAATGCCTCAAAGCTACCTTCTACATAAGATCTTTATTAAACTAATTAAAATATTCCCACTTTCTTGATTATCCTACATTTAAACACCCTTCCCATTTACTTAGATGTATTCACACTGATTCATTCGTGCAAAATGCACTTGAAGCTTGGGTGAGGCCATGACTCAATTCTAAGGGTCTTAAAACCTCTAATTTGAACATAAAGTGGGTAGGCAGATATTGAAAAGCATCTCATGCCTTCTCCTTTTCTCCTTCACTGTTTCTACATCTTTAACCTGAAGTCTCACTCTAACCTGTTGACAATCTCATTTTTCTCTGCTCTCTCATATCCACTTCAAAGCCCATCCAACCCATTCTGATCCCTGAAATACTTACTACTGCTACTCTCAGGGTCCCACAGGGAGCCTCTAAGGGTGGTTATTTCAAGATGCTTAATGTGACTGCTTCACTTTGTTTACTTGAGTTAACCTTTAAAATAATTAATGCGAATTCTACTTCATTAAGGAGAATTGAAGATTCTAGCTATCTTGTTAGTGACAGGAGTAATGAGTTTGCAGAGTGAAAGCTGATTTTTCCTCCATGTGGTAGTGGACTAATCTCTTAAACAAGTGAGTTGACAAATAGTTAGGTCAGGCTAACTAACTAGACAGGAAGGGAAGAATGAAAAACAGGAGCCTGGAATGAAGTGTTTTCTGAGAATAAAGGTGTGAATATATCCAAGTAAATGGGAGGGATGTTAGTTGTGGGATAACTAAGAAAGTGGGAAGGTGTTACTTAGTTCGCACAATGTGATGGTACTGTGCCTTTAAGAAATGTATTTTAATCATTTTTCTCTGCAGGATGTTTTTAGCAGGCCTTAGCATTTTGTTGGTGCCAAGTTGTCTGCAACTGGTATCCTTTATTGCAGCGGAAGCAGTATAATTGTTGTGTTGATTTTAATCTGGACTAATACATTGTCCTGTGGTTTTAATTGTCCCTTAGGATTGCTGAGTGGATCTTGATTGAGGATGATTGACAGGTCAAGTGATATGCCAAAAGACCAATTCACAGGTGTTATAAAGCTGAAGATCCAGCATCACATGAGCATACCTGTTTTTTGTACTAAGTCTGAAGAAGGGTGTATTTCTGTGGGATGGTGTTTAACTTGGAACAGCAGAGATAGCTAGCTGTTAGAAGTTATACTATGTCATGTGAAATCTTGTAATTGGTACAACTTATGCTAACTCTGTGGCTGGAATTCTACCATCCTGCCTGCCATGGGAATTGGAATGAGTGAGGGACAGACGATGAAAATATCAGTTGATCTCAGGCAGAATTTTATGGTTTTGGGATGTGCTTGACCATAAAATCCTGTCTTTAGGGTTACTTGAATCATTCCTGGAGTGAAACACCTTATACTTATCCAAGCCAAAATGAAATGTAATACTTACGGTTCAGGCTAACTTCACAAAACATCTTGGAGTTTCTGGCCTGGGTTTTAACACTAGAGTCATAGAGGTTTACAGCTTAGAAACTTTGTCCATGCCGCCCCTTTTTCTTTAACAACTAAGCTAGGCCCACTTGCCCGCATTTGGCCCATATCCCTCTATACTCATCTTACCCAAGTAACTGTTTTAAAAGACAAAATTGTACCTGCCTCTACCACTGCCTCTGGCAGCTTGTTCCAGACACTCACCACCCGCTGTGTGAAAAAATTGCCCCTCTGGACCCTTTTGTATCTTTTCCCTCTCACCTTAAACCTATGCTATCTAGTTTTAGTTTCCCCTGCCTATGGGAAAAAATGTTGACTATTTAGATGACCTATGCCCCTCATTATTTTATAGACCTCTATAAGATCACCCCTAAGTCTCCAGCACTCCAGGGGAAAAAGTTCCAGTCTATCCAGCCTCTCCTTATAACTTGAAATATCAAGTCCCGGTAGCAACCTAGTCAATATTTTCTGCACTCTTTCTAGTTTAATAATATCCTTTCTATAATAGGGTGACCAGAACTGTACACAGCATTCCAAGTATGGCCTTATCAATGTCTTGTACCACTTTAACAAGATGTCCTAATTCCTGTATTCAATGTTCTGACCATTGAAACCAAGTATGCTGAATGCCTTCTTCACCACTCTGTCCACCTGTGACTCCACTTTCAAGGAGCAATGAACCTTTACCCCTAAAGCTCTTTGTTCTATAATTCTCCCCAGTGCCCCACCATTAACTGAGTAAATCCTGCCCTGGTTTGATCCACTAAAATGCATCACCTCGCACTTATCTAAATTAAACTCCATCTGACATTCATCAGCCTACTTGCCCAATTGATCAAGATCCTGTTGCAATCCTTGATAACCTTTTTCACTCTCCACAATGCCACCAATCTTGGTGTCATCTGCAAAGTTACTAACCATGCCTCCTAAATTCTCATCCAAATCATTAATATAAATGACAAATAACATAAGACTAATAAAAGTTTTACCTAAAAGAAGATATGTAAATCAACTTTTGAAGCGTTTCTTACTGTGTTTACTAATTTCCCTATCATTGTAACCTGTGGCTAAAACACAAAAATATCAACAAAAGACGACACAAATACATTGAGGAAAATGTTAGGTGATATCAAACTCCTGCAACAAATCTCAGCCGTAAAGAAGAGAGGGTACAAATGCATTTTCTCCATGCACAAGCATGAAAGACATACAGGCCACTCGCAATTGTTGAGCTTGCACAGAGTTAACCATTGACTGTGACACCACAATTAACAGTGTAGACTGTCAGTGTCGATTCTTACATTAGAGGTCATGTTGCAGGAGTATGGGGGTTATCCTTGGGAGCATGGACAGAGCACAAGTGTTGTATGTAGCTGTTGAGCTTAGGAATAAATTACCATTGTTGGAAATTCTTGATGTTGGTGATTTAAAAAACCCACAACATTCCACAATCAGTATGTCATATTTCAAGATCCTGAGCTTGATTTTAACTATGATTGTATATAGTATTGGTAGGTAGCAGGGTGAGTGCAAAATCTCACCTGCTGTCCCACTAAACAGTCATTTTATCATTTAGGGCTAAATGTAAATTGTCATTCAATTGTCTAACCAGCTGAAAAAACCCACTCAATTCCAGAGTGCAGTTTCTGGCCTGTTAACCAAAAGCTCATTTAGAGCAAGTAATGCAACTCTTAAAGCAATGTTGCATTCCTTTCAGGCTGACTTCTCTGTTGCAATGGTAGTGGGTGAAATTGAATGAGCATTGTTGACAGGGAAACCATTAGGGTAATTGAGGCTGTCCTAGAGATCCTGCTGGAAAAGGGGAGGTTTTTTTCCCCATCAGGCCAGACTAATCTAGAAAAACAAAGATCACAATGCATGGAGAGAGATTGCTGAGATTTCCAGTACAAAATTGTTAGCTCCCCGGGCATCAAAGTTTGCACAACTCTTCATTTCTCTATCCCTCCTGATAAGACATGGCAACAATGTTTCCTCTTCCTCCACAATACTCTAAGAGTTCCCTTTCCTCCATCTTTGTTATACCATATCTCATTCCCATTATAATTACACAGTCCATTTCTTTTTTGTTCCAAATACAAAAGCCATTAGCAGCATTCTTTTTTCACTTGCTAGTCTCCATACAATTATCAGTTTCTTTCACAGCTACTTTCCCACTTCACGCAAATGCCAAAATAGAAAATTTTAGAGATCCAGACTGGCTTCATAATATCCTGTGGGATTTTTGATCTGGTACTCTAACATTGTTCTCCCTAACAGGTCACATTTCCCTCAGTGTCAGTCCTCAATATCCCAAAAATCAAAGTCCTCTCTCCTTACCATCTTCCCAGCCACATAGTCACCTGCTTAACTACCTATTTTTGTACCCACTTGTGGGCGGGACTGGGAGTAATCCAGTGATTTCTACTTTAGAGGTCCTGCTTGCTAATTTCCTTCCTCGCTCCCTAAATTCTGACCTTCAGTGTGCATATCATCCAGCTCTGTGTCTTTCACTCAAACATTGGTTGAATTCTTGCCCTAACATTGAAAAGTGCCCAAGTTTAAGTTTTTTTTATTAGTGTCACAAGGAGGCTTACATTAACACTGCAAGATGTTACTGTGAAAACACTCTTGTCACCACATTCCGGTGCCTGTCCGGGTACACTGAGGAAGAATTTAGCATGACCAATCCACCTAACCTGCACATCTTTGGATTGTGGGAGGAAACTGGAGCACCTGGAGGAAGCCCACACAGACACGGGAAGAACATACAGACTCCACACAGTGAGAATCAAACCCAAGTCTCTGACACTGTGAGGGAGCAATGCTAACCACTGTGCTACCCCAATTAGTTCAGCACTTTGTGTGGCAACATAATTTTTTATAGAATTGGCAGTTACTTTGACTATTTTCTTAGTGATGCTGAGTTTTTATGTAGACTTATCTGTATTAAACTGAGAGAGTTGAAAAGAGTTATTGCTTTCAAAGTTACTCTTCAATGATAGTTGTACTCCCACATCTTCACTTTCATTTTAAGGACTTGAGTGACAGAGTGACCAATGCTCCATGCTGCTAATATATATGTATAAAGTGACATTTTGGGCTTTCCTCAATTATCTGTGCTCAAAATCCATGTGCTTTAGTACGAGTCCAAAATTTGGAACTCTTTAACAATATGGTTGGGATTATTTCTTAGATGAGGTCTCTCTAGCGAACACCAAGCGTAATGGAAATGAATAACCACAAAAGTGATGCACTAGCTTGAACTTACACATGCTAGGGCAAATAGCTAAGAATGACTAAGAAAGTTATCAATGCATCTCTGATTTTTTTGTTTTAGCAGTTAAAATTTAAAAGAAAAGTACTTTTCCTATGATATCTTTCTTTCACACCCTGCATACAAAGAACAAAGAACAACCCAGCACGGGAAACAGGCCCTTCGGCCCAACGAGCCCGTGCCGCCATTTCAACAAAGCATTTTCCTACACCTACCCTGCCCCGTATGTGAATGGTACCCCTAATGTAGCCAGATTCAGGGGAGAATAGTGTAGGGTCAATTTGGTACACCAATCAGCCTAAGAGCACATCTTTGGGGTGTGGGAGGAAACCGGAGCACCCGGAGAAAACCCACGCAACCACAGGGAGAATGCGCAAACTCCCACAGACACAGGCCCAAAATCCATGTATCTGCACAGCTAGCAGTGATAGTCACTGAGCTGTTGTGGTGCCCGTCTGCAGGATTAAGCACACACAGCGACACGAAGTACTAGGCCACTCTTGAAACCTCCACGAGCAGCCCACGCACAACCCACCGTGTGCATGCCCCTCGTTTAACAACAAGGTGGACCGACACCTGTGGATTAAAAGAGACAAAACATTAACATGTAATATTACATTTCCAGTGTCGTCCCGAGGCTCTGACCCTTTTTAATACTGTCTACTATAACCCTCCATCCCTGTTTCGCTCATGTGTCTATCTAAGTAAACCTTAAACAAGTCCAACGTGCCTGTCTCCACCACCTTACTTGGTAGCGTGTTCCATACCCCCATGACCCTCTGCGTGAAAAACCTTCCTCTAGTTTCCAAATTATACTTCTCCCGCCTCACCCTTAGATCGTGACCTCTCGCGCAACAACCCATTTGAATCTATTCCAGTACTATAGATATCATTACTGAATTACCTTAACTGTTTGAAGCATTTCTAGGCTCATTATTGTATCAAATCCCACAGTTTAGATTCAGAGTAATTCTCTCCCTTACTTTAATTACCACTTATGCCCCAACAGTTTAAAAATATGTCAAGATTATTCCAACAAAAAAATTTACAATTTCCTAAAAAGATTGTTACCTGTAGCTGGTTCATATCTGAAGGCCATGTGTGAACAGATTTCTATGCTGTTTCCAATACAAAACCCATAAAAATGATTTGACAAATATTTATTTTTATATTTTGGTGTGCAGCGGACAATTTCAAAGTTTGCGATAATACAAAACTTGGAAGTATTGTAAACTGTGAAGAGGATGCTGTACAGCTTCAAAAGAACATAGACAAGTTGGCGGCATGAGCAGATAGGTGGCAGATAAAGTTCAATATGGGGAAGTATGAGGTGATACATTTTGGTAGGAATAACATGGAAAGACAATATAAGGGGTAAAATTCTAAAATGGGTACAGGACCAGAGAGACCTGTGTGCGTGTGTGTACATCATTGAAGATGATAGGACAGGTAGAGAAAGCAGTTAATAAAGCATATAGTATTTGGGCTTTATTAATAGGGGCATAGTATACAAGAGCAGGGAGAATATGCTGAATTTATTTGGGACACTAGTTTGGCCTTGGCTGGAATATTGCTTATAGTTCTGGGCATCTCGCCACAGGAAGGGTTTGAATGCTTTGGAGAAAGTGCAGAAAAGGTTTATAAGAATGGTTTCATGAATGAGAAATTTAAGCTATGAGGATATATTGGAGAGGTTGAGACTGTTCTCCTTTAAGAGAAGAAGCTAAAAGGAAATTTGATAGAGATGTTCAAAATCATGAAGCAGCTGGATGGGGTAGATAGGGAGAAATTGTTCCTGTTTATAAAAGGATGAAGAATGTAAGGGCACAGATTTAATGTAATTTGCAAAAGGAGCAAATGAGATGTGAGAGAAAGCTTTTTCACACAACGAGTTGTTCGGATCTGGAATGCACTGCTTGGAATTGTGGTGGAAGCAAATTCAATCAAGAGAGCATTAGATGATTGCTTGAATTGAAACAATGTCTAGCGGTATGGAGAAAAGGCAGGGAAATAGCACTAAGGCATGATCTCGTTTGGGGAGCTAATGCGGACATGATGGGCCAAATGGCCTCCTTCTGGGCTGTAACAATTCTGTGATTATTCAATACTTTGAAAACACATGTCACACTAGATCTGTGAAAAGACGCATTTTAAAAATAAGTGGGCATTTTCCATGCTCAAAACATTCTGCAAACATATATTTGTGAACACAATGCCCTCGTACCCTTTCCCTATGTGTATGCATTTGATATGTCATTCATGGCTCTTTTGATCTCAGAAGGAGTAAATGTTGTTGTGTAACAATGTTCTTCAGACCACAAGAATTCCATTTCTTACAGGCTAGGACCAGTAATTTAGAAAACAAGGCCTCAGATTATGAAGCACCAAATAGCACGCAAATTAAACATGTGGCAGGGAAAGATGTGTGAGGGAATAGTCATGAATACCAGTTCATCAACATTTCCCACCCGTCAGCCCAACAAAATAAAGTTAGAACAAATTAAGCAATAATTGATGTGGAGCCAAAAATTAGGAAGAGATAGGCTGCCCATGTGCTTTGACCATTTGGGAATTTCATTCTTTGAAGATGATCTCCATGTTAAGAATTGTGATTCAATTAGCAAAGATTTGAGTAACAGTCTTTATCCAATTCCTAAGAAATAGAACAGACATATAACAGAACCCAACATGATATTTCGTTTGCTAGATTAAAGATCACTTTAATTCTCAATATCTGATGTTTTTGATTCAGCGTCATTTGTTTCAGGTTTATCCCCTGTATATATCATTATTCCATAATGTCATCCCATTTTTTTCTGTGCTTTTCCAAAAGCAAGATTCAACTTACGAATTTATTTAATTACATTAAATCCTTAGGAAATTTTAGTGTCTCAGAGCAAATTAATTACTTCTGGTGGTGGGGATTGGAGGGGATTGGGGTAGTTGGGGGCGGGATGGGAAGTTGGGTTAGAGTTGATCCGGATATTCATGTCACTCAAACATTTTCTACCAGCAAATCTTTCTGCCTGCATATACTTGGCTATTGATAAAAGCATGTGTTTTACCACATCGATAAGCTATTAATCATAAATCATCAGTGTGCATTAGATCAGTTCTGGCATGATAGAATACAGAGAACCTGTGCTTTCCAAATCATCTTGGTTTCTAATTAGTTAATTACTTGTTTATGGTTTCATTTTGTTGCTGAGCAGGGAACAATTCAAAAGGTAAGCTTTTTATGCTTACAATTCCCAAACAAATTATATTGGTTTATTTATAGGAAAAACAGTATAAGTAATACAAGATAGGGTTTCTACATATTGACATGGCTGGCTGGCATTCTATTTGCATCCAACTGATGTGAATTAAATGCATTTAGAGTGAAATACAATGCAGTTGCACCCAGTAAGCCAGCAACTGTGAGATGAAGCAGACTAAATCAGTTGGAAAATTTCCATACGCACACTATGGGGTTATGATTACAATCATTCAGCATATTAAGCTTCTCTTTAATGCTCTCTATAAAGAAATTTTTGCTCATGGTGCCGAAAGAACCAAAGACGACATGAGAAAAACGTATTTTATGCACCGAGTGGTTAGGATCAGAAATGCACTGTCTAGGAGTGTGGTGGAAGTAGATTCAATCATTATTTTCTTCAGGTTATTGGATAATTATCTGAAGAAAAACATTTTCAAGGCAATATGGAAAATGTAGAGAAGCTGGACAAGTTAATATCTGTAGCAGAGCTGACAAGAACATGACAGCTTAAATGGCCTCCTGTGCTGTAACTATTCTACTATTCTCTGATACTATGAGTCTTTCTTCCAAATCCTCTTTTTTCTACCGATTGCTTATCTTGAAGGAGGCAAGTATTAATCGTAAGAATTATTATTGTGATTGGTATTGTTAAAGCTTGAACATTTGGCTTAACCTTTTGAGCAACAGACCTACAAGAGCAAGAGAAATGAGGGTACTAACGAACAGGGCTGGCCTACTGCAATGCGTTCTGGGAAGAATAAGCAACTCACTAGCATTTAATCATTTACAGGATAGTTTCCTAGGCACAACCATCTTCTGCTGCTTCATCAATGGCCTTCTCTCCATCATAAGATCAGAAATGGGGATGTTTGCTGATATTCAGTACTACTCGCAACTCCTCAGATACTGAAGCAGTTTATGTTCAAATGCAACAAGATTTGGACAATATCCAGACTTGGGCTGACAAATGGCAACTAACATCTGTGCCACACAAAAGCCAGACAATGACCATCGCCAATAAGAGAGACACTACCCACTGCCCCATGGCATTCAATGGTGTTACCATCATTCCCCCACTGTCAACATCCTTGGGGTTACCATTGGCCAGAAACTCAAGTGGATCACCACATAAATACAGTGGCTTCAAGAGCAGGCCAGACGCTAGGAACACTGTGGCGAGTAACTCACCTGACTCTACAAGACTTGTCCACCATTGACAAGATACAAGTCAGGGGTGTGATGGAATACTTCCCATTTCCCTGGATGGGTGCAGCTCCAACACACTCATAAAGCTTGATACCAGGACAAAGCAACTTGCATGATTGGCACCATATCAGCAAACATCCACTCCCTCCATCATTGCGCTCAGAAGCAGCAGTGTGTACTACCTAAAAATGCCCTTCAGCAATTCACCAAAGATCCTTAGACAGCACCTTCCAAACTCATGACTACTTCCATCTAGGACAAGTGCATGGGAACACCACCACCTGCAAGTTCCCCCCCACCCCGCCAAGCCACGCACCATCCTGACTTGGAAATATATTGCAGTTCCTTTGCAGTTGCTAGGTCAACATCCTGGAATTCCCACCCTAATGACATTGTGGGTCAATGCACAGCATGTAGGCTGGAGCAAATCAAGAAGGCAGCTCACTACACCTTCTCAAGAACAACTAAGGATGGGCGATAAATGATGGGCAGCCAGCAATGCCCATGTCCCATGAATTAATAAAAAAAAGGGATTACTGGAGAGCAAAACTGGGTCTTTTAAAAACATAGAACATTACAGCGCAGTACAGCCCTTGATGTTGCACCAACCAGTGAAACCAATCTAAAGCCCATTTAACCTACACTATTCCAATATCATCCATATGTTAAATGCCCATAATGCTGGCATCCACTACTGTTGCAGGCAGGGCATTCCACACCCTTACTACTCTCTGAGTAAAGAACCTACCTCTGACATCTGTCCTATATCATAGAATCATAGAACACTATAGCGCAGATAGAGGCCCTTCGGCCCATCGAGTCTGCACCGACCACAATTCCACCCAGGCCCTACCCCCATATCCCTACATGTTTTACCCACTAATCCCTTTAACCTATGCATCGCAGGACACTGAGGGGCAATTTTATCATGGTCAATCAACCTAACCCGCACATCTTTGGACTGTGGGAGGAAATCGGAGTACCTGGAGGAAACCCATGGGGTGATATCTATCACCCTTCAACTTAAAGCTATGTCCCCTCGTGCTAGCCATCTTCATCCGAGGAGAAAGGCTCTCACTGTCCATCCTATCTAATCCTCTGATCATCTTATATGCTTCTATTAAGTCATCTCTTAACCATCTTCTCTCTAACAAAAAAAGCCTCAAATCCCTCAGCCTTTCCTCATAAGACCTTCCCACCATACCAGGCAATATCCTGGTAAATCTCCTCTGCACCCTTTCTAATGCTTCCACATCCTTCCTCTAATGCGGCGACCAGACTGTACATAATATTCCAAGTGTGGCCACACTAGAGTTTTATACAGGTGTAACATGACCTCATGGCTTCGAAACTCAATCCCTCTACCAATAAAAGCTAACACACCGTACGCCTTCTTAACAACCCTATCACCCTGGATGCCAACTTTCAGGGATCTATGCACATGGACACTGAGATCTCTCTGCTCATCCACACTACCAAGTATCTTACCATTAGCCCAGTATTCCTGTTATTCCTTCCAAAGTGAATCACTTCACACTTTTCCGCATTAAACTCCATTTGCCACCTCTCAGCCCAGCTCTACAGTTTACCGATGTCCCTCTGAAACCTGCAACACTCTTCTGCACTGTCCACAACTCCACCAATTTTATTGTCATCCGCAAATTTACTAAGCCATCCTTCTACACCCTCATCCTGATCATTTATAGAAATTCCAAACAGCAGTGGCCCCAAAACAGATCCTTGTGGTACACCACTAGCAACTGAACTCCAGGACGAACATTTCCCATCAACCACCACCCTCAGCTGACCAATTTCTGATCCAAACTGCTAAATCACCCTCAATCCCATGCCTCCGTTTCTTCTGCAATAGCTTACCATGGGGAACCTTATCAAACACTTTACTGAAATCCATATACACCACATCAACTGCTTTACCCTTATCCACCTCTTTGGTCACCTTCTCAAAGAACTCATTAAGGTTTGTGAGGCCTGACCTACCGTTCACAAAACTAAGACTTAATGCTACCATAAGAATTACAGCTAGCATGTTCACTACACTTAGTTGTTCACAATCAACTAGATGCAATTAGCAATTCATTGGGATAAAGTAAACTCATAGCTATCATATAGGGGATTATTTAGCCACACTGAAGAATAATCTCTTTAAATAATTCATGCCATCGCAATTTAACAATTTTTTTTTACTCCATCCTTTGCAAAGCTAATGCTCAGAGTGTCCCAGGCAAACCCAAATCTACTCCTTGTTTGCTCCAAAAACTAAATTCAAAATTCAATTGAATCCAATTCAACGTCCTGATAAGAGAGAAAAACAAGATCCAAGCTGACAAGATCAGGCATTGCATCTCATCATGCGCAAGATCTGATGTTTAATTGTAGCAAATTTAAAGAAGGAAATTGTAATCCTCAATTAGAAGACAATGCAAAGAAATGGGTGCTGAGACCTATTTCTACCTGAAAATTCAATTGTGAATTTCAAACATAATTAACATTGAAGTTTCTATTGCCTAAATCATTGAATATTCTGCTACTTAAGTGTCATGTTCTCAGTTACTATATTCTACCTTCCAGTACAATGTACTGGAGTATACATTCAGTTGGAGATTTAAAATCAGCCATAGTTATCATGTATTCATGATGGAACTAATTATTACATTCCTTAAATTTCTTTCCTAATTTTCTCCCCTCCCTTCTCACGGATGTGCAGTATCTTCTATGTGCTTCCAGTGCTCTGCCTAAACATGAGGCTTGGAAAAAACATGATGACAGACACAAGTCTGGGAATATCACAAGTTAGTCTTCTTCAACTCATTCAACAGTAACCAGGACATACTTTTGGACAGCGATTGAAAGTGGGAACCTCTGTTGATTTTCCTTCCTTTGTCCAAGGATACTAAGGCCAACTGTAAAGAAAGAAAATGCTTGCATTTGTCTATGCCTTTCAAGTCTGCAGGATATCTTAAAGCATTTCCCACTCAGTGAGTTGTCTTTTTGAAATGTAGTCACTGTGAGTAAATGTGACAGCCAACCTGCAAACAGCATGGTCCCACATGAGTAATGCAATAAATGAACAGGGAATCTTTTTGATGAGGTTGGATCAGGAACAAACTTCATGTCTTTCTTCAAATTGTGCTTTCACAACAGTGGGTGAGGCTTTGGTTAATGCATCATTTAAAATACAGCACCTCTGATAATTCAGTTTGTCTTCAGTATTGTATTGAAATGTTAATTAAATTACATGCTCAGAGTTGGATTATTCTTTAACCAACAATATTTGAATTCAGTTTGAGCATGCTGCTACTTAACCTTCCCACTTCTATCCCAGCATAGTTAACTCAGCATAGCAGGAATTGAACTGAATAATATGGGAATTTCATTGCTGTAAGTGCAGTGAGGCGGAACTTATAATCATTTCTCTGCCTTGCACCACAGCCCTGTGCCAGATTTGGTCATTTAACTGTTAGGGATGGTACTTGTGGTACTACAGAAATATCCATACATTGAACCTTGTTAGGTATTGGAGCTGCTCCTTGCTTTCTATGTGAGGGATTCAAAGGCTGGTCTCGCTGAAGAGTGTTCTGGCTTTTTCTTTTGCTGCTTCTTAAATGCTAGGTTGTAGATTGTTCTTAGATCGATGGCATTTCATTATACCATAGTGGGATCCAAATGCAGCCCAATATTTCATATCAACCCACCTCTTGCAGTTTTCATTCCATTGGATTTAACAGTGGGCAACTCTGTATTCATGATTGCCAAAATGGGCATTGTGATGTCAGGAAGGTGCAAGTTTGCTACCCCTCCCCCATCAAAATTTGTTGGTGTAGCGAAGAGGCAAAAACCTGGTGGATTCAGGTTCAATCCCATTTGAACCTCACCATTGTTAGAATGCTACACTTCTGCTCCAGTAGAAGCTAAAGTCCAGAGTCTGATTTTCCTAGTGACTACCGCACTGTGGGGCAATTCTGCCCGAATGGATATGGAGTTGGTAGAATGGCTGCATTGTCTGGCTCTAGTTAATGTTGAAAGGCTCAAACCATTTTTCAGGTTCAAACCTTATTTGAATGTAACCAGTGACCTGCAAATGTGAAATGAGTACTTCATTACAGCTTGCCATTTGTGGGAAGGAAAAGATCAGCTACTGTTAATGCCTTTCTAATTGACCTTCCAGACTTGAAAGAGGGAGGTGGGCAACTGATCCTGAAAACAGGCTATCTGAGCCAGAACTGGGCTGCAGTATTTTTGTGCACTGTGAAGGAGCAGCCACCAGTAGTCTTCTATGGAGCAATGGTTAACTTGCTCACAGATGAGTCCAAAATGGAAGAGAGTGCGAAACCTCTGTCCCTTCATTTTACTTGTATGTTACATTCAGGTTGCTGCAATAATGGTTGGCCCCAATTATTTTCATTAAATAAGAGGGGAGGTAGTGACCCCTCGAACCAGTTCTGCTATTCAATCAGACCATGGCTGATCTTCTACTTCAATTTCGTTTTCCTGCCCAACACCCACATTCTTTCATTTCTATTGTGTGTAGAGGTCTATTGCTATATTTTTTAATCTGCTCATCGACTGAGCATACACAGTTCTCTGGGTAAAGAATTCCAAAGATTCACAACATTGAGTAAAAAAACACACCCCATCTCAGTCCTAAATAAGATATTCTTTATCTTGAAATGATAACTGTGAGTTCTAGACTCCCCAGCTGTGGAAAATATCTTCTTGGCATCTACACTGTAAAGCCCTTGAAGAATTTTATAGCTGCATAATTAATCAGCCTCTCACAGTATAGGCAGGGATGCTATTCACCCATCTACAAGCTATTGGAAAATGGAATCAGATAGCCTGTGGGGTATCCAAAGGGTTGTCAAGATGCCACCTCCACATTTGAATTATTGGCCAAATGATCAACAGCATTACACAATTGAATACAGGGCTGCTCTAGCCCATTGCATTCATCCACCAAACCTTTAGGCAGTCTATAGTTTTTTACATTATTAGATAATAATTTGTGAAATTGTCTATTGGCAAAGTACTTCTAGGGATAAAAGGAGATTTTGACTTGGCCACTTATTTGATTCTATTGATCTTTGTTACTCAATCACTCTGTTTTGCAAGTACACCTCTTAACTCCAGTTCAATAACTGTTTTACTTATATTAAAGTGGTTCTGCCCTCTAAGTGATTAGCATTAGTTTAGATGTCTATATGATTGCTTATTAATGTGCTAACTAATAGGTGACACTCAGCAGATGTTCCAGTGGTGCTCCAAAGGTGTTCCAATAATTTCTATTTCAAATTTTTAGTTACAACAAAATAGTTATTATTCTTGGTGTAGTTTGACCTTTCAAAAAACTTCAATGATAATAACTTGCAGCTATAAGAAGGGCAGGAAGCAAACACACATTTAGGGGCCAGAAAAGTGCCCCTTGACACACTGGGAAAGGGGAGAAAATGCTATCTAGTACACACACTTGAATGTGTTAGGCAATTTGCATCTGAGGAAGGATCTGCACACCACAGCAAGACTCTTTTATCCTGGGGCAGCCGCTTCTAATTGCACTCAGAAAGATCACAACTGGAATTTTACCACCTTGCCTGCCTGACACTCATAAGATCCCACCTGAGGCCAGCAGAGAATGACGCTCTGTGAGCCTTGCCTGCCCTGATTCTGAGGCAGGTGAGGTGGTAAAATTGTCACCTTCCAACATTTCAAAATCTCCTTAGCTGGGAGAAATTGGAGTGCTCTTCTCGGCTCCAATCTTAAGCAATCTTGTCAGGTATTCTGACTCCCTGACCTCCAATTTCTCCCAATCTAAGTCAGTTCTGATTCTAGCATTGACCACTGCCTTTCAATGATTTTTGTCAGTGGGGTCCTTGTATTTTTCCAGTTTAATGGATTGAGACTCAGAACCAAATATTGAAGCCCTGTCTAAGGCATTCAAGTGCCTACCTTGTGCCCCTTGCACCACCAAGAAATGGACACACTTGAATTTCTATCCCAATGTACAAGTGGCCCTTCTAACCTGTCCTATTCCCATAACCCCACATATTTACCATGCTAGTCCCTCTGACACTGGCACAATTTAGCATGGCTAATCAACCTAACCACACATCTTTGGACTGTGGGAAGAAATCAGAGCACCTTGAGGAAACCTACACAGATACGGGGAGAATGTGCAAATTCCATGCAGGGATCCAAGACCAGAATTGAACCCAGGTCCCTAATGCTGTGATTAGCCTAATTTCTTAAGTTCTAGCCTATGGATAGAAAGTGAAACAAAAAAATAATTAATTTCAATAACATCCATTTTTTTCTCTCACTTGTGATTAGCCTAATGGCTAATCACTGTGCCACCATGTCACAATAGATGCTAACAGAATACACATATAAGATACATTGCAAATAATATCAATCACGAGACTCAATTTATGTTATTAATAATTTTAATAACAATGTCAATTTTGTAATGCTTATTTATGCACAGTGAATGTAGTTTTTATTCCTTGCGTACTGATCAGAACTAGTAATGAAAGTGTTTTGATCTTGCAGAATTATCAGTACAATGAAGTTGTATTTAAAAGTTTTGCACACTTTATCAAATAGATGTTACATATCATATGTAGTGATGAAATTTTCTTCTAAAATACCCAAGTTGACTGCATGCTTATTTGCGCAGCCAGTATTAAACATGTACCAAGTAATAACCAACTTGAACAAACAGCTATAAAGATATTACACATTGGATTAATGAAAGGTATTAACAGCAGTATATATTTCAGCCCTGCACAGCATGAACTCTGTACATAAGGAGTGACAAAAGCATATGTGGCCGCAGAATTCATAATATGTTCTTCCTAGCCCTTAGGGATCAGCCTGCCAATTCTAACTATTAAAGAAAAATTATGATTTACTTCTAAATGCCATGGTAGTGTTTTGAGACCGAACACTCTAGAAGGTCAAACTCAGCAGGGTTTCCTTCCCAAACAATTTCCTGTTCCAGGTTTTGAATGCTTTTGCATTTGAAGTTTATTGTGTTTCATTTCTGCAATGGTTTAATGTTTCCATTGAGAGTCAGTATAGTTGTCTCATTTAGCCAAATTAGAAATTTCTTAAGTTCTAGCCTATGGATAGAAAGTGAAACAAAAAAAAATTAATTTCAATAACATCCATTTTTTTTCTCTCACATGTGTACGGTTGCTTAGTTAATTGCTCTCAGGCATTTTGTCCAAGTAACCATTATGACGCCAGTTGTGGCTCAGTTGATAGCATTTCTATCTCTTTGAGAGAATGTTGTGCGTTCTGGTCCTACTCCAGAGATGTAAAACTGTGCTGATATTCCGCTGTAGTAATTGAGAGAATGCTGCCTTAGCCCTGGCTGCTGTCTCAGTTGGATGTAAAAAGTCTCATGATACAAAAAAGAGCAGGGGAGTTATCCCCAATGACATTATCAATATTTACCTTTGCATCAACATCACTATGGAGAAGATTAACAGGTTATTTATTATACGTTGCTGCATTTCCTACACCAGTGACTGCAATTCAACAGTACTTTATTAGCAGTTAGTACTTGAGGCATCCTGAGATGGTAAGGAAGTACTGTGCAATTCTAAGTCTTTTTTACTTTAATATGCATACATTTCCAAAGCATCCCACTTCTTAACCGTCTGTGAAGGACGTTACAACTGAAGTTGATCCGATTTTTGTTTGGTGCTCACACACTTTCTGTATAGTCCTAAAGAATGAAGACTGACAGATTTTACCTTCACTTAATTGATGGGCAAAAAGGGCCATTAGTTCATGTTTTTACAATGATACGAAGGCACCAATCACTCACAAGGGATTGGTTCAAAATGTTATAAGCCTATTTATTTAGACTAGATGCATAAGAACAATTGTACAAAGGTAGAAAGCTTGAGGAAATCAGCTGCAAGGCTATGTGTTCTCTGTAATGTTCCAAGGCCAAAGTGAAACAGACAGGATCACATGACACATTTCCGCCTCCCACGATGGCATGCTGCTATCCCTTAAACATATTACAACTCTCCCCCTTTTTCTTTTAAAGTTATTTCTCCCCTTCCAAAAAGTATAATTATTTACAATGCATGTTCCTGTTCAGTTGCCATTATACTGATATATAAGATTGGTGAATCTATCTCTGTAAAGCATAGAGGAAATCTGTTAGTTTGCCCAGATCTTGAAATGGTAACCTTGCCTGGAGGTTTCTTTAATTTCGCACAGTAATTGTCATGCTTGGATGTTGTTCCTGTATTTGTGATCTTGATCTCAATGCAACAGGACTTCTTTGGTGGTTGAGGAGCTGTAATGGATCTGATCTATCCTCAGTTAAACCTCACTGGTGTGTGTAATGACTTTATAGGATCTTGGTTCCGACAATCCCGATGCTTCAGCTGGTTGCCATGTGCCTTCTGCAAAATGCAAACTTATTGTCCCAACTCTAATTTGGCAATTCAGTATCTGCATTTATATTGTGCAGCTTTTCTTGCAGTTTTAAAAGCTGCTCTCTAGTTTCTGAGAGAGTAGAATGGGAAGAAATTGGTACACAGTGGGCTGCTGAACCTGAGCTCTGCTGGTGATAGAGTAGTTGCATTTAGAGGTAGCGCTTTCAGATGTAACATCGCAAGGTATAGGTCTTGCTTGTTCTGTTTACATTTGAGAATTAAGGATTTTGTCATACAAATCCATTCAGATCCAGGATAATGAAGGGAAGAAATAGTGTGATTGATATTCCACTTCTCACATAAACCCTGAAATGGATTACAGATAAATTACGGACTTTTACCCATGAAGAACTCAACAATTCCTTAGGTTGAAGATTGTTGAGTGAAATTGGGAATGCATGGAAGCAAGAAATTAAAGAGACCAAGACATCTTCAAAGTTTGTCTTTATGCTGAGGAGTCGGCATGACTTTACTATCCTCTATTTTACTTGGATTGAGACAGACAGAATTGAATAAATTGATCAGCTGCACGTTGATGTCACATTTCAAATTGTTGACATCAATTTTTTGTTATGTATCTTTTGCATCAGTAAGTGCAGATTTTGGTCATGTTCCTGCTTCGCTGTTCCCACAACCTCAATGTCTTCAGTGATACAAATGCATCCTGGCACAATTCATGTAATGCGGTCCATGTGAACTTGAACAAGATCCTGGCTGACAGATAGCCCAAAGGAAGTCGATGAGAACAATATTGTCCAAATAGGGTACAAAATGTAGCAAGGTATTGAGACTTCTCTGTGAGATATACTGACAGTAACTATGCTTGGCATCAAGCTTTAAGAAGAATTTTGCACTTTCAAATCATGGATTTAACCCCCCTAATGTGGCTATTTTGTAAGGGCATGTTTCAAAGCTGTGTTTAGTTGTTGTGGATTGAGGCACACTCTCAATGATCCGTCCTTCTTTATGAGATGTGATTGAGTGCACCAGTCTGTGTCCAGTTGTACTCTTCTAATGATTCAGTCTTTCTAGTTTGACCTTTGATTTGTCTTGCACATGGATACTGAACTTGTATGGTGAATCAACTGATGGAACCGCATTCTTCTGCAAGTGTAATGTCCAGCTATCTTGAAATAGAAAATTTTATTGAAACGTTTACAGAATTTTTGGAAATTGGGCATTTCCTTGTTGCATGCAGAAGGCACACCTTCCGCATGTTTTTCAAGGTTTTGGTGTACTCATGAGCATATAGGACTTGTTAGCTTCATTGACTTGTGAGAATCACTTCTTACTTTTGTCTATCCTTGAGTAACTCTTCAACGCTATGTTTTTCTAACAGATCATTCTGGAATGATTTCATGGGAGTGGATGTGATCACCAATTCAACAATTCTGCATGCCAGTCTGCGTTTTAAAAATCATAGTGTGTACCTTTTCATTGCATCCGCTGACAAAGTGATCTATGGATTCTATAGGTTGCAGTAGAAACAACATGAACTCTAGTCAATGATATGGAAGCATAACCTGATTGTGACCCAGTCTTGCATATTGTCTATATCCTTTGGGGATCCTTTTGCTTTTTTTCTGTTAATCCTGACTGGGTGAACTTTAATGGTTTGTTGTGTAGCTCAGATACACTTGAATCAAGAAATCAAAGCTCTGTATGCTGTTTAGGCATTTAAGGCCTTGATTTTCCAGCCTCGTCATGCTCAGTGCAGAATGGTTTAGAATTGATGAACAGCCTTAGATTATGGTACATATCAAGAGGTACCACTTGGCATTTTGCTCAAACTGCTACGAAGTCTCAGCGTGGGATGACAAATGCAGCCAACGGTACAGAAAAGCTTGGAAGTCACAATGTGATAGTGCTCAGGTAAATGAATGCAACTACGTGTACGTCAGGTATATGCTCAACAAGGTCACGGAAGATCCAATTGTCAACTTCCAGATCTTGAGCTCTGACCAGTACTAACAAGAATGGCAAACAAGGGCTCAAGATTGCCCCAGAACATCAGTTGCATCAATTTGTGGACTTTTTGGGATGAATGTTACTTTTGCATGCTTTTCCAAAGCTCTTCTTATTATAATCACAACTTTCTCTGGCCCAAATGTTATCATTTCTTTGTTTGAGTCTCTTTCATTTACTATCGATCAGGCCCACATCCTCATCACTTGCCTTTCTTGACTGAGCTAATTTGACCTGGTCCTATTGATGTGCTGTCCACTCACTGAACTGACAGGATATGCACATGTCTGCTTACCAGTTGTTTACCTGAGCACTATCACATTGTGTCTTCCAAGCTTTTCTGTACTGTTGGCTGCATTTGCTGTCCCACGCTGAGACTTCGTAACTGTTTGAGCAAAATGCCAAGTGGTAGGTCTTGATATGTACCATAATCTAAGGCTGTTCCTCATGTTGTACCTGTATTTAATCTTGTTTCCACACTTTTTGATCACTGCTGAATACAATATTGTGTTTTTATAATGATATAAAGACACCAATTACTCATTAGGGAGTGGGTAAACACATTGTGGGCTCATTTATTTAGAGTACATACATAGAATAGCAATGCAATGGTTGAAAGCTTGAAGGTATCAGTTACAGAGCTGTGTGTGCTGCGTTCTGCTCAGAGGTTAAAGTAAAATTGAGACTGGATCACGTAACACACTTTCCTTCTAGTGGTTGCATGCTTCTATTCTTTAAAAGCATATTACAACAATTAGAAGTCTGTACTGCTGTTCAGCATAATAGCATAAACTGGAGGTTAACTAGGATTTCCCAATCTGTAGGGATAGAACATAGAACATTACAGCGCAGAACAGGCCCTTCGGCCCACGATGTTGCGCCGACCAGTTTTTTTTAAAAAAAAACACTGACCCACTAATCTAAACCAATCCCTTTTCGTCCATAAACCTATCCACAGATCTCTTAAACTCCCCCAAACTAGGCGCATTTACAACCGCAGCAGGCAGGGCATTCCAATCCCTCACCACCCTCTGGGTAAAGAACTTACCCCTGACATCCGCCCTATAACTACCCCCCCTTAATTTAAAGCCATGCCCCCTCGTGCTAGCTTTCTCCATCTGAGGAAAAAGGCTATCACTATCCACCCTATCTAAACCTCTAATCATCTTATATGTTTCAATAAGATCCCCTCTTAGCCTCCTTCTTTCCAGCGAAAACAACCCCAAATCCCTCAGTGTCTCCTCATAGGACCTCCCCTCCATACCAGGCAACATCCTGGTAAACCTCCTCTGCACCCTCTCCAAAGCCTCCACGTCCTTCCTGTAATGTGGGGACCAGAACTGCACACAGTACTCCAAGTGCGGCCGCACCAGAGTTGTGTACAGTTGCAACATGACGCTGCGACTCCTAAATTCAATCCCCCTACCAATAAACGCCAAGACACCGTATGCCTTCTTAACAACCTTATCTACTTGATTCCCAACTTTCAGGGATCTATGTACACATACACCTAGATCCCTCTGCTCCTCCTCACTATTCAAAGTCCTCCCGTTAGCCCTATACTCAACACATCTGTTACTCCTACCGAAATGAATTACCTCACACTTCTCTGCATTAAACTCCATCCGCCACCTCGCGGCCCAGCTCTGCAACCTGTCTAAGTCACCCTGCAAACTATGACACCCTTCCTCACAATCTACCACACCTCCGACTTTGGTGTCATCAGCAAACTTACTAATCCACCCAACTGTACCCTCATCCAGATCATTAATAAAAATTACAAACAGCAGTGGCCCCAAAACAGATCCCTGAGGCACACCACTCGTAACCGAACTCCATGACGAATATTCACCATCACAGAGGGGTGCCTCAAAATTGTTGAAAATCTGAAGTTAAAACAAAAATTTTAAAGTGAGCCCATCAGAAGCTGAAAGATAAGGGCAAGTAACCATGTTGAATGGATCCCTTCATAAACATTTCTGATGCAGGGTACTTTATGGATGATTGGCCACTGTGTCTTTCCACTGTCCCCTGTTGCATTTTAACAGTAGCTGTGTAAAATTGTTTTCATTAGCACTTCAACTGTGTTTATTAGAATTCTACCCTTCTAAGTAGATTTATCCAAATAAAAAGGCTATCTGGATATCTCTGCCTCAGGTTGCAAATTTACCACTTCACAGCCTAAATCATAGACATTCACATTCTCCCTCATGCCGTAAATCGGTTATTTGACTTTCTATCAAAATAAAGCTGGGTAAACACATGATAATAGATTTTTTTTCCTTTGGCCTGCATATTTATTCTCTTGTTCATATTTGCAGTACTATTGTTTAGTATTTAATTTGAGGTTATTATGGTGTGGTCCAGCAAGAAATTTCAAGGATAATTATGAAACTACTCTTGCATTGTTTTGAATAACTCAAATGCATCCACTAATGAGAATGTGCAATTCATAGATGTAGAGGCCGCTCTCATAGTTAGCAGAAATTCATACTCGCCTTGTTGCACCTTTCTGAGCAATTTGTCAGGTGAACGGAGAACAATGATTGACAATTAGTATTTGCAATATGTGTAGAGAAAAACAAAGTGCTTGCAACTGTATTCATTCTGTGCCTGACTCCAAAAGTATATGACCCTTGAACAAGCAGAAAAAACGGCTACATGCTAAGGTTAGGCACCTCGGTGTATTTTTGATCGGCTTATAATAACCTGAGTATGAAACTTATTCAATAAGGTAATGCCAGTTGGCCCATCTCTGTGGGTGTTTCACACTCCTACACATCTAAATTGAATGGTCTTTAATGATGGGTTTCTTAATTGTGAAAGTTTTAAACAAAAAAAGCCTAGTAAAATGCTCACTGAAATAGTCTGAACAATTGAATTTTAATGCAAAGGTTTTGATGATTAATGCTTAATACAGAGAAATGATTTAATTCCCTAGCCACTTATCAACAAGTCAATCTGTTTAATTAAAAAAAATAATTGTGGAAGAGCAAAAGACTAATAAACTGAACAGTAATTTATTTAAATAACCTGAATCATATGTGGCTTTACAATTACAAACTTTACAATTAATACACCTAACTAGACTGAGGGAACCTTAACTTCAGGAAGTTAGAGTAATCTGGTTATTACAAGATGTTAATTGATACCTGTCTGAGGTTTGTGGAAGGAAGTATACAGGTTACAAATAGAATAAAAAAATACATTACTGGCAAAAAAAACAAATGAGGGAGTTGTGGAGATTCTTTGTTTATATGGCATGTTGTTATGATCTAGAAGGGTAATGGAATCAGATTAATAGTAATTTCCAAGAAAGGAATTGGATATTAACTCAAAAATGGGAAATATTCAAGGGCTAGTGGAAAAGAACAGGGAAATGGACTGGTGTATAACTATTTGAAAGCGCTGACAAAGGCATTATGATCTCAATGGCCTCCTTCCATGTTATATGATTCATTGATTCAATAACTTCATGATTTAAGAATGCCCGCAGCTACTTAGCTTATTCTGAATTTTTGTAAGTTAGGAAACATGGAAGCTCATTTGTGCTTAGCAAGATCCCATAAACAGTAGCGTGATAACTGTCAAATAATATATTTTTTGTTGATTTGTGGTGCAGAGAGACGACAACAGCTTAGGTTCAATTCTTGTATCGTGTGAGGTTATTCATGAAAGCCTGCCTTCTCAAGCTTGCTTCATGCCTGAAGTGTGGTGATCCTCATGTTAAAATCACCACCAGTCAGCTCTCCCCTTCAAAGGGGGAGTAACTTATGGTCATCTGGGACTTTACTTTAGTGTTTGTAGTGAAATTGTTTGAGGGGGTGCATATTCCCTACGGTACTAGGGATAATTCCCCCCCCACTGTTCTGCAAGATAGAGAAACGAAATTATGGAAATTAAGTTACAGAAACTATGATTGACAGCTCTGTAAGCAAGAATGGAAAGTGCTTCTGTGCAGCCAAGGCCTGGGTGAGTTCAGCAGTTGCTTATTCAGAGAAGAGACTAATTTAACCGTGTCAGTTTCTTAAACTCTGTGTTCCTGACCATGGTCATGGCCTGGGATTAACCAAAAACAAATACATGAACTCATACCAAAAACAAGATATGATGATATATTATGCTAAAGGATAGATTAGAAGGAGATGGTTTTGTATTGGATAAGAAAGGACAAAAAGCTATACTATGATTGGTGGACTGTATATGTAAATTAAGGATTAGAATGTTGTTCGTTTCTCATTTGCTGTAATTAATTATAACTGCAATACATCTGTATGAATCGAAAGAACATTTAGCAGTGCATTCCACTGTATGTGTGTCCTCCTTGTGCACAAGTAATAAATTTGATTTGATATGTTTTTGTCACATGTATTAACATACAGTGAAAAGTATTATTTCTAGCGTGCTATACAGACAAAACATACCATTCATAGACGAGGAAACAAGAGAGTGCAGAATGTAGAGTTACAGTCATAGCTAGGATGTAGAGAATGATCAATTTAATGCAAGGTAAGTCCATTTAAAAGTCTGACAGCAGCAGAGAAGAAGCTGTTCTTGAGTTGGTTGGTATGTGATCTCAGACTTCTGTATCTTTTTCCTGAAGGAAGAAGGTGGAAGAGAGAATGTCTGGGTTGTGTAGGGTCCTTAATTATCCTGACTGCTTTATCAAGGCAACAGGAAGTGTAGACAGAGTCAATGGATGGATGGTGGTTTGCTTGATAGATTGGGCTGTATTCACAACCTTTTGTAGTTCCTTGCGGTCTTGGGCAGAGCAGGAGCCATACCAAGCTGTGATGCAATCAGAAAGAATGCTTTCTATGGTGCATATATAAAAGTTTGTGAGAGTTGTAGCTGACATGCCAAATTTCCTTAGTCTTCTGAGAAAGTAGAGCTTGGAAGTATGAGTACTTTTAGACTACGGTGCCATAGTCTTGATTGTAACCAAGTTGACGACAATTTCTTGGAGGTTCCGCCAAGATGGCCAACCCTTGACGCACCTGCACAAGTTATCGATCAATCGATCAATGACTTGCATGGCCACGGCTACATGATTTTGGCGAAGTGAGTAAGTTGTTCATTGAAATGCAAGTACTAACCTGGGGGATGTTATTGGGGTGTGCCATCAAGCAGTGTTGGAAGAGAGGTTCGAGTCCTCCCTTCTGGGATTAGAGGCCCTGTTTGGGTATGGTACAGGGATTGGAGGCTCCGTTTTGGTACTGAGCAAGGGGTTTGAGGTCCCATTTGGATACGGCACATTCATTAACTAGGTCCTAGTTCACCAATTGATTAGATATAGTTAACAGATTAGATAATAGATCCACCATTACACTGAACTTATTCCCTTAGTTTCTTTTAAATGGCTTATGCTGGCCAGCGAGGTAAGATCTGACTTTTATAATTATGGAGAATTCATCAGGAAAGAAATATAGGCTCCCCTCCCCCCAAGGAAACACAATGTATTAGTCTGGAATTTACAATGCACAGATTGCCAAAGATGGAAAATCTCATCACTTGCATAGTCCTTGAAACTCCAAGCTATAAATACTTAATCCTGAACTGGGAAAACAGTTTACTGCAACTGTTAACCTATTGTATTATTTGTCAAATATTCTCTAAAATATTTAAATGATATATACATATATATTATGCAGATGTACAGTGTAAGGTAGTACAATATTAGGAGTTGTAAATCTCTTGTCAAAGTATTGGGAATAATGTGCGATCTATACATTATGTACATTGATCTGTGTATCTATGCTACATTTACGCTTAATATAGTCATAAATGTCAGCATATGTTGCTGCAGCTTAAAATATTGTATAATTTACTTGTGTAACTCTATACAAATATTTATCATGTGATAGGACTTTTTTTGTAAAGATACACATTTTAAAAAATATTTTAATTTTGCACATCACAACCCTGTGGTAGTATAAAACTTTTCTGTTAACTTTCAAGCATGCTATGCATGGTTCTTAAAATGATCAGAAATGAAGAAAAACATGTTAATCTTTATGACCTTGTTAGTTTTAGTTGTTTGACTCTTTTGCTATGTATTATACAGGTCTGTGTTGTTTCAATTTAACCCTTAATGTGTACATATTTATTGATGCTCTCCAGACTTTTTGAATGATAAACTATATCTGCAATTTCTAACTGTCAGACTAGCACAGAGACAGTCATTTTATTTTTTTTTCTTCATTTATTGTTAATCTAAATAGAATGCATTTTTTTGAAAATGACCCACCATTAAACTCAGACATTGTTCTCTTTAACATAGATTTTAAAGACATACATTCAGCAACGAACTTGCGATAGGGAGGTTTTAAATCCAATCCTGACTTTATTTATAAATATTTAGAGGGAGAAAACTGTCTCTTCTTAACACTGGTTTATGTTAATGTTAAAAAAACTCATCTACTACCACACATTTGGTATCATTGTAATCAAATCAGATGGACATGAAAGGTATAAATCTTTTAGGAGGAATCTTAAATTTATGCTTTTTACAAATAAATTGTATTTTAAGGAAAAAGAGTTCCTACATCACAACAGAAAAAACACTTTATTAGCTATAACGTGGTTTCAGGCAACCTGCAGCCATAAAATATACAATATAAGTTCTTGCTTTTCACTCAATGTTCCAAAACCCAAATGACATCAATGACCTCAATATTCTGTTAATGACTATACTGGTGGCTTACTGGACACTTATGTTATTGTCCTGATAATGATTTGGTTTGTCATTATGGGATGAAATTGCTTTCAGTGATAATTGTAACAAACACAAATTAATTTGTGCATTATTTTAGTGCATTTATTAACTAATCTGAAATAAATTGCGTAATCAAATACAATAAAGTAACATGAGGAATTCCATACAAATGTGATAACATGATAATTACAGATATTTCGGACAGTCATTTTTTCATTTCTTTTGGTGTTCAATATTGAAAGATTGGGGGTAATTTTGATTTTTGTCATGTGCCTAAAAAGAGTGATTTTGGATCTGCTGCTCATTTTACACCTCTCTCAGATAGGAAAATCAGGAGAGATGTAACAGGTGGTGAACAGTGATCATCCGTATCGCCATATATTAATTTATGGCCATTAGACTTCGTGATTTATCTCGGTGCTTTGCCACAGTCTTATTGCTCTTGAAATTACAGATGATGCCAAATTGTGTCACATAGCAAGTAGATTGCATTATATTTTGTGTTCAAAATGTTAAAATAAGCAACTGCCATTAACACACTAAGTGTTAACCATAATTGCCAACTTTCTTTTATACATAAAAAAATCAGTTTACTTTCTGGCATAGTATATGTGACATTAAGCCACAGATTTGAAGGTGACATTTGTGGTGGATTGACCTGAGATCATCCAGGATCCACAACAAAAATTGTATGGTGTTAATTGAAACTAATGTCAGTTGCCATAGTGCTTATTAAATTGTGTCAAAAAGTTCAGAGTTGCTTCCCATTGCTGTCTTAGCATCTTGTCTGTCACTTCTCACCAGTTTTTGTTTTCCCTCTTGTTTAACAGTACAGATTCTATCAAATGCAGATATAGGTATATGTATGGATCCCAACTATGCTGGAATCAACTGTCCCTTCCAGGACCTCACTCTTCCCTCAGCCGCTGACGATGTCCTCTGGGACTCTGATTCAGAGGCCACCTTCACTTCTTTGAAAACCGCTCTTGCCTCTGCACCTGCATTAGGGCTGCTAGATTACAAGCCTTTTAACCTTAAAACCCAACAATGGACTGGGTTCTCCCAGGCCATCCTTACCCAATCAATCCTGATTTTGTCCTTTTTGCCGATGGTTCCTCTACCCATGCATTGAACGGAGTTATTCAGACCTGAAATGTTGTTTGCGACCTCCACTCTCTTATAGAATCCACCCAACTTCCATCGATTTGTTCTGCTCAAGCTGCTGAACAGTTTGCCCTCACTTGTGAGTGCATTGTTGCCGCTGGCCAATCAGTTAATATCTACACTGACTCTTGTTACACTTTTGGTGTTGCTCATGACTTTAGGCAGTGGAAACTCTGCGACTTCCTTGCCTCATCTGGGGCCCCAGTCAGACATGGACATTTGATTGCTAATATCCTTTCGGCTATTTAACTTCCATTGTCTTGTGTTGCCGTTGTTAAGTGTACTGCTCACACCAATGGTAATGACTTTATTTCTCAAGGTAGCGATCGGGCAGATCGTGCTGCAGGGGCAACTGTGGCCGATCCGTAGCTTAAAGATTATTTATTAGTCACAATTAGGCTTACATTAACACTGCAATGAAGTTACTGTGAAAATCTTCTCATCACCACACACTGGCGCCTGTTCAGGTACACTGAGGGAGAATTTAGCACAGCCAATCCACCAACCAGCATGTCTCTCGGACTGTGGGAGGAAACCGGTGCACCTCAGGAAACTCATGCAGACATGGGGAGAATGTACAGATTCTGCACAGTTAGTGACTCAATGTCCCTGGCGCTGTGAGGCAGCACTGCTAACCACTGTGCCACCATGCTGCCCTATACGCACAAGTGGTTCCCCTTTGTTATCAGGTGCCACCCCTGTCCAGTTAACTGATTTGTCTGATGTTATTCGTTTACAATCTGAAGCTCCCCATTTGGAATGAGATGCATGGCTGCGGGCCTAATTCTCCACAGTAAGAAGCCTCACAACACCAGGTTAAAGTCCAACAGGTTTATTTGGTAGCAAACGCCACTAGCTTTTGGGGTTTTGCCCCTCTGTGAGTTGATGAAGGGGCAAAGCCCTGTTGGTGTTGTGAGACTTCTTACTGTGTTTACCCCAGCCCAACGCCGGCATCTCCACATCAGGCCCAATTCTCCCTCAGTCTTTGGTGCTCCCCGGATGGGTGTGCTATGGGCCCTGCTTCACTCCTGCCCTGGCTTGCCTGCATGTTAGAAGAATTTACCCATGTGGGCAAAGGGGAGATGATGAGGATGGCGCAGCAATCATGGTTTGCACTGGGATTTTCCATCATGGCAGGAAATGTTGTCGCTCATGTCTGCTTTGTTAATGCCATAACCCTGGAAAAACACCTCCAGTGAACCCTGCAGCAGGCCCCCCACTGTGGGGCCCTTTTGTACATTTACAAATGGACTTTTTTACAGATGTCTACATTTATGGATTATAGTATGTGCTTGCTGGAGCGTGTTTGTTCTCGCAAAGAGTGGAGGCCTACCCAAGTAGGAAAAATGATGCTGTGATGTGGCTAAACTATTGCTGAGAGAATACATACCTAGATTTGGTATTCTGGAAGTCCCCTCCAGTGACAATGACCCTCATTTTATGAGAAAATAACTAAGGAATTGTTGACAGCAGTATGTGCAAACATCACCTGCCCTGCCCTTATCATCCACAGTCCACTGGAGTTGGAGAATGACAGTACAGAATCCTCAAGAATAAGCTAGCTAAATTCTGCGAAGAAACAGGACTGAAGTGGTTTGAGACCCTACCTTTGGCCCTGATGAACATGGGCTCATATCCTAACCGTACTACCTCTCTATCACCTTAGGAGATAGTAATGGGATGTCTCATGCACTTATTTGTCTCCCTGCCTCTTAGTGTTAAACAGATGGATATCCACTCTGTGGATGAAGGAATGTTGGGCTATTATATAGCATTAACTAACTCCGTCAAAAGTTTGCTTTCCTAGGTTGCTGAGGCACAGAACAGAGTTATCATTGAAGAGTGTCCCACATACCAGCAGGAAGACTTTGCCCTCATGAAGGCTTTCTGGAAGAAGCACTTGTATTGGTCCTTACCAAGTCTTGCTGACCACTCACATGGCCATGAAGGTGGAAGGGAGACCTCTGTGGATCCACACTGCACACATCAAGTGAGCACCCTCCTTGGAAAAAAGAAGTTAAACAAGGAACTTGATACTATTTGAAATGTGAACTCTTTTATTGTTATTGGCTGGACTACCCTTTGCAAGGAGCATGGATTAACAATTCCGCAATCTGAAGGATGCAGACTGTCGCTTCATAGGTCATGATGTGGATGTGCCGGCATTGGACTGGGGTAAACACAGTAAAAAGTCTGACAACACCAGGTTTTAGTCCAACTGATTTATTTGATAGTAAATGCACAAGCTTTTGAGGTTTCCCTCTTCGTCAGGTGAGTGGAGAGTTCTGGCCTCAGACAGAGCATATAAAGCACAGACAGTTTAGAGATTACTGATTAGAATGCAAATCTTTACACCTAACCTGCTGTTCAAGTCCTAAAGTGGCCGACAATGTGAGTGGAAGGGGCACTGATCACAGGTTAAAGAGATGTGTATTGTCTCCAGACAGCACCGTGAGTGAGGTTTTGCAAACCCAGGCAAGTCACAGGGGTTACAGATAGTGTGACATGAACCCAAGATCCCTGTTGAGACCGTCCTCATGTGTGCGGAACTTGGCTATCAGTCTCTGCTCAGCGATCGACAATCACCAGGCAAGACTGTTCCCTTCCTGTTGGCGAACACTTCAGTGGTCACGGGCATTCAGCCTCTGACCTTCGGGTAAGCGTTCTCCAAGGCGGCCTTCACGACACATGACAGTGCAGAGTCGCTGAGCAGAGACTGATAGCCAAGTTCCGCACACATGAGGACGGTCTCAACAGGGATCTTGGGTTCATGTCACACTATCTGTAACCCCCGTGACTTGCCTGGGTTTGCAAAACCTCACTCACTGTACTGTCTGGAGACAATACACATCTCTTTAACCTGTGATCAGTGCTCCTTCCACTCACATTGTCGGCCACTTTAGGACTTGAACAGCAGGTTAAGTGTAAAGATTCGCATTCTAATCAGTAATCTCTAAACTGTCTGTGCTTTATATGCTCTGTCTGAGGCCAGAACTCTCCATTCACCTGACGAAGAGGGAAACCTCGAAAGCTTGTGCGTTTACTATCAAATAAATTGGTTGGACTAAAACCTGGTGCTGTCAGACTTTTTACTGCTTCATAGGTCACCCAGACCCAATGTTGGATTTGTACTTACCTCCCTGCTACCTCATCAAAAATGCACTTTGTGGCACTCCCTTCAAACCTACGTGATCTGTGGACGATCCTCATCTGTCATGCGCCTACTTGGAGACGATAGCCCACCTCTGTGACCATTAAATGACTGGCATGGCTTTGTGTTAGAAGGAATTGGATGCAAGGTAACACTTGGGTGCATGATTTGTTATTAGCATTTGTACTACCTTGCTTATTATAACTACTGGGAAGCCAGATTTTGCTTCCACAATCTGTCTGGTCCCATGACATCCTTTTGGCATCATATGAGTAATGATCCCTCATGCATCTTGAAGGCCCCCACTTCTGATGTCAAACTTACTTACACCAAGGGTGAGTGTGATTGCTAACAGTCATACAACCTCACACTTAATGGTTTCATCACCATTTGGACTTCTGATGGCTTCTACCTAAAGAATCAGAGCCTTGTAATTATCGGGATTAAAGGGTGCACTGACCTATTGGCCCTGTGGGCTTTACACCTTAGCTGGACTTGTCATATCCATTGGTAAGTCCAGAAGAATTCTCCTCTTAACCAGCATTGGCTTAGCTTTTCCGAAACTCCACACTCTGGTACCTGACCCTTGTTCACAATGGCTCGTTCTGGCTTTATGGGGGTGGAGCAAACAAGACCCTTCGATTAGGCCTCATTGCCCCTGAGGCTTTTGGAGTCAAGCATCTAACCATCCACTGCCTCCACACTCACTTAGGATCTTTAGGGCATCGCAAACGGTCAGCCCAGAACCCTCTAGTCACCCGCAACGCCAGCTTTCACCAGTTTTTCCAAGCCCTCCTCCCAAGTCTTGGGGTCTCAGTATTAGAAACGGCCATTATTAATATTTCTGCTACTGTGGAACTAATTGAGAATAGTACTGTGGACACCATTCAGGGCCAGCAGTTGGAAATTCAGTTCCTTTCTAAGGTGGTGCTTCAGAAATGCCTCACCCTTGATTCCTTATTATCAGCACAAGGGGGAGTTTGTGTGGTTGTTGTCAATGACATATGCTGCTTCTACATTGATGAGAATCAATCCCAGCGATGTGTGTGCGGGGGCTGTTGGGGCTAGCAATGAGGCCAGCGATGCCTGTGGGGTTTGGATGGCAGTGATCTGGACGCTAGGAGGTCTTTTCTGCGATCCCCCAGCGATGTGTTGCATGCATGGATTCCTGCTCATCCTGCTGATTTCAGGCTCTTTGGCATGAATAGGCCCTGCCCCCTGACAGTGGCCTCTGCAGTGCACAGAGTGCGAAGATTTGGGTAAGAAGCTGAACTGACAGAACAGTCGGGATTTAGAACAGTTCTCCCACCAGTTCAGCACTTTTGGAAGAATCGTGGTCTCTGTTTCCAGAATGAAGTTAGTTCCAAGAATGTCACAGTTTAAGTTCCTTACACAACACCATCATTCTAAGAACTCAAAGTGCAACCTCTTGTATAATAGACAAACAAGTTGCACTTGCTTTCATCGTAAATCTTCCCAATTGCCTTTAAAAGCATTCAGTACTAACTTCCTACAGAGAAGCAGTGTATGCAGAATGTGTCAGGAAGGCAGCAATTGGTGCATCATTAATGGAAATACTTTGTGTTTAGAAACATATATAGAGATACAAGTAAGTATTTCAATCATGATTGCATTGAAGTTTGCCCTTTGCAACATTAGTAACAAATTTGCATCTGAGATTCCTTTATGCACTATTTTTATGAGATGTTAATCCAGTGGAATCATTGTTAAGTATCAGTCTTAACTCAGTGACAGCACTCTCTCCTTTATGTCAGGAAAGCATTAATCAAGCCTTATTCCAGAAATCAAAATATTGGTGACACTAATGGCATTTTGCTGAACAATCTATGCATATCCACCACAGGAGTTACATCCTCAGGATTAACCAACTGCCACCACCTACTCAATGTTTCCATACCGAAGGAATGAAACTCCACATTTATAGCAGCTAGTTCAGTGCCTGAGTCCAAACATTTTGGGTTCAGAGACATGGGAACAAACTCTAGGTTGATGTTCCACTGGAATAAGTCTTGATTAATGTTTTGAGATCGGCAGGATGAGAGCGAACCTGCTCACGTGCACATTGCTGGGAGATCGTGGAAAAGACCTCCCAGCATTGAGTTCATTGCCATCCAAACCCCACAGACACCAATGGCCCCCACAGCCCCCCCAAAAACATTGCTGGACTTACCACTGGCCTCCCTGCCCCCCCCGCACAGAGACATCACTGACCTCATTGCTGGCCCCCACAACCCTCCCCTTAGAAACAACGCTGGCCTCATTGCTGGCCTCCACAACCCCGACAGAGACATTGCTGGCCTCATTGCTGGCCCTCACAACCCCCACAGAGACATCGCTGGCCTTATCGCTGGCCCCCACAAACCCCCAAAGAGACATCGCTGGCCCCCACAAACCCCCAATGAGACATAAGAACATAAGAACATAAGAAATAGGAGCAGGAGTGGGCCATCTAGCCTTTCGAGCCTGCCCCGTCATTCAATTAGATCATGGCTGATCTGAAGTGGATCAGTTCCACTTTCTCGCTTTCTCCCCATAACCCTTAATTCCCCTGTCTATCAGAAACCTATCTACCTGTGACTTAAATATATTCAGTGAGGTAGCCTCCACCACTTCAACGGGCAGAGAATTCCAGAGATTCACCACCCTTTGAGTGAAGAAGTTCCTCCTCATTCTGATCTAAACTGCCCCCCCCCTTATCTTGAAGCTGGGCCCTCTAGTCCTGCTATCCTTTCTAAGTGGAAGAATCTCTCTACCTCTACCTTATCTATACCCTTCATTTTCTAATACATCTCTATAAGATCTCTCCTCAGCCTTCTAAACTCCAACGAGTACAGACCCAGTCTATTTAGTCTCTCTTCATAAACTAACCCCCTCATCTCCAGTATCAGCCTAGTGAACCTTATCTGCACTCCCTCCAAGGCCAATATATCCTTCCGCAAGTGCGGCGACCAAAGCTAGACATAGTACTCCAGTTGCGGCCTCGCCAGTACCCTGTACAGTTGCAGCAAGACCTCCCTGCTTTGATATTCTATCCCCCTCACTATAAAGGCCAACATTCCATTCACCTTCTTGATCACCTGCTGCACCTGCAGACTGGGTTTTTGCGATTCGTGCACAAGGACCCCCAGGTCCCTCTGCACTGTAGCATGCTGCAGCTTTTCACCTTTTAAATAATAATCCCTCCTATTATTATTTCTGCCAAAGTGGATAACCTCACACTTGCTAACATTATACTCCATCTGCCAGGTCCTCGCCCACTTGCTCAGCCTATCCAGATCTCTCTGCAGACTTTCCACACCCTCCACGCAATTTGCTTTTCCACTCATCTTTGTGTCATCAGCAAATTTCGTCACCCTACACTCAGCTGGCCTCATCGCTGGCCCCCACAAACGCCCAAAGAGACATTGCTGGCCCCCACAAACCCCCTGACAGACATCACTGGTCTCATTGCAGACCCCCACCCACATCTTCCCCCACATACAGACATGGCTGCCTGCTTATGCCCCAGTGGATCCGGATAATGTGGGTATGCAATCCCTCCATCCCCTTGAACATACAGTCCTCACTGCTACCCTACAGAGGATTAGCATTGTGCTGACATGCACAACCCCAGCTTGTGATTATTCCCTCTCTTGAATGTGGACCTTGAGTATTGTACCCACCCCCCAACAGCTCCCCCCACCCCAGACACAGCAGCTAACACATGGAGCTGGCAGAGGGTGATGGGCCGTACTGAATGGTTAACGACAGAAAGGTTGGTGTACAGCATGCAAGTGAGCAGAACTGCACCCTCAACCTTGGTCTTCCTCTAAATAAGTGTGATGCTGCATGGAATGTTTTGCCTCCCTCCCCTTAGTGTGTGTTCTTTTTTTCTGGCTCTGGAACCAGAGGAGCCCGGCCCTTCAGGTGTTGCCACTGGTGCCGCTGCCTTGGAGGAAACTATGCATGACCCCTGGATGACACCTTGGAGGGAGGCACTGAGGAATCCTCCGAGGACAACATCACTAAAGTGGTACCAGCATGTACCATACAACCCACCAACACGGAGACAATCACCACGGTGGGCACCTTTAGTGTTGAGGCCTCTGGGTGACAATCTGGTGAGCACATCACAGCTGATGCACATCGAGTGGAGGCAGGCACATCCGAGGGCTTGAGCACACGGACATATGCCGAAGGCCAGGATTCAGCTGTCCCCAAGCAAGCTGCTGGGCCTTTGGATCTATTCCTCCCAAGGATGGTAGAGATGCATTAGGGAACCCAGGAGTTGTGGAAGGGCTGTCAGCAACCATGCTGCGACTGCAAGGCTATTTAGGGGAGTCAAACAGAGTACTTTGCAGAAAGTAGTGCTGACACAGCGTGAGACCCAGGCCAACACTGCAAGGGTGGCAACTGCAGCGGAAAGTCTGGCTCAGGGGTCTGTCCTCATGGGTGACAGTGTCCAGACCATCCTGAAGACACTACTGGCCATGGGTGACTGTGTTTCCGGCATCCAGGAGGCACGGCGTTGGATGGCCGTGGGTGTCGGGGGCATGTGGGAGACAGTGCTCGGACGTGGCTGGGATTCTCGCTGGCATTCTGGACACAGCAGTCAGTGGCTGTGAGCTTGACAACTTAGCCTGGGCTCAGAGGGCTATTGTTAAGGGGCACCAAAGCTTGGCTTGCTCACAGAATGCTGTAGCAGAAGAGCTCCGGAGCTTGGTCAAGTCTCAGAGGGCCAGGGCTGAGGGATCACAATCATTGGCTGGACGCATCTAGGCCTCCAGGACTGACAGAGCCAGGTGACACCAGAGCTTCTGGAGCTCAGTCCAGCTACCCTGGCATCCCAAGGAGTGCCCCGGGCCTCTGAGCACCCAAGGGAGGAGGAAAGTCTTGAGGCCATGCTGGTGTCATCCACCCAGGAGATCCCGGACATCCAGAGACCTTCCGATCCCCTTTCCTCACACCGGAGCATCTCAGGATCAGTGAGTGCCATCCGCAAGTCAGCCGGGGTCCTCCACCCAGGGGACATCTGCCAAGGACGTCACAGGCAATGGGGATGTGCATCACAGCTGGACACCTCCACCTCCAATGTACATCCTGAGGTAGCACCTAGAAGGAGCAGCTGACAGCACAAAGTTAGAAAGCTATAGTTCACTAGAGGGCACAGGTGAAGGTTAGCATTAGTTAGGGTTTGGTAATCATTTATGTTAAGAGCACAATGAACTGAGCACATCAAGCTGTGACTAATGTGTCTCTGATTTTCTTGCCCGCCCACCCCCACAGCTCAGTGTTCCCAATTCACAGACATAGAAGTGCTTGTCTGTTGAGCCATGCAGACTCAGCCCATGTTTCAGAGTGCCTGCCCTACCTTCCCCAACATCCACCAGACCCTTGGTTCAAGTGCGCCCCCACCCCTCCTCTCTTGGGCAAAAAACATGTGTCCCCAATTCTTACAGCTATGTGGGCCAAGGTGGCAGCGTGCATTTGGAGTAGGAGTCAGACTTGAATTGCACCAGGGGCATGATCCCAATGTGCACAACAGCGAGTCGTCATCATCCTCCAGCCTTCAACCAAGAAGGACCGTGGATGTAGTCTATATGGATTTTAGTAAAGCGTTTGACAAGGTCCCTCATGGCAGGCTGGTGCAAAAGGTTAAATCTCACGGGCTAAGAGGTGAGCTAGCTAGATGGGTAGAGAACTGGCTTGGCCATAGAAGACAGAGGGTAGCAGTGGAGGGATCGTTTTCCGGTTGGAGGTCTGTGACGAGTGGTGTTCCGCAGGGCTCTGTACTGGGACCTCTGCTGTTTGTGATATATGTAAATGATTTGGAAGAAGATATAGCTGGTATGATCAGTAAATTTGCGGATGACACAAAGATTGCTGGAGTTGCGGATAGTGATGAACATAGTCAGAGAATACAGCAGGATATAGAAAGGCTAGAAAATTGGGCGGAGAAATGGCGGATGGAATTTAATCCAGATAAATGCGAAGTGATGCATTTTGGTAGATCTAATGTAGGGAGGGAGCTATACAATAAATGCCTGAACCATCAGAAGTATAGCCATACAGAGGGACCTGGGTGTGCAAGTCCACAGGTCCTTAGTGGCAGCACAGGTGGAGAGAGTGGCATATTTGCCTTTATTGGACAGGGCATAGAGTATAAAAGTTGGCATGTGATAATGCGGCTATATAGAACATTGGTTAGAACATAAGAACATAAGAAATAGGAGCAGGAGTAGGCCATCTGGCCCTTCGAGCCTGCCCCGCCATTCAATAAGATCATGGCTGATCTGTCGTGGCTCAGTTCCACTTTCCGGCCCTCTCCCCATAACCCTTAATCCCCTCTCTTATCAAAAACCCATCAACCCGCTTCTTGAAAATATTTAGCGAGGCAGCCTCCACCACTTCAACGGGTAGAGAATTCCAGAGATTCACCACCCTTTGAGTGAAGAAGTTCCTCCTCAACTCCGTTCTAAACCTCCCCCCCTTTATCTTGAGGCTGTGCCCCCTAGTCCTACTGTCTTTTTTGAGCGGGAAGAGTCTCTCCACCTCTATCCTATCCATCCCATTCATCATCTTATACGTCTCAATGAGATCTCCCCACATTCTTCTAAACTCCAACGAGTACAAGCCTAGTTTATTCAGCCTCTCCTCATAGCTCAACCCCCTCAACTCCGGTATCAGCCTAGTAAACCTCCTCTGCACTCCCTCCAAGGCCAAAATATCTTTGCGCAGGTGCGGCGCCCAAAACTGCACACAGTACTCCAGCTGCGGCCTCACCAATGCCCTATACAGCTGCAGCAAGACCTCCCTACTTTTATATTCAATCCCCTTCGCTATGAAGGCCAGCATCCCATTTGCCTTCCTGACCACCTGCTGCACCTGCAAGCTGGGTTTTTGCGACTCATGCACAAGGACCCCGAGGTCCCTCTGCACCGTCGCCTGCTGCAGTTTTTCGCCCCGTAAGTAATAGTCCTTCCTACCATTCTTCCTACCAAAGTGGACCACCTCACACTTGCCAACATTAAATTCCATTTGCCATTTCCTGGCCCATTCGCCCAGCCTATCTAGATCCTTCTGCAGACTCTTCACACCCTCCGCACAATTTGCCGTTCCCCCAATCTTGGTGTCATCCGCAAATTTCGACACCCTACACTCGGTTCCCTCCTCCAGATCATCTATATAAATGGTGAAAAGCTGAGGCCCCAGCACCGACCCCTGGGGCACTCCACTAGTCACCATCCGCCAATCCGAATAGCACCCGTTGACCCCCACTCTCTGCCTCCTATTTGACAACCAATCCTCTATCCACGCTAATACCCTACCCCCAACTCCAAGTCCCCTGACCTTCTGCAATAACCTCTTATGAGGTACTTTGTCAAACGCCTTCTGAAAATCCAGAAAGACCACATCCACCGGCTCTCCTCTATCGACCGCCCTAGACACATCCTCATAGAACTCCAGTAAATTTGTCAGACACGACTTCCCTTTAATGAAACCGTGCTGCGTCTGCTCTATCAAGCAATTCCCTTCAAGATGCCTCGCAATTTCCTCCTTAATGACGGATTCTAACATTTTACCTACCACAGACGTTAAACTAACTGGCCTATAATTCCCTGCCTTTTGCCTGGCACCCTTCTTAAACAACGGCGTAACATTAGCTGTTTTCCAATCCTCCGGCACTTCCCCGGAATCCAGCGACGTCTGGAAAATAACCACCAATGCATCCACTATAACCTCTGCCATTTCTTTCAGAACCCTCGGATGCATTCCATCCGGTCCTGGGGACTTGTCCACAATCAGCCCCTCCAGTCTGTCGAGCACCGCCTCTCTAGTAACAGTAATGTCATTAAGACCCTCCAGTCCTACCACCTTTCCATCGCTAACACCCGGCAAATTATTCACGTCCTCCTCCGTGAAGACAGAAACAAAAAAGTTATTCAATACCTTAGCCATATCCCCATCCCCTACCACTAGGTCCCCTTTCTCATCCTCTAAAGGACCAATGTTCACCCTAGCCAGCCTCTTCCTTTTTATATATTTATAAAAACTCTTGCTATCCTTTTTTATATTAAGCGCTAGCCCAGCTTCATAGTTTCTCCTACCCTCCTTTATCAGCTTCTTTGTCAATCTTTGTTGACATTTAAATCTCTCCCAATCCTCTTCTCGCCCACTACTCTTAGCTACTCTAAATTCCTCCGCTTTTAATTTAACACTTTCCTTCACCTCCTTCGTTATCCACGGCTTATTACCTCTCCTCCTACAGTCCTTTTTGACCATCGGAATAAATTTCTGCTGAGCACCAAGAAAGATCTCCTTAAAGATCCTCCACTGCTCCTCAGCAGACCCTCCCTCCAATGCACTCCCCCAGTCCACATTCACCAATTCTTCTCTCATCCTACCGTACTCCCCTCTATTCAAACAAAGGACGCGTGTCCGGGAACCCACTTTCTCCTCCTCCATCTGCACCAGAAACTCCACCATACAATGATCACTCTCTCCAAGAGGATCCTTCACCGCAAGGTCCCTAATTCTACCTGCCTCATTACATAGCACCAGATCCAAGATAGCTCGCTCCCTCGTCGGCTCCAACACACACTGTTCAAGGAAATTATCCCGGCAGCATTCCAAGAACTCCTCCTCGAGCCCACCGTGTCCAACATGGGTCGACCAATCAATATGCAGATTGAAATCCCCCATAACTATGGCCGTCCCATTCCTGTGGTTAGGCCACATTTGGAATACTGCATCCACTTCTGGTCGCCACACTACCAGAAGGACCTGGAGGCTTTGGAGAGAGTACGGAAAAGGTTTACCAGGATGTTGCCTGGTGTGGAGGATCTTAGCTATGAGGAGAGATTGGGTAAACTGAGGTTGTTCTCCCTGGAAAGACGGAGGATGAGGGGCGACCTCTTAGAAGTTAAAATTATGAAGGGCGTAGATAAGGTGAACAGTGGGAAGCTTTTTCCCAGGTCAGAGGTGACGAACACAAGGGGTCACAAGTTCAAGATGAGGGGGGCAAGGTTCAACACAGATGTCAGGGGAATGTATTTTACACAGAGGGTGGTGGGGGCCTGGAATGCACTGCCAAGCAAGGTGGTTGAGGCGGACACGCTGGGATCGTTTAGGACTTCTCTAGATAGCCACATGAACAGATTGGAAATAGAGGGATACAAACGAATGATCTAGTTGGGCACATGAACAGCGCAGGCTTGGAGGGCCGAAGGGCCTGTTCATGTGCTGTATTGTTCTTTGTTCTTTGTTTTTGTAAGACTCACAACCATTGCCAGCCCAAGTGAATTAATAGGGTCAGATGTTTCTGGGGGACAGGGTAGGGGATGACGGGAGCAGGACAAGAGTAATGTAGTGGTTTGGAGGTGGAATAGTGGCTGCCCTTGCTCCTGGAGTGTGGTGTATATGTATTGATTGCACCCCTTTCACTGCATAGCACCAGCTAGGTGAAGCAGACTGCAATCAAGGTGTCCCTCGATGCCCTTCCTTGCAGGACACCAGCCATTGCTGCCCGCTGTCTTTCCTCCAGCTCTTCATATGGTGGGACGCCTATCTCGCCCCCTCGTTGCTCCTCCTCTTCCTCCTGCTCCAGCTAGTCTCCCTGCGGCTGGGCAATGTTGTGCAGAGTGCAGCAAACAATGATAATGCGTGAAGCCTGCACAGGGTCATGATGGAGGGGCCCCCAGAGCAGCCCAAGCAGTGGAACAGCATCTTCAGGAGGCTGATGCACCAGTCAATGACGGACCAGGTGGCTGCATGGGCCTTGTTGTAGCTGGCCTGTGCCTCAGTATGGGGTCTCCACAAAGCCGCCATCAGCCATGACCTTAGCAGATAACCTTTATCACCCAGTAGCTTTCCCAGGAGCCTGGGGTGGTTTTCAAAGAGCCCAGGGAGTCCGACTACCAGATCACAAAGCTGTCATGGACATTCCCTGGGTGGTGAGCATCCACCTGCATGATCTTGAGTCAATGGTTGCAAACAATTTGGACGTTCAGGGAGTGGAATCCCTTCTGGATCAAAAATTGCTGTGGCCCTGCATGGCCCAAGGTGATGTGCGTGCCAACCACTGTGCCCTGCACATTCAGAATCCTGGTGATGGCTACGAATTTGAGAGCCCAGGCATCCTGCTATGTATGGCCCACATCGAAATTAATGAACTGCCCTGCCTGGGCAGACAGGCATCTGTGACTTGCTGCATACATCTGTGCATGAAGGCCTGGGAGATCACAGCTAGGTTGTCACTGGGAGCCTGGAATGATCCGGAGGCATAGAAATTGAGGGCTACTGTTATCTTCACTTCCACAGGTAGCGGGTGGCTGCCGCTCTCCCGAGATGCCACATGTGAGAGCACCTCACAAATGTGTCATACCGTAGTCTTGGATAGGCGCAGCCAGCAATGGCACAACTCCTCCGAGAGAGCCTTGAAGGAAGTGTGGGGCCTGTACCTCTTTGGCCTCGGCACCCTCCACCTTCTCTGCACTCTTGGGAGGCTGCTCACCCATCTCTTGGCCTTCAGTGGCAGCCCCCTGCCCTCCTTCCTGAGGGTCTGGTGGTAGTTGCTCTTGTGGTGGTCTCTCTGCGCCTGCCACCTGCTGAGCTGGCATCTTCTCCTCTTCCACCACCCCTGCTGCCACCAACGTGGCCAGCTCCAGATCGAGCAAACCGAGATCCATCTGCACAGTGGGGTTTGGAAAGCGCATAAAATGAAGGATTATTATCATTGGCTGCATAGACCCAGCACCAACCCAATCTCTCACTTGGGCCAGCATCCACACTTGTGGGAGCTGGCAACCCCACACAATCCATGGTACCACGTGTGGCCTGTTTAGGGTTGTGTGAGGTTCCCATTATGACAAATGCACAGGTTATGCAGGTCGGTGCACAGATGTGGGAAATGTGCACCTGGAGCCATTGCTATGTGTGCAACTGCAGCATCTGTTACAGGCATGTGTTGCTAGTCCATGTCACAGGGCAGGGACAGACTGTAAACCAGCACCAGGTGTGAGCCCAGTGACAGCAGATTCTATGCAGTCCATGTCTGAACCTCTGCACCCGTCCTGGAGCAGCATCTGCTTCATCTAGTTAGGCTTCAGTCAGCACATGGTACACTCCTCCGTCACCCCAGGACAGTAGAGTACCTGACCACACCCGCAGCAGGACAATGTCACTACAAAGTGCTGTGGAGAGGGAGGAGGGGAACGGGAGCACTCGACTCTGTCTCTCACAGTGCGTTTCAGCGCTGCCCGGGAAATGGTGGGGGAGGGAGCGAGCGGGAGCATGCGATGCTGCCTCTCACAGTGTGCTTCAGTGCTGCCCAGGAAGGGGGGGGGTATTGTGGGAGCACTCGATGCTGTTTCTTACAGTGTGTTTCAGCATTGCCCAGCAGCGGGGTGAAGGGGGGAAGTGGGAGCCCTTGAGGCTGCTTGCCACAGTGCACGACAGAGCTGCCCAGGAGGAGGGATGGGCTTCGGCGGGGGGGGGGGGGGGGGGGGGGGGTGCGGTGGTTGGGGGGGGGCGTGGGGTGTTGGTTAGGGGGAGTCCCTGACAGAACATCATCCAGGGAGCTGTGAAGAAATCGAATCCCCCCACTGCACCACTCCCCCATCCTCACCTCCCAAATCCCCCCATCCCACAGATGTCACTGGATCATGGGCCAACACCTGAAGGCAGCAGGAGGAAGGCCACCAGGCATCTCTGAGGCATGCCTGCAACATCCCTGTGCTCCACCAGCAGCACTTACCTCCTCACGCCAGTTCAAGGCTGCCACGCCAAGTTGCAACTTTTAAATATCTGTTCTGATTCGTGCCAAAATTACATCATGCCAAAGAGGTGGAAGATGCAGATGTGGGTGGAATTGCCATGTGGATTCTGATACTGGCATGCAAAGATGTGCTACCAGTTTTCTGCAGGTTCCCAGAGATGCCATTTTTCTCTGGCTGGGAGATGCGCGCTGGTCGTAAAAGCTGTCGGGGAACCCACGAAATGGCCGACACGTGCATTTACCAGCCCGACCCGACAGGAAAGTTGTGGGTTGCAATGGGAGAATTGTGGCCATAATTTTGACTACCTTTTGCCCATCAAAACCCTTCACATATTCTTATTTTAATTGTTACGTGCAGACAAGTTGTGGATAGCGCTATCTCCTTGGGCGTCCAGATTATTTGATTTCTGCATACTTCCTTCATTGGCAGAATAAATATCAATACTATATATTAATGCCAGTCAAATACAAGAAACATCTTGAAACAAAAACATCAAAAACATAATTTCACATATGGCCAGATCAATTGTTAACACTTAGCAAATAGCAAGCACATCCTGTTGAGTAAACTTTTCCTTGCCACTAGGAAGGTTATTTCTCTCCATTTCTTTTATGACTGTCTCCAAATTAATAGATTGCTTGCCTGACCTCCCAATATTGGATGAGCTGAAATGACTTTCATTTAAATATTGGATAGACTGAGGGCATTGTCTTTGTCTCTGTCACAAACTCTGTTCCTTAGCCACGACTATAATCTCTGATGTTGAACCAGACTGTTCATAACATTGCTGCCATATTTGCCGCCCCTCCCCAATCTGAGTTTCTGATGACATATCTGCACCATCACTAAGAGTGTTTATTATTACTTGTTAGGCATCTGATGAGTAACTCCAAGATATATTATGGAGTTGGCCTAGGTCCCAACTATTTTTGATTTTGGCATTAGTGTGACCATAAGGCGTTTTACTTTGGGTGTGAATCTATTGACCCACTAGAAGCTTTTATCAAAACAAACTTTGTTTAATAATGTTTAATGTGTAACAAAAAGAATTAGCATAACATTTTTACCAAATTAAGTGCTTAATTGTTAACTGCTAGATAGTGCTATAAGTTCGAATTTAAGCAATATCCCATTGACATAAATTCCTCTTACGAATCAGTTAGCAAGACACACAGGCTTACATGAATTCCCAGTCTTCCAGCTTTGTAACCCTTCTGGACAGAGATATAGAGAGATACCTGTCTTTTGACTCCCAGACGACAGCCTCCAGAGGAAAATGTCTCTTCACACAGCAGAAATGTAGTGAGATAGAGAGGGAGAAAACACCCTCTTTCCTTTTGCAGACCTCTGGAGTGATACCTATAGTCTAGCAGGTCCCCAGACTTCAATTTCCAGAAAGAGAAAGAGAGAGATAGAAAGAGCTATTGCTCTTGTCAAACACAAACTACAATTGTCTGCTTGTTCTCTCTCTGTAAGCCTAGCACCACTCATACACATGATTATTTTGTCAATCAGTCTAATAAGACCTTATTCTATGAATCTCAGGGGACAACCCTAATATTTTAGAATAATCCAGATTAAAACAAACACTCCAATAATTAGAAGCAATTATCCATCCTTAGAATCAGCAGGTGGGCTAGCAGCTATAGACAATTCAGTACCGTTAAACGGGAAGCGCACGCAATAGCTTGTGGAACTTGGACATCCCTGGGGCTTTTGAGGACCCGCCCAGGCTGTAGGGATGGCTCTTGGGGGACAAGGGCTACCCGTGTGGTCATGGCTGATGATGCCAGTGTGGGGGCCTGAGACTGAGGCAGAGACCCATGAGAATGAGGCCCAAGCTGCCACCAGTCTGTCGTCGAGCTGTGCATTGCGATCTTGGTGATGCAGTTCTGCTGCCTGCACTGTTCTGGCAGGCCCCCGAGTGCTGACTTCAAAGGGTGTCCCGCATCTTGGTGGTCTGCTATGTGCTCCTCAACCTGGCGCAGTAGTGGGGTCATCCTGGAGGAAGAGGAGGAAGAGGACCGGGTGGATGCCTAGTGGAGTCGGCGGATCAGTAAGATGTGGAGACGAGGCTGAGGAGAAGCTGGAGGATGGGAAATAGACAGGACAAGGTGGCAAGGGGAACCCTCATCGTGGCAAGATTCAGAAACAATGGAAGCCTATAAATGGTGGGGGACAAGGCTGGGCAGTGCCCATTTGGCAGTGCCAGTCAGGCAGTGCCCAACTGGCCCACTGACTGCTTGCCTGATATCTGGCACTGCCCACCAGGAATCCTCGCATTACCCACTAGGCACTAAAACTGCGCCACGGCAGTGCCATGAGAGTGATGTCTGAGTGGGAGCAGAACCTTGGGGTTGGGGGGGAGGACTGCAAGCTCCGCAGAGGTGGTGATCAGGATGGGAGGAAGGGAACTCTGCTAGGATGGGGGTTGGGGAGGAAGGGCAGAACTCTTCTGGGGTGGAAGGGGTAGGGGAATCTCTGCTGGTGCTGCTGATTGGTAGGAGGAGGGATGTCTTCCTGTGAGGGGGAGTGGGAGCAATTGGCGGGAGGGTGTTGATCTGTGGCAGGGTTGGAGGCAGGGACCTCTGTGGGGGGTGGGGGGGAGGGAGGAGGGGAGGGAGGGAGAGGATGACAAGTGGGGGTGGGGATGTGGCAAGGTCTGTGGTAAACAGGTTTATTGTTGGGAGGGCATGCAATATTGTAGGTACTTTTGTGGGCTAGATCACTACAAAGACACATGCCAGATTTGATGGGTTCATTTTATTAAAAATATTCTGCTGGGACACAATGTTAAGGAACACTGGGAGATCAGGGAGCCTGTGCAATAGTACCACTGGAGCTCAGCTGTTGGCTTCGTCGGTGATCTCAGGCTCCACTCTCCCAACACCCCACCCCTCCCGATCTTCCTGCTCGTGGAAATCCATCTTGGCACATCTTTTGCACCAAATGCCATAAGATTGCAATTTCAAACTCACTTAAAATAAGAGTCTGAAACTCTCCCATTTTCTTGCTCATTTGACACTTAGAAATTTTTTTGTAAATTTCCACCCTCAGAAAATTTTTAGGAAAACTCCCCTACTATCTTTGTATCAAGTTTTGTTGAAATCTGCCTTTTAGTTTTTGAGATACTGTTTACAGACAAATTGTACTGAATAGATTTCTGTTCAGGCACTGAGTAATATTTAGCCCAACTGAAATGTGACTTTCAATGATAAACTGATGGAGTTTCATTCACCTTTTACACTATTTTTCCCCAATATCACAGGCTAGTCAGTGGTTCCTAGTTCTAATTTTTCTCCTTTATATTTCTAATGGCAATCATAGAACTCTAAAGTGAAGAAAGAGGCCATTCGGCCCTTCGAGTCTGCACTGACCACAATCCCACCCAGGCCCACCCCCACATCCCGACACATTTACCCGCGAATCCCTGTAACCAATGCAAATCAAGACACTAAGGGCAATTTTAGTCTGGCCAATCAATCTAACCTGCACATCTTTGGACTGTGGGAGGAAACCAGAGCACCCAGAGGAAACCCATGCACACATGAGCAGAATGTGCAAACTCCACACAGACAGTGACCTGAGCTGGGAATCAAACCCGGGTCCCTGGAGCTGTGAAGCAGCAGTGCTAACCACTGTGCCACCGTGCCACCTGCTACATGTGCACTTTGTTGGCAAGACCAGCATTCAATGTCGACCTCTAGTTGTCCTTGAGGTATATCACAGTATTGTCAGTGAGGAAGTTACAGCATTTTGTTTGTCCCAACAATGAAAAACAATGATATATTTTGAAGTCAGGATAGTGTGTGAGTTGAAGAAACTTGCAAGCAGTGGTGTTCCCTTGTGCCTGCTAACCTTAGTCTTCTAGGTGGTAAAGCTTAAGGATTTGGAAGTTGCTTTTGAAGGAGTTACCTTTCCTCATGTTCCATTTATTCAACAGTGACTAAGTTCAAAAGTAATATTTTTTGTGATGTGGTTGGGGCCTCCTGAAATCATGAAAAATGGCATTGAATTGCAAGTTCATTCTTTCTTTCCATACATTGTCTCAGATTTTCCTGTTAAAATAATCATGAGGCTAATGACATTTGCTGTTGTTAATGCACAGATGTTTAGCTATGGATACATGAGCAAATAAACTCCAAAATCCAAATGTTGTTGTCTGAGATGTGTTCTGCCATTAACTCTGTAATACTACTGTTTTACTGACTGAAATAGATTGAATATTGCAATTTTTCTGTATTTCCGTTGTCGATACCAACTAATCTTGCTAGAGAAAATTTAATTTTGCCTATTCCGATCTAAGTACTCTCTTTCTGATGTCCTATATGTTGATCACTGCCAAACAATCTCCCTGACACTGAAAAGTAACTGTGGAGTCTCATTCCTACAGAGTTTAATTGTTGTTTGATATTTTGAAAATGTCAATATTCTCTGTTTCTTTTTTGTTGCTCTTTCTGTTTTAAAACAGTCTCTTTCATTCTCTTTATCCCTCTTTCTCTTCCTGATTTGATATTTAATTCATCCAATTCAATCTGCACTTCCATCTCAATTTCACAATCCTTTAATCAGATTAATTAAAAAGTTATACAGCTGCTTGTCCTGTTCACTCAGGTGTTGGATGCCCAGTTTCTTTTGCTGGACAATTTTCAACTAACACTTTCAACGATGAAGTACCATAGAAATGTTACATTATAGAAAGTGGCCATTCAGTCCATCATGTCCACGCCAGTCCAAGGACATCCAGGTGCCCTTTCTAATCACACCTTCCTGCATCTCAGCCATAACCCTGTAGCTTACTGTCTTAAGGTGCAGATCTAGTACATTTTAAAAGAGCTTAGGGTCTCTGCCTCCACTTCCTACCTGCGCAATAAATTCCAAACAATTACATTCCTTCCTGTAACGTGGTGACCAGAACGGCACACCTGTGGCAGTGTTTTATACAATTCCAATATTATATGCTTACTTTTATATTCAATAACTTTGCCAATGAAGGAGAGCATTTTATATGTATTCTTTACAACCTTGTCTACTTGAATTGTACCTATAGGGACCTGTGTACTTGTACAACAAGGGGACTTTAAACTAGAAAGGATGGGGGGAGGGAATTGTGATGGGGAGACTGGGACAGAAGAGGTTAGCTCCCAGGTAGGGGAGGACTGCAGGCAGTATGAGAGGGAGGTTAGACAGGGGGTGGAGAAGGGAAATGCCCAGACTGAGGGGCTGAAGTATATATATTTTAATGCAAGGAGTGTAGTGAATAAGGTAGATGAGCTTAGGGCATGGATTGCTGCTTGGGAATGTGATGTGGTGGCCATTACGGAGACTTGGATGTCTCAGGGACAGGACTGGGTACTTCAGGTGCCAGGTTTCAGATGCTTCAGGAAGGACAGGGAGGGTGGCAGAAGAGGTGGTGGAGTGGCACTGTTGATCAGGGACAGTGTCATGGCTGCAGAGAAGGAGGATGCCGTGGAGGGACTATCTACAGAGTCTCTGTGGGTGGAAGTTAGGAACAGCAAAGGGTCAAAACCTTTGCTGGGTGTTTTCTATAGGCCGCCCAATAGTGACAGGGAAGTTGAGGTGCAGATAGGGAAACAGATTCTGGAGAGATGTAGCAATAACAGAGTTGTCGTGATGGGAGACTTCAATTTCCCAAACACCGACTGGAATATCCCTAGGGTAAGGGGTTTGGATGGGGAGGAGTTTGTTAGGTGTGTTCAGGAAGGTTTCCTGACACAGTATGTGGATAAGCCTATGAGGGGAGAGGCTGTACTTGACCTGGTACTGGCGTATGAACCAGGGCAGGTGATGGATCTCTCGGTAGGAGAGCATCTTGGGAATGGTGACCATAATTCTATCTCCTTCACAATTGCACTGGAACGAGATAGGATCAGGCAGGCTAGGAAGGTGTTTGTCTGGAGTAAGGGAAGATACGAAGAAGTCAGGAAGTTACTTGGACAAATAAACTGGAAGGAGGCGTTCTTAGGGAAAAGTACCGAAGGAAGGTGGCGGATATTCAAGGAATGTTTGTCTGGAGCTCTGCATGACAACGTTCCGATGAGACAAGGGGGTTTTGGTAGGTCGCGGGAACCGCGGTGCACGAAGGCTGTGTTGAACCTAGTCAGGAGGAAAAGGAAGGTGTACAAAAGGTTCAGGGAACTAGGAGATGTTAAGGATCTTGAGGAGTATAAGGACTGTAGAAAGGAGCTTAAAAGGGAAATTAGGAGAGCCAGAAGGGGTCATGAGAAGACCTTGGCGGGTAAGATTAAGGAGAATCCCAAGGCCTTCTATAAATATGTGAAAGGTAAAAGGATGAGAAGAGAAGGGATAGGACCTATAAAAGGTGAAGGGGGAAAGGTCTGTGTGGAACCAGAAGAAATGGCAGAGGTGTTTAATGAGTACTTTGCCTCAGTATTCACGGTGGAAGCTGATCTGGGAGATTTTGCTACGGATTTGCAGCAGATGGAAAAGATTGAGTATGTGGATATTAAGGAGGAGGATGTGTTAGAACTTTTGAATTCTATCAAGATAGATAAGTCGCCGGGACCAGATGGGATGTACCCCAGGATACTGTGGGAGGCGAGGGAAGTGATTGCAGAGCCCCTGGCGATGATCTTTGCGTTGTCAACGGAGATGGGAGAGGTTCCGGAAGATTGGAGGATTGCGGATGTAGTTCCTATTTTCAAGAAAGAGAACAGAGATAGCCTGGGAAATTACCGACTGGTGAGTCTGACCTCAGTGGTTGGTAAGCTGATGGAGAGGTTTCTGAGGGACAAGGTTTACGAGCATTTGGAGAGGTTTGACATGATCAGAAATAGTCAGCATGGATTTGTCACGGGCAGGTCGTGCCTTATGAGCCTAGTTGAGTTCTTCGATAATGTGACTGAACACATTAACGAAGGAAGTGCAGTGGACGTGGTGTACATGGACTTCAGCAAGGCGTTTGATAAGGTCCCCCATGCAAGACTTCTTGAGAAGGTGAGAGGGCATGGGATCCAAGGGCCTTTGGCCTTGTGGATCCAGAACTGGCTTGCCTGCAGAAGGCAGAGAGTGGTTGTGGATGGGTCTTTTTCGGCATGGAGGTAGTCACCAGTGGAGTGCCCCAGGGATCTGTTCTAGGACCCTTGCTGTTTGTCATTTTCATAAATGACCTAGATGAGGAAGTGGAGGGATGGGTAAGTAAGTTCGCTGATGACACGAAGGTCGGTGGTGTTGTGGATGGTCTGGAAGGATGTCAAAAGTTGCAGCAGGACATAAATAGGATGCAGGACTGGGCGGAGAAGTGGCAGATGGATTTCAATGCGGATAAATGTGTAGTCGTCCATTTTGGCAGAACCAACAGGATGAACGAGTACACTATCAAGGGCAGGAGTCTCAGAAGTGTTGAAGAGCAGAAGGATCTTGGGGTCCGGGTCCACAGGACTCTTAAATCGGCCTCGCAGGTGGAGGATGTGGTCAAGAAGGCGTATGGTGTACTGGCCTTCATTAATCGAGGGACTGAGTTTAGGAATCGGGAGGTAATGCTGCAACTTTATAAGACTCTTGTCAGGCCTCATTTGGAGTACTGTGCGCAGTTCTGGTCGCCTCACTATAGGAGAGACGTGGAAGCTATTGAAAGGGTACAGAGGAGATTTACAAGGATGTTGCCTGGACTGGGAGGCATGCCTTATGAAGTTAGGTTGAGGGAACTGGGACTCTTTTCCCTGGAGAGACGAAGGTTGAGAGGCGACCTGATAGAAGTTTATAAAATGTTAAGAGGAATAGATAGGGTGGATTCTCAGAGGCTATTTCCCCGGGTTGAAATGGTCGCTACGAGAGGACACAGATTTAAGGTGCGGGGAGGAAAGTACAGAAGTGATGTTAGGGGTAAGTTTTTCACTCAGAGAGTGGTGAGTGAATGGAATCGGCTGCCGTCAGTGGTGGTGGAGGCGAACTCGCTGGGGTCTTTTAAAAGACTTCTGGATGAGTATATGGGGTTTAATGGGATTGGGGGTCATAGATAGGTCTATAGATTGGTAGGTGTTGATGTGATCGGCGCAACTCATGGGCCGAAGGGCCCGTTTGTGCTGTAGTGTTCTATGTACTCTATGTACTAACAAGATCTCTTATATAATTTAACCCTTTTATACGCCCATTAATTATGTACTCCCTATAATTGTTTGACTCCCTAAGTTCATGACCTCCCGCTTCTCTGTGTTAAAATCTATCCGCAAATTAACCACCCATTCTCCCAACCCATCTAAATTGTTTTGGAGATTATGGCTATCCTCTATACTAAACTTGGCTAGTCTTTGTGCCATCTACAAAGTTCCCAATGTGCCTCACAAATTCAAGTCTAAGTCGTTAATGCACAATAATAACACAAACAGTGAGGGTCCCAACACTGAGATCTGTAGAACACCACTTGAAACACTTTCCACTCGTAAGGGCATCCATTGACTGTTACACAACATCCACTGCACTACCTTCATCAACCCTTCTTCTCACTTCCTCAAAGAATTCAATCAGATTTGTGAAGTGAGACCTTCTTCAACAAATCCATGCTGACTATCCCTGACTAGCCCATGTCTTTCTATATGATAGTAATACTATCTCTCAGGACTGATTCACAAATGTAAGGCTAACTGGCTTATAATTGTTTAGCATTTCCTTCCATTCCTTTTTAAACAATGGAATTATATTTGTGTTTCTCTCGTCCTCTGGTTCTTATGGTATCTTCCCTGTATCAGAGCATCTGCTATCTCCTCCCTAACCTTCTTCAGCAGCCTCAGAAGCACTCTGTCTGGTCCTGGTGACTTATCAACTTTCAAATATTCCAACCCTTCAAGTACTTCCTCTCTCTTTATGATTATCCCATCCCATATCTCACTATGTTCCTCCCGGACTACTATATCTGCATCATCCCTTTCCTTTATAAACAAGGAGACACACAAGTCCACTTCTTCATCTCTGATAGATCCCACTTTTTCCTTAACTAACCTTTTACCATTAATATACTGGTAAAACATCTTTGAGTTTTCTTTAATTTTACTTGCTAAGCTTTTTTCACGTCATCTCTTTGATTCCTTTATTTGATTTTTTTACTTCATCCCTGCACTTTCTGTATTTGCCTATGCTATCTGCAGTGCTTAGTTCTTTGTGCCTATCATATGCTTTCTTTTTCTATTTGATCCTCTCCTATATTCCTCTAAACAAACAATGTAATGGGAAAAAATGTTTTGAGCTGAAGAGTACAAGTTTTCGAGAGGCTAAGTCTAACTAATGCAGACTTTGTTGGATGTCTTGGTTCAGTAAATACTGGTTCAACAATAATCAAGGCAATGTGTTTGCTAAAATCTGTACATATCAAATAATGCCAACCCCGAACTATAGAGATACCTCCTAAAAATGTTTGCAGTATCAGTTCACACAGTTCAGTGGCCTAGATAATAATTGTATAAAATAGCATATCATACAACTCACCATAAGGAATACATTCGAGAACTCTGATAAAAGGTCATTTGATCTTTTTCCCTCCAAAGATGCTGTCTGACCTGCATTTCACATTTTTATTTTATTAAGTTATGCTGTATATATTATTAGGTGAATATACTCCAGTGCCCCACATTAAGTTTGTGTGTTCTAATCCAGGATATGAAACTTCTCATGACTATTTGGTTACTTTGTAAGTGTCAACTTAGGAATTAAGTTCTAAGGCTTCCTTGGAATCTGCTCTGCCTGTTGAAAGCCTCCTACAATAATCAATCAGTTGTCTTCTGTTAACACTTGCAAAGGATTAAATGATCACTGACTTGGCTTTCTAAAATACATAATGCCTACAGTGACCTCTATCATAATGAAAGAGGGACTGGTGTAAAATTAACAATCTCATGATTTGGCACTTTTCCCTGATTTATATACCCAACTTGGCAAACAGAAGAAACAATGTCTGTTTTCAGTTTCTTAAATGGGGTTGTTGTATTCTGTATAAGACCATTTAGGAACTTAAATGTGAGCAGTGTTTAAAAAGGGATAGAATGTGGCAAAGGGAGAAGGAAGAAAAAGCACACACGAAATATAATTAACTTTATATAGAACTTCTCACATGACAGTAGCATCAAATGTTATAAATTTGCGTGAGTTTTTTCTCTTAAAATGTACACACATTTAGCTTCCTTTTTGAATAATGAAGGTATTTATTACAGATTATTTGTAAGTAAAGCACACTGGAGTATTTCTGATTTAGTACTCGCACTTGGTTTCTTTTTGCTTTATTGAACTTCATTTAAAAAAAAATGTTTCTGGTTCATTACTTCTTCCACATAATGGAAGAGACGGTTTGGCTGAGTTTTAAATAAGTGTAAGATCACAATATAATTTTGTACAAAGAAATTTAATATGGTACAGTTCATAGGTAAAATGGCAAGTTCCTGCAAAGGATACATTGACTGCTCTGTTCTGGCTACTTCCCAAGAGTCACATAACTTGTTTGATCACAGCAACTGAAAATACTACCATGTGAGATTTAGTATTTGCCTGAAGGAAAATGCTTTACTAATCCCAAACTTTGTTTTTCTTTAATATGCAATGAAGGCCACCATATTGTTTCCTGATCTATTACTCATTTTATTAATTAACTGCTTTTATTTAACTCTGATATAATAAAGTGCTTCCTCTGAACTAAGTATCAACAAAACCACAGATCTTTTTCTATTATATCATTTTACTCAGTTTTCTCTTTAATTCTAACTTTGGTTACGCAATAATGTTCTTTCATCTGCTCTAATTGTTCAGCTTTACTTAACAACGTTCTGAACCTTTTACTTTCTACCATCATAACTTCTGTGGTACTGCTTACCAAGGTGCTGTTGTCAACAATAGGAACACTATACTGTGCAATACAAAGCATATGATTTTGCTCCTAAGATACACCTATGTTTCCTTTGACTTACTCCCCTTTAATACAAATATTCTGATATCCTGATGTCTTTTAAAAGTTAATCGCTGTTAGTAAAGAAAGTTCACAGATTGGCAGCTGATGGGGAATTTACAGCTCCCAGTCATAAAAATTATGATGCCTTTGCTTTAATGTATTTGGTGTTTTGAAAAATGACCTTCTTAAGCATAACAGACAGAAAACTTTTAAAATGCTATTGGTTTTGAGGTCCAGAACATGACTGTGATGTTCAGTCACTGAATTGCTTATAAATTTTACATTTCAAGTCAATGGAAGAGAAAATTGTCTGATTGGGAACTGAGCTGTTTTATACGACTGTCAAAGGTTCAAATGAGCTCCATTTTGATTTGCTGCCTTAATTATGGCTTTCTGCAAGGTACAAAATAAAGGCTAGCAAAAAGCCCCAATGTCAAAAGTGCATAATTGTAAACACACAAATAAAATCATTTGTTTTATATTATATACATTGATTTCTAATGCAATTTTTTCTGTGTTGTGAATACTTCATTAGCATATGAGAAGCTTTCGTACATTGTTAAATGTTAATGTTTCATAACATTAATTTTGTCAGTACAGGTATGTCACTATAAGATAAAAATATTTTGCAAAAGTACCTATGAAAACTTGGTCAGTTTCCCATCACATGGCTCTGGCTTCTGATTTCTTTTTTGTCTTTTTTTTCTCTCCGCCTCTCTCCTTATTTTTCCTTTTGGTTTCTCTTTTGCCTTTTTCAGCTTTTGAGTAGAAGGTATGGGGCAGAAATTTCCTCCAAAAATATTAAGGGCGTGACTCTCTGGCCATTCACACCAACGAGATTCTCTGATCCTGCAGTAGTGAATGGAGATTTGGCTGAGCGCCAAATTCTCCATCCTTGCTGGCGGTGTGAACAGACAGAGACTTCTCACCTAAGTGTCATAAGGGTAAGAATAATGGAACAAAATGTGCCATTATTCTCTCAGGCGCATTCCACATCGCAATCCTCCAACACGCAGTTACTTTCTTGGAACATGGTAACGTGCATGCTGGTATTGGGACAGGGGGGGTGTGCAGAGGCTAAACACATTGGTGAGCCCATAAGAACATAAGAAATAGGAGCAGGAGTAGGCCATCTAGCCCTTCGAGCCTGCCCCGCCATTCAACAAGATCATGGCTGATCTCAAGTGGGTCAGTTCCACTTTCCCGCTTTCTCCCCATAACCCTTAATTCCCTTGTCTATCAGAAACCTATCTACCCGTGACTTAAATATATTGAGCGAGGTAGCCTCCACCACTTCAATGGGCAGAGAATTCCGGAGACTCAACACCCTTTGAGTGAAGAAGTTCCTCTTCAACTCCGATCTAAACTGCCCCCCCCTCTTATTTTGAGGCTGTGCCCTCTAGTTCTGCTATCCTTTCTAAGCGGGAAGAAACTCTCTACCTCTACCCTATCTAGCCCCTTCATTATCTTATATGTCTTGATAAGATCCCCCCTCAGCCTTCTAAACTCCAACGAGTGCAGACCCAGTCTATTCAATCTCTCCTCATAGGCTAACCCCCGATCTCCAGTATCAGCCTAGTGAACCTTCTCTGCATTCCCTCCAAGGCCAATATATTCTTTCGCAAATGCGGTGACCAAAACTGCACACAGTACTCCAGTTGTGGCCTCACCAGTGCCCTGTACAGTTGCAGCAAGACCTCCCTACTTTTATATTCTATCCCCCTCGCTATGAAGGCCAACATTCCATTCGCCTTCTTGATCACCTGCTGCACCTGCAGACTGGGTTTTTGCAATTCGTGCACAAGGACCCCCAGGTCCCTCTGCACCATAGCATGCTGCAGCTTTTCGTCCTTTAAATAATAATCCCTCCTACTATTATTTCTACCAAAGTGGATAACCTCACATTTGCTAACATTATACTCCATCTGCCAGGTCCTCGCCCATTCACTCAGCCTATCCAGATCTCTCTGCAGACTTTCCGTGCCTTCCACGCAATTTGCTTTTCCACTCATCTTTGTGTCATCAGCAAATTTTGTTACCCTACACTCAGCCCCCTCCTCCAGATTGTCTATGTAAATGGTAAACAGTTGAGGCCCCAGCACTGATCCCTGTGGCACTCCACTAGTCACCAACTGCCAACCAGAATAGCACCCATTGATTCCAACTCTCTGCTTCCTATTAGGCAACCAATCCTCTATCCACGCTAACACCTTAACCCCAACTCCGTGCATCCTTACCTTTTGCAGCAACCTTTTGTGAGGCACCTTATCAAACGCCTTCTGGAAATCTAAAAACACCACATCCACTGGTTCCCCTCTGTCTACTGCACTAGTCACATCCTCATAGAAATCCAATAAGTTCGTTAAACACGACTTCCCCTTCGTGAATCCGTGCTGCATCTGCTTGATCAAACTGTTCTTTTCTAGTTGCCTCGCTATTTCTTCTCTGATGACGGATTCCAGCATTTTTCCAACTATGGGCGTTAAACTAACTGCCCTATAATTCCCTTTTTTAAACAGAGGCGTAACATTAGCTGTTTTCCAATCTTCCAGCACTTCCCCAGAGTCCAGCAAATTTTGATAAATAATTACTAAGGCATCTGCTATCACCTCTGCCATTTCTTTCAGAACCCTGGGATGCATTCCATCCAGTCCCGGGGACTTGTCTACCTTCAGTCCCGTTAGTCTATCAAGCACTACCTCTCTAGTGACAGTAATTGCATTAAGGACCTAATCTCCTACCATCCTTCTATCTTTAATATTTGGCAAGCAGTGCCGTTTTGCAAGTGCATCCTGATCTCACAATGCAGTGGGAGACATTCCCCTCCCCTGCAAACATCAGCATGGTTGGGCAGTGCCCACCTGGTGATGTCCAGCTGGCATTGCTGGGGCATCCAACTAGCACAACCACAGTATCAGGTGGCCACTTCTACGGTGTCCTGTGGTCACTGCCAGTGTGCCAGATGGGCACTATTGGGTGGGCCACCTGGCCATGCCCCCAACCACCCAAGGTCTTCAGTGGCATCTGAGCCCTTGGCATGACTTCCCGCAAGAGAGGTGGGAGCATTCTGAGGGGTGGGGGAGGTGGCGATCACACACTGAACTCACTAATAAGACTGAAATCCAGTCAATCTCATGCTAATTGATCTTGCACCCTTTCTGGGAGTAATCCAGTTCACACCAGTAAAGAAGACTGGGATAATTACAAGGGTTTTGCACTGAATGATTTTTAGGCCTGCATGCTATTTTGAATCGGTCTGATCTACTTCAGGCGCAGCAAGGTAGGACAATTGTCCCCATGGGGCATAATTTTCCCTAAAAGTATTTAAGGATGCAATCTTATGACCTCGTCCTAACTGTTGTTTGGCAAGGCAAGGTAGTATTATTGTGTACAAAGCAATATTTGATGTCATAATGGCGGTGAATGGACAAGGATAGGGGCCTTGCAGGTGGGGGTTGGCACTGTGGGACACCATGTGTCCCACCATGTAGGTCACCTAGTGTGTGAACCTTGCCAGGATGAAGGCCACCCTATTTGACCCTTGATGTCACTTGTCCTCCATCCTTCCTGCTCCTCCTCAGCTTCGTCCTCTACATCCTCCTAGTTTGCCACCTCTACAAGGGCATTCACAAGGTCCTCCTCCTCTTCCAAGATATCTCCCTGCTGATGTCCCAGTTTGTGGAAAGTACAGCAGACTACCATAATATGGAAGACCCCCTGGGGACTGTACTGGTGGGCCCTGACAGAACAGCCTAGGCAGCTCTGCGCCTGATGCACCACTCGATGACAGCCCAGATGGCAGAATTGGACATATTGTAACTGGAGTCCGCTTTGGTCTCAGATCTCCGCCCTGGTATCATTCGACATGGCCGCAGCAGGTAGCCTTATCCCTCATTAGCCGACTTGGCTGTCATGGATGGCACTCGAAGACCTGGGGATGTAGCTTTCTGGATAACATGCACACATCTACATGATGATCACAGATATTCTACGTGTTCAGAGAGTGGAACCACTATCTGTCAATAAAGGGCACTCCCTGATTCCATGGGGCCCACAGAGTGACACGTATGCCATCTGTTGACCCCTCTCTACACATGGGGCATCACAGGGATGGTAGTAAAACCTCCAGCCTGGGTATGGCTCATGTTAAAGTGGATGTAGTTTGCTGCCTGGGCATACAAGGCATCCGTGACCTCACAAATGCACTTGTGTGCCGACAACTGTAAGATGCTGCAGAAGTACCTACTCGAACCCTGGAAGGACCCAGGCGCATAAAAGTTGAGGGTTGCCATTACCTTCACACCACCAAGAGTGGGCGTTTTCCTGCCCCACAAAGTTTCAGGGTCACAAGGATATAGAACAAGTGCTGCCCTGTCTCCTGGCTGAGACGCAGTCTGTGACAACACATGGCATCTGACAGCCCATCGAAGGACATGCAGGCCCTGTAGAGTCAGGGTCTCCATACCCACCATCCTTTGGTCCTCCCCTCGGGCTGATGGCGGCTCCTCCTGGCCTCAACCCTGACCTCCTGCTGAGGCCTTGAACCTGGGTTGACTTTATCTGTCAGTCACCATGGCAGCAACAAGTATGAATTCCATATTTGCTCTTGCTGGAGGGAGATGGGATGATGGGGTGTTGGTGTGCAATGGGGAGAGGGATGGGGGAGGGTGATGGGGGTGGCAGTGCAAAGAGGGAAAGATAGAGAGACAGTCTTTAAGGTTATCCATCCTGGGAACTTCAATCCCTCCTTGAACCATATGTTCCCATGACTCTGAATGTTGCCCAACTGGACACCATCCCCAGTGCCATGCACCAACTCAATGGGCTGTTGACTATTGCCACATCATCACCACAGTGGCCATGAGAACAGCCCATGTCCTCTCATGGTCAACAATGGGCTCCCAAATGACTGTACCCTCCCTTCACATGATGCAGACGATACACTCTGCACCCTCTCTACGTGGTCTCTGGTGTGTGGCTTGAGCCTGCACCTTTGGTTAGCCTGCCTCCCCCAGGTACAAATCCCCGACACTACAGGCCACAGGCGGGAACATGTGGCAATAGGGGCTCCACGCACCGGCGCTCACGTAGAGCATGAGTGACTGTGAAGGGTTACCCATTGGGAACTCTCGAAGCATAGACCTGGATGTCTGGTGCACTGGCTTCTGGGAAAGGTGTGCAGTTCAGCCCACTGGTGGTTAAGCACCCTTGCAATTTTCATGTGATGGGTAGTCCTTGTAGGAAGCACTGCAGAAACCATGCAGTATGAAGTTCCCTGCCAAGCTCCCTTGATTTGGGCGGCAGCAGCCACACCTGGTGCTTGTAACTGTAAGTGGGGCCTGGGATGGAACATCTGCAATGAACCACAGAGCCTGTCCAGCAGACAGATGCAATGTAACCAGTGTGACCCTAGTGGGGTTGCAATGCTGCCGCATATGCAATACCTTATGGGTCTTTCAGCACATGATGCATGCAACACAAGCCCCAAGCCAGTGGCAACCCACAAGCTATGGACCCCTGGACAGGACAAGCACGCCCAAACCCCTGCACCCATGCAAGCTCCCCACCTCATCCTGTACCATGGAGAGTATTGCATTACACTCCTTGTGCTTTGAAGACGTTGAGCAATCTCTGGAGAGTTGGGAGGTGAGATAGTCTCCACATAATTCCCAGCTTCAGGTTGTTTTTGTGCCATAATATTTATATGACTGCTTCAGTTCAGTTCTGGTCAATGGTAACCCTCCAATGTGATAATGGAGGATTCAGCAATGATAATGCCATTGAATAGCGAGGGGAGATGGTTAGATTCTGTCTTACTGGAGGTAATCTTTTCCTGACCCTTGTGTGGCCTGAATATTACTTGTCACTTATCATCCCAAGTCTGAATGTTGTCCAAGTCTTGCTGCAAATGAATATAGACTGCTTTAGATCTGGATATCTGGGGAATTGCAAATGGTGCCGAATACAGTGCAATGATCAGCAAACAACCCTACTTCTGACCTGATAATGGAAGGAAGGCTATTGATGTAGCTGCTGAGTTTGGTTTGGTCTAGGACACCACCCTGAGGGACTTTTGAGTGATGTCCTGCAACTGAAATGATTGATCTCCAACAATCATAACCATCTTACTTTGTGCTATGTATGACTCTAAATGGTGGTGAGTACAATCATACTACCATCACCTAATGAGTTCAGCTTTTTTTCTCATGTTTGGGCTAAGGCTGTAATGAAACTAAGAGCTGAGTAGCCCTGCAGAACCCAAACCGTGTGTTAGTGAACAGGTTGTTTCTGAGTAAGTGCTGTTTGATCGCATTGCTGACAACCCCTTCCATCACTTTGCTGACAGTCAAGAATATGCTGACGATGCAATTGTTGGCTGGGTCGGATTTGTCCTGCTCTTTGCTTGCAAGACATACCTGGGCAATTTTCTACATTGCTGAGCAGTTGCCAGTGTTGGAGGTGTCTTGGAACAGCTTGGCTAAGGGTGCAGCTAGTTTTGGAGCACAAGTCCTCAGTGCTATTGCTGGAATGTCTTAAGGCTCTTAGTCTTTGCAGTATCCAGGGTCTTCAGCTGTTTCTTGCGATCGCGTGGGGTGAATCAAATTGGGGATCTATGATGTTAGGAACTTCAGGACGAGGCCAAGATGGATCATCTACTTGACACTTCTGGCTGAAGTTTGTTGCGAATGCTTCAGCTTTCACTTTTTTACTGATATGCTTGGCTCAGGATAGGGAAATTTATGGAGTCATCGCCCTCAGATGATTAATTGTCCACTACCGTTCATTACTGGATGAGGCAGGAATGCAGAGCTTGGATTTGATCCAGTGGTTGTGGAATCACTTAGTTCTGTCTATCACATGTTGCTTTCGCAGTTTGGGATGCATGTAGTCCTACATTGTCGCTTCATCAGGTTAGCACCTAATTTTTAGGTATGTCTGGTGCTGCTTCTGCCAGGTGCTCCCACACTCTACATTGAACTAGAATTGATCCCCGGACTGGCAGGTTATGATATAGTGGGTGATAAACAGGGCCAGGAGGATAGAGTGTTCTTGTGTACTCCAGCTGCTACTGATGCTCCATTGTGCCTTCTGGATGCCCAGTTTTGAGCTTTTAGATCTTTTCTAAATGTATCCCATTTAGCATGTTGTTAGTGCCACACAACAAGATGAAGGGTATCCTCAATGTGAAAGCGAGACTTCACCTGCACAAGAACTGTGCAGTGGTCATGATACCAATACTATCACAGACAGATGTTTCTGTAACAGGGGTAATTTGGTGAGGATGAGATCAAGTAGGTTTTTCCCACTTGTTGGTTCCTCACCACTTGCCACAGACCCAGTCTATGACTCGACAACCGCTGTCAGTAGTGGTGCTAACGAGCCACTCTTGGTGATGGATGTTGAAATTCGAGAGTGAAGATGTGCTCTTCCTTCCTCCAAGTTGTATTCATCAGCTGAGGGAGGATAGTAGTCAGCAGGAGGTTTCCTTGCCCATTTTGACCTGATATTATGAGACTTTACAGGGTTCAGAGTCGATGTTGAGAACTCCCAGGACAACTCCCTACTGACTATTAACCACTGTGCCACCACTTCTGCTGGTCTATCATGATAATGGGACAGAACATTCCCAGGGATGGTGATGCTGGTGTCAGAGACATTGTCTATAAAGTGTGAGTAGAACTATGTCAGGCTGTTGCTTAATGATCCTGCAGAATAGGTCTCTCAATTTTGGCACAAATCCCCCAGATATTGGTCAGGACTTTGCAGAGTCAACAAGGCTGGGTGTGCTGTGGTCCTTTCTGGTGCCAAGGTCGACACTGCGTGTTCCATCCAGTTACATTTTGATTTGTAAACTTTCTTCAGTTTGATAGAACTGAACGACTTGTTCGGCCATTTCAGAGGACATTTAAGAGTCAAGTCCATAGACATAATAAATAAAGTTTATGCATAATTCAAGAACTTAAGTAAGTTGCCTTCAGTTACTTTTGTATTTAGACCCGTTTAAAACATTGACAAGGGTTATTCTACGATTATGACAAGTGAAGATACACCTTATGAAATTTCTAACCAAACTTAAAAAAAAGGCAAATTACTGTAACAAAATTTAAAGTTTATTTATTTATTAGTCACAAGTAGGCTTACATTCACACTGCAATGAAGTTACTGTGAAAATCCCCTAGTCGCCACATTCCAGCTGTGTTGAGGAGCAGAAGGATCTTGGGGTCCGGGTCCATAGGACTCTTAAATTGACCTCGCAGATGGAGGATGTGGTCAAGAAGGCATATGGTGTGCTAGCCTTCATTAATCGAGGGATTGAGTTTAGAAGTCAGGAGGTAATGCTGCAACTTTATAAGACCCTTGACGGACCCCGCTTGGAGTACTGTGTGCAGTTCTGGTTGCCTCACTACAGGAAGGATGTGGAAGCTATTGAAAGGGTGCAGAGGAGATTTACAAGGATGTTGCCTGGATTGGGAGGCATGCTTTATGAGGATAGGTTGAGGGAGCTAGGTCTCTTCTCTCTGGAGAGACGAAGGTTGAGAGGTTATAAGGTTAGAGGTTTATAAAATGTTGAGAGGAATAGATAGGGTGCATTCTCGAAGGCTATTTCCCAGGGCTGAAATGGTTGCTACGAGAGGACACAGGTTTAAGGTGTTGGGAAGCAAGTACAGACGAGATGTTAGGAGTTAGTTTTTCATTCAGAGAGTGGTGAGTGAGTGGGATCGGCAGCCATTGGTGGTGGTAGAGGCGAACTCGCTGGGGTCTTTTAAAAGACCCCTAGATCAGTACATGGGATTTAATGGGATTGGGAGTTACAGATAGTTCTATGGCCTGGTAGGTATGGATATGATTGGAGCAACTTGTGGGCCGAAGGGCCTGTTTGTGCTGTAGTGTTCTATGTTCCAATGCCTGTTTGGGTACACTGAGGAAGAATTTTAGCACTGAGGGAGAACTCACCTAACCTGCACATCTTTGGACTGTGGGAAGAAACCAGAGCACCCACAGGAAACTCACAAGGCTTGCTTATAAAAACACGGATCTTGAAAAACCTAATGTTAGCACCAGATATTAGTTAGTGAACTTTAAAATCTTTCTCTCTTCCTTTGTCTTATAGCTTATTTTCAAAGGAAACAGAGCACTCTGTAAACCAAATAATTTGAAGTTAACATTTGAAGGTGAAACTCTACAGTGACTTACCAGTTAATTCTGTGAAATGACATCATTAGCAATCATTCCTTCTTTTCTCACTCCAATGCTAAATAATTGGATATCATTTTATTAATCTATTTCTACAGAACATACATATCTTACCCACACACACTATTCTCAACTATTTAATAAACTTTTTGTCATCTTCATTCATCCAGTTGTTAGGTAAATGGGCATGGTGAATTTTCTGCATCATCCCACAGATTTGATATCAATGATGGAACCTGAAAAACCTGTAGGATTTTCCTTTGGCCAGAGTTATTTTGATTGACATATTCTGCCTTGGATAGACTCCTGATAAACAGTTTACAATATTGTAATTCTCCCTTCCACCATCCACACATCTGCTGTTGTCTTTGCAATGGCACTGTTTAGATTTGTGTCTGAACTCACAGCTATGGACATCACAGTTAACTCCTGTTTAAAGGAATGTTTCTTCAGTGAGATAATTGACAAGTTGGCTTAGGGCGAGTTGCGTCTACTGTGAAAGAATTTGGCAGGCCGATTTCAGTAATGGCAAGCTCCATGATAGCTGGAGTTGCTAATTCTTGAGAAGGGCTGCCTATTAAATCTAATTTCTCACAGTGTGGTTAGCTCTTTCTGAGTTTGAAGCAAAATAAACCACATTCTTGACTAAGAGTTTTCAGACAGGTCAGTCACATCAGTGAATATTCTCAATGTCAAGACAGGATTTTGAAAAACCATTTTTTGATCATTAATCATAAAAAGTTGTCCTTGTATTTGAATCAATAAATCAATTGCTGACATCTAACCCCAATAAATCAAGCTAGAACTTAAAAAAAATCAGTCAAAGAATGCAGATGCTCCTTTTAAATCATCTTTTTTTCCATGAGCTTTCTGGCAATGACAAGACTATATAACACAAGTTCTTTTTACATTTTACAAAAAATTTCACTGCTCACCAGCATGGCCATTAGGCACAGCAAACTGATTTTGAAAAGGCTAAAGAGCATTTATAAAAAACAAAGTTGCAGCAATAAGCTGTGGCTCAGTGGTTGTACTCTTGGCACTGGGTAAGAAACTGTGAGTCCTAGTCCTAGTCAAGAGACTTGAGAACAAAATCTTTGCCAATGGTCCAATGTGGGCGGAATACTACATTATTGAAGACATTGGCCTGGATTTTCATCCTTGAGATGGGTAGCGGGAGTCCAGAAAATTCCCAGCTTGGTCTGTCCACCTTGGGAGGAAGTGCCTGCAAAAGTAAAGTCTTCCCTGCTGGGGGATTGGTGTGGACTGGGGTCAAGCCAAATGACTCAGGAAAAGGTTTGGAAGCATCCTCAGGGACTGCTTGGTGCTGAGGTGCACTGCTTAAAAAGCCACCTTGCTGCTGTGGGACTTTGTCCTAGTTAAAATAAAACACAAAGGCCTCCAGTCTCACCTCTTACACTGCTTCACCCTCCAAACACGTGCCATGCCCCATCTATATTACCTCATGGCTCCCACCCACCTCTTACAGCATCTCATGTCCCAGTGTCAAGCTATGGTACTTCCATGCCCATCGACTCACTATACATTGCATCAATGCAATGAACCCTATAGTGACAGCAGAATGTAATAAAAAATACTTTTTAAGAAGAAATTCATTCATAACTTACGACTAAATTGAAAACATCATTTCACTTCGGGGTGATAGCAAAACCCACAAACTTATGAAACCATTTACCATCATATAAAGAAACATTGTGAAAGTGACAGCGGAGGTCAGAAGCCAGAGCAGTCAATCAAGCAATGTTTTCCCTGGGGCATAGATATTTCAATAAGCTTAATAGATTTCTGTGCTCTCAACCAAGCCAGCTTGGGCATGGTAGCCCATGGGAATGGGTGGAAAGGCAGAGTTTGGCACAGGGCATATGAGAAGGACCATTCAAATTGACCTTTTAAAAGGTTTCTGATTTGAACTAGGGCCCGATTTTTACGCTCTTCCTGGCGGATCCTGAAGTGGGAGTGTGGTGTGAATTGCGTGGAGAGGATTCCCTCTGTTTTCCCACCCACTCTGACCTGGTTGCAATTTTATGGTGGGTTTGGCAGGGCCTCAGAGGGAAAGCCCGCTCATGCCCCAATTCAGTTCCTTAAGTGACTCAGTGAAAATTGTGGATGCATAAGGCGTGCCTGAATCCACAGTGGAGTCCGTCAAGTTGGGAGTGTTTGGTGTGGGGGCTTTTGACCAGAATTGGCCTATACCCTGTAAAAGCACTCTCAAAAATCAGGAAGCCAGGGGATGGGGTCAGAAATTCCAGGACCCATCCACCATTCTTTATTTATTTTAACTCGATGAAGGCCCAGGATAGTCTCTTTGAGTTAAGATATTAAACTGAGACCCTGTTTGCCTTCTCAGGGGAGGATGTAAAAGAATCTTCTGAATAATAGTAGGAAAGTTTATCCCTATGTGTTGGCCAATATTTATCCCTCAATCAACATCAGTAAAACAGACAAGCCATTATCACATTGCTATTTGTGGGAGATTGCAGTGTGAATATTTGACTACTGTGTTTCCTACATTAGGACGGTGAATATATTTCAAGAAGTACTTTATTGGTTATCAAGTGCATGGGTCATTCTAAGGTTGTGGCAGGTGCTACAAGTTCTTTTGTAGTTTCCCTGATACACTTATTTATTCTTATTTATCAATAACTTGGAAAGGCACCCAAGGTAATTGGGTGAGTCTCCACAATCATTAGGATGCTTTGCCAGCCAACTGAACACATCAAAAAATGTGGCAGTACTTGCCTGAAATTCTGATACATATTGCTAGCGAGCAAGCCAACCTACAAGCCACATAGACTCACATAAATTATGTTAGCTTTTTCAGGCTAAGTTGTCAGACTATGAAAGGAAACAATATAATCTTGCAGTACACCAGCCTGTAAATTTATGTCAATTAACATCAGCGTCAACCAATATCAGCCTGCATGCTATCTACTCATGTAAGTAGGCATGTATAACAACTTAGAAAGTGACTTGTTGTGGCTTTAAGTTATAAAGGGTTTATTACCAACAGTATGTAAACAAGGATCTGACAGAGCTGCAATAAACATCTACTGTCTTCCCTTCCCTGGCTCCAACTGAGATTCCTCTCTGACCCAGGACATGTGCCCTTGCATCCTATTGGCTCAGCTTCCCATGTCTCTTTTCCATAGGATCTGGCCTGATCACATGGTCTTCAGGGATTGCCCCCCTAAAGGGGCCACACTACCATACCCCTGCACCGCCCCCCATACCTGAGTTCATCTATGATTGAAACAAAACAAATATCATTAAACATAGGCATATAAAACTCTTCAAGACATCAGGAACACTTCAGGAAAAGCTCTTCACAAGTTCAGTCAATCAAGAGACTTCTGGATCCTAAAGGAATGTTTCAATTTAATACTATGATCTTTGGTGAATGATGAATCTGGGTGGGTAATTACAAAAGGTAAACTCATCAATCAGGGGTCAAGATCCTCTTCAGTAGCCACTGTCTCCGCGGCTACAGAAACTGATAGTTGTTCCGGTTCCACATTTACAGCAGGAATTTGTAGTGACTTCAACAAGGCGAGTGTCCGATCTTCAGGGCACTCTGGATTCTGATGATTTATCAGAAGCAGTCTATGAATGAATGCAACTTTTCTGGCAGGTCCGGTTGGGAGAGTTGCACCGTCGGCCTTTTTTCGGGATTTGTGCAAGTGCTGGAAACGCATGCACATCTCCCAGAGCTGGAGAACAGTTGGAATCCATACCACGCAGGAAACCGGCAGGAAGAGAGGTAAGTCATTTCAATCATTTTAAAATATATTTTGCATGTGATTATTGGGAACTTGCTGGGCCCGATTGATTCTTCTACCCCATCAGGAGTACTTCATTCCGGCAGGGTTTAGAGTAGCTCCCCACATTCAGGGCAGTAGCGGCAGACCCCGCTGGTGTAAAAGGGGAGCAATCGGGGCTTCCCCAGGGAGTCGGATGGTGGGGAATGGTGCTTCCTGGGCATGGGCACCCTGGCAGTGCCAGCCTGTGCCTCCCACACTGCTCAGAGGGTAAAGTGCCCGTGCCCAGGGGGTATCTGAAACTGCCCATTGGGCATCAGGCAGTGCCAAGAGGGCAGGGCCTATAGTGAACAGGGTTAGGGGGTGACTGATGGGGGTGGGGGGGGTCCCGCTGCCACTCTGCATAGGGATCGGCTGGGGCTGGAGGGAGGCCTGCGATCGGGGTGGGCTAGGGTGGGGGGTCTGCCGAGGGTGGCCTGTCTCCCGGGGTGGGGGGTCTGACTCCGGGTGTGAAGGGACAGTGGGGGTGGAGTCTGTCGGGGTGAGGGAGGTGGGGAGATCGCCATTGCTGGGGAGGTGGGGGTTGCTGGACATCAGGGTGCTCTGGGGCAGGTGGTCAGGTCTGGCCCTGGAATTGTCATGGGGGGGCCGTGATCGGGCTGTGGGAGGGGGCTGGAGGGGCAGCACTGTGGGGATCCCGGGCTGGCCAGCGATTGAGCTGGTCAGCAAATGGGGAGACGGACAGATCGGGGCCGTTGCACTTGGAGCAGAGTTCTGGAGCTGTCAGAATCTGGCGTGAATAGGCCCTACCCCCCCTAGGCTTTTAATGAGATTCCCGATTGTGATCTCTACAGTGCACAGAGTGGGGAGATTCGGGTCTGAAGCTGCACTGAAAAAACAGTCATGATCTAGAACAGTTTTCCCACCAATTCAGCACCTTTGGGAGGATCGCTCCCAGAGTTTGTAAATAAAGGAAATATGGTGAAGGGACACTGGACTCTGAGGAGTTAATTCAGCGGTGATGAGGATGAGATAAATAAAGTGACTATCCAAAACCAACTGTTAGTAGAAGCCCAACTGGACTGCAAACAGGCACTACAGCTGGCCTTATGGTTGGAAAAGGCAGCTAGTGGGGCATATGAGTTGCAATGTATCCTGATGGAAGTGGACATCCACACCAGCTTGTTCCAAACATTACCATCAATCCTTCTTTTTCAGTATTGGCATATTTTCATTCTGCTACAGCTAAGGTCCTAGAAGCATAGGATATTTGGCATTCTTCTCCATTTGGCCATCTATGTGCTAATACTGCCCTGATGCCACATGGAGATAAATCACAGGTCAGCACTAACACTTTTCTGGGATCATAATGTGCTAAGACATCAACGATGACAGCTGTTGCTTTATTTTCTTGAAAGCAAGGTCTTGGCAGGCAGACCATTCCCAAACTTGACCTTTTTTTTCACAGTTGGTGTAACAAAACCAAGATATCAGTGTGGTATGAATTTTCTGTAGTACATTACCAGCTCTAAAATGACCGTAACTCCTGGATTGAGGTGGGAGCCGGGGTATCCTTAATCACCTGCACCTAATCCTTCAAAGGATGTAGTCCTGACTTGTCCACGTAATAACCCAGATAGGACATTTTCCACTCCAAGAAGATGCATTTCTTCCTCCTTAACCGTGTGCCAGTTCTTGAAAAATGACTAAGGACTTCCTCCAGATTCTGAAGGTGTTCTGCCTTTGTTTTACCTGTAATAAGAATGTTGTCTAATACAAAGACCATGGCAATAGTTGCTAGGAGAAATAATTGGAGGCAGGTGAAAAGGTTTGGGTAAAGAATTATGCAAATATTACTTGGAATGGTTGAGTCCAGTATGGACCCTGTATCCTACAGAATACATGGGGTGATGCCATCCTGAAAAAAAAACCTGTACCAGCTGCGGGCCTCGAAATCACAGTTCATCCCTGAGCCAACACTGCCCAGCAGGCCGAAAATCAAAGTCCTCCTCAACTGGTTAGCCCCGACTCTCTGATGCCCATAGTTAGGACTGTGGAATCCAAAATGGACACTGCAGACAAAGCTATGGCTACTCCTCTGCTGCCCAAGGAAGGGGGTGCTTCAGAGAGTTAAAGTTAGAGGATCTGGACCCAGTGCTGAAATGTCGAAAGAGACAATGCGGTGCATGAGATTCCTCAGACTTAGGGGCAAGGGTGTAGTGACTTCAATGAGGCAATGGAAGTTGGCCTCTTAGAGTACAAACTCCCTGATTGAGGCATAATTGCCTGCCCAACCAAGGAATCTCATGTATATATAAAACTGGGAATGTCAGGTCTTCAGGGCGCTCTGGATTCTGATGTTGTATCAGACGCACTCTATGAATGAAATAGAATTTGTAAATAAAGGGTATGGTGAAGGGACACTGGTCCCTGAGGAGTTATTACAGGATTCCTATATCAGCAGCTGATAAACTTATTTACCACAACAGATGCCTGTTGGTTCCCTGTGTCAGGCCCAACTCTAATTCCTTAAATGATCCACATTTTTTTACACAATGGCCTTATACTTCTACAACATAGGAGACTGGTTCCATTTTTCCACAATTTTCCCAGCCACCCATTTGGTCCTGCTGCCAGGACTAGACCACTCTCTTAGAAAATTCTGTCCTTTTTTCTTGAGCCATGATTTTCTTTCTGGGAAGCTTGTTTAGCTTCCATCCTCTTCACCAAATCTGGGAATACTAAGTCCAAATGGATCTATAACGGCTTTCCATTTGTAATTTGCATGACCCCTGTGGTTGTATTTGGTGTTGTGTGTATGTCAACAAGAAGCTTACCAGATGCAAAGGTAACGGCCTATTAATTTGTTTTCTCATCTTATTTTGCTAAGCCAATGGAGGTTGGATGGTAAGGTGCTGACCGAGCATTGCAAATATCATTTGACTTAACAAATTTCTGAAACTCCTCCACTGTAAATGATGTGTATTGTCTGACACTAAGACCTTTGAGATGTCATGGGTGGTAAAAGTCTGCTTTAACTTATCAATGGTGGCTGTTGCCATTGTAAACTTCATTAATTGAACATTCAACCATTTAGAATGCGCATCAACCAAGGTGAGGAACATATGTCTCATGAGCGGATCTGCAAAATCTATGTGTAGTCTTGACCATGGTCTACCCGACCACTCTCATGGATTCATATTTGCCAGTGGCGGCAATGCCTCTTGAGCTTCACATCTCAGGAACTGCCTGACCATTCTTTCGATTTCTTTATCAATGCTTGGCCACCTAACATATGTTTTCATCCTACTTTGCCTTGAATGTGTGTAATGCAATTTCAGTAACAAAAATTGTTACTCCTGGGGTGGCACTATTACACGCGTCCCCCTACAATAACATACTGTCTTCACATGTTATCTCTGTCCTTTGCTGCTGGTAGCGTCATATCGCCATCCTTTCTTCACCATCTTCTTAACTTTTGATAATATTGGGTTTCTTTCAGTCCAGTTTGTTTGTGTTTTAGTGAGACTGGCAAAGTCTATTTTAAGTGCAGCACAAACACAATTTCTGGTGGAATCAATGGTGAAGGTACAACATGTGATGGAGAAGGAAAACAGCTGAGAGCATCCACGTTTGATAATTGCGTCCCTGGGTGATGCAGGAGTGAAGAATAGATAGCTGCAATGTTTAGTTTCTTAGGATTCAGCAACTGTTGCTGACCCTATGATCTTCAATGTCTGAACATATAAGTAGACAATATGGCTCCCAACTCATTCAATCTGGATGGCTGAAGGCCTTTTTGAAAGTATCGAAATGCCTGCTGGACATAATGATTGAAGATTGAGGGTTGAAATGATTTTTTGACTGATTTGACTATCTGGTCAAAAGATTCTGGGTGCGATTTTGCCACCTTGCTCTACCTGGTGAACAGTGCAGCAAGATAGAAAATTAGCATGCAATGCTAAAAATCCAATTTGTGCCTCCGTCAAATAGTCTCCGTCCTTCCTGGCCCCTTCTGAATGGCGCAAACCGCTTCCCACCCAGAAAGGGCGTGAAGCTTATTAGCAAGAAATTGACGGGCTTTTAATATCATTAGTGAGTTCACCACACATGCTACCCCTCCTGTATGCTTCCCAGCTATTTGGCATAATGCCAAATAGTGCTGCTCTTGAAAAATATGGTTTGGGTTCAGCAATAATGAAGGAGTGCAAGAAGGTGAGTACTGCTGAGCATCAATCTTTAGGGTACAGAGGGATTGCTATCAATGGTACGGGATGGGGTAGGGGGCCTGAATGGTGCGGGGTGGGATGGGGGCTTGAATGGGTTAGGAGATTTGAGGGAGCAGTACCAGTCTGGGGAGTCCTCAGATTGGGGGTCACTGCCAGTTTGGGGCTTGTATTGTATGCATTCCCCCAGCTGCTGAACAATCCCTGGGGGAACATGATGTGGCAAAAGCCCAACTGTCCTTAACACTGTGAATTCTGAGCCATTTTGAGTTCAAGTTTACAATATGGTGATCAGCATTGCAGCGGGGCTTGTGGTGTGGCCTAACCAAAGTTTGATTAACTTTCTTATTGTTCAGTTATACTCGGCCAAGTGTTTGTCTGCTTTTTTATGGTCTTGTTAACTTGTGTTGCTGCCTTTGGTGAGTTATTTGTTATCCCAGATCTCTTTGCTCTGCTACCCATTTGGAATCTAAGGCCTCAATTTTCCAACCCCCAGGCTAATACAACTTCTGAATAACAGTGGTCCAAACATTGATTCTTGTGGAACATTACTTCTCATCTTCTACTACTCTGAATAACGATCCTTTGCCGCTACTCTCTGTTTTCTGTCTTGAAGCAAGCTATCAATCCATTCTGCAACATTTATTTTCATCTTGGAATGTGAGCATTGCTGGCAAGATCATTATTTATTGTTCATCCCTAATTGTTTTTGAGAAGGTGATGTTGAGCTGCCTTATTAAACCACTGCAGTCTTTGTGGTGCTTGAAATCACAAGGTCCTGTTAGGGAGGGATTTTGACTCAGGATTAATGAAAGAATAGTTATGGGTGCAAATTAATGGCTTGATGTGCCAGTCAATCAGTGTGGCGAGCTAGGAAGATAGCTTGGGAGGGTGAAAATCCTCCTGGCTCTGTTTGCCAGCAAGAATGACTTTGTGCCCAAAATACCAAAAGTTAAAAGGATCTATCTGCTCCCACACGGCTCTTCTGCCCTGACCAGTGAGATGTCATGCTAGCACAAATCACTACTGCTCTGCAGTTGGGTGACCAAGTGCATGGCCATGATGGTGAGATCAGAAGCCATTGAAGCCCCCAGGAGGTTGGGGGCATAGCCAGACAATGCCAATTGGGCAATGAGAACTTGGCACCCTGACTGCCACCTGGCACTTTGACAGTTCCCACTTGGGCATGATAAGTGTGCTGGGGCAGTGCAAAGGAGGTGGGGCCTGAGTGGGGGTGGACCTGAGTTAGGGTGGGGCTCTGATGGGCATGAGTATGCATGATGATGAGGGGTTATGCAGGGAGGAGCTCTGCAAACGGGGCAGTATGCGGGGGACTCTGCAATGCGGGTGGACAGCAGGACAGCGATGAAAGGGGGTGATATGCAGGGAAAGCTCTGCAAAGGGGCTGGTCAATGGGAAAGTGGGGGGCAGTATGAAAGTGGGGATGTGCAGGGGAGGACCATGGAGAAGTTCGTGATGGTGGGTGGGAGGGACACATCAGGTGTCTACCGGGGACTCATCAGGAATGTCCTGATGCCCCAATGCCAGCAACCCATGTTGGTGTGGGGGGAGGGGAAAGTAGTGCTGCCGATGACGGCAAGGGGTTGTTGGTGGAGATTGGAGTGCCCTGCGCAATGGTGCCCAAGCACTCTGAATCCGGCTTCATCAGTGTATCTAGGCACTGACCTCTCGCCCCTCAACACAAGGCTCCCAGCTATCCGAAAAACTGATCAGAGGATTGGAAAATTGCAGTGCTGAGCTCACCCAAAAGACCGGTGTGGAACATTCCCGTTTTCAGGCTTTTATAATAATTAGAATTTTCTTGGGAAGATGCTGCTCAATATCTTTCTAAATCAGGATTGTGTGTGACTTGAGGAACTTGCCCTTTCCCATGCCCTTTCAGTTCCTATCCTTCCAGGTAGTGGAGGCCATGTGTTTGGACGGTGAGTGACAATGGGCCGCAGTTTGTGGCAAAGGAATTTGAGGACTACCTCGATCACCAAGGTCAGCTCCATACCACCTGGGACAAATGGCGAGGTTGAACGTTTTGTCCAGATCTTAAAACAGGCATTTAAAGTTGCCTTGTAGATGATGGATAGACTTTGAGGAGCCAGGAGGTGAATTACTGGGTGTAGAATTCCTAGTTTTTGACCTGCTCTCATGGCCACAGTTGAGTTTCTGATCAATGGTAACCCCTAGGGTGTTGATAATGTGGGATTCAGTGATAGTAATGTCATGGGGCAGTGGTTAGATTCTCTTTTGCTGTGGAAGGTCATTGCTTAAACCTGTGGTACAAATGTTACTTATAAAGCCAAGCCTGGATAGTGTCCAGGTCTTGTTATGTAGGGACACCAACTGTGTGTCTGAGGAGTCTTGAATGGTAGTGAACACCGCAATCATCTATGAGCATCCAATTTCTGATTTTATAATGGAAGGAAGGTCATTGATGAAGCAGCTGAAGATGGTTGGGTCCAAGACACTACCCCGAGGAACTCCTACAATCATGTCCTGGGACTAAGATGATTGACCTTCAGCAAACACAACAATCTTCCTTTGTGCTCAGTATGACTCCAACCAGTGGAGAGTTATGCCTGATCCTCATTGATTCCAGTTTTCCTAGGGCCCCATAGTCAAATGTGGTCACTCTCACTTCACCCTGGAGTTCAGCTCTTTTGTCTGTGTTACGTCCAAGACTATTATGAAGTCAGAAGCTATGTGGCCCTGGTGAAACCCAAATTGAATGTCAGCGAGCAGTTTATTTCTGGGTGAGTGCTGCTTGATGGCATTGTCAATGGTGCTTTCTGACACTTGGCTGATGATTATGAGTTTACTTATGGGCTGGTAGTTCACTGGATTGCATTTGTCCTGCTTTCTGCAGGCAGGACATACCTGGGCAATTTTCCACATTGCTGGGTAGATGCCAGTGGTGTAGCTGTCCTGGAACAGTTTGTCTAAGGATGTGGCCACATCTTCAGTATTATTGTTGGAATGTTGTCAGGACCCATAGTCTTTGAGGTATCCAGTGTCTTCAGCAGTTTTGTGACATTGCATGGTGTGAATCGAATTGGCAGAAGACTGGCATGTATAATGCTGGGAGCTCTGAAGGAAACTGAGATGCAAAGTTCACTCAGCAGAAGTAGCAACTATGAAGTCTGTGTTGGTGACTATAGAACAACTCCACGAGTTTGCTCGTTTTGGAGGCCCTGAGTGATTTAGTTTCACTAAATCTTATGGATAACAGACGGTCAGTGTGGTGGAGGCAGTGAATAATTAACCTGTCCTCTGAACTTGTATTCTCTGATTTTATTAATTAGTATTATCTTATCAAATGTACTTGAAAATATAGATAAATTATTTCTACTGCATTACTCTTGTCTACTCTCTGTTATCTCATCAAATCCTTTTTAAACAACTTGATCAGATAATCTCTTGAAGGCAAATAATAAAATGTATCTCAGTTTTGGTGTTGTCTGTGGGCTTCTTACTGAAGGCCATTTCTGGATACAGCCAACTGAGTGAGAGTATTCCACAGAACATCGTGGTCGTCTGCTTTCATTGCAGTTTGTGATCTAACAGAATCACGGACCAATGTGGTTTTCAAATAGGCAACTCCTGACAATTTAATTTTGTTCATAGGAAAGAAAATACAATAGCTGCCCAGGATGGACTTGCAATAACAAGTAGTTAAAGACTCACTCAAGCAGCAAGAAATATTGAACATTCTGGAGGAGAATAGTTCAAAAAAATTTGTGAATAATCCCTTTACTCAACAAGCTTCTGCAACTTATCAGCAACACAGAAATGGAAGCTGATTTTAGGTAAGGATTGCAAAAATACAAATGAGACAGCACACTGTTACTGAACAAGCGAACATGGTGTCCATGAATTGGGTGATTGGTCGACCCATGTTGGACGAGGTGGGCTCGAGGAGGAGTTCTTGGAATGCTGCCGGGATAATTTCCTTGAACAGTGTGTGTTGGAGCCGACGAGGGAGCGAGCTATCTTGGATCTGGTGCTATGTAATGAGGCGGGTAGAATTAGGGACCTTGCGGTGAAGGATCCTCTTGGAGAGAGTGATCATTGCATGGTGGAGTTTCTGTTGCAGATGGAGGAGGAGAAAGTGGGTTCCCGGACACGCGTCCTTTGTTTGAATAGAGGGGAGTATGGTAGGATGAGAGAAGAATTGGCGAATGTGGACTGGGGGAGCGCGTTGGAAGGTAGGTCTGCTGAGGAGCAGTGGAGGATCTTTAAGGAGATCTTTCTTGGTGCTCAGCAGAAATTTATTCCGATGGTCAAAAAGGACAGTAGGAGGAGAGGTAATAAGCCGTGGATAACGAAGGAGGTGAAGGAAAGTGTTAAATTAAAAGCGGAGGAATTTAGAGTAGCTAAGAGCAGTGGGCGAGAAGAGGATTGGGAAAGGTTTAAATGTCAACAAAGATTGACAAAGAAGTTGATAAAGGAGGGTAGGAGAAGCTATGAAGCTGGGCTAGCACTTAATATAAAAAAGGATAGCAAGAGTTTTTATAAATATATAAAAAGGAAGAGGCTGGCTAGGGTGAACGTTGGTCCTTTAGAGGATGAGAAAGGGGAGCTAGTGGTAGGGGATGGGGATATGGCTAAGGTCTTGAATAACTTTTTTGTTTCTGTCTTCACGGAGGAGGACGTGAATAATTTGCCGGGTGTTAGCGATGGAAAGGTAGTAGGACTGGAGGGTCTTAATGACATTACTGTTACTAGAGAGGTGGTGCTCGACAGACTGGAGGGGCTGATTGTGGACAAGTCCCCAGGACCGGATGGAATGCATCCGAGGGTTCTGAAAGAAATGGCGGAGGTGATAGTGGATGCCTTGGTGGTTATTTTCCAGATGTCGCTGGATTCCGGGGAAGTGCCGGAAGATTGGAAAACGGCTAATGTTACGCCATTGTTTAAGAAGGGTGCCAGGCAAAAGGCGGGGAATTATAGGCCGGTTAGTTTAACGTCTGTGGTAGGTAAAATGTTAGAATCCGTCATTAAGGAGGAAATTGCGAGGCATCTTGAAGGGAATTGCTTGATAGGGCAGACGCAACACGGTTTCATTAAAGGGAAGTCGTGTCTGACAAATTTACTGGAGTTCTATGAGGATGTGTCTAGGGCAGTGGATAGAGGAGAGCCGGTGGATGTGGTCTTTCTGGATTTTCAGAAGGTGTTTGACAAGGTACCTCACAAGAGGTTATTGCAGAAGGTCAGGGGACATGGAGTTGGGGGTAGGGTGTTAGCGTGGATAGTGGATTGGTTGTCAAATAGGAGGCAGAGAGTGGGGGTCAATGGGTGCTATTCGGATTGGCGGTTGGTGACTAGTGGGGTGCCCCAGGGGTCGGTGCTGGGGCCTCAGCTATTTACCATTTATATAGATGATCTGGAGGAGGGAACCGAGTGCAGGGTGTCGAAATTTGCTGATGACACCAAGATTGGGGGAACGGCAAATTGTGCGGAGGGTGTGGAGAGTCTGCAGAAGGATCTAGATAGGCTGGGCGAATGGGCCAGGAAATGGCAAATGGAATTTAATGTTGGCAAGTGTGAGGTGGTCCACTTTGGTAGGAAGAATGGTAGGAAGGACTATTACTTACGTGGCGAAAAACTGCAGCAGGCGACGGTGCAGAGGGACCTCGGGGTCCTTGTGCATGAGTCGCAAAAACCCAGCTTGCAGGTGCAGCAGGTGGTCAGGAAGGCGAATGGGATGCTGGCCTTCATAGCGAGGGGGATTGAATATAAAAGTAGGGAGGTCTTGCTGCAGCTGTATAGGGCATTGGTGAGGCCGCAGCTGGAGTACTGTGTGCAGTTTTGGGCGCCGCACCTGCGCAAGGATATTTTGGCCCTGGAGGGAGTGCAGAGGAGGTTTACTAGGCTGATACCGGAGTTGAGGGGATTGAGCTATGAGGAGAGGCTGAATAAACTAGGCTTGTACTCGTTAGAGTTTAGAAGAATGAGAGGAGATCTCATTGAGACGTATAAGATGATGAATGGGATGGATAGGATAGAGGTGGAGAGACTCTTCCCGCTTAAAAAAGACAGTAGGACTAGAGGGCACAGCCTCAAGATAAAGGGGAGGCGGTTTAGAACGGAGTTGAGGAGGAACTTCTTCACTCAAAGGGTGGTGAATCTCTGGAATTCTCTGCCCGTTGAAGTGGTGGAGGCTGCCTCGCTAAATATTTTTAAGAAGCGGGTTGATGGGTTCTTGATAAGAGAGGGGATTAAGGGTTATGGGGAGAGGGCGGGAAAGTGGAACTGAGCCACGACAGATCAGCCATGATCTTATTGAATGGTGGGGCAGGCTCGAAGGGCTAGATGGCCTACTCCTGCTCCTATTTCTTATGTTCTTATGTTCTTATGTTAACTTGTTGGGAAAACGTAAAGGGCATGAAGGTACGTTATAAACTTTCTGTAAAAGTAGCAAACACATGCTGAAGAAAAATATTACCTTTCAAAATTACATGCTTATAATGTTGCAGAAGCAACCAAGAACCTTAAAAAAGAGTATAGTAAATAAGTTGGCGGAAATGAAAATAGCAAGATTATAGAAAATACAAGGACGTGTGTTGCGGGAAGGAATTTGCATGGGCAAAATCACAGTGTGTCACTTCCCACTACTATTACATTCAAAGGCAAAATTTGCACATGATAGGAGAGCACAGTGCAGAACAAGTAGTGGAAAATATGACAGAAATTGCACATCTAATGTGAGTAAGTAATAGTAGAGTTATTGAAGGAGATTCTTGAAGGTTTGAGGATTGTGGTTATTGAGGTAAGGAACATGACTAGTGGGTTGTGTTAAACAACAGTATCTGTTATCTTACTAAAAAGGCATAAGCATCTACCATATTTACATTCCTCACCATTTGACTTCCTACTGTCACATTTATATACATATTTTCCTATTATAATGTCCTATGTCCATACTTCTTGCCGATATAAACAGGTCATGTCATGTAATCTTGCCACTTGATGGATTTATAATCCCTCTTTGAACAATTTTACACTTGCCATCTTGTTTATCTCCAAGTAATTCTGGTGACCAATTTCAAACCTTGTTATTTTCTTCATTTTACGTCACAATCTGCTATCTTCCACCTGACTTTTAAAGTTAATTCATTTTCCCGATAAACTCCGTGAGATGTCCTAATGCTAATCTCTTTTTTGTTATTGTCAGCATAATCACTGGCATTCTCGGAATGGAAATTCTGAAATCCAGTGCCACAGAAAAAGAAGAGAAAATTTTGATAAATAGTATTTAAATTAAAAATTAATCAAATTTTTTGAACTCAGTGCATAAAACCAATGGTCTCCATTCATTACTGACGCTATTCGGCGTACCCAACCCCAGAGGCAGCTGGTCAATCCTTCTGTTGGATGAAAACTGCACTAATGGAATGTATATGATGCAATGTCTTTTGCAAGACAAGTCACAGATCAAACATTATTGGAGTCTCAGACCAATGGACGAATGATATTTTGGTTCTTGGTCATCAAGTTTTTTCCTTTGCATTACCAGACCTCACAGCAGTGAAATTTTGCACGCTGGGAGAAAAGGAATTTCAGTTTGGACAGCTTTTTGAACAATAGAAAGGAAAAAAATGGCAACAATGTATAGAGCAGCAGCTGTTTCCTTGCAGGGCGGGATTGTGAAGAAATGGCATCAACCTGAAATGTTAACTCTACCTTCCTGACTTGAAAAGCTCTATTTCTAAAACTCTGAAATTTCTATTTCACATTACCAGAATCTGCAGTATTGAACATTTTGAAGTGTAGACTTCAGGCTAATGGGGAGACTCCTTTGATTGTGGAAGGCCTTGTAAGAATGTGAGGGAAGAAAAAGCATTTCTGAAGTACCTTTATCTATTGGGAATGCTGTGTGCTCTCCACCTTTCTCTCAGCACTGCCCCATGTTCTGTCCTTACTGCCTTTACTCTTCTTCCTCCTATTGTGCAGAAAGAGGAACTTCATCATAAGAACATAAGAACATAAGAAATAGGAGCAGGAGTAGGCCATCCAGCCCTTCGAGCCCGCCCCGCCATTCAATAAGATCATGGCTGATCTGAAGTGGCTCAGTTCCACTTTCCTGCTTTCTCCCCATAACCGTTAATCTCCTTGCCTACCAAAAACCTATCTACCTGCGTCTTAAATATATTTAGCGAGGTAGCCTCCACCACTTCAACGGGCAGAGTTTCCAGAGATTCACCACCCTTCGAATGAAGAAGTTCCTCCTCAACTCTGTTCTAAACTGCTCCCCCCTTATCTTGAGGCTGTGCCCTCTAGTCCTGCTGTCCTTTCTGAGCGGGAAGAACCTCTCCACCTCTACCCTATCCATCCCTTTCATCATCTTATGCGTCTCAATGAGATCTCCCCTCATCACCTCTTCATCACCATTCCCATCAGTTTCTGGAAGCAACAAGTCATTGTGATGTTATTCAGAATGCAATGTTACTGTAATTTATGACATTCTGATTGGATTATATTAAAGATTTATCCAGGCATTTATAATGAGAGTTCTACGGTGCACCATATAGCATTTCTCAAAGTGGTATGATCCACATTGTATCTGTTGTCCGTCTCGGTCTACCGAAACTATACTAGACATCATCAATTGTGACTGCAGAATGAATCCAAGTCATGAGTGTTAACATGGTGGATTGTCACATGATACAAATGCCAAAGTATCTTCCTGCATATCTGGCATTGGCATGCAGGATAAGTTGATTCATATCACATGCTGGCTGAGTTTTAACAGAATTAAAATGTTCCTTTAAATTGATCAGGTTGTCACAAAGGGGCTTTGCATGGCTTATGATTTTATGAATTGCTGCTTGCATCTGTGGGAACTCTGCCATGCTGCAGAACCTCTGTTTGACTGCTTCTATCGGGAAGGATATAAATAGCAGAGGCTTTTTAAATAGAGCATTATTGACCTTCTAGATGTAATACTAAGCAATTGCCGACTTAACGTGGTAAATTTCATTCGCTGCAACATGAAAGGCTTCAGATACTTGGGACTTAATTTTACAGAGACAACTCAGGTGAATGCCCCTTCTTTGCTTCTGTAAAACTGGTGTGCTGATGCCAGTCTTCAATTTTACGGAAGGCGAGTGGGGCTTGAAGCTAGAAGCCTGTCCATCTTCACTAAACATGCAATTAACTGCCAATAATAATTGTCAAATAAACAATTGTCTGAAATCCATGGGCCACACATGGGCCAAAAGGGCTGTGATTGCCAACAGCTGCTCATGGGGGAGTCAGTTAGCTCAGTTGGCTGAACGGCTGGTTAGTGATGCAGAGTGATGCCGACAGCACAGGTTCAATTTCCATACTGGCTGAGGTCACTCATGAAGGTCTCTCGCCTGAGGTGTGATGATCCTCAGGTTAAATTATTACCAGTCAGCTCTCCTCCTCAAATGGGAAAACAGCCTGTGGTCATCTGGGATTATGGCGAATTCAGCTGAGTCTGCTGTTGGATGCGAGGAGTGGATCTAGTGTAGTTTAACCCCACTGAGTTTGGACCTCTTTGTAGGAGGACATGTTTAGAGGAGGGTGTCAGAAGGGAGTGAGAGGTCAAGGATCCTGGAGACAAGGCAGATTCTTGAAATGGAAAGGTCCGACTCGGAGTTTAGAGGAAGCTGATGGGAATTATGCACTTTGGCAAAGGCTCCTTGAGTGAAGAGGAAAACAGGAGAAGGAGGGATAGGAGAGTTAATGGCCAGGGATAGGTGTGCTCCGCTGACCATGTGTGTGAGAGACCTGATACTGCTTTACGGGCTGAAGGCTACAAAGACCAACATTACTAATCCTTTTTAACAGAAGAATACAGGAACACAAGAATTAGGAACAGGAGTAGGGCATTTGGCCCCTCCAGTACATTCTGCCATTTAATAAGTTCGTGGCTGATCTGATTGAAACCTCAACTGCACTTATCTGACTACCCACCGAAACCTTGACTCCCACGGTGATCAAAATCTAACTCCCTCTTGAGTATATTCAATGTTCTCTGAAGAGAATAATTCCATTATTTCTGAAAACAATAACATTATTCTTGTCTCAGTCTTCAATGGGCGATCCCTAATTTTTAAACTGTGTCTCTTCATTCCCACAAAGGAAAACATTGTCCCCTGCAGATCTTATATATTTCAATATGATCACCTTTCCTTCTTCTAAACTCTAGTGGGTATTGGTCCAACCTGCTCAACCTTTAAGCTAACTGCAGCATCCCAGAAACCCATTGAATGAACCTGTTCTGTATTGCTTTTAATGCAATTATATTCTTTCTGGAGACCAAAATTGCACTCCAGATGCAGTCTCATCAAGGCCTTGCACAATGGTAGCAACACTTCTCTAGTTTTATATTTGATCCTCCTTGCAATATATGGAACATTTCATTTGCCTTCCTAATCACTTTCTATTAAATTTTGCACACTAATTATTTTGTAATCCATGTACCAGGGTACCCAGATCCTGCTGTACCTTAGAGCTCTGCAGTTTTTCAGTTTAAATAATATGCTGTTTTTTCATTCTACCTGCCAAAATGGACATGTTCACATTTTTCCACATTGTCCTCTAGCTGCCAAAGCTATCTCCACTTGTCTTTCTAAATCCATTTGTAGCCGCTTTGGGTTCTTTTAACAACTTACTTTCCTACCTATTTTTGTGCCATTAGCAAATTTAGCTAACATACATTTGTTCCCTTCATCCAAGTCATTAATATAGATTGTAAATAGTGGAGATCCCATCACTGATCCCAATAGTTTCAGCTCACCAATTTGAAAATGACCCATTTATTCTGAATGCGTTAACCAACAGCTAACCAATTCTCTATTCGCACAAACATGTTACTTTTCACGTCATGATCTCTTATTATGTAGAGTAACCTTTGATTTGACAGATTATTGTTGCCTTTTCAACGTACACCACATATACAAGTTTCCCTTTACCTACATTGCCTGTTACTTCTTCAAAGAACTCTAATAAATTAGTCAAAACATGGGCCGTGATTCTCGCACCATGACATGCAACTTTTCTAACGGGTCATGCCAGGAGATGTGTGTGTTGGCCATTTCACGGGTTCTCCGACAGCTTTTACGATCCACATGCATCTCCCAGCCGGAGGAAAAGGGCATCACCGGGAACCTGCTGAAGATCAGCGGGCCGCTGATTAGTATGAATTTACATACCTTTACATGCCATTATCAAATCCACACAGCAATCTCTGCCCACACCTGCATCTCCCACCTCTTTGGCGTGATGTAATTTTGGTGTGAATCAGACTAGGTATTTAATAGTCACAACCTGGCATGGCAGCCTTGAACTGGCGTGAGAAGGTAAGTGCTGCCAGCAGAGCACGGGGGATGTTGCAAACAGGCCCTGGAGATGCCTGATAGACTTCCTCCTACTGCCTTTAGGACAGTGATATCTGTGGCAGGGGGATAGGGAGGCTTCTATTTCCTCACAGTTCTCTGGGTGAGATTCTGTCAGGGAGTCCCGTTGCACCCCCCACCCCTCCTCCCCACCTCATGGGCATGTCTGTTGTGCACTGTGGGAAGCAGCTTTGAGGGCTCCCACTCCCCCTTCTTTGGGCAGTGCTGAAGAGCACTGCGGGAGGCAGCCTCGAGGGCTCCCACTTCTCCCCTCCCTTCCGTGGCACTTTGCAGAGGCGTTGTCTTGCTGTGGGGTGTGGTCAAGGACTCTACTAAGTGCTGGTGTTCTGGGTGGGGGAGGAGTGTACCATGTGCTGACTGAAGCCTAACCAGATGAAGCAGCTGCTGCTCCAGGCCGGGGTGCAGAGGTTCAGACATGGACTGCATAGAACCTGCTGTCACTGGGCACACATCTGCCCTGCCCTGTGACACAGACCAGCACACATGCCTATAACAGATGCTGCAGTTGCACATATAGCAATAGCTCAAGGGTGCACAGTGCACACCAACCTGCATAATCTGTGCCAGCATTTGTCCTGATGGGAATCTCACACAACCCTAATTGGGTCACGCGTGGCACCATGGATTGTGTGGGGTTGCCAGTTCCCACAGGTGAGGGTACTGGCCCAGATACTTGTAAGAGATTTTGAAGGCTGCGTTCAGTTGAGTGTCATTCATCTCTCAGGGTGCTGATTGGTTGCCATTCTATAGACTGTGTCCAGGGGGCAGGGGCTGTGTGCAATACTCAGGGCTCCTAATCGATTAGCTGCTATGTCCGGGAGGATGCAATACTCAAGGCTCCCATTCATGAGAGGGAATGATCACAAGCTGAGGTAGTGCATGCTTTTGCCTTCACATCCATCGCTGGGATTCCGAATATGGAGGGCGCAGTGGATGGCACGCACATCGTCTTGTTGGCCCAGGTCTCACACTGTGTCGGCACACTGTTTGACTCCCCTAAACAGCCTTGCAGTCGCAGCATGGTTGCTGACAGCCCTTCCACAGCTCCCCAGATTTCCTGATACAACTCCACCAGTCTTGGGAGCAACAAACCCAGAAACCCAGCAGTTGGCTTGGGAGAGCTGAATCCTGGCCTCTGGCAGATCTCTGTGTGCCCAAGCCTTCACGCGATGTGCATCAGATGTGATATGCTCACCAGATCGTCACGCAGAAGTCACAACCATGGTGATCGTCTCTATGTCGATGGGTTGTGTGGTACATGCTGGTGCCGCTTTAGTGGTGCTGCCCTCATGCCTATAACAGATTCTGCAGTTGCACATATAGCACTGAGGATTCCTCAGTGCCCCCCTCCGAGGTGTCATCCACGGGGTTGTGCACAGTTTGCCCCAGGGCTGTGGAGCCGGCGGCAACACCTGAAGGACCGGGCTCCTCTGGGTCCAGAGCTGGAAAAAAGAACACACATTAGGGGGAGAGAGGCAAAACATTCCATGCAGCATCACACCTGTTTAGAGGAGAACCAAGGTTGAGGGTGTGCTTCTGCTCACTTGCGTGCTATACGCCGACCTGGTTATCAGTAACCATTTGGTATGGCCCATCCCCCCCTGCCAGCTCCATGGCACGCCCCCGTATGCTGGTTAGTTGCTGCAGGTCAGGCACAGCATCACCAGTCTTTGTCGTCTCCCATGCATTGCAGATTTTCTTTTCCTGTGGGAACACTAGGGGGATAGCAAGCATTAAACATATTGCAGCGCATGGTGCGCAATGTGTGCTTGTGTCTCGGGCGTTGTGCTGACATTTTCGAGGAAAGTGGTCACCACTGAAGGATGCTTGTTGAGGGGTGAGGGGAAGAGGTTAAATTCTGTTCCTGGAGGGAGGGTAAATTGTTGCATGCCCTGTACAAGGAAGGTTGGAGATCCGTGCCAAGAATGTGCGCAGTTCCAAGAGGGATGCTCACTCGCCCTGGCTGTTCGCAGAAGGTTTACTTTTTTTGCGACAGTGTCTGCCAGAGCACAGTGACAGGCTCCTGACATTCACTACTTCCATCACTTCCTCCCGCAAGGCTGTGGAGTTCGGGCCCTGGCCCAGGGAATAGACGATCACGCCTCTCCTCCACGGCATCTAGCAGGTGCTTCTGGCCTGCCTCCGAAAACCTGTGAGCTGGTTTCTGGGCAGCCATCTTTGTCGCTGTGTATCCATTCCTGCAGCTTATGTCTGGCTTATTAGGGGAATGCAGGAGCATTGAATGTGGCCAGTCACAGGCCCGTTGACAACAAATACTTGTGAGAAATTTTGAAGGTTGCATTCAGTTGAGTGTCATTCATCCCTCAGGGTGCTGATTGGCTGCCATTCAATAGGCTGCTATGTCCAGCAGGTGGGGGGAGGGGGGAATAGTGTGGGGAGGGGGAGGGGAGTATAGTGCTACACTCAGGGCTCCTAATAGATTAGGTGCTGTGTCTGGGATGGGGAGGGATGGGGGCGTAATACTCAAGCCTCCCATTCAAGAGAGGGAATGATCACAAGCTGGATTTGTGCACATCAGCACAATGCTAGTTCCCTGCAGGACAGCAGTGAGGAGAGTATGTTCAAGGGATGAAGGGATTGCATACCTGCATTATCCAGCTCCCTGGGGGAATGAGGTGAGCAGGCAGTCATGTCTGTGTGTGGGAGAACATGGGGGAGGGGTCAGCACTGAGGCTAGCGATGTCTGTGTAGGGAGTTTGTGGGGCCAGCAATGAGGCCAGCGATGTCTGTGAGGTGCGGATGTTAGTGATCTGGATGCTGGGAAGTCTTTTCAGATCTCCCAGCGATGTGTGCATGTGCGGCTTCCCTCTCAGCCCAATGATTTCAAGCTCTTTGGCGCAAATAGTCAGCAGTCACAGGCATTTAGCAGTCACGGGCATTTAGCCTTTGATCTTCGGGTAAGCATTCTCCAAGGCGGCCATCATTACACACAAAAATGCAGAGTCGCTGAGCAGAGACAGATAACCAAGTTCCGCACACATGAGGATGGCCTCCACCAGGATTTTGGGTTCATGTCACACTATCTGTAACCCCATGACTTGCCTGGGCTTGCAAAATCTTATTAACTGTCCTGTCTGGAGACAATACACATCCCTTTAACCTGTGCTTAACCCTCTCTCCACTCACATTGTCTTTTCCTTTAAAACTTGATTATCTGCAAAGACTCGCATTCCAACCATTATCTTGTAAAATGAGTTTGTGTCTATATATGCCCTGTTTGTGAACACAAGTCCCACTCACCTGATGAAAGCTTGTGGCTTGAGGAAAATAAACCCATTGGACTTTAACCCGGTGTTGTGAGTCTTCTTACTGTGCTTACCCCAGTCCAGTGCTGGCATCTCCACATTACAGGGGAGGTCCCAGACGATTGGAAAATAGGCAATGTTATTCCTTTGTTTAGGAAGGGTAGCAAGAATAATCCAGGTAATTACAAGCCAATGAGCCTTACATCAGTGGTAGGGAAATTATTAGAGAGGATTCTTCGAGACAGGATTTACTCCTACTTGGAAATTAATGGACGTATTAGTGAGAGGCAACATGGTTTTGTGAAGGGGAGGCCGTGTCTCACAAACTTGATTGAGTTTTTCAAGGAAGTGATGAAGATGATTGATGACGGTAGGGCAGTGGATGTTGTCTATATGGACTTCAGTAAGGCCTTTGACAAGGTCCCTCATGGCAGATTGGTGCAGAAGGTGAAGTCGCATGGGATCAGAGGTGAGCTGGAAGGAGGATAAAAAACTGACACATTCAAAGAAGACAGGGGGTAGCAATGGAAGGATGCATTTCTGAGTGGAGGGCTGTGACAAGTGGCATTCCCCAGGGATCAGTGCTGGGACCTTTGCTGTTTGTTTTATATATATAAATGATTTGGAGGAAAATGTAACTGATTTGATTAGTAAGTTTGCGGACAACACAAAGATTGGTGGATTTGCGGATAATGATGAGAACCATCAGGCGAGACAGCAGGATATAGATCGGTTGGAGACTTGGGCGGAGAGATGGCAGATGGAGTTTAATCTGGACAAATATGAAGTAATGCATTTTGGAAGGTCTAATACAGATAGGAAATATACAGTAAATGGCAGAACCCTTAAGAGTATTGATAGGCAAAAGGATCTGGGTGTACAGGTACACAAGTCACTGAAAGTGGCAATGCAGGTAGAGAAGGTAGTCAAGAAGGAATACGGTATGCTTGCCGTCAATGGTCAGGGCATTGAGTTTAAAAATTGGCAAGTCATATTGCAGCTTTATAGAACCTTAGTTAGGCCGCTCTTGGCGTTCAATTCTGATCGCCACACTACCAGAAGGATGTGGATGCTTTGGAGAGGATACAGAAAAGATTTAGCAGGATAGTGCATGGAATGGAGGGCATTAGTTATGAGGAGAGGTTAGAGAAACTTGGTTTGTTCTCACCAGAATGACAGAGATTGAGGGCTGACCTGATAGAAGTCTACAAGATTATGAGAAGCATGGACAGAGTGGATAGTCAGGAGCTTTTTCCCAGGGTGGAAGGGTCAATTACTTAGGGGCACAGTTTTAAGGTGCGAGAGGCAAGATTTAAAGGAGATGTATGAGGCAGATTTTTTTTACACAGAACTCATTGCTGGGAGGTAGTGGAAGTGGATAAGATAGTGACTTTTAAGGAGTGTCTTGTCAAATACGTAAATAGGATGGAAATAGAGGGATATGGTCCACAGAAGGGTAGGGAGTTTTAGTTAAGTTGGGTAGCATGGTCAGTGCAGGCTTGGAGGATCGAAGGGCCTGTTCCTGGACTGTAATTTTCTTTTTTCTTTGGGGCTTGAGGAGACAAAGAATGAGGACATTGGGGAAAACATCAGGAACCTTGAGGAAGACAGGGACACCAGGGACGTCTTAATTCAGCGCAGCTTTAGAGAGGCTGCCATGTCATGGCTTCAACTTCATGCCAAGGGCACTGTCTCTGAACAAATATTTCATGTAGGCAGTTCTATCACCCTGTAATAGCTCTATAATAAAGTTTATAGCCCCAGCTTTCTCTCATAAGCCATCGTCGCACCTTGCACCCCTGGAAAACATCAAGGATACAGAGGGCACTGAAACAAAATCAATACTTATACATTGTACACAGTAACAACAAATGAACATATATCTAAATCAAATCAAACATTACAGGGATGAAAGGAAATAATGTCACCCATGAAAATCCCCTTTGTGCTCAGGTGCCTTGAACTTATACTTGCCAGTTCTGTGTCTTGATGCCCTCCTCTTTGCTGGCAGCAGCATTGGAGGCAGCCTGCTGAGTGGTGTCATGTCGGCCCTGATGATCATGGCTGGGCACTCTTCAGTTGGTGCTCAGGGTCAACATGGTGCTCAAGCTGCTCATTGACTCGTCCATGACAGAGATCATGACATGTAGACCATCAGGGATCTCAGTCCATTTCTCCAGTTGGACATTCAGCATCTGCCGCATAATTTCTCCAGAGGCTCATCTCCTGTCTCAACCATTTGCCGGGTGTTAGCGATGGAAAGGTGGTAGGACTGGAGGGTCTCAATGACATTACTGTTACTAGAAAGGCGGTGCTCGACAGACTGGAGGGGCTGATTGTGGACAAGTCCCCAGGACCGGATGGAATGCATCCGAGGGTCTGAAAGAAATGGCGGAGGTGATAGTGGATGCCTTGGTGGTTATTTTCCAGACGTCGCTGGATTCCGGAGAAGTGCCGGATGATTGGAAAACGGCTAATGTTACGTCGTTGTTTAAGAAGGGTGCCAGGCAAAAGGCGGGGAATTATAGGCCGGTTAGTTTAACGTCTGTGGTAGGTAAAATGTTAGAATCTGTCATTAAGGAGGAAATTGCGAGGCATCTTGAAGGAAATTGCTTGATAGAGCAGACGCAGCACGGTTTCATTAAAGGGAAGTCGCGTCTGACAAATTTACTGGAGTTCTATGAGGATGTGTCTAGGGCGGTGGATAGAGGAGAGCCGGTGGATGTGGTCTTTCTAGATTTTCAGAAGGCGTTTGACAAAGTGCCTCACAAGAGGTTATTGCAGAAGGTCGAGGGACATGGAGTTGGGGGTAGGGTGTTAGCGTGGATAGAGGATTGGTTGTCAAATAGGAGGCAGAGAGTGGGGGTCAACGGGTGCTATTCGGATTGGCGGATGGTGACTAGTGGAGTGCCCCAGGGGTCGGTGCTGGGGCCTCAGCTTTTTACCATTTATATAGATGATCTGGAGGAGGGAACCGAGTGTAGAGTGTCGAAATTTGCTGATGACACCAAGATTGGGGGAACGGCAAATTGTGCGGAGAGTGTGGAGAGTCTGCAGAAGGATCTAGATAGGCTGGGCGAATGGGCCAGGAAATGGCAAATGGAATTTAATGTTGGCAAGTGTGAGGTGGTCCACTTTGGTAGGAAGAATGGTAGGAAGGACTATTACTTACGTGGCGAAAAACTGCAGCAGGCGACGGTGCAGAGGGACCTCGGGGTCCTTGTGCATGAGTCACAAAAACCCAGCTTGCAGGTGCAGCAGGTGGTCAGGAAGGCGAATGGGATGCTGGCCTTCATAGCGAAGGGGATTGAATATAAAAGTAGGGAGGTCTTGCTGCAGCTGTATAGGGCATTGGTGAGGCCGCAACTGGAGTACTGTGTGCATTTTTGGGCGCCGCACCTGCGCAAAGATATTTTGGCCTTGGAGGGAGTGCAGAGGAGGTTTACTAGGCTGATACTGGAGTTGAGGGGGTTGAGCTATGAGGAGAGGCTGAATAAACTGGGCTTGTACTCGTTAGAGTTTAGAAGAATGAGAGGAGATCTCATTGAGACGTATAAGATGATGAATGGGATGGATAGGATAGAGGTGGAAAGACTCTTCCCGCTCAAAAAAGACAATAGGACTAGGGGGCACAGCCTCAAGATAAAAGGGGGGCGGTTTAGAACGGAGTTGAGGAGGAACTTCTTCACTCAAAGGGTGGTGAATCTCTGGAATTCTCTGCCCGTTGAAGTGGTGGAGGCTGCCTCGCTAAATATTTTTAAGACGTGGGTTGATGGGTTTTTGATAGGAGAGGGGATTAAGAGTTATGGGGAGAGGGCGGGAAAGTGGAACTGAGCAGCGACAGATCAGCCATGATCTTATTGAATGGCGGGGCAGGCTCGAAGGGCTGGATGGCCTACTCCTGCTCCTATTTCTTATGTTCTTATGTTCTTATGTTCAACCACAGCTTCATCCTGGCTCCAGCAATCCTCTAACAGCTGGCATCTTGGTCACTCTCTGCTTCTGCCAGCTCATCATGGGAGTGTGCTGTGGCCTCACCACAGTGCACAACCATCTAAGCTCGCACATTAATGCCCACCAATGTGCTTGTGCTTGCTGTGGTGCCTGTAGGGTTACAGGGTGGATCTGTGGGTGGGGCCCCTGCAGTATCAATGGAGGGGTCCTTGGGGTTCTAGGTGCCTCTGGAGAACGGTCCATCTGAGGGATGAAGGCAGGAAATCAATGGTATGAATAATCACATATTGAAAGTGCTAGGCAGCCTGCTGATGGATCAATGGGGACTTTTGCTTAAAACTTCTCTTTTCAGATGAGAAGACCCTTGTCTCTCAAACAGCTTCCTGAGTCTGTCAAGAATTTCTGGCAGCCTTCAGGGAGCTGCCTTAGCCACATTTAAGTCCCCATCAGATCGCCATTGGACCCTGAGTTTGCCATCCTTTCGCCCATGCTGCCAGCCCTTCTCCAATGTTGGAACATGTATCACGCAGCCAGTGTGAAATTGAGTTTGTCTTATGTTCATGGCTGGAAGTGGAAATCACGGTTGTTTCTGGCTCTGCTGATCATGTGTGCACAATGTGTGTAAAATTCAGGCCATGAGGACAGATGATCAAGAGTTTGGTCAAAGAAGTAGGTTTTGAGAAATATCTTAGAAGAGGAAAGAGAGAATGCAGAGAGTTTTAGGGAGGGAATTCTGGACTTAGGTCCTTGGCAGTGGCAATCACTCTGGAGCAATTAAATCTGGGGATTCTCAGTAAGCCAGAATTGCAGAACTGCAGAGGTGTCGGAGGATTGTAAATGTGGAGGAGATCCAAAGATGGAGAAGGGCAAGACTATAGAGTATTTGAAAATAAGGATGAGAATTTTAAAGCCAAGGCTATCCTTAACTGAGAGTCAATGCAAGTCAGCAAGCACAGGGGGAATGCTGAAAGGGGCTTAGATCAAGCCAGGACACCATCAACTGAGTTTTGATGATGTCAAGTGTATGTAGGATAGGAAATGGAAATGGTCAAGTCTAGAAATATCAAAGACATGAGAAGAAGGCTTCGGCAGCAAATAAGCTGAGGCAGGTGTGGAGTCAGGTGATACTACAGAAATAGGCCATCTTAGTGATCTCACATGTGGTCAGAAACTCAACTCCAGAAACAGACTGTGATAGTCTGGCTCAACCTCTGGCAAATACAAATAAGTGTGTTGGAAAGATATTCTTTAGTCAAAAAGTGTCCAATCAAGCCTTTATGATGCCTTTATTCACCTCCCCTTCATAGCTTAAGAATATATACACTCGGTTTGTGAAATCCATGTCCCAAATGCAGATCAATATTTTAATTAGAATTAAATAATACTAACTTCAAAAATCCTAATTCAACCTCCAAAATACTAAGGAAATTGTCACTCAGGCAAAGTAGCAATAAACTTCAACAGTAGCACACAGTATGGCCTTCCCAATGTGATATCTCCCTCAGGGATACTGTCCTTGACTTCTTTCCAATACTTTTATAAAGGGAGTCATTATTTCAAGTGGCATTTGGGATGAAAGTTGGGGGAATGATTTGAAGGGTTTAGCTATGTCTTGTTGATTCATTTACAAAGGCTCTTTGGACACACAGCAGGTCTTAAAGTGGACTGGCACTTTGATTTGGAAGAAATTTCAGCTCCAATTTTATTACTGATTAGAGACAGGAGCTGCCAGCAACCCACGTTATCCCATTTACTGCCTCAAAAACTTGAAAAATGGGTGGCAAACTTGAGGAAAATCCAGATATGGGTTTTTGATTATTAGAAAACATAAAAAAGTCAGACTTTTGTATCTTTAAAATTGATTATATCCATTTGCACTGGTTCAATTGTCCCCAATCTTTAACTGTATTTTAGCTGAAAACTAATTGTTTTTAACTGTTCGTGTGTAGCATCATTTGTAATTTTGTACTCTTAAAAAGGTAACTGCAAGGAAACTAGTAAGATAAGAAATGGAGTAGGCTATTCAAACCCTTGGGCCTGCTCTCCCATTCAATTAATATACTAACTCCATACATTATCTTGGCTCTAAACTTTATATTTATTCATAGATTGGGGCATGGCTGACTTAGGCCAACATTTATTGCCCGTCACTAATTCTTTTGAGAAGGTGGTGGTGAGCTGCTTCCTTGATTTACTGCAGTCCATATGGTGTAGGTACATCCAAAATTCAGTTAGAAAAGGAGGTCCAGGCTTTTGACCAGTGACAGTGAAAGAATGATTAGTTCCAAGTTAGGATGGTGTAACTTGATTGGGAACTTGCAAGTCGCGGTGTTCCTGTGCGTTGACTACGCTTGTCCTTTGAGGTGTGTTTACTGTCTAACGAGCAGTGGTGACTTCCTGCTGTGCATCTTGCAGACACTGCTGCTACTAACCATAATAGTTGAAGGAATGAATGTCTAAAATGGTGGAAGGGGTGCTAGAAAGGCAGGCTGCTTTGTCTTGGATTGAGCTTCTTGAGTATTATTTAAGCTGCACTCATCCAGGCAAGTGAAGAGTATTGCATCACACTCCTGACTTGTGCCTTGGACAGACTTTCAAGAGTCAGGAAGTGCAGAATCCCTAACCTTTGATCACTCTGGTAGCCTCAGTATTTATATAATTAATGCAGTTTCTGGTCAATGGTAACTCCCAGGATGCTGATACTTGGGTATTCAGCAATGGTAATGCCATTGAATGTCAAGGGGAAATGTATAGATTATCTCCTTTTAGAGGTGGCCATTGCCTTGTGGCATGAATGTTACTTGCTAATTATCAGCCCAAACTTGAATGTCGTCCAAGTCTTGCTGCATATGGTCATGGATTGCTTCAAAATTTGAGGAGCTACAAATGCGTGATCAGCAGCAAACATCCTACTGACCTTATGATGGAAGAAAGGTCTTTAATGAAGCTTGTGAAGATGGTTGGACCTAGGACACTACCCCGAGGAAGCCCTGCAGTGGTGTTCCAGGACTGGGATGATTAACCTGCAATGATCACAAACATCTTCCTTTGTACAAGGTATAACTCCAATCTGTGGAAAGTTTTCCCCCTGCTTTCCATTTTCCTTATTAGCAAACAATTTGCTAATGATGAACAGTATCAAATGATTTTGCACACAAGCCAGATATGATCAGGAAGTTGGCCCAATTTGACCTTCAGGCCTGCATCTAAATAGTTGGGTTCTGAAAGATACAAATGAAAAGCAGCAATTATCCAAGTACTCACTGTGATTCCTCCCCATAGACCTATTGGGGAAAGAACAGCTGAATGAAGTGTAAGCTCATGGAGCTCTGGTGCTAAAGAGGTAACAATATTGGAGTTCCATGAGGACAGACAGGTTCAGGGTTGACCTTAAACATAAGGGTCCCTATGACTTACATGGGGATACAGAGCTTAATAGGAAAAAAATGGATAAGGCATAAAAATGTGCATGGAGGTCATGATGCATGATTAAACCACACTTGTTGTGATGCAGGAGGCATGCAAACTTCATACTGCCTGCTGATTTAAATGATAGTAGTGTGCGCCCCAGCAATAGAATCATAGAATCACAAGATGACTACAGCAGAGAAAGAGGCTATTGTCCTTTACATGTTCATGTTAGTTTTTTTGTAAGAGCTATTCAGCAAGTCCCACTGATCTATCTTTTCCCTATAGCTCTTCTGATAATTATCTAATTACCTATTGAAATTATCCAATTCCCTATTATAGGATCACTACAATGCAGATGGAGGCTATTTGGTGCATCGTGTCCGCACTGACTCCCAGAAAGAGCATCCTACCCATCCTCTAAAGAGAATAGCCCTAACTTCACAGATCTTTCCTGCATACTCTCCATGCCTTCACATCTTTCCTAAAGCATGAAGCCATAATTGGACACAATACTCCAGTTGAGGCTGAACCAGTGTTTTATAAAGGGTCACCATAACCTCTTTGCTTTTGTCCTCTGTGCTTCAATTTCTTAAAACCCAAGATCTCTTTTTAACTGCTTTCTCAATCTGTCCTGCTGCCTTCAATAATTTGAGCATACCCATTCAATCCTACAGTACAGAAGGAGGTCATTCAGCCGTTCGAGTCTGCAATGACCACAATCCCACCCAGACCCTATCCCCATAACTCCATGCATTTACCCTAGCTGGTCCCCCTGACACAAAGGGGCAATTTAGCATGGCCAAACCACCTAACCTGCACATCTTTGGACTGTGGGAGGAAACCGGAGGACCAGGAGGAAACCCACAAAGACACAGGAAGAATATGCAAACTCCACACAGACAGTAGGCCAAGACGGTAATTGAACCGGGCCCCTGGCACTGTGAGGCACCAGTGCTAACTCTGGTGGCAGGGCATGGGGTGCCGCCCCATGTCAAGGTCTATTGGTTGGTTCACCTCCTTTAATTTATATTGCCTCTCCTTATTCTTCTTACCAAAACATATTACTTCAATGCATTGAATTTCATCTGCACTTGTTTGCCCATTCCACCAGCCTGGTGAACTCAATCGCTATCATCCTTACAGTTTACTAAACTTGCAAGCTCTGTGTCATCTGAAAGTTTTGTAATTGTATTCTACGTCAGTAATATAGGTGAAGAAATGCAGTGGGTCCTAATCCTGTCTCCTGAGGAACATCACTTTTCTTCAGTTTGAACAACTGTTCATCACCACACTCTGTTACCTGTCACTCAGCCAACTTTGTGTCCATGCTGCCACTGCACCCTTTATTCCACTAGCTTAAACTTGTCTGGAATTATCATATATAAAAGCATTTTCAACACTGAGATTAAACTGACTGGCCTGTCATGTGCTGCTGAATGGCTGTGTACGTCAGTATGAGGTATAGGTTTGTTTGAGGCCAGCAGCACTCAATGCCAACCTGTGTTACTTAAAGGGAATGTGCATTCTGCTGCACCAAGGGCTGGAATTGCCTGTGGGAGAATCTTTGAGTAGGAAGAAAAGTGGCAATGGTGCAACAGGGCTGAGACCATGCTCCTGGGTTTTCTGATGTTGCACCAGAGGCTTTAGTGCAGTTGATGGACAGGAACAGAAAGGACTTCTACCTACAGGGAACCAGGAGACTGTCCACACAGAAGTCAGAAGGTAATGGGAACAGATAGCTGTTGCTTTCAATGTATGCAAACTAGCACCAAAGGCTTGGATGTAGACCAGGGCGAAGTTTAATGATCTTGCATGAGTGATCAAGGTCAGTGAATTCATCTTCAAATGCACAGTGCTTATACATGAACCACAGAGCTTATATACTGTTACATTCACCACTGTGTTTTCACTCATGTATCAGCATCCTCTACCAAATATAGCTCAAACATAACATTCATATCTTCAGCTCACCCTTCCACCCCTAGGACTGTAGTAAATGTCACATCCACATTTCTCAGTTTGCAACCTCTGTGCAGGATGTTGCCATTTTTTGGCCTACTGGTAAAGTGTCATCTCAAATGGGAAAAGAGGAAGGTAGTCAGCTGACTGCATTGCTGACATTTCCCACCTTACTTTTAAAAACTATATCAAGAAAAAGTGAAGGAGCATGTCCCACAGTATCATTGGGCAGCACGGTGACACAACAGTTAGCACTGCTGCCTCACAGTGCCAGTGCCCCGGATTCGATTCTGGCCTTGGGTCACTGTCTGTGTGGAGTTTGCATGTTCTTCCCGTGTCCACAGGGGTTTCCTCCAGATGCTCCGGTTTCCTCCCATAGTGCAAAGATGTGCGGGAAAGGTTGATTGGCCATGATAAATTGCCTCTTAGCGTCAGGGGGACCAGGAGGGTAAATATGTGGGGCCTGGGTGGGGTTGTTGTCAGTGCAAGCTCGATGGGCCAAATGGCCTCCTTCTGCACTTTAGATTCTATGATAAGTGGGGCGGGCTTTTAAAAGACAGGGGTGGCATGATTTCAAAATATAAAATCCCCATCCCCTGTCACAGAACACCCCATCCCACATCACTCCCAAGCATCTCTCCTGTGGAACCATCTGGCCTGGGCATTGCTAGGTAGCAGTGTAATGGTACTGCCCAGAGATGACCCTCTTCCCCCTGGGGAGTGTATTCACTTGAATGCCTTGTGGGTTTTGCTCACCAGGTGCATGCTCTGGGGGATATGCTGTGATTCACACACCAGTGTGATGAGCAGTTTGATGTGGCAGAACTATCAAGCACAAAGTCCTGATATGCATATTTAAATGGATGAAAATAGGGATCTCAAATTTAAAGTAGATTTTCACATTACATCATTGGCATGAGGTGGGGGAAATCGACTGGGGAGATTCCGTCATTGTAAAAGTCATTTTAGGACTCGGGTGCTATTCTCCTTCCCCTCCGCTGTTCCTGGACACTAAAATGGGAGTGGAAAACTTCCCCTCTGAGTGATATGTCGTAGCTGAATAGTTGGCAAACACATTGCACCATCTCACTGACACATTTCCCTCTGTGCTGCAGATAAGCTGCACCAAATGGGAGGCAGCATTCTCCAACCAGTGGGGGGGCAGGTAAAGCTGCATGCCCTCATTTCCATTGAGGAAAAAGTACTGTTCATCTTTGGCAGCAGAATTGATGGTCAGTGGAGAGTCTGAAATCATGGGAGATGATGCTTGCTTCCTATCCAATTCTTCTTCTCACACTTACCTCCCTTCCAATCTACAATATATCTGATTTACAAACTGTAGATGGCATAAGCATGCACCTCTCACTTTTCTTTCCCTCTCCTCACTACCTATGCATCTTTTAGGAATTGCACATAAGTGCTCTTATGTTGGTCAAACACCAATGTGGGAGGTAAGAAACTGATGATAAAGAAACACTGTTACTCCATCTGACATTTGCAGCCACCAGCTCAGATATTAGCACTGTGCAACAAGTTGGGTTCTGCACCTGATGAGCCAATGGGTATGTCTGGCCTGCAGCTAGATCACAAGGAAAGAGTAGCATTGGTGTCAGTTTTCTGGAGTGTGAGGTTACTTGTGAGTTCTCTGTAAAGGACTCAGATGAGGACTTTAATGAGGCAGCCAACAGAAAAAGGCTGTTGGGTGTACATAACAGAAAGTAGAGTACGTAGGCAGACCTACCAGAAAACCTGCTTCACAGTCAAAGAACATGAAAGAATCCAATTCTGAAGTGGCACAGAGCTTTGTATAGAGCTTGGAACCCATCCTTTCCAGTATCCAAACGGTGGCAAATTCTAGGAGAAGACTTGTGGACTTGATCATGATGCACCATCTGATGGCTGATGTCTCACTTTCCATTGCAGTGCAAACAGCAGCCATGCACAGACTGAATGTTACAGTGGAAGCTTAGAATGAGATTGTGAAATCCCAGATTATTAAAATGAAGGCTCAGCTGCTGCCATCATGGCTGTGACTACATCCGGCTGTGGGTGGTGGTGAACAATTAAGCAACTACCTGGAGAAGGAGGGTCCTCAATACCCCCATTCTCAATGGTGGGGGAGCACATCAGTGCAGAAGATACTACATCGAAAGGTCTACACTGCACCAGGGTGAGACTAACATTCTTGTGGGTGGGTTTGCTCGTGCTGTTGGGAGGAGTTTATATTAATTTGGCAGGGGGTGGGGACACTCACTGTTAGGAAAATAGGGACACAGCATAATATAGCCAAGAAAGTATTAAGTTGCAAGAGAGTAAGGCATGGCTGAATGACCTCTACTTTCATGCTAGGAATATTATAGGTAAAACAGATGAGTTAATGGTGAGGATTGGCAATCCTCTGTTATGCACACCCAACAGCCTTTTTCTGGAGGCGGCCTCATCAAAGTCCTCATCTGAGTCCCTTACAGCAGAACTTATGAGTAACCTCACCCTCCAGAAAGCCAACATCTATACTATTTTTTCCTCGTGCTAGCTGCAGGCGAGTAATGCCCATTTACTCATCAGGTGCAGATCCCAACTTGATGCATTGTACTTATCTGAATTAGTGGCTGCAAATGTCAGATGGAGTAACAGTGTTTCATTATCATCAGTCTCTTAACTCTTTTTCATTTCACCCTCCCACAACAGTGCTTACCCAACATAAGAATACTCCTGTGCAATTCCCTGAAAGGTACATAGATAATGAGGAGAGGGAGAGGAAATGCTTATACCATCCATAGCTGGTAAATCAGAGATATTGTAGAATGGAAGGGAAATAGGTGTGAAAAGAATTGGATAGGAAGCAAGCATCATCTTCCATGATTTCAGCCCCTCCACTGGCCATTGATTCTTTCACCATCATTCCAAAGATGGTCAGCACTTTTTCCTCCATGGAGCTGAGGGCATGCAGCTTTGCCTGCTCCCCACTAGAATAGTGATATAGTAGCCATCACTGAGATGCGGTTGAGGGAAAAGTAGGATTGGCAACTTAACATTGTGGGATATAGAATCTTCAGGTGAGACAGAGGAGGGGGTAAAAGAAGAGGAGGCATTGCATTATTAATTAAGGAGTCAGTTACTGTGGTAAGGAGAGATGATGTCTTGGAGGGGGCATTGAATGAAGCTTTGTGGATAGAGCTGAGGAATAAAAAAACGGGCAGCCACATTGCTAAGTGTTTATTCTAGATCCCCAGATAATCAGTGGGAAATTGAGGAACAATATATGCATAATTCACAGAGATGTATAAAAACAATAACAACAGGGTAATTATATTATGCAACTTCAGCTTTCCCAACATCAACTAGGGTAGACATGGTGTTAAGAGCTTGGATGGAGTGGATTTCTTGAAATGTGTACAGAAGAACTTTTTAGGTTAATATGTAAAGATTCCAACAGGGCTGGCGCAGTGCTGGACCTAATTCTGGGGAATGCAGGCAGACAGGTGGTTGAAGTGGTATGGGAACATTTTAGTGACAGTGACCACAAAATGGTACAATTTAAGCTTATTATAGATAAAGAAATAGACAAGTTGAAAAAAATGTTATGGGTCAGGGAAGAGTGAATTTTATGAAAATATGGCAAGATCTGGCCAAGGTAGACGGAACGGCCACTACTGGGGAAATCCACATAAGAGCGGTGGGTAGGGGGTGGCATTCAAAAAAGAAATGGGAAGGGTACAGGCCCAACATGTTCCCTATGGGGTGATAGGAAGGAGTAACAAGCCAGAGAACCATGGATGACTAGAAGTATTCAGGATATGAGAAGGAAAAGGGAGGCTTTTAGTACGTACAAGTGGGGCAAATCAACTGAGGCATTAGTGGAGTACAGGAAGTACTCTTAGGAACTTAAGAAAACAATTAGGGCAGCAAAGAGGTGATATGAGAAAGCTCTGGCTGGTAAAAGTAGGGAGAATCCCAACATATTCCGTAAGTATATCAATGGGAAGAGGACAACCAGGACAAGAATAGGGCCCAATTGGGATCATGGAGCCAATCTGTTTGTGGAGTCAGAGGACTTTGGTAGAGTGTTGAATGAATGGTGCGTATCCATCTTCACTCAAGAGAATGAGGATGAAGTTATGGAACTCAGGATGAGAGACTGTGAGGTTCATAAGCAAATTGACATAGGAAATGACAAGGTATTGGAGATGATGGCAGGCTTAGAAGTAGACAAATCTCCAGTCCAGATGAATTATGTCCTAGGCTACTCTGTGAGGCAAGGAAGGAGATTGCAGGGATCTGACCCAAATTTTTAATTCCTCTTTGGCCTCAGGATTGGAGAACAGTTGATGTCGTTCTTTAAGAAGGATTGTAGAAATAAGCCAAAGAACTACAGATATATTCAAAATCATCTAGGGGTTGGACAGAATAAAGAAACTATTCCTGCTCATAAAAGGATCAAAAGCAAGAGGGCAGATTGAATGTGATTTGGAAAAGAAGTAAATGCGATGCGAGAAAAAATCATTTTCACAATGAACAGTTGGGGTCTGGAATGCATTGCTTGGAAGTGCAGTGGAGGCAAGTTTAATTGATGCATTCAAGAGGGAATTAGATAATTATTTGAATAGAAACAATGTGCAGGGTTAAGGAGAAAAGGCAGGAAAATGACACTAACTCGTAATGCTTATTTGAAGAGTTAGTGCAGGCATCATACATACAATCATATAATCCCGACAGTGCAGAAAGAGACCACTTGACCCACTGAGTCTGCACTGACAACAATCCCACCCAGGCCCTATCCCTGTAACCCAATGTATTTACCCTGCTAATCCCCCTGACACTAAGGGGCAATTTAGATGGCCAATCAACCTAACCCACACATCTTTGGCCACTGTGCAGGAAATGATGGCCTCTTTCTGCACCATAACGCTCCTGTGATTCTGTTATAGTTGATTTTGAAGAGGATAGCTGTTGACTCCAGAATAACATCAATGGAAAAAAGGCAAATGGATTTCAGCCCAGAGAAGTGTGAGGTAATGCATTTGGGGAGGGCAAACAAAGCAAGGAAATACACAAAAACAGAATGATATTAAGGGGGTAGTGGAAGTGAGAGACTGTGGAGTGCATGTCCACAGGTCCTTGAGAGACTGTGGAGTGTATGTCACAGGTCGTTGAGAGACTGTGGAGTGTATGCCACAGGTTGTTGAAGGTAGCTGGACAGTGGATAAGTTGGTAAAGAAAGCCTATGGAATGCCTTCTTTTACTGGGCAAGATGTAGAATTCAAAAGCAGGGATGTAATGCAGGAACTAATTAAAACACTCGTTAGGCCACAGTTGGAGTTTTGTGTACATTTCTTGTTACCACGTTATAGAGGGACATAATTCCTCTGGAGTGCAGAAGAGATTAACAAGGACTTTTCCAAGGCTTGAAAATTATAGCAATGAAAAAAGATTGGACAAGCTAAGGTTGTTTTTTTTAGCTAAGGGGAACCTGAGGGGTAACTTAATTGAGGTGTTAAAATTATTGAGAGGCCGTGATAGAATTGACAGGAAAGAGATGTTTCTCAGAGAGGTTAATTACAAGAAGGCACAGATTGAAGGTGATTGGTAGAGGATTAGAGAGGATGTGAGGAAAAATGTCTTCATCCAGAGGGTGATAGGTGCCCAGTTTGGTGGTGGAAGCAGAAACTGTCAGCTCATTTAAAGGGTTCCTGGATCAACACCTGAAGTACTGTAACCTGCAAGGCTATAGACCAGGTGCTGGTGGATTAGAATGAGTGATTAGTTTTTTTTCTTTTCTCTTTTTCAGTAGGATTGTGGGCTTGGTGTTACTGCTGAACGAATCTTCAGATATGTGTGTTTAGGACAAAACTCCAGATGAAGTGGTAATGTTGAAAATAGCAGCACTGGCAAATCAGTGTAACAAGATATGTCACAATATGCTTACTCAGTATATAGTCCCAATATTCAAATGTCCACACCAAGGTTGCAGAGCGAATGCCATTTTTGGATCAAAATGGCACCAAGCTGAAACTATGCACATTATGGAGATATATTTTGAGATCAAAGACTCTACTTTCTAATGGCCTCTGAATTGAAATTATGTCACTCCATATGAATAGAATTGGAAGGTGAAATCAACGGTCACCTAGACTTCTACATGCAATCGACACATGGCAACAAGTGGCATTTTGTCGTGAAAACCTCATTTATGCAGGCCGTAATTACAGAAGATTATTCCTAATAAATGCTTCCACTGCTTCTATGGAATGCATTTATAGCTTCCTTGTTTGGGAAACTGCTGTGGATCGCCATGATGGCTGATTCCAGGCTTCATAGATGTCCTTATTTTATGTTCAAGGAGATCAGTGGGTATAGTGACAAGATATCCTCAAGCACTGAATCGCCTGAAGTAACACAGAACAACTGGTTGACACTCATGCTAATAGCAGCTCTGTCCTATCATCCTGCTCCCCAGGAGTACTATTAGGCATCGCCTCAGAAAGCAATGAGCCTACAGCAATGAAGACTCCTGATATTCATATAAATTAATCAGCATTTGTCACTGGTTTAGTTAGCAGGCCTTCTGTATCTTTTGTAGCTTCCCAGCAGGCTGTGCAGCCATCCACCAGGGTGATGTTTTCAATTACGGGAGAACTTATTAGTACAGCGCACATAGGGGTTCCATGATACACACAGTGCAAACATGAGCAAAATAAATAAAATATTTACAGCACAGACAACAAAACAGTAGATTAAATTAAATTCACCTCAATATGTCTTCATCCTGTCATTCTTCTACTTGCAGGAAGTAGGAGCAGGAGAGTTGCATCAGATGAAAGTCCCAATCTTGTCAGTTTTTTAACTGCAGATCGTGCCATTATTCCTTTTGCTGGAGGTTTTTTGTCTCTTGCTGGTTCTTCTATTTCTCATTTCTCACTCGATCCTGGTCAGTTTATTGCTCCTGGCAGCTTTCTTGCTTTTATTGTCTCTCCTGATATTGATTTCTTTTCTTTTCCTCCCTCTTCTTCTGCTCCTGGTAATTCTCTTGAAGATTCCACTTCTTCTCCTCTGATAACCCGAGGCACTGGACTTCCTTTTCTCCAACTTCTGCTGGCATGCTTTCAAAAGCTGATTGGTTAGCTGCAGGGTGGCTTCAGTTTGTTTGGCTTATGATTTGGGTGAGCAGATTTTCAACATTCAAAACCGGGTCACATTGATAAGGCTTGGAAAGGCAGAGCTCCCTGATGGTTGACATGTTGGGTAAACCATGGAGGAGGGGCAGCTGAAGATAGGCGGTCACATGATAACATCTTCACAGTTTACCTACTGCCACAACAGGTCTACTGACGCCATATCTCTGGTCCTGCACTCAATCATGGAACACCTAGATAACAAGAACACCTATGTCAGACTCCTATTTATTGACTACAGCTCAGCCTTCAGCACTATTATTCCCATGAAACTCATATCCAAACTTTGTGGCCTGGGCTTCGGCATCTTCCTCTGCGACTGGATTCTGAACTTCCTAACTCACTGACCACAATCAGTAAGAATGGGCAACAACACTTCCTCCACGACAATTCTCAACAGCAGTGCCCCACAAGGCTGTGTTCTCAGCCCCCTATTATACTCCTTATACACCTATGACTGTGTGGCCAGATTCCCCTCCAATTCAATTCTCAAGTTTGCTGACAACACCCCCGTAGCCGGTCAGATCTCAAACAATGGCGAGACAGAGTATGGGAATGAGATAGAGAATATGGTGAACTGGTGCAGCAACAATAATCACTCCCTCAATGTCAACAAAATGAAGGAGATTGTCATCGACTTCAGGAAGCATAAAGGAGAACATGCCCCTGTCTACATCAATGGGGATAAAGTAGAATTGGTTGAAAGCTTCAAGTTTTTGGATATCCAGGTCACCAACAACTTGTCCTGGTCCCCCCACGCTGACACTAGAGTAAAGAAAGCCCACCAATGCCTTTACTTTCTCAGAAGACTAAGGAAATTTTGCATGTCAGCTATGACTCTCACCAACTTTTACAGATGCACCATGGAAAGCATCCTTTCTGGTTGTATCACAGCTTGGCATAGCTCCTGCTCTCCCAAAACCACAAGAAACTACAAAAGGTTGTAAATGTAGCCCAGTACATCTTTTAAACCAGCCTCCCATTCATTGACTCTGACTACATTTGCTGCTGCCTCGGCAAAGCAGCCAGCATAATTAAGGACCCCATGTACCCCGGACATTCTCTCTTCCACCTTCTTCCTTCGGGAAAAAGATACAAAAGTCTGAGGTTACGTACTAACTGACTCAAGAGCAGCTTCTTCCCTTCTACTGTCAGACTTTTGAATGGACTTATCTTGCATTAAATTGATCTTTCTCTACACCCTAAGTATGACTGTAACACTACATTCTGCACTCTCTCATTTCCTTCTGTATGAATGGTATGCTTTCTCTGAATGGCGTGCAAGAAACAATACTTTTTGTTGTAAATGCATGTGACAATAATAAGTTGAATCAAATCAATATCAAATCAACAAATATAGAAAGGCAGAGTTGTTAATCATATTGAGACACCCAATCACTGAGGATAGCAGTTGCAAACCATAGTTTTTCTCCACTACTCATTCTGTTGCTGCCAGTTTAAATTATGTAGTTGACTAGAGATTGGGCAAATCAACTATCGTTGACCTCCAAATTACTCTAGGGGGAACAGAGCTCCAGAAGTTATTTGCCATATACACACAAGATAAGTTCCAGACTGAGCCCCTCACAGTCAATTATCATCATAATGTTTGATGGCGATTGACTGTGAAAGGTTCAGTCTGGAAGATATCCTGTATTTTGATTGTAAATAAATGCTGGAACATCATGGTGACAAGCAGTGTTTTCCCAGTCCAGGCCAGAGTTCTCCAAGGCCACTTTAAAATCTCAGCTCTTTCCCATCATGTTTCAACCAAGACAAAGAACTAGGCTCCTCTCAATAGTTAAACCCAAAAACCTCAGTCCTGAATTACTTCAAATCCTCTCTTTATTCATCAATTCATCTCCCCTTGAAGTTGATATTGGCACCAAATATCCCTTTGCTCTGAGCCAACAGCTGGCTTTGACACTTAACTGCATCTCCAACATGAAAGCACAAAGCTTAAAAGAGACAAGTGTGAATGAGGGTCAGTTTATGGGTGGAACAGAGGACCAATGAATGACCAAAAAGTGCAGAATTACACTCTCGCATGTTTACAACTTTTCATTTATTTAACAGCCATTTCAAAAGTGGGTTCAAACCTTAGGTGTTAAGCAGTGTTGCTGACTAGCAATGTTGTTTTATACAACTATAATTATGACAAATAAGATTCGCTGTTATGACCAGGGTCATATTTAGTATAGAATGGGCTGAAGACCATGGCCATGTCACGTCTGGCGCAGAACATGTTAGACCAAAGCGAAGCTGGAAAATTGCAGGTGAGTGGTTTGGTATGTTCTTCTCTTGGTAAGGGCTAGAACCAGATCAGCATATTTAAATGAGTATTTAATTATGCTGGGTGCCATTTTACCACCTCATTTTTCCAGCCGAACAGCGTGGCGAGCTGGGAAACTAGCATGCGATGCTAAAAATCAGATTCGTGCCCAATGCCAAACAGGTTCCAATCTTTCATACGCATGCACCATTCACCAGTGCAGAGACGGTCACCACAGTGGGACAAGTTAGCAGTGAAATTTCTGGAGCACTTTCTGGCGAACATCACACAGCTATTGATGCACATCAGATGGAGGCAGGAACATCCGAGGATTTGAGTGGATGGACATCCCCCAGGGCCAAGGAAAAAGCTGGCCCACTGGAATCAGTTCTCTGGAAGCTGCTGAAGATGCAGCAGCAGAGCCAGCAAATGCAGGAGGGTCTGTCAGTAACATTCCAGCTGTGAGGTTGCTTGGAAGAGTCTCACAGCCTTCAGTTGCAGGAGTTGATGCCAGCATTGCATGGTGCCCAGGCCAACACTACAAGGGTGGTGATCGTGGTTGCAAGCCTGGGACAGGAAATGGCCGCCATGGGTGGCAGGGTCCAAGGTATAGCCGAGTCTCAGAGGACCGTGGCTGAAGGTCCCCGATGTGTGATCAAGACACAGTGGGCCATGGCTGCGGGCATCGAGAGTATGGCCCAGTCTCAGAGTGCTGCTGCTGATGAACCACAGAACTTAGTGCATTCTCAGAGGACTATCGCTGAGGGGATCTAGAGCTTGGCTCAGTCTCAGAGGGCCATGGCAGAAAGCTCGCACACACCATGTGCAGATACAGTTGGGCCTTCAGGCTTGGCAGTGCCAGGTGACGCAGAGATTTCTGGCACTCACTCCAGCAGCCCCTCCATCTCATGAATTGTCCTAGGGACCTATGGATACCCCAAAGGAGAAGAAAGGGCTGGAATCCATGCCGAGGTCTTCTACCTAGCAGAGTGTGGCCATCTCTCAGCTCTTCTGAATCCTCCTTCTCACACTGATGCATCTCATGGGCAACAGGCTGAACAGAGTGTCACAGCTACATCGGCATGGTGACACATTGGTTAGCACTGCTGCCTCACAGCACCAGGGACCTGGGTTCAATTCCCAGATTGGGTCATTGTCAGTGTGGAGTTTGCACATTCTCCCCATATCTGCGTGGGTTTCCTCTGGGTGCTCCGGTTTCTTCCCACACTCCAAAGATGTGTGGGTTATGTGTATTGGTCATGCTAAATTCTCCCTTAGTGTCAGGCGATTAGATAAATAGATGGGGTTATATGGATAGGACTTGGGTGGGGTTGTGGTCAGTGCAGACTTGATGGGCTGAATAGCCTCCTTCTGCACTGTAGGGATTCTATGATCTGTGACACCCATGAATCGGCTGGGGCCTTCCAGGTCCTGGCCCTCCAGGGGATGCTCTTCAAGGGCATGGATCATGTGCACCTCTGAAGCGCATTCTGGGGTGCACCTAGACGTAAGTGGTAGGCTATGAGGTTAAGAGGTTTTAAGGTCACTAGGAGGTCATGGGTGAAGGCATGTACTAGTAATTTTGGTAATTGTCAATTTAAAATTTCAGTAATAAATGTTATTGTACCCCACAGCTGTGGCTAACCTGTCTGTAATCCATCTCCCACAAGGATTTCTTACCCCCACTATAGGCATTGAAGCTCAGAGCGCCGTTCTGTGCAAGACAGGCCCTTCGGCACACTGAGTCTGTGAGCCCCAGTTCCTAGCGCCTGTGCCAGATCTCTGACTGCCATGGAACTGCAAGCCCTCATCCGTAAATTCCATTAGGGTAACGAGGTCACTGGCCCCTATCGTTGACAGGGGACTCAATGGCCTGAGCTTCTTTGTTCCAGTACCTGTTGGCACCTTGGATGACATCTTCATCACCCCTCAGACACCAGGACTGGTCCCCCAGTGCCACCACCCCCACCCCTGGGGCATTAAGCTGCATGGTGGCACTTTTGATCTTCATTCCGACATGGGTCCTGGTGCTTGTGTGCAGTCAGAGAATAGGTAGGAGTCAAAGTTCTGCTGCATCAGGATAGCATCACAGCGTGGCACACGATGGTTTATCATCACTCTCCTGCCTGGAGATGAAACTCACTAACGTGGCCAACCCATGTCCATTATCCTAGTGTGATGCCAGTGGGATTAATGGCACGGGTATTGCTGGCGGGGGATTCTAGACCCCACACCACACAGTGGGAGAACCTTGTGATGATGACGGCCTTCATCACAGTCCTGCCCTGCCAGAACCTTGCTGTCGCCTGTCCTCCATTCTCTAGCTCCTCCTCGACCTTGTCCTCCACATCCTCCTGGGCCATCTCCTTTTCCTCAGCAGTGTCCCCTTCCTCCTCTCCTAAGATGTCTCCCCGCTATTGCGCCAGATTTGGAGTGCAGAGCAGAGCATGATGATGCAGGAAAACCTCATAGGACTCTATTGCAGGGCTTCGCCAGAGCGGTCCAGGCAATTCGAACTGCATCTTCTGCAGTCTGATGCACCACTCAACGATGGACCGGGTGACAGCTCATTATAACTGGTTTCCGCATCATTCTTGGTCCTCCGCATTGGCTTTTCAGCCATGACTGCAGTGAATAGCTACTGTCCCCCATGAGCCATTCTAGAAGTCCAGCTTGGTTCTTAAAGAGCCCAGGGATGTCTGAGCTTTGCAAGATGTAGCTATTATGCATGCTCCCTGGGTGGTGTGCACACACCTACATGACATTCATCCAGGAGTCACGCACAATTTGAACGTTAAGGGAGTGGAACCCCTTCCTGTAATTGCAGGGTACCCCTTGATTGTACAGCAACGACAGCGTGACATGTGTGAACCTAAGGCACAGCGCTCCAAAAACTAGTGGCTTGTGTTACCAGATAAACCTGTTGGACTTTAACTTGGTGTTATGAGACTTCTTACAGTCCTTGCTGCGACGCAGGACATGATCTTATCAGCCCGTATGATAGGGCAAGGGGCGAAAAATCGATTTCTCGATTCTCGCAATCTTACCGGCAAAATCATCCATGCTTCAGAAAGGGAGACTGGTGGGGTGGGAATGGAGCGACAATCAGGGAGGAGGATGAGGGGTGGCGATTGGTGTTTGTGGGGGAGGTGGGGGGGTCAATGCCTGGGACAGCAATGGGAGGAAGGTGGTGGCAATGTCTGCATGGGGGATTGACAGAAAGTACACAGCATATTGTTAGATCAGAGAACCTGCATGATAGTGCCCGTAGAGCTCAGCAGCCGGCTTAACTGGTGAGCTGAGGCTCCATCCCTCTGACTATTAACAATTGCATGGAGTGCTGTAAATTTCCATTACTTACCTTGTTAAAAACCTGGCAAGCAAACCTACCATTTTGTTGGCCATTCGACACAGAATTTTTTTGAGAAAATTCTGCCAGCTGTCTACAGTGACACACGGCATCTGGCAGCCCATTGAAGGACTCCTGCCCTGTTGCACTTGCTATGTCATGGCTCAACTGACCCCCCCCCCGGCCCTCCTGCTGCAGCCTTTAGCCCAAGTTGTCCTTGCAATGGACAGCTGTCTCCCTCATCCACCTCAGCAGCCATGATATTAACTACCAACTCTGCTGGCTCTAAAGTGAAATCCATTGTTTCTCTGGAGGGTGGGGAAAGGGGAGAGAGAGAGAAAGAAAAAGAGAGAGAGAGAATGACATTCCGTAAGGTTATCAATCCTGGGACTGCCCCCCACCCGCCCCACCCCTTCTCCACTCCCTCCCAGCAACACATATCCCCATGAGTCTAGATGCTTGCGACACGACACCAGCCCTGGTGCCATCTCAATGGGCTGCTGACCTTCACCATGGCAGGCACAGAGAGCAAAAGGGTGGCTGCGAGGTGAGCGGGACGGGGGTGTAGTTCCCTTTGGAAGCCCTTGAAGCATAGACTTGCATGCACTTACCTCGCTGTGTGGTGCAGTAGCTTCCAGGAATAGCATGCAGTTCAACTGACAGTGGAAAAGAATCCTCGTGACTTTCATGTAACGGGTGACCATTGTAAGGAGCACTGCAGAGTTCATGCCATGTGATGAGCTGTGTTAACACGTGCCAAGTTCCCTTGTTTGGGACAATAGCTGCCAGACCTGGTTCTTTTTACTGTTAGGGCTGGGGATGTAATGAGCAGCCAGCCACACAGCCTGTCCCTCAGACAGATGGCATGGTAACCGATGCAACTGTAGAGGGTTTGGGATTCAAACTCATATGCAACCCTTTGGTGATCGCTTAGTGTCCGGGAGAACGCACGCAACACAAACCCCAAGTCTGTAGCGACCACCGACCATGGACACCCCAGACTGGCACAAGTCCTGTCGAACCCCTGAACTCATGCATGCCCCTCCACCACCCCAACGTGCACCATGGCAGCGCCTGACAGCCACTCTCCCAACCCCCTCCCAAGAGGTTGGTGTTTAGTGGTACTCACTGACTTGCTCCCCTTCGCTACTGCTGTGCCCGAGCCACTCTTTGATAGAGCAAGGAGTTTCATACCAGTGTGTGTCACATTAGAGAGATAAGGAAAGTGCGGGAGAGGGGAAGCATGTTTGCTGAACCTGCTAATTATATTGAAATGCAGTCAAATTTATGCTAATAAGCTTCATGCCCTTTCTGGGCATGAAGTGGTTTGCACCATTAAAAAAAGGCTGGGAATGTAGCAAGCTGTTTAGTGGAATAGCATCGTTTGCTATTTTCCCAGCTCACCATGCTAATTGCTGTGTGAGGCGAGGTGGTAAGATTGTGTATGAAGTTGGTGAGTTGTACCTATTCTTCACTTGGTCCTACGGAATTACATATTAAGTGTTATCTTTTCTCTTCTTTACCATAGATTTATAAATTATTACATATGCATGATGGTCAGTAATAAAAAGCTAAAGAGTTAATGAAAGTGGTGTGTTTTGTTATTTTTGAAGTCACAGTGGTTGGAATTTTCCAACCATTCACTGCTGCAAGCAAGGATGGAGAATTTGGTACTCAGTCAAATCTCCATTCACTGCAGTGGGACCAGAGATTCCCACTGGCACGAACAACCAGAAAATTTTAGCCAGGATGTTTAATTAGAGTAATACCACACAGTGCTTATTCATGATTTTTTTTGTGGAGAATAATCTTAATTCTCATGTTGTAAAAATTGCTGTTTAGGCCACAACAATAGCACACTAAAGTCATTGTTTGTATTTCTGTACTTACTCCACCAGCAAATGGGTGAAAAATTCAGCAGAATTCTTAAATATTCTTTCTGCTCTGTCGCACGATTGACTTCAAGACTGGTGAAAATCAATCTGCAATAGTGGGCCAAAAAAGAATTTAGAGAAAAGTTAGAATATATAGATTGGAATTCTGTGTCCCCTTTTGCAGCAGGCTTAAAAGCTGACAGGGACGCAAACAAATCGAGAGAGGTCAAAAACAGGAAGGATGCTGGTAGAATTTTCAGGCACAATTGTCCCTGTCCCTTACCAATGAGGATCCTGCCATGCAACATTGGAGATTCCACTTGCATATATTAACATCTAATTGTGGGGCCTCTCCACAGCAATCCTCCCCCCATGCTGGAAAGCCCATGAATAGCAGTGTGATGGTATTTCGGTGCACTTCACAACTGCTTTTTAAAAAAGTGAGACTAGATGTTCACTCCGAGGAGCGTTTGGAGAGGGGTGCACAGCCTACCACTAACCATTGCTTTGTCACAGGACAGAGAGGGTACTTGAAAGGTCAAGGGGAGACATTGAGTTCATGACTGAGCATGTTAACTCTGATAGGGAGGCATGACATCAATGAGCGTAACTTGGCACACCAGATCAGTGAGCCACAAGTCTATTAACATTGCCTTAGTTTAACAGGCTGAACCAATTATGCCCACTTATACATCACTAATATGTGTGCATGCCACTGATCACCAATCAGCAGGTAACCCTTTGCACACTGACCTCACCATTTTGTGAGTGCCATTAGTTCCCTTCACCATTCTGAGAGGGTGAGCACCTGCGCCCTCGCTGACAGACTGCAAAGGCAAAAAAATCAGCAGAACAGCCTGCTCCATCAGGTGTGTACACTCTGGCATCCTTACAAGACCTGTCACCTCTCCCATTTGACAGGATAGCTCACAAGGCCTTACACTGACCCATGGGAAGATGCCTGTTCCTTACATGAAAATTTAGCAGACAGGAGGGTTTCCAAAGATGTGACCATTTGGTCAGGCTGAGTGGGGGAAGAATGGTGTGTGATCTTGACCATTCTTGCAGATTGGAAGAGAAAGGTCCTCAATGTGATGGCCAGCCCAGTAATCAGTGGTCCTGGAAAGGCTGCTACCAGGGACGAATGGCCAAAGGTATAACCCCTGGAGGAGATTCCTCAATGTTCACTCTTTCCATTTCTCCCCTTGCAGTGAATAATGCGAGAGAGAGATGGAACCTATGGAACTGGCTATCGTTCTTCTAATGTATTGAGAGGAGAGAAACCATCAACAGAGGTGTCTGCAGATACAGGAGCAGAGCCCTGAGGAAGAAGGGCCTGCTCTGCTGCCCTAAGAAGGATCCCAAAGATAGGCTGTTCAGAGGTGGCTTCTATGGCTCAGGGTCTCTAGATGATGCTTGACTTTCCTAGAAATGAAAGAGATGTAGTGTTGGAGAAGACATTACCTCTCCCAAGAAACAGTGGTGCATCTATGCAACCTTCTTCAGGAGTTGGTGCTGTATGTACTTTGACAGCATCCACTGCTTGTGGATTTGAAAGTCACAACAGGCTCCATCTTTGTTGCATTTCACAAGCCTCCACTGATAAATGCATCAAGAAGGTGATGAAAGCATCTTCACAAGGTCTCCCATTAACAATCATTTTGACCGAGATCAGTCTAGACATGACATAAGAGGCATGGGATTCACCCACATTGCAGCTTTTCCACAATTGCACTCATGGATTCCAATGTCCATGGCATCAGGAAGTGCAGTTTATCAACTGCAAGGGCTTCCACTCCCTAAATGTTCAGCTAGTCTGCGACCACACAAAGCGCATTCTCCAGGTATGTGCAAGGTTCCTGGGGAATATTCATGATAGCTACATTCTTCATCACTCTCAGATACTGAACGTTTTTGAGGGAGTGCAGTGGCCACAAGGTTGACTCCTTGGGGGCAAGTGCTTGAGAATGTAACTGATGAGGCCTATGCGGAGGCCACAGAGTGCAGCTGAGACAAAATACAATGAGGTTCATGCTGCTACTCACACTTTGGTGGAGCAGGCCATAGGATTGGTGAAAATGTACTTACAGTGCCTGGAACAGTCCAGTGAAGCCTGCAATATAATTCGCAGAGGATGACACACATCATGGTTGTTTGTTATGCACTCCAAAAACTGGCGCTTCAGTGGGGTGAGGAACTGCCTAAGGAGGAGACGGAGGAGTGACATGTCTTCTTTGATGAAGAGAATGTCAAGGTAGTCAACAAACAAGCGGTCCTGGAGGGAGCAGAGAAAGGCCTTCAGGTAGTGGTGATAGCTAGAAGGGCCAGGGCAGCCCAGGATGCACTCATGCCCTCCTGTTTCATGAATGGTGACAATTATGGCCTCAGGGAAAATTCTATCACCCTGACTTCCCTTCCATGTGCACTGCTCTCCCTTCTGACTGCTGGCAGCATATCACCCACATTGATATGGCTCAGATGGGGACAATGCATTGTTCCTCAAAGAGCTACTGCGAATGACCGTCCCCTGTCTGGCTGAAGGCAGTGTGCAAACTCTCAGTGACTAGGGTAATATCAGGGTGATGCTGCATGAATTATTTAATCTCTCCTGATCTAGGCATCTCCATGGTTAGGAGCGCATCTGAGCTTCAAGGTCAAAGGATGCAAATGCACACTTTTCATAAGGGTCTAGTTGTTGGGTTTCGTGTGCTGTGATCAAACATTCACAATAACTCTGCTGGGTGATAGCCTTAAACATTATAGAGGAGCTCTTCATTGCCAAGGAGACACTGGCATGACTGATGTGTCACTGAGGGAATGCCAACCAAAGAACTGGCAGTCTTGCAGACAGCAGATGGAGGAGTCTCTGGGTGGAGCAACCAGCCTTTCTGTGGTACACAAATGCAGTTGCCTCTGTGGCACTACAGGAAAAAATCTCATAAGAACAGGGAACCATAGGGAGGTTGCAATAAATGAGATTTTTTTCATTTACAGAGATGGTTGCTAACTTATGCTGGTGGTTGTTATCTACAATTGTTCAACACCTATGCCCATGCTGTGCAACTAGATCTTCTTAACCTTTTGAATCCTACTGCTATTTCTTAGTGTATCCAATGATCTGCAGCAGAGGTGGAGGTGTCCGCCTATATGACCTGCTCTGTCCTCTGTAATGAACTTGGTGGGCTTCCTTTGGATGGTTGAAACCTGGAGGGCCCCAGCTTGTTTTCAGGATGTTGCCATATGGTGGTGCCACACTCTCAGCATGTGGGACTGGAGCTGATTTGGTCACAGAAAGAGGGGATTCGGATGGACTGGATACTCCCAGAGTTTGCTAGGTGGAAGGCGCTGGGCAATGCAACAGCTTCTCCTCCTCTGTGGGTGCTCAAGGCCCTTGGCTCCTTCCTTGGGGTAATGTCAGCTGGAGGGAATACCATCCTCTGGCATTGGTGAGTTCACGTTCTGCGCCGTTGAATGTACATCACGCACTGTGGAATTTATGTGCTCGACCAATGCAGGTCAGAGGTCCAGCTGCTGCGGATCAGAGTGAGGTACTCACCTGGTTATGACCGCAATGCCTCTCTAATACTGAGTCCCACTGAAGTTAATATCTCTGTGCTGGTGGACAGTGTAGATGAAAGTTGTGACACCTCCTAAGTCTTGATGTCCGAGAATTCATCAGTACTGGTCTCTGGAGTGGACTCCTATGCTCGGCAGCTGTAGGCACTGGGCTGCCCCCCTCATGTGACCGCAAGAGAAGGGAGATGTCAGTCATGCATGACAGGGCCATATCTAAAGAGACACGTGGCTCACGTTAGCTTGGTGTGATGGATTATGGTGTTCGGAGTCCTGACTCGTTTTTGTAGCACCCACTTTAGCCTCAGCGCAGGAGCAGTTCTCTTCCTCCCTGGCCAGCTGGAGGACTTGCTCTTTAAACTGAGAGGGAATTTTAAACTCAGGCACTTTCTAAATGTGGTCTCTCTTTCTTATTGTGCTTCAGCTTGTCCTGCGTGAGAAGAGATGGAGAGAGTGCAAGCAGGCTGTTTGCTTGGGAAAATGGTAAGGATGCTTGACATGTGTGATTGGTGAATAAGAGTAGTTAAGGTAGTTACGCAGATGAATTGCAGGGGGAGAGTGATTGGTGGTGTCTGTTGAAATGGTAATGAGTGAGGTCCCTGTGGATGTGTATTGATGTATGAGGGTGTGAGTGGAGAGTGGTGAGACTTACCATGTTAGAACGGAAATTGTTCATCCTCTCATGGCACTATATGGCTGTCCTTCTCTGCAACAAGCTGGTGTTTATTGGTGCTGTGCACTCCTCTCATATTAGGTTGGTGACCTTACTTGAAGGTCTCATTCCCATTCATGGAAACAGGATGTATGATGCTCCTCCATGGCATCTAGCATTCTGCCAAAGCATGTCTCATTGAACCTTAGCGGCCATTTTCATCAGTGGATTTCGAAGAAGTGTCTGGGGTGGCCTTAAAATGTCTTTAAATGCTTCGGTGCTAATTGAAGCACTCAGCTGATGACGGGGTGGGTAAACTAGAGTCCGCCTGCCACAGAGGAGGCGTGAAACCCGTGAAATGTTTTTTTTCCAAACGCTTTAAAATACAGCGTGAAAACCCACGGTTGTTGCTGGCTGGCTAATCATCGTTCTTCCGGCTCAGTTTGCTAAGAATTGGGAAAGTTCCACCCATAGCTAAAATGGGAATATAACTAAAAAGGAGGTTCAAGGACAATACCTGACACCCATTGCAGGGCAAGGCAAGATGGCTAGATTGAAGCTGGAAATTATAAATGGTTGGTGTCAGAATCCACCCAGCGATCTGCTTCTCTTTGACATCTGTATCTCTCTCACTGACCAAGTATTTGATTGCAACATTGCCTAGTTGCCTGGAGACCACTGCAGAATGATTGTGAAATGCTGCTCCACTATATAACTTTAGGTAACTACAACCTCCATTGACTGGGAATAATATCATCAGTCTCTGCTGCTTTGTATATTGCCTCAGCTTGCTTTGCACTCTTGAACTCCATTCTCTTTCTGACAATATAGATCTGCTTCTGTTCTATGTATTTGAAGGAACACAAAGGGCTGACTTAATGGATACATATAAGCTGCAATCATACACCTTTGAAAAATGTTTGCAGCCCTATCATCACCAACTTCACTTTCTAAGTGTCATTAGAATTCCTATCCCTCTGTTTTAATGCTGGATAACTGAGGAAACAATGGCAGAGTATTCTATGACTGACCTATACTTGAATGAATAATGTACATCCCTCATTAATTTTCTACCCATTACATATGGATAGGAACAATATCACATATCACATTCTTACATAATGGATAATCACACACATTGTTAAATTTATTTTGACAATAACTGTGGGGCTACTGTTCAAATGTCAGCGCATGATTTACAGATGCTTGCATCATAATTTCCCATTGTAGTAAATTAAACCATTATAATGCAAATTAGGGAGATTAAAACAAAAAATACTTGACCTTTTTGTGCTTGCACCTGACATTTTGATGGATTGCAAAACATAATTAGAGTTTTTAAAATTGCTACATTAAGGGGGCTACACTGGGTTGTATAGTCTGTATTCTTTTAGGCTCTCAGCCCAACTCTTGAAAATGGTGCCAGAGGTATACATGCACACCACTGGTGTCAAGTATGCCAGATGCCATCTTGGTAGAATGATCTGTGTGTGTGGCTGTCAGCAGAATGCTGAGCAGGCAGATAATAGTATCAATCAGTGTGCAATCTAACATCTTCAAATGACACAGCTGACCACAATGTTCAATGGCAGCACTACTTAAAGGGATCATGAATGACTTAGTTGTTGGATTATTTCTCCTGACTGCTGGTGCAATTATCCGCGTTTCTAGGTATTCCTATACGTGATTCAGGTTTAATAATCTACACAAGTCTAACTGGTTGTGAAGTACTTCTTATTTATCTAATTTAGTCTCTATTTTCTACTCAAATGCTGATTAGAGTATACGAGTCACAAATTGCAAGATAATTGCAGATGAAGAAAGTCATTCTCCCTATCTAATCCAACTATCTGTAGAAAGCTTGGTTTGCGTTTTAACATCCAAGGCTTCAAACACTTCTTCCAGATGAGACAACAATTTAATTCTGCTTCATTCAGTCCAGTATATTAATTATGGTATCTCTATTACAAGGCAGTAAAGTACAGATGGCCACTTTTCCAAACATCTCTGTTCTGTATGACATTCCCCATCACCTCAGCGGCTCACACATGCTCTTTAAATTGTGTAGCTTCTTTTATTATGATTCTTCCCATTGTGTCATTTTAATACCAGGGCTGCTTTGCAACCATCTCTTGTTTTGTTTCAAATTTAAGTTATCATTTTAGTCCTTTGAAGAATGGACATGAGGGCATGAGATCAATGTACTGAGTTAAAATGGCAAACAACAGAAAGATTGAGTTTGTGGATTGTAGGCTGATTTAAGGTGTTCTGCAAAGTGGACACCAATCTGCATTTACTCTCCCCAGTGTTGAGAAGACTACATTGGGAGCAGTGAATAGAATAGACCAAATTGAAGGAAATGCAAGTGAAACACTGCTTAACCGAAAAGAGTGTTTCCTTGAATGGAATGATGAAAAGGGAAAAAATAAAGGGGCAGGTGTTGTACCTTCAAAAATTGCAGGGGAAAATGCCATGGGAAGGGGATGGGGAATTGGGCATATGATGGAGGAGGAGACCAGGGTATCACAAAGGAAGCAGTCCCTGTGAAATGCTGATGGGGGAGAGGGGCTGGAGGGCTGAGGGGAAGATGTGTTTTAGTGATAACATCATGTTGAAGCTGGCAGAAATGGCACAGGATGGTGTTTTGAATGTGGAGGCTAGTGGGGCAAGAAGTGAGGTCAAGGGGGACCTATCATTGTTCTGGGAGGGAGGGGAAGGAGTGAGGGCAGGGGTGTGGGAAATGGGTTGAACTGGGCTGAGTGCTATGGGAACCACAGGGTGGGGGGGGGGTGAAATGGGAATCCATGGTTAAAGAAAAAAGCAGACTAATCAGAAGCACCATTTCTGAAGGTGACATAATTTGAACAGATGTGATGGAGGTGGAGAGAATAGGAGAATGGAATGGAGTCCTTATAGGGAGTGGGGCGTGAAGACCTGTAGTCAAGGTAACTGTGGGTATTGATGGGTTTGAAATGAATATTGGTGATTAGTTTATTGCTGGGAATGTGGACAGAGAAGTCAAGGAAGGGAAATGAAATATTAGAGATGGACCAAATGAAGGTGAGAGAGGAGTTGAAATTAGGAGCAAAATTAATAAATTTTTCCAAGTCCAGATAATGAAGCAGCATTGATGTAATGGAAAAAGAGTTGTGGGAGTGAGCCTGAGTAGGGTCTGGAACAAGGGGCGGAATTTTCCCATTGTCATAATGCCGAGAATAACGAAATGATCCACGCTGGTCTCTCAGACGTGCTCTGCACCGCAATCATCTCACACTCAGTCATTTTTTGAAGAGTTGGGAGTTTTGCTCAGGTACTTGGGAGCAGGGTTTAAACACGTTGGTGAACCTGCCTTCAGTGTTTAGGTGCCATTTTGCCAATCTGACAATGCACTGGGAGATCCCTTCCCTCTCCCCATGGACATTGGGACACCTAATCATCACCATCAGCATGTTCTCCCAGCTTCTCCCTACACAGGTTGCCAACATCAGTCATCGGACCCTCCCAACATGCACCGCCCATGTCATGCCCCCGTCATGATCCCCAACATACTCCACCCCTGCTTAGCGCCCCCCCATCATAGCCCCACCTGCCTAGTCCACCCTCCAGAACCTCTATTCAGGCCCCACCCTCTTGGCACTGCCCTGGCGCGCTGGTGATGTCCAACTGGTACTGCTGGGATGTTTGGTGGGAACTGCTAGTTTGTCCAGTAGGCACTGCCAATGTGCACTGCATAGCCATGCCCCCCAGCCACCTGGGCCTTAATGGCCTTCAAACCCTTGGCATGGCCATTGCACTAGGTCTCTGATGGTCGAGACTAGTCGTGATTCTCGCCATTATCATGCTGTGCCTGAAGTCTAGAAGATTCCGTGCAGTGTGAGTCACGTCACTGTGGGCTATGCATATTTAATGCTGCTTTAAATATGCTAATTGGTCTCACGCCATTTGTGGGTCTGATCTAGTTCACACTGGGTCAGGAGGATTGCAAACTGTTTGGCATTGTCTGCAAAACCAATTTTTAGACCCACATACTATTTTCCTGGATTGGCACGATCCCCACCAGGCATGGTGAGGTGGGAAGATTTTCCCCACGGGATCTTCCTCATAACCAATAAAAGAACAGGCATAACTGGGGCCCATGAAGGTTCCCATAGCTATACTTTTTATTTGCAGGAAATAAAACAAGTTAAAGGAGAAATTATTTAATGACAGAACAAGTTCAGCCAGGCAGAGGAGAGTGGTATGGATGGGGATTGTTTGGGCCTCTGCTCAAGGAAGAAGCAGAGAGCCCTCAAACCATCCTGGTGAGGATTGGAGATATAGAGGGATTGGACATCCTTAGTGAAAAGGAAGCAGTTAGGGCTAGGAAACTGGAAAGTGACATAGGGCATCAGATGAATCATGTATATATAAATGGGAAAAAACTGGACAAGGGTAGAGGATGGAGTCCAGAGAGGAAGAAATGAATCCCACTGAGCTGGAACGGGCTGATATGATGGGTCTACCAGGGCCGCCCTATTTGTGGACTTTGGGTAGGAGGTAGAAGCAGGCTGTGTGGGGTTGGGGACTGAAGGGTAGGAGACTGTGGAAGGAAAATCACCAGAGGCAATTAGGTCAGTTACTGCCCTGGAAACAATGGCTTGATATCTGGTGGTGCAGTGATGGTGCAGGAGGAGATTAGAGCAAGTGTCTGAGAGTTGGCACTCAGTCTTTGTGATGCAGAAGTCAGTATGCCAGATAGCAATGGCACTGCCCTTGTCAGCAGGTTTGATCACAAGGTCAGGGTTGGATTTAAGAGAACAGAGTGCAGCAGATTCAGAGGGAGACAGGTTAGAATAGGTGAGAGAGGCAGTGAAATTGACAGTGCCGATGCCATGCTGTCAGTGCTCAATGAAAAGATCAAGGTAGGTTGGAGGCCAAACAGTGGGGTCCAGATTGGGAGAGAAAACTGGAAGTGGGTGAAAAGATCCACTGAATGAGGGAAAGACTCCTACTCAAGTTTAGCATCATGTCGACCCCAAAATCCATTGAAGTGAGGATGCAAAGGGATGAAACTGAGTCTTTTGCTGAGCATAGATTTTCAGCATCAGAGAGGGGAAGGTCAGAGCGTATGGTGAATACACAATGAGGGCTGGAATTGGAAGAAGGAATGGGGTCATAGTGATGTGAAGCTGTGGAGGGTTCTGGATAGGCATTGGTATCGATGGGTTGTTGGAACTTGGTTTTCCTTAACACCTGAAAGGAAGAGAAAAAGCTTCTGTGTAAGTGTCGATGGGACAAAAGAATAAAATGGAGCTGGGGACAAGGAGAGTTTTGAGAGATGGTGAGTCAGTGCTGCTGGAGAGAGAGGTTGCGTATATACATATGGTGATGCATGGCGCTGAGTGTAGATTTCAGAATGTGGTCAGAATAGCTGTCTGAGGATTGTTGTATGTCCCAGAAATATTTGTAACCCCGGGCAGATTCAAAACATGAGGGATAAAACTTCAGTTGGAATCCATTGGGGTGAGTCAAGATACCGAGATAGTTACTGAGGAAGAAAATTTGCAACCATGGAAGCAAGTTCTGAGAAATATCTTGCTAAATACCAAGAAGGAAATGGAAACTCCCTGCTGTGTGCCATTTTAACTTGGCACCTTGCTCTAATACCTACATGTCTATTCTTGACCTGCTGCAATGCTCCAGTGAAGCCCAGTGCAAGAGTTGGGAGAGCAGCATCTCACCTTCTTGGGCATGTTGCAGCCCTTGGGACTCAATGTTAAGTTTGGCAACTTTAGATTTGACCTTTCTCCTTCATCTTAAACACCCCCCCTTTTTTAAAAAAAAGATTCCATGTATGTATTGCCTCAATGCAAAATACACCCACCTCCCGTAGCAGACCATCTCATAGAATCTCTACACTGCAGAAAGAGGCCATTCAGCCTGTCGAGCCTGCACCAACAACAATCCCGCCCAGGCCCTATTCCCGTAATCCCTGCTAATCTCACTGATACTTAGGAGCAATTTAGCAGACCAATCAACCTAACCCGTACATTTTTGTACTGTGGGAGGAAACTGGAGCACCCGGAGGAAACCCACGTGGACATGGGGAGAATGTGCAAACTCCACACAGACAGTGAACCAAAACCAGAATTGAACTCGGGTCCCTGGCACTTTGAGACAGCAATGCTAACCACTGTGCCGACATGTCACCCTGTCTTTTGTTCTTAAATTTGCTACTTTTTGTTGCAGTTTCTCCATTCTCCCTCCTTCCAGTTCTGATGAAGATTCTATGGGCTCATCATGATAGATGCAGATAGATGCTGGCAGACCTGCTGAATTTTTCCAGTGTCCTCTGTTCTTGTTTCATTTTCCAGCATCTGCAGTATTTTGCTTATTTTTATCTATTTTAGATCTAGTTTTGTGAAATGAGGCAAGGTTAATTAATTAGTAACCTCATAGTGAAAGATCCACTGGGACAAAGGTGATCATATTACAACTTATTTCCATTGTAAGTTTGAAAGTGACATACTTCAGTTCTGAACAAGAATCATAAACTTAAATGAACCAAATGCATTGGTGTGAGGGGCAAGCTGGCTAAGTTGACTGGGCAAATAGACTTAAAGGTTTAGCTGTAAATAAATGGTAGGAAACATTTAGAGAAACAAAACATTCAACAAAAATGCAGCTGGGTTTGATGTCAAGTCCTGATCATGCACTGAGTGCCTTTGAATGAAGGACTCTTCTGAGGGCCTGAAAGCAACCTCTCACAGGCTTTTTGTCATGCTTCCAGCACGGTAAGTCCCCGGTCTGCTACAGGGTTAATACCAGTTGTGGCAGAATGAGGCCCTCCAGCCTTTAATTGGATTTAATCAAGTCAGAGGCAGGAAGGCGATGGGGTACCCATCCTCCACATCCATCTGCCCCCAGTAGCACCACCCAACCATCAAATTTATCACTGGGGAGAGCATCAAACTTTGACGGTTGTGTCTGTTTAAGTATTGGTTTAAATTGAAATGATTTATCTGCATTTTTCAGTTTGCCAAATTTTATTTGTATGTAGAAAATGCTTAACTAGAATCCTCTTGTTTTAATCAATTATTCATTTATCATGGTATTATCCACCCTCTCTGGAATAAAGGGAACTATTCTTGGCACCAAATTTCATTTTCAGCTCGGCAGTGCTGCAGTTACAAGACAGAAACCAAGATTTGCAGTGAAATGGAATACCAAATTACAACAGGGCCAACATATTGTAAATCAATCCCCATTGTACATTGCATTGTTTGAAAATGGGCCTAATAATCTTTTTCATGTTACTACCTATGACCGACCAGCCGAATGGCAATTGTGTGGGGTTTTTGAATATGCAATTTCATACAATTTTGTTAGTGAGAATGGCAAAAAAAGGATCCCACACAATGCACCCTAACAAAGATCCTTAAACACTTTTCAAGGAGCTAACAACCTACTTACATAAAGGCTTGATGATCCACTGTAGGATGTGCAATATTTGCATGTGAATAAAAATAGTAAAATTCACGACTTACCACACACCCCAGTGTTTAGTTAGGACTGTTTGGTTTATTAAAATAGATAGCTGAGCAATATATCGGGCTTCATTTAAGTATTGCACTTGTTTCTGTGTTTCAGAATGACATTTTTTTAAGAAGTAAAAATTCCAATTAATACAGATTAAAAAAAAGAATGATTTTTAGATACAAAAACTGAATGTGAAGTTAAGTAGACTATTTGAGGGAGGGATGCAGAAAGAGTGTTGTTTGTGAATAAAAAACATGAGATTTTTGTCAAAATTTGCAACATGTTTATCACCCGGGAATTCAGCCTCCATGACCTAGAGTTCAGGGCTAATTTTATATTTAAAGCATTCCCTGTCTAATTTTGATTGAGTAGTTTCTGGTTGTCCACTACCAACAACAATAACAGCAGCAACAACAGCTTTTGTGTTAATCAGGCCAGAACAGACAATAAGGTGTATTAAAACATTTTTTGAGCCCATTTTGGGATCAGAAAGCAGTACTCAATATAAATGATCAGTCTGTCAGCATTTTCTACTATATTGCATTGCTAGTTGTGAGAAAAGTATATGGCCTCAATATCATTTTCAGCATCCAAAATATGTATTTCATTTAACAAATTTAACTATTTGATCATTGTCATTAAAGCAGAAGGGTAAAAGTGGGTACATTACTAATTTTTAGATTATCTCATGACTCCAATTACATGTTCATCCCTATGCCCCAAAGCTGCTGTGACACCAGTTGCTATGCTGTTAACATTTCTGACTTAAGTTAAATTGAGCCATGCAGGAGAAGGGTCAGTAGGTTTTGGTGAATGCTAGATCTCAGGCTGGAAGGTTAATAGGAAGTAGGCGTCAAAGAGGTGAAGGAGAGAGGTCAAGGTGAGATGGGAGAGTATGAATTACATGTTTGTATGAAACAATTAAATTTGAAATGGACAGCTTGATTTAGTGAAGCACTAGGTCAGTGATAAGATAAGAACATCAGGCCGTGTGTTTGATGACATATTGATGAAAAGTACAAGAAGCTTGTTAGAACGCATGTCAGAAGTAGGAGCAACAGAAGTTAAATATATTTATGTAATATATGTATATTATACTTTTAATACAGTACTTGCACTGCAATCAAATTTTACAGAGTAATCTAGGAATTTACTATGAATATTTCTCAACCATGAACATTCAAAGAAGGAATGACTGCTATACAATTCTACTCGCAGCTCCAGACTCAATAAGTAGCTATTCTACTAAGAACTCCTATAAAAAGTCTTTAATGGCTACCTGGATTCCTCGTCTCCCAGAGGCTTACTGCAAATCATCATCCGTGCCAAAGCACAAGGCTAACAGCTGAAAAAAATTGAATGCACCAGTAATTTATTTTTGACAATGATTTGACACAAGGCTGATAGAAGAACCTGGACATATGACCTCCAGACGGAGAGCTGTAGAAAGAGTTTCACATGAAACACCCATGGGGCTGTGGATTTCTGCTAATAGATGTGATAAAGTAAGGAGGGAATTATAGTGCAGAATTTTTCTCTCAATTAATTTCTCATCCACTTGAGGTCATTATCATTGGCTGTCACAGTCTGGTGAAATACAGAAACTTGAAGAAAGGTGCATAATAGTTGTTCTTGTTGCCCAAAGTGTGAATGCAACTGATGTTGAAAATGACAGTGCAAGAATCTAACGCAGCGCAAAAACTTTTAATAGTTCTGGTAATATTATTAACCCACTTTCCATGCGAGAATAATCCTGCCTGTATCCAGTTTCTATTTACTGCTTGATTTGATCTCATTCGGGAAAACAGACGTCGCAGGTTTTGACATGAACTACACTGGCAGTCTCTGTGCAAGCGCTGTTCAGCATATGTAAACGCTTTGCAGCAAAGACCCAAGACTCTAATGAGGTGGCTTCTAAGTATTCCAAGTACAAGAAGTGACATACTGTGGAGAAATGAGGCATTATAAGATATTTTAAATAGCTTGCAAATTCATTACTCTGAATAACCTTGTAAAACCCTGCTGAACGTCACTTTAATGTTCTGGAATCAGCTCCTGGTATTTTCAGCTGCACACAGTCAAAGGATGGTACTGTATAATGTGCACTCTTTACAGTTGATAAATCTGCATTCTTTTGTTTTATTGGCAACATAGAAACCAGAATATGGAATCAGCATATTGAATTTGATGATCAGCCACGATCAAAATGAATGGTGGAGCAGGCTCGGAGGGACGAATGACCAACTCCTGCTTTTAGTTTCTGTGTTTTTATATCACATACTTCAAGTGAAATTTACTTTTTTAGTGAAAGATCATTTGCTTGTTAATTCGTGAGTAATTTGCTTTGGTTCTGATTTGCGTTATCATAAAAGCTACAAAAAGTGGAATCTTGTTGGTAATTTCTTCATTTGAGAGTCATTCAGTAAATTTTGTTATCTTGGTTTATGGTTTCCTCGAAAGGATTGTAACAAAATCCATAAACTTGTCTTAGCTGCATTTCCTTTGAAATCTTTATCTAACAGAAATCTACCAATATTAGTCTTGAAAGCCCCAATTGTCCCAAAATCCATAGACTCTTTTGGTTACAGAATCCCAGACTTCTGCTACTCCGTGTGTGAAAAGTGCATCTGGATTTTGCTCCTAAACTGGCCTAACTCTAATTGTGAGGTTATATCCCCTTGTTGTTGGTTGTATTTTTAGAATAAATAGTTTTCCCTATTGAACCCTTTAAATATTTTAAACATCTCAATCAAATTGTTCCTCAACCATCAATTCTGTAGAGAAAAATGAATTAATTAGGCCTATGCTTTGCTAAAAGCAGCTGCAATGCCAAAAGCTGAGTGAAGCCCTTTTCCTTATTCTTAGTTGAGTTGCCCAGTTAAAGATCTGGACAAATAGTCCTCTTTTGCATTTGTGCGCAAATGATTGCTTGGGTGGAGGAAAGTTAGGGAAAATTAGGTTAATTCCTCTATGAGAGACTTGCCTGTCTGTTCTTTCCTGATTTTTCTCTTTGTGTTCCATCCAGCTAATTACTGATGTCCACTCACTGAAATAAGAACATCTGGCTCCTGATGTTTTTTTTAAATTTCTGTGAATGGGCTTGGAATATTATTTCATAAAATCATAGAACTCGTATAGTGCAGAAGGAGACATTCAACCCATCGAGTCTGCACCTACTCTCCAACAGAACATCCTACTTAGGCCTTATCCCCGTAACCCCTGCTATTTACCTGCTAATCCCTCTGACCCACACATCCTGGGACACTAAGTGGCAATGTAGTGTGGTCAATTACTCTAACCTGCACATCTTTGGACTGTGGGAGGAAACCAGAGTTCATGCAGGAAACATGCAGAGATGGGGCGAATGTGCAAACCCCACACACAGTTATCCAAGGCCAGAATTGAACCTGGGGTCCCTGGTGCTTTGAGACTGCAGTGCTAACCACTGTGTCATCATGCCACCCTTTCTAAAATAGATCTTCTCTATAAATAAGTGCTTTTATTTAAGTTCATCATATTTCTGACTTGATCTCTATGCATTATTATAACTTTTATCACCTATTAATCATTTTGCTATTCTTTTTTATTTCCACCTAGTCTTTTTGTAAAAAATGCTGTAGACATGAATCATGCCTTTTGAGTTGCAGAGAATAAAAACTCCTACTACTTGTATCAGATTGAGGTGAACCAACTTTATTGCATCCAGTTACACCTCAGGACTTTTAAGGATCACAAACAAAAATGATTTGATAATAGATGTGATGACAAGTCTGTTTACAGATGATAGAACTCCAATGATGAGAATGGTTACACAACAGACGTACTTAAATACTTTTATTTATTCTGTGAAAGTATGAAGAAATGTAGATTATTATCTCATCAGTTGTATCGACTGTAATTCAGATAATTACATTCTGGTAAAGCCAATAATTTTATACAAGAATAATAACAAAATAATCAATTTTTACGTGTCTGTTTGGTGCACGTAAGATTTCAATGTGCCTAGGCACTAAGTCTTCACATAGATTGATAAATCTGTCAACTGTCTTTCTTTCTATTTGTTAGCGGTATAATATTGGTACTAATACTTAAATATAATTCCCCAGATAACCTTTGATTGTAACATAAGTGTGAGCTTTTTCAAAGTATTATCTAATAAATGTCCTCAATTTATTGCATTTTTAAATTTGTTCTATGCACATTCAAAGATTACACGTTGAAGAGCTTCTTACATTCTGCTACATTTTAGAGAGTGATAACTGATAGTTTGGTCCTCGCTATAGACCATGAGAAATGGGAAGTTGCACTCCACTTTATAGACTAGCACTGGAAAAATTTCCCATGAGTAGAATTGAGAGACCAAATGGCTGTCTGTTTCCATTAAAAAGTTAGAATGTTTTTGGTATTAAAGGCTAGCAATGGCAAAATGACACCTAACTGTGATTTGCCAGTGGTTGATTTTGTGAAAACTTGCTTGGTAAGTTGAAACAATTGGTTAATCACAGTGCACTACAATAATCATCCTTGCACACCTCTTAAGCAGTTAAAATAGTGTGGGTGTCAAAAGTTTTGGTAATCATACTTTGGTTTGTTTGGTACTTTATATGCAATTGTTTTAAGGAATTTAAGAACCTCAAACTATAAGAAATCGAGCAGCTACATACACAATGCCACTTTGAGATATTCAATATGACTATGGTTGTTCTGCTTCAACTCCACTTTCTCATCCACTCCTCATATTCCTTAATTCCTAAGAGACTAAAGGTCTTTCAATCTTAGCCTTAAATATACCCAATACCCAATGATGGAGCATCCTCAATGTTTTTTAGACAACTCTAAATAATCAACCCCATATCCTGATATTGTGACTCCTGTTCTAAATTCTTTGACTAGGGAAAACAGCTATACACAGTGTGTACCCTGTCAAACCCTTTCAGAATCCTGTATGTTTTAATGAGATCACCTCTGATTCAGAGATCCAGGGTATAGGTTCAATTTGATGAACCTCTCATCATAGGAGAGCCCTATCAACTCAGGAACCAATCTCACGAACATTCAATGTAAATATATCCTCCCTTAGGTTTGGAGGCCACAACTGTGCACAGTACTCCAGTTTTGAATCATCAAATCCTCATACAACCCAGCAAAATATTCTTATTCTTGTACTCCAATTTCCTTGCAATAAATGTCAACATGCCATCTGCCATCCTAATTGCTTGCTGTGGTTACTAACCTTCTGTGTTTCTTCGATGAGTACATCCAAGCAGAGGCAGATTTACAGTTTGTGGGGCCCTAGCCTTACCTCGATTTCTGGGTCCCTCCCACCTCCATACTCATGCCCCTCTCAACTCGTCCACCTTCACCCCACACAACACAAATGCGGAAACCACAAAAATTGACAATACTTTAGTGTGTTTGAACTTGTAAAAAACGTGCCTGTATGAATAATTGCTAAATTGAAATCCAAGCTTACACCTTGTCAGAATTATGGTAAAAGCGATCCAAATAGCAATGTGTGGGTCTTGAGGTGAGAAAACAGGGAACTTGCTGATGAACAACGAGATAGAAAAATCAGCCAAAAACATTGCTGCAGCACAGGCCAGTGTACATCAGAATGAGCCAGTGCAGTGCAGGAGCAAATACTCCAGTCAACAAGATGCATACACTGCCACTCAGTACATTTCTCAGAGTGTCATTCTGTTTCAAAAACAAATGTTAACTTCCTTACTTCCTCTCACAAAATCAAAGAAGTTATTACCATAAATTCACGTAAGTGGCGTGTTGAATTAGTACAAGCCCAATATCATTGGCTTTGTCCTGTTCTTTGTCCTAGAAGAGATTTTCTGAAGGCCAGTCTTGAGAGCAATGATGATACCAGCATGTGATCAGCTGCATCATTATATCAGACCAGCAATAATCATTTGAAAAACAGAATTTGAACACGAGAATATGGAAGGACAGATTTTTAAGATTTTCCTGCTTCATCCCTTGTTGGTATTGCAATTTAGACAGCTTTTTGGTATACTTCTTCACAAAATCATCAATTACATCATCACAGATAAAATCTGATATATATGCATGTTCAATTGTTAATATTAGTCCATGTCAATACAGAAAAAGAATGTTTACCGGATGCATTCATGACAGGTATTGTTAAAAATATTTTCAGTATAATTTCCACATTTGGAAAAGTTGCCTAAAAACCATCACATGCAAACCTATACAAATCAGCTGGTAATGTCATCTGTGGAGGGGCAGGTGTGGAGAGGGAGAGGGGTGACATTAGCAAGCTCGGAGAATACTGTTCTGGGTTCACTAATATGATGAAAATGGAGATTTCCATATTGTAATCAGCCCCGCGCTGATTCCCAGCACAAGGCAGATGACATTAATAAAAGGCCAGGAGACTCACGATAGGCTGGATGGCCGCCCGCAGATGTTTCCTGCCCTGCTGTGCTACTCAAGCGGTGCAGCAGGCTGGGAGAATTGGCCCCCAGATGTTTACACAATCGGTCCCACATTTTTATCAGCTTCATATCAAACTCGGTGAAAATTGGATTCACCTTTTAACTTATAAAGCTATGATTCTGGATTTCAAACAACGCTCACTCTGCTCTTCTCCTGCCCACTTTCCCTCAAAAATTCTAAAAATACCCCTCCCGGTGGATCCTCAACCCGATCACAAACTCTTTCTCCAAAATGCAATGTAGCCTTCACACATTGTCCCTTTCTGTATATCTGTAACTTTGCTAACCCCCTTACATTCTCCACGCCCGGCACCCTTACATTCTTCCATCCAGGCCCTCATCCCCTCACAGTCCACCCCCACCCCTCACACCTTCTCATTCTCACAAATTCACTCACCTTGCTTGCTTCAGGTCTTCAAGACAGCCACCTGCCTCACTCATCGTCTCCACATGGCTAAGACTTGTGGAGATGAGGCACTTGTGCCTCACTGTTGCTGGCCTACCCTGATTGAGTCAGAAATCTACTCACCTCACTTGTGGTGGCTTGACTTTGGCACCTTACTGTTGCTGGCTTGCCCTGGATCCAGTAGCAAATCTGTTTGCTTTGCCTGTTCTCTTTGGTGGCTAACCTCACCTTGTGATGGCTTGATTTGGTTACCTCGCTGTTGCTGGCCTGCCCTCAGCCCTGGGTTTTAGTTGCTTGTTCATCTTGCCTGTTCTTCTCGCTCAGTGGCTGACCTCACATCATGGTGACTTTTGGCGCCTTGCGCTTCACTGTTGCTGGCCTGTCCTCAAGCCCTGGGTTTTAGTCACCTGCTTGCCTCACCTACTCTACTTGCTCAATGGTTGACTTCACATTGTGGTGGCTTTTGGTGCTTTGTGCTTTGTTGGTGCTGGCCTGCCTTGGATCAAGTCGCAATCCTGCTTGTCTTTCACAAAAGCAGTAAGACTTCAGCAGCCTCTGCCTCTTCCTCTTCACCTAATTGTCTCTCTTCATTCCTCATGTGCACATGCCTCAAGTTAACCATTTGTACAACTTGGACTGTGTTTCACTGCTCTTTCAGACTCATCAAGCAAAGTTTGATTTCATTCTTCATTACCTGCTGATTGACTCTGATCGGATGTCCAACCCATTCTCTCCCCACCCCCCTCCCCCCATTGGTTGGAGCCCTGTGCCTAGGCATGGTATGTTTAACTGTAAAGCCATTTCTGCATCCAAATATCTCTCAATATCAACATTCAAATGTTTCACAACTTTTAAAACATATTCTGGTTTTCGATTCTTACTGAAGAAGTGAATAATCTCACGCTTCCTCGCATCATACAATATCTGACACGTTGTTGCCCGCTTACTTAAATTGCCTATTTCTCTTTGCAGTCTCTTGGTGTCCTCACATTCCCACTTAGCTTTGTATCATCAGCAAACTCAGATACATTAACTCCCGGCCTCTTTGGCTGAGTCATTAATATAAATTGTAAATAGCTGAATCTCCAGCACTTAAACGCTTGCAGCATTTCTCTAGTTCTAGCCTGCTAACCTGAAAATGGCCTGTTTATCTCTACTCCTGTTTCCTAACTGTTCACCAACCTTCTATCTATACTAACATATTTCCCCATCTCTATCAGGCCATATACAATTTCAGAATACTATGTATGTTGGAAATCTGAAATTAAAGCACACAATACTGTAAATACTTAGCAGGTCTGGCAGCATCTGTGCAGAGACGAACAGAGTTGGTGTTTGAGGTTTGTGATCATTCATCAGAACATGGAAAAGTTAGAAATATAATAGGTTTCGAGCAATTGGAAGGGAGGAAGGGTGGGATAAAGAACAAAAGTAAAGGACTGTTATGAGGGAAAGGAATGAGATTAAATGTGGAAAAGATTTCATGGTGCAAGGCCTAAGGGAGTGATAATGTGATAAGTAAAGAAACAAAGGATGTGGATAGTGAAGATGTGAATGGGCAGGATTATATATAGCTACTGCCCAAAAGAAAAGGGAAGAGAGAGACAAGAGAAGAAACCTATACAGCAAACAAAAATCAAGACAGCAGCTTTTGTGTGCAAAGCCATCATGGGTCTTATTTCTTACACCAGTGGATCCTTCCAGACTGGACTGCCGACATCAGCAACCTATCTCAGTATACCACCCACTACTGCATGAAGGAGGCCACCAAGGTCCTGTATGTCAGGAGATTGGACTTCATTGTCTTCTCTCAAAATGGAGGGAAGCAGGAGGAGCAAACACATAGCTTTGTCAAGGTGGCAGAATCACCTATAGTGTAGTGTGCTATTAACTGGCATTTCTGCATTCCTGCCCATCAGCCATTTCCTGTAAGTCATCTCATAGAAGTCGTCATTGTAGTGCTCTACATCAGAATAGGTCTGTGACCTGGCATCCATGCTCTTATTTTCTTTGACTTTGTTGTAGCCCACGTGTGTGGTGAACTACCACATGCAGATTCAGCTCCTATATTTGCACAATGCCAATGGGATGATGGCTGAATGCATCAGATCACATTCTGGTGTTCCTGTCTTGGAGGTCTGCTTTTTCTGTGGACCTTCATAATCAGGCACCACTGGCTAGTTGAAGCTAGATTTTGGGTATCTGAAAGCATAACTGCCAATGGCAGGATTGGGGTTAGGAAAGTATAGTTGGGGGGGAAAGCAAGTAGTGCTTAGTTGCACCACCTACACCTTGTATCTCATACCAAGTTACACTGGGGGCTCCATACAACTTTAATGGGAATGAATAGGCAGTGTGAGGGGACAAAAACCTTGCAGGGCATATTTTTATTTTATACAATCTATAGACATCCTCATGGCTATTTCTAAAATTTTAAAAACTGGACAAAGATCTGTGATCCTTGAATAGAGGAAGCTAACATTGGCAGTATTGCAGAAACTTGAACCTCGTTGCCTCTGAAGGGACACTAGCAATGTCCTTTGGGCTGCAAAGACCAAATTCAAAGAGAACTATACAAAGGCCTTCTGTAGTTCATAAGCTAGATTGGCCAACTACAGCTTATGCATCTGCTAGGATAAAAGACCCTACAACCTTCCTTTCAAGTCTTAATATTTGGAATGTTTAACCATCTTGACAACCTAGGTGGAGGAATATACATCCTTTATCAAAGACACTGTGAAGAAATTGGAGTCATGTGACATGAACATTTAGCTAGTGGAACCAGTTATACTGATTTGCTGTAGTGCAAACTCAGTCTGCCATTTTACCATCTATAGGCAGCAGCATGCAAAAAGAGTTCTACTTGGATTGAATATGTGGTCCCAGCAATACTGTTTCGAATAGAACTTCTCTACCATCTCCCACAAGACTAGTTCATCTCTGCATGCCCATCACCTTGTGGAGTCAACTCATTTGGAAAAGTGAATTACACAGCATCAGTTTTCAACTTGCTGATTGCCATAAAGGAATATCTCATTGGACTCATGTGAAACAATGTCTAAAGTCCAGAATCAATCTTTTCTCTGTGATCTTTGCCCTCCAAATTTTTCATTTATCTCTTCCTATTTTACTGTATGATTGCACAGGGAGCACCGTGCGACCCTCCTCCCACATTTTCAGTGTGTACACAATAAAATAACCCTCTGAGTTCATCCTATCTCATGGTTGCTGTGAGGATCACATCAAAACAGAGGGATTGGCAAACATGCCACTGCTTATAAAGAGGAAACAAATTAAAACACCTTTCTGTTCATGGATTGTTGGTGCAAGGAAAGATAAATGGTGTTTAAATTAACCCCCCTCCTGTCCGCAACACTAGCATGATGTTACGTAGTGCCTGCATTACTTTCAGCAGGGACAGATTGATCACATATTGGATTCCGGTGCTCATAAAAGGGTCTTATCAAATTTTTATCCCTCAGACTTTATGAAAAACAAATCCCACATTAACATTCTCAGCAAAGTCAAGTAGTCTACCAAAATCCTGACATCACTGGAGAATGTTGTCTGTCAAAGCTGCTATTTTCAGACATAAGGGCCCAATTTTACCATCGTGCTGCACCTGTTTTCGGGCATGAAAACTCGGTAAATTTGGGTGTGAGGTGAGTAGCATGATCTGCGCCTGTCTCCGCATCGGTTCCTCTTTTACCAATGCCTGAAAATGGCCGCGATTGGAACCGCATCCGAAACAGGTGCGATGGCCATTTAAATGAATTTGCATGCATTAAATTGATGTAATAGGATGCATGTCCAACTTTACTGGCACTTCCCACTTTACCATCATGTTTGCCCATCCAGAATCAGTGCAAAACAGACATGCTTCATAGAAGTCAGATTCGCGTGCTCCAGTTAGTGAGGAGGTAGGTGCCTAACATCCAACAGCTCTCTGCTTGAGGTTGGGGATGGGAAGGGGAGGGTGAGAAGTGTCCACTATGCTTGAGATCAGTGAGGGGGTGGGAAGGGGAATCTGCTGCCACTCTGCTTGAGATCATTGGAAGGGAAAGGGGGTCCGCTGCCACTCTGTTTGAGATCAGTGGAGAGAAAGGAGGGTCCACTGCCATTCTGCCTGAGATAAGTGGAGGGGAAGGGGGTCTGCTGCCACTCTGCCTGAGATCAGTTGGGGGGGAGGAGGGAGGTCCATTTCCACTCTGCCTGAGATCAGTGGGTGTTCTGGGTGACAGGGGTTGGGGGGGATAAAGAGCTCAGTAATGTGGGGGTGGGGCAATGTCTGGGGGAGGCCAGGGGGAAGCATTATCTGGCCCAGGAGAGATGTGGCAGGAGAGCAGTATGCTGTTTCATTTTTCTACGCGTATGTAGTTCGAGGCGCTTATCGGAGCTGCAGGATTTCGGGTGCGTTAAGCTTCATCCGCAGGCTTGTGCAGCGCGATTAGGGATTGCTGGTATTTTGTAGGCAGAGTGCTATGGGGGCACCTCGGAAAGCGTTTAAAAGTCGGATCTGAAACACTCCCAGTTTCAAGTCCGCCCAGCAATTAGAATCAAAATGGTAAAATAGGGCCCAGTGATGCGGTTTTACAGGAGCTGACCATCTTAGCTGAACACAGTCTGCCCTGCTGTTTTCCTATGATTGGGAGTGTTGATGCTCTCAATAACCTGTTAAACTTTCTCCAGTTGTAGACAGCAGCATTCTCATTTCTGTTGATTGTGGCATTGCCAAAAAATATAACGTAAACCAGTGCAATGATTCTGATTATGATGACAATTTTGCATAATTGATGTATTTTCTGGTATCTCTGAGTATAGTCACTTCATAATTGACCATTGAATGGATTTCATTTCTTCCTCAAAGAGACCTCCTCTTCCTCATAGAATTCTCTTTAATCTCAGTTTTGTGTCAAATACATGCTTTTGTCTTATTTACTTTCAAAAGCCAAGTTACTCCAAAGAGCTGATTTTTAGTACAGCGAGCAGCCAAAGGAAAATCACACACAGGCTCCCAATCTATCTGAATGTACCAAAGAAGAACAGATGTTTTTCCTACTTAGTGGGTGGAGAGGAGAGCACATTGATAGAATAAATCTTCCTTCAATTATAATTAATGTTGAATCTATAAATACACATGAATCTCCTGATTTAAATAAAATTGAGTCCTCAGATACATACAGACAATCCCTCCTCTTACAAGATCCTATTTTATTCAGATTCTCTCAACCCAATTCAAAGCGTTCATTATTTTCTATTAAGAAAGAATGTTGCAAATTACATAGCATCAAAACTTAACTGTCATAAGATTGCTGTACTGCTTCTAACATGTCATCTCTCATAAAAGGATCTTCCTTTGTTATCAGAGTCTTTCAGCAGAATTAAAAGTCTCTTAAGTCTAACCAAATGTCTTTCTTTATCATGCTTTGGCTGGAGTGGTGACCATGATGTGGAGATGCCAGCATTGAACTGGGGTAAACACAGTAAGAAGTTTCACAACACCGGGTTAAAGTCCAACAGGTTTATTTGGCAGTACTACCTTTTGGAGTCGCAAGCTCCTTCATCAGGTGAGTGAGGACTTGTGTTCACAAATAGGTCATATATAGACGCAAACTCAATTTATAAGATAATGGTTGGAATGCGAGTCTTTACAGGTAATCAATTCTTAAAAGTACAGACAATGTGAGAGAGGGCCAAGCACATGTTAAAGAGGTGTGTATTGTCTCCAGCCAGGACAGTTAGTGAGATTTTTCAAGCGCAGGCAAGTTGTGGGGGTTACATATAGTGTGACATGAACCCAAGATCTCGGTTGAGGCCATCCTCATGCCTGCGGAACTTGGCTGTCAGTTTCTGCTCAGTGATTCTGCGTTGTTGTGTGTTGTGGAGGCCGCCTTGGAAAACGCTTACCTGAAGATCAGAGGCTGAATACCCGTGACTGCTGAAGTGTCCCCCTCTAGAAAGGAACACTCCTGCCTAGTGATTGTTGAGCGGTGTTCATTCATTCGTTGTTGTAGCATTTGTATGGTCTCCCAATGTACCATGCCTTGGGACATCCTTTCCTGCAGCATATCAGGTAAACACAGTAAAAAGTCTGACAACACCAGGTTTCAGTCCAACTGATTTATTTGATAGTAAAATCACTAGCTTTTGGGTTAGTCCCTTCGTCAGGTGAAGGGGCTAACCCAAAAGCTAGTGATTTTACAATCAAATGAATCGGTTGGACTGAAACCTGGTGTTGTCAGACTTTTTACTGTGTTTACCCCAGTCCAACGCCAGCATATCCACATCATGTGTATCAGGTAGACAATGTTGACCAAGTCACAAGAGTATTTCCCATGTACCTGGTGAATGGTGTTCTCATGTGAGATGATGGCATCCATGTCGATGATCTGGCATGTCTTGCAGAGGTTGCTATGGCAGGGTTGTGTGGTGGCATAGTCACTGTTCAGCTGAAGGCTGGGTAGTTTGCAGCAGACAATGGTCTGTTTGAGGTTGTGCTGTTGTTTGAAGGCAAGAAATGGGGCTGTGGGGAAGGCCATCCTGCTGTTGTGAGACTTCTTACTGGCGAGGTGAAGGCATTGATGACTCATCCCATTTCAGGGAGATTTTCCAGGGAGTTCAGAGAAGCTTAGAACTGTCATCATTCAGCTATCAACTTAGTTCTGAAGTCAGCCGCAACAAATTTGGGCTAAATCGTAAAGAAGAAATGTATGCATCCGTCGGTCTGTGAATGAGATGTGATGTGAAACTTGTTGCTTAAAGAAATATTTTTGAAACTTGCAGGTGCAGCACTTTTCACAATGTAGATGTACAGATTCAGTGTTAACTACCTGTTTTTTTTAAAGCAATAATTTTTTGGTGGTCTGACTGGAACTGTAGATAATAGTAGAGCCTAATAACTATTTCCGTACAGTAGCTTCTTCCTATTTGAGATTTTTGGAGCAGAAAGATCCCATTCTCCTCCAAGTTCCTGAATATTCTTCCTGTATAAAAGCACTGATCATTGGGGCAATTGGGTCGCTACTCACTGTCTACAGCTTAATGAAGGAAAGGGAATTGGAGTGTGGACATTGGAGATCTAGTAATTGGGCATTCTGACAGCGAAAAATTATCATGTTGTGGGAGGTGATATGTTGTCTCAAACAATAGAGCAACGTTGACACATTGGCACCAAAGTCAGTCCATTTACAACAGTTATATTTAATGGTGAATTATGGGCTGTCACTTTGAACTCAGGCAGCACCACCTCAGGATATTATTTGAAAGGAAAAGTGTTAATAAGGTCACATGTAAGCCTACTTCAGAAAAATAATTGAAAAGTATGAATTCATGAATGCTTTAAAGGTTGAACAACAACACTTTCTAAAATAAAGATAAAATAACTGGAAATATATGGCAGTTATATCAGTATTTGTAAAAATAAAAGTAGGTTAATGTTTCATCTGTCAGAACTGGAAATGGAAAGGTAAATTAGCTTTTTAATATTTAATACACCTCCAGCACTTGTTTGAATGCTTAAGTCCCCATTATCCTTCCCCTCTTTCCTTCAAGATACTTAACTTCAATTGCCTCTCAACATTTTCCCTTAGAGCTTCATTACTGAATCCTTCTTTCGGTCCTCATTCCATTTTTGCCTGCATCTTCCTTTATAATAACATACTGGAACACATGCTTTTCTTCCCTCCAATGATATCTACTCCCTCCTTAGCTTAACTTTAGCATGAACCCCTTTACTCATATATTTGGTAATCCTCTCAGTCCTCCAAAAAGCCCTGCCATTTAGAAGACCCTGATCACAACTAGACTATTTTCTACCACTTCATGTTTTCTTCATATATTTCTCTCCCTAACCTAATCCTTCTGTCTTCAACTTATATTTCCTGGACAAGTAACGTTACATAAATTTCTTCTCTAACCCATAACGCTTTCTGAGGTCGACTATATTCTGTGTAACTGCCGCTTTTCCATTTTGATAATTTCACCTCTACCAAATCCAAAATGTTTCCCACCCCAATGTGGCTTCAGTACAACAAATGTTCCCAGCTGAGCTCAAGTCCACAGCCAACAGCTCACTTCATATATAAATAACTGATCTGTTCATCATGAGATCTGGGAGAATTTAGCATGCCCAATGCGCCTAATCAGCATGTCTTTCAGACTGTGGGAGGAAGCCGGAGCACCTGGAGGAAACCCATGCAGAGATGGGGAGAACATACAGACTTCGCACAGACAGGCCACCCAAGTTGGGAATCGAACTCATGTCCCTGATGCTGTGAGGCAGCAATGCGAATGACTGTGCCACCATGCCACCCCCAAATGGTTCTCGTGTTTGCTTCCTCTACATCTATAATCAGCTCCATGCCCCAGAGTGTCATTCCTCATCCTCTTTATTCATTATTTATAAGCTGTACCTCTTTGAAAAAATATTGAAGTACTGAGTTAGCTTCTTCATGCAAATCAGCTCAACGACTGATTTCAAGGCTGTTACTATACTATCCATCTGTCTATGTTTCATTAACTCCAGTACAATGAAACATTTCTTTCAACCCAATGTCAACCAACCTATTTTTCCCAGCTCCTAGCAGCAACTCCATGTATTTTCAGTGCTTGACTGTGTCATCGCCTTGGTTGCCTGTTTGTGTTGAATCTCATGGCATGCAGCTCAGCTGTCCTGTTCGACATTGAGTTGAATGCTTTAATTCTTTACTGGTGCTTTGCCAAGACTGTATTCTTCCATCTCTAAAACATTGTCTGCTCAGCACCTTATCCCTCACTCAGCAGCGATGAATTGATCAGACCAGAATTCATAGTTTCGCTTTCTGCTGTTCTATTTCCCAAAAGCTCTGTTTTGAATTTCTTTCCATTCTCGGCAGTTTCACAACTTTGAGTGAATCTAGAACCTCAAAGCTCAGGTTCTCTCCAACAAAATGGGCTGAATTTTCAGCCTTCCCAACCCCAGGGTAGGAATGGAAAAGGAGATAGGGGTGGTAAAATACCACTGCGGCTGATACTATCCTGGGCAACAGCACTATTCATCAGCGTAAGTGGGACAGTGATCCCACTCATCTTCAGATTGCAGCTTGATAAAGTATTTAAAAATCATGTTAAGAGCTCGTAAGAGGCAGGACGGGTCATGTTTTAAAGGAGGCTCAGAGTTTCAGGAGTTATCTGTAGTTGGTCGATTGGATGGAGTTAGATACAGAGTGGAGAACCAATCATGGCTGTCCTTGGCTCCATAAAAGGTTAATGGAGCAAAGGGGAGCTTGGAATTTAGTAAGGAGGTGTTCTCCACCTATGCAGAGAGAATGGGCACTCAACGCTTAGATATTTAACAGGCTCCCCACCCATCTGGCATTGTGGGGCAGGTTAACAGGGGGCAAGCCTGCCAGAGCCAATTGCACAGTCACTTATGCAAAAAGAAGGCTGACGTTGGCAAAGGGGCACGACTGTCAAATCCTGGGTCCAGTGGCGACGAGGGACAACATCCTCAGCAGGAAGGGATAACACCTCAAGCTGGAGAGTAAAGCCCGATAGGAAGACAATGGAAGCTGTGTTGTAAATGAGGATCTACCTCTGAAAATGGAGTTATCTGGAGATGACTGAGAACACATGCTACAAGCAACTCTCCAGGCAGAGATCTGTGCCCTCATCACCAGACAACTTGTATCTTTTGGAGCTGCTCAGCATGCTCTGCCAATGGTTGTCACCATGGTCTTGAACTTCTTTATCTCTTGCTCATTTCAAGTGTCAGCTATAGATCTTGATGAATTTTGTAAATGGCAGCACGCTGTTAGATCTAACAGGTCACTGATGTCCACTTTGTGAGAACTGAATAGTACATTCATCTTACAAATCACATGGTCTCACAGAGATGGTGCAGCAGGTTTTACTGGATTCCCCTACTGGCGACTTGATTGCACCCATGTGGCCAAAAAGGCAAGCAGCCTTGTCCATTCAGATTCACCAATGGGAAGGGCTTCCACTGCCTCAAAATCTACCTTGTCTCAGACTACAGCAAGAGCTTCACCCATTTTTACGCTTGCATTCTAGGAAGCTGCCATGACTTTTTCATCCTCTGCCAGTCCTGGCAGACTCATACCAGAGTTTACAGGCGAGGCATAATTTGTCTACCATTGGTATAATAGTCAATATAGGCAAGCCCGGTAAGCAATACAAGTGATGTGCACCAAGAACTGGTCCGGCTTTTAACAATGTATGCAAAGCATATGGTATCTGAGGACATTGGAAGCGCCAATGCAAAAAGCAATGGTCACAACAAATGGCTCAACATCATGAGAAGTCACAACTAAAAGGCATATAGGGACACTATTCCGATCAGCTAAAAGCACATACCAAACAGAATCAAAATAAGATCCCTGAAATGTCCAGCCAAGTTATACAGTCACCTGATAAGGAGAACCAGACCACTTATTCACAAAGTGAGCAGACATTCTGTACTGTGAACATCAAATAATGAATTGCCAACAGAAGTCTTTGTCACCATTGAAATTATTTGCTATTTGCAAAACTGGATATTGATCCAGCTGCAAACATCCTCCCACTTTGCTCACTAAAATATACATGCCCACAGAAATGGTAAGTGATGACCAATCAATCACTGACGAACTCACTGCATCGAATGGATACAATGGCTCAGAGACTCTGTCTCCTGGTAACCATTATATTCAAGTATTGATGTAAAAACTCACCCTGGTCATCCTAGATAGATCTATCAGTGTGCAGGAATCAGTCCTCAATCAACATCCATGGAATTGTGAAGACAATCCATTGAAAACCATTCAATGGTCTTATTTTGGGAGAAGACCATCTAGCTGACAAGCACAGTTGGAACAGAATATTTATACCTATTCTGAACTTGCACATTTCATCACACTGTAGAACCAATGCAACATTACTTTTTTCTAGACAAGTGCAGATAACCCTCCCCAGTTATCACTGGTCAACGCTTCCAGGAGTTCAAGAAGCATTAATTGAAAAACAGGGGAAGATGAAAGGTGCCCCTGACTGGCATATGGATAACAAATTTCTCAGCCTGAGCATTGGACAGAAGATCTGAGTGTAACACCCAACTGATAGCACATGTAATCCAACTGAAATTGTAAACAAGGTCATATCAAGTAAGAACACCAAATGGCATGACAGTGCAAAGAAACAGAAACCAAATCAGATCAATACCCCAAGCAGAAACACTGAATAATCCTATTGTGAATAGAATGTAATCTAAGATGCAACACAAACAACCAGCATTCTGAAAACCTATAGCTATCTCCAAACATGATCACTGTAACAAATTTGGGTGGATAAAAAAAACTGTCGATATGTTTTTAAAAATTTTTTTTATATCAGGATTTATTTAGACACAGGGCAGAATTTTCCCATTTCACCTGCCAAAAGAATCATAGCAGGCAGAATGGAAAATTTGGTGAACCTCATGTGAGAATTTCCAGTCTTGAGGCATGTGTAACCGAAAAATCCATAGTCCATGGCTTGATGTGTCCCCAGAATGCCAGCGAGAATCCCAGCCATGGCCAGCAGTATCTCCCACATGCCTCCTATACCCATGGACATTGAACGCTGTGTCACATGGGTGCTGGAAACACACTCGCCCGTGGCTCGTTGTGTCTCCAGGATGGCCTGAACCCTGTCACCCATGAGGACGTACCCCTGAGCCAGATTTTCCACAGCTGAAAAGACTCGCATTCTGATCAATATTCTGTAAACCGTGTGTGCCTTTATAGGCCCTGTTTGTGACCAGAACTCTCCACTCACCTGATGAAGGAACAGCGTACTGAAAGCTAGTGGCATTTACTATCAAAGAAACCTATGTGTTGTGAGACTTCTTACTGTGTTATTAGGGGAGTGCAGGTGCAGTGAGTGTGGCCAGTCACGGGCCCGTTGGCAATAAATACTTGTGAGAGATTTTGAAGGTTGCATTCAGCTGAGCATCATTCGTCCCTCAGCGTGCTGACTGGCTGCCATTCAATAGGCTGCTGGGTCTGGGGAGGGGGAGGGGTGCAATACTTAGGGTTCCTAATCGATTCACTGCTGTGTGTGGGGGGGGGGGTGCAATACTCAAAACTCTCATTCAAGAGAGGAAATGATCACAAGCCAGGGTTGTACATGTCAGCACCATGCTAGTTCTCTGCAGGGCAGCAGTGAGGACAGTATATTAGGGGGATGGAGGGATTGGGTACCAGCATTATCTGGATTCATGAGGGCATGAGGTGAATGGGCCGCCACGTCTGTGTGTGAGGAAAGACGGAGGGGAGGGCAGTGATGTGGTCAGCAATATCTGTGGGAGGGTTATGGGGGCCAGCAATGAGGCCAATGATGACTGTGGGGGGGTGTTATGGGGGCTAATGATGAGGCCAGCAATGACTGTGGGGGGTGTTGTGGGGGCCAGTGATGAGGCCAGCAATGACTGTGGGGGGTGTTGTGGGGGCCAGTGATGAGGCCAGCAATGACTGTGGGGGGGTGTTGTGGGGGCCAGTGATGAGGCCAGCAATGACTGTGGGGGGGTATTGTGGGGGCCAGTAATGAGGCCAGCAATGACTGTGGGGGGGTATTGTGGGGGCCAGTGATGAGGCCAGCAATGTCTGTGGGGGGGGGTTGTGGGGGCCAGTGATGAGGCCAGCAATGACTGTGGGGGGGGGGTTGTGGGGGCCAGTGATGAGGCCAGCAATGACTGTGGGGGGGTTGTGGGGGCCAGTGATAAGGCCAGCAATGACTATGGGTGTGTTGTGGGGCCCAGTGATGAGGCCAGCAATGACTGGGGGGTGTTGTGGGGGCGAGTGATGAGGCCAGCAATGTCTGTGGGGGTTGAATGTCAGTGATCTGGATGCTGGGAGGTCTTTTCAATGATCTCTCAATGATGTGTGCATGCATGGGTTCCTGCTCATCCTGCTCTTTGGTGCAAATAGGCCCCACCCTCTCAAGCGTCGGGTCAGGAGATACGCATGTTGGCCATTTCGCGGGCTCCCCATGAGTGTTTATGACCTGCACGTATCTCCCAACTGGAAAAAAATGATGCCCCCAGGACCGCGCCGAAAACTGGCGTGTCGCTGATTTGCATTGCTTTCCATACCTTAGTGTGCTATTATTGGGATCGACAAGGCAATCTCTGCCCACGGTTATGTCTCCCATCTCTTTGGGGAGATGTCACTTTGGCCTGAATCAGAGCAGATATATAAAAGTCTCAGCCTGGTGTGGCAGGAGGACTGGCATGAGGAGGTAAGTGCTGCTAGCAGAGCATGGGTGTTGCAGGCAGGCCCTGGAGATGTCTGGTGGGCTTCTTTCTGCTATCTTCAGGTGCAGGACATGGACCAGTGATATCTGGGGTGGGGGGTATGAGGGGCTTCTATTTTCTCAGAGCTCTCTGGGTGAGGTTCCGTGAAGGAGTTCTGCTTACCCTTCCCCTCCAGAGCAGCGCTGTAGCTCAGTGTAGGAGGCACCCTCGAGGAGTCCTACTCACTCGTCCCCTCCAGGGCAACGCTGTAGCTCAGTGTGGGAGGCAGCCTCAAGGAGTCCTGCTCACCATTTCCCTCCAGGGCAATGCTGTAGCTCGGTGTGGGAGGCACTCTCAAGGAGTCTTGCTCACTCTTTCCCTCCAGGGCCATGTGCAGTGGCATTCTCTTACGGTAGGGTGTGGCCAGGGACTCTACTAAGTGCTGGTATTCTGGGTGAGAGAGGACTGTGCCATGTGCTGACTGAAGCCTAACCAGTTGAAGCAGCTGCTGCTCCAGGCCCAGGTGCAGAGGTTCAGGCATGGACTGCATAGAACCTGCTGTCACTGGGCACACATCTGGTGCTGATTTGCAGTCTGTCCCTGCCCTGTGACATGGACTAGCAACACATGCCTGGATTGCACACATAGCAATGGCTCCAGGGTGTGCATTGCCCACTGCTGCACACTGACCTGCATAATCTGTGCCAGCATTTGTCATGACAGGAATCTCACACAACCCTAATTGGGCCATGCATGGCACCATGGATTATGTGGTGTTAACAGCATCCACAAGTGAGGATACTGGCCCAAGTGAGGGATTGGGGTGGTGCTGAGTCCATGCAGCCAATGATAATAATCTATCATTCTATGTTCTTTCCAGACGCATCTCGGTTTGCTCAATCTGGAGCTGATCATGTTAGTGGCAGCAGGGTAAAAACTCTCACAACACCAGGTTAAAGTCCAACCAGTTTATTTGACAGTAAACCCATAAGCTTTCAGAAACACCTTCGAAGGAGCAGTGTTTCTGAAAGCTTGTGGGTTTACTATCAAATAAACTGGTTGGACTTTAACCTGGTGTTGTGAGACTTTTTACTGTGTTTACCCCAGTCTAACGCCAGCATCTCGTAAGTAAACCTCTATGATAGGCTCTGATTCAAAATTAAAACTCCACCAGAGCACATATTAACACGATTGATGATACAGGTTATACTTTTGGTATTCTATGTTATTTATCAGATTTTAGGAGGTCAAGGTGTAGTATCGTGCTCCTTGCATTGACAAATTTATTCCCCAAGTTTTTCAATATTTGAGAGGGGTGCCATTTGCAATCCATGCTGAATTGTCACGGGGCTCAGACATCCAGATGCAGATGCTATCATTGATTAAATTGATTCATCACCATACACATCAGATCTCATCATTGTGCAATGAAAAATTGACAAACTTTGATTATACATCGATTTTAGGGTAGCATCAAAACCATCATTCCGGAACATTAAACACTTCCTACAATCCAAGAACTATCAGCACCATTTTGTGATTCCGTTGTTTTCATGAATCTGATATGTGACGAAACTATCTTCAGATGCCATTAGCAGAGCAATGCTAATGGCATACCAACATTTGTTACTCATGAAGGTATCTTCGGTACTATAGAATGCCCTATGTTTAACATCTGGTGCAAGATGGGACACTTGATGATTTTGTCGGGTTTATCCATGAGAATTCCATTAAATACAACAACTGAAATAAAAGCAGAAAATGTTGTATAAACTCAACAGATCTGGCAGCATCTATGGAGAAAGAAACAGAATTAGCTGGGGAGGGGAGGTGCGATTTTCCTATTCGATCCACAACTTTTCTGGTTGGGAGTGGGAGATGTACACCGCTGGTCTAGTTCCGGGATTTGTGCATGCGCTGGGAACGCGTGCGCATCTCCCAGGGCCGTACGTCAGTCGGAGACCAGACCACGCTGGAAACCGGCAGGAAGACAGATAAGTCATTTGAATCTTTTTTCAATGTATTTTAAATGTATTTTACATTTCATTATCGGGAAATTACCAGTCCCGATTGAATCGCCCACCCCACCTGGAGTACTTCATTCTGGCAGGGTTTAGAGTAGCTCCCCACATTTGGAGGACAAGTGGGAGACCCTGCTGGAATGAAGGGGGGCAAGTGAGTGGCGGGGGCTGGTGCCCCCTGGGCATAGGTACCCTGGCAATGCCAGCTTTTGCTCCCTGGCAGTGCCAGGGGCAAAATGCCCATGCCCAGGGTGCACCTTGGCACGGCCCATTGAGTATCGGATGGACTAAAGGGAGTGGGGGGTGTGCCACTGCTGGGGGCCTCTGGGGCTGGGAGAGGTCAGGCTGGCCTGGGAATTGTGGTAGGGAGCCGTGATCAGGCCGTGGTGGGGTGGCGGGGCAGGAGGGGCAGCACTGCGGGGGTCCTGGACTGGCCAGCAAATGGCAAACGGGGAGACTGACAGATTGGAACAACTGCGCATGTGCAGAGTTCTAGAACTGTTAGACTCTGGCGTGAATAGGCCCCACCCCCTGGGTTTTTAATGGTATTCACGATTGGGACCTCTGCAGTGCACAGAGTATGAAGATTCGAGTCAGAAGTTGTTCTGACAAAACAGTCGTGATCTAGAACAGTTTTCTGGCCAATTCAGCACTTTTGGAAGATTTGCCACGTAGGTTCTGAGTATGTATAGCCCTTCTATAGAACAGTACTCTATTGCAAATGCTGCCAAACCCGCTGAGTTTATCCAGCAATTTCTGTTTTTAATTTGGATTTCCAGCATCCACGGTATATTGATTTTAATACAACTAGTTTGCATGTCACGTCTGTGGTAGCAATTTGTAGTAACTTTAAATATTTGAAAGATTTTTGACAGTTCTCATAATCTAATCAATAGATCAGGATCAAGTGCACCCGATATGGTGGGATATTATGTTCAATAAGGGACTAAGACAGGATATAACTTATTAGTAATACTGCTAAAACATACGACTTTGACAAGTAAAATACTCATCCTGATTTGGCAGGGGCATGCACAAACATCTCTTTCTTTCTTCTTCATAGAGCTTTACAACATGGAAACAGGCCCTTCTGCCCAACTTGTCCATGCTACACCCCGTTTAACCCCTAAGCTAGTCCCAATTACCTGCGTTTAGTCCATATCCCTCTATACCCATCTTCTCCCACTTCTCTTCCTAATGTCTAACTCTTTTTGATTTCCCAACCCATTCTGAAATGTTTGTTAGGAGTTGTCCCTTATGATGGCACAATGGCACAGTGATTAGTACTGCTGCCTCACAGTACCAGAGACCCAGATTCGATTCCAGTTTTAGGTGACTGCATGTGTGGAATTTGCACATTCTCTGTGTGCCTGCGTGGGTTTCCTTCAGGTGTTCCTGATTCTTCCCATAGTCCAAAGATGTGCTGGTTAGGTAAATTGCTTTTGCAAATTATCTCTTTGTGTCCAGGGATGTGTAGATTGGGTGAATTAGCCATGGTAAATCCACAGGGTTATGGGGATAGGTGGAGAGTAGGGCTTGGATGGGATGCTCTTTTGGAGTGTTGGAAAGTTGTAGAGACTCAATGGGCTGGATCACCTCTTTCTGCACTGCATTGATTCTATGGTTCTATCATTCTTGTTCTTTTCATTCCCAAAGTTCCTTACTTTATATCCCTTTTTAGGGGTGGGGTATTTGGATGGATTGTGATTGTATTGATATGATTTGTTTTGACATCTCTTTTCAAATGTCGAGCTCTTTGTCTAAACCTTGAGTTGAAAACACCTGCCCCTGGCGTCATTCATCTACCTTTAGCTTTTTTGAGCCTTTGCATGTACCTTCTGGCTTTGATCACTCTTACTCATCTTTTCCGTATCACATCTGAGGATGCTATCCTTTTCTAGTTTTGTCCTCCCAATAACATTCCATCTCCAGCCTCAAAATAATTACCAAAACATAATTATTTGTATCAATTGCAGTATCAGTTATGGAACTGAAGTGTCAGGCATTGATTATCTCCAACAAGCGAGAGCTAACCACTTCCCCTTGACATTCAGCAGCATTATGTTCAGAAACTTAACCACTCCAGCTGCACAAGTATTATGTCTACAAGAGCAGGTCAGAGGCTTGGTATTCTGTGATGAGTGTCTCACATCTTGATTCCATCTTTTATAAGGTACAAGTCAGGAAGGTGATAGAATGCTCTCCCCTTGCCTTGATCAGTTCTGAATACTTGAGAGTACAGCTCAAACCAAGCCATCAAATATGATTCAGCTGTATTGGGATTTTTGGAGAGGAGGATGGTGCGAACGGAAGATTGGAAAAGCAATAGGGGATTCTATCATTAGGGAAACAAAGAGATATTTCTGTGGCTGTAGACGTGAATCCAGAATGATATGGCGCTTCTCATGGGTGAAGATCAAGAATGTCACTAAATGGTTGCACAGCATCCTGAGGGATTAGAGTGAACATGCATTGGTCTTGGTCCATATTGGTATCAATGACATAGGTAGATAGGGAAATGAGGTCCGGCAGGCAGATTTTAGGGATCTCAAAGGCAAGCAAGACCTTAAATGTTTTCCAAAGTATTCATTGTATCTCATGCTAATGAATAGTAAAATAAGTGGATTGAGCAGATGAATGTGTGGCTTAAGTGATGGTATAAAAGGAAGAACTTTAGATTCTGAGTCATTAGAATCAGTTCTGGAGTTGGGTGACCCCTTAACAGACTGACACCAGTTTCCTTGCAGGGAAGTTTGCTACTACTATTGAAGAAGGTTCAAACTAACTTGATAGGGGAATGGAAATCAAGATGTAATATTAGAAAGGGAAAAAACAAGGTGAGCAAGGATTGGGGGAGACAAGAATTCATCAAATGAGTAAACAGAATTAAGCGGGGAGGGCAGATCTGGCCAAGGTAAATTTGAATTAAAGGTTGGCAGGCAAAACAATAATGGAACAATAGGCTGCCTTTAAAGAGGAGATGGTTTGCCTATAATTGAGTTACATTTCAATGGGGAGCAAACATTGGACAATTCAAGCCATAGCTTATTGATTGAAAAAGATAGAGAATAACGTGAAACAAAAAAAGGGGCATATGTCAGGTCAATAAAGGAAGTGTGAACCCTGCTGAATTTAGAAAGTTCGGAAGGAAAGTGAAAAAAAAAACAGAAGCAAAGAAAGAGTCTGAGAATAGACTGATAGTATACATTAAGAAGAATCCAAAAGGCTTCTAGCACTGTATGGTATGCTTATATCTCATGGAGTGCGATGGTTGAAGAAAGTGCTTCATATTGACCTTCTCGGGAACAAGTAGGGATGTAAATTAGGCAATAAAGTTTGACCTTATGAGTGTTGTCCACATCCCAAGAATGAATGGAAGAAATGTTAATAACTGCCTTATCGTGCTTCTACATACCTGTTTATCCACATTCATTCTTGCAGAAGTGCTGGGCTCCAATGACTGGCAAACAAAGAATTATAACAACAACTATTCGTTAAGTACTCTGAGCAGCTCTTAAATGCTGTAACTTTGCCTGCACTCTGGGGAGAACTCCTGTGCTCTGGACACGTGACTTCTTAAGTAATAGTGTCATCATATGAACACACAATCTACATCTCCCCTGTTTAAATTGGGACAACTGGTGGTACTAAGATGTAACAGTATGCGTGAATAGTAACTGCATAGACCATTTTACAACAAACAAATTAAACAGGTTAATGACACATAATTATTTACACTGGATGAAACATGGATTAGACTGCTGCAGCAGGCGCATAGCCCATCGTGTCTCATTACTCCCCCTCCTCTCCATTTTGTAGTTTCAAAGATGAAGACTGGTTGTAGAAAAGACTGTCACAAAGTTCTGGAACTTAGTATTTGGTTTAGTCATATGCCCTATGCGTGTGATTGTGCCAGCATTTTGTGCTGAAGATGCTGTTGGGCTGGTGTCCTCTGGTTGCATGTTCTAGGGCATTTCTTCAGTGTCCCCAGTGGTTGCAGGCCTTGCTGTGTAGACCTGTGGAGGAGCCTCCATTTCAACTGGTGTAGGAGGCCTGTATTGCAGGCTGGATGGTTGGGGCACTGTGGCATTTGCTAGCTCCAATAGCTGCAGTAGGTGATGTCAGTTTTTGTACATAGTGGGCACCGTCGAAGGCTACCATGTAATTGTTTGATTGTGAGGTGTGGCTGTGTTGCCATTTCCAATACATCTTGGTGATGTATAGGCTGGTTAGCTTAACTTCTGTAGGAGGGAAAATGCTAGAATCTATCATCAAGGAAGAAATAGCGAGACATCTGGATATAAATTGTCCCATTGATAAGATGCAGCATTGTTGATGAAAGGCAGGTCATGTTTGACTAATTTGGTGGAATTCTTTGAGAACATTACATGTACAGTGAACAATGAGGAACTTGTAGATGTGGTGTATCTGGATTTCCAGAAGGCATTTGACAAGGTGCCTCACCAAAGACTGTTATATAAGATAAAAGTGCATGGCATTACGGGTAATGTATTAGCATGGATAGGGGATTGGTTAACTAACAGAAAGCAAAGAGTGGGGGTAAATGGATGTTTTTCTGGTTGGCGATCAGTGACTAGTGGTGTGCCTCAGGGATCAGTGTTGGGACCTCACTTGTTTATGATTTACATAGACGATTTAGAGTTGGGGACCAAGTGTATTGTGTCAAAATTTGCAGATGACACTAAGATGGGTAGAAGAGCAAAGAGGGCAGAGGACACTGACAGTCTGCAAAGGGACATAGATAGTCTAAGTGAGTGGGTGAGGGTCTGGCAGATGGAGTACAATATTGGTAAATGTGAGGTCATCCATTTTGGTAGGAATAACAGCAAAAAGGACTATTATTTAAATGATAAAACATTTCAGCATGTTGCTGTGCAGAGGGACCTGGGTGTCCTTGTGCAGGAATCTCAAGGGGTTGGTTTGCAGGTGCAGCAGATGTATTTCACCTTGCAATAACCATGTTGTTTGAGCTGAGCAAAGATGAATGAGTTAATCTGATTCTGTATAAAATATTGCACATTCTAATAAATCCTATCCCAGTTCCTCCCCCACCCAACCAAAACAAAACTGAATATCTATTTTGCTATTTCTCCTAAGATGAGTGGACATTTAGATCTTTCCACTTTTTCCTATTGCTCAGACCTCTTACCATTTTGCTGGATATGTAATTTTTTCATTTTCCAGCTTTTTCCCTCAAGGTTTCAAGTTCCAAAGCAATTTCCAGTCCTAATGCAGCAGGTTTCTTAAAAGGAGCTTTTTGGATTAAATGGATTTGATGTGAGATTTTCAGTTAGTTGGAAGCCCATTGGGAAAACTCCCAAGACCTGAAATTGTTCAACATTGTTGGAACGTATCTATAAATCTAAAACTTGCAAATTAACTGTTTTCTTTCTGTTTGACAACCTCTGAACCATGCTGAAAAATTAAAATAGCTCACCAGGAGAAAAACCAAAAAATCAAAAAGGAGAACTTCAAAAATCTTTGTTATAGAACTTCACAAAATAAGGGGAGTATGATTATTGTTAAACTCGGCAACATAAGATTAGGTAACACTAGTTGATGCAATGTGAAACAAGATATCAGGCTTGATTGCAAATTATTTTATGTTTTCAATGTGCGTGGAGAATGGCACCTAGAGATTTGCAGCTGACAGCCATTTGTGATAAAGTCTACCATACACACATCATATTTAAAATCGTACAACACAGAGGGAGGTCATTTTACCCACTGTGCATATATGCAAGCTTATCTAATTATTCTCACTCTCCTGCTTTTTCCCCAAACTCTGCAAAGTTTTCATTTTCTGGTATTTATCTAATTCCCTTTTGAAAGTTATTATTGAATCTACTTCCACTATCCTTTCCTGGCTAAAGTGAAACAGTAGTTCTTACTGTATACTAATACATGTGACAATGATAAATCAAATCAAATCAAAATCAAATCAAATGCATTGCAAATCATAACCATGTGTTGCTAAAAAAAATCTTATCTGCCCCCATTTTTTACCCAGTTAGCCTAATTCTTGTTTATTGACTCTCCTGGCAGAGGAGAAAGGGTAATTTGAAAAAAACTATTGAACCTCTTCATAATTTTGAACGCCTCTACGAAATTTCCCCATATCCTTCTCTTGATTCTTTGGTAAAGACATTTAAGTTAACTGAAGTATCTCAGGCCAGGCTGCTTACAACGTCACAAAAGATCAGCAAGACTGCAACAGAAATTGGATCTTATGGCATTGCCTGTGTAGTCCAGAGCAGAAATACACATCCTGGTTACATATGCACTTACCTTGGAATCCCATTGCTATTGGACCAAAGCCCCAATCCGCCTAGCCCATGTGGTAGTTGGCGTGCAACGACAGCCTCATGTAAAAAACAAACAAGCATAGGTATTTTCCACTCTTTGAAATGAAGTTTGGGACCTAGGCTGTCAGGATCCTCATGGGCAATTTAAATTGTAGCAGACTTGAGCACTGCATTGCCATCTTACCTTAGAAACTCAGATGCGTCAACATGAACATTGCTGCTCTAAGTGGCACATAAAAAATTATCTCTGTTTGGTAGATCATTCATATGCCTGACATCAGCAAACTGCGATTCAACTCCGAACTTGGTTGTGACAGGAGGTTCACAGGAAGATAATTGAAACACTTTAGGATGTCCTTAAAGAGACCAAACATTCCTCCCAACTCATAGGACTCTTCGGCTTGTGACTGACAAAAATGGAGGAAGTTTATTCGGGAAGGGACTAATTATCTCAGCCTTAAGTATAACAGTTATGAAACATCCACAACACTCAGGGGTAGACAATTCCAAAGATTCACAAACATCTGAGATAAGAAGTTTCTTTTCATCTCAATCCCAAATGATCAACCACTTAACCTCAGACCATGGCCTTGTCATCCAGATTCCCCAGCCAGGGGGAAACAACATCTTGGAACTTACCCTGTCAAGCCCCTTCAGAGTCTTATATGTTTTAATGAGAACACCTCTCATTCTTCTAAACTCCACAGAATATAAACGCGATTTACTTAGCTTGTCATCATAGGTCAACCCTCTCACCCCAGGAGCCAAGCTAGTGAAATGTCTCTGTAGCATATCTAGGGCAAATATACCTTTCCTTAGATTTGGAAGTGACAACTATGCACCATACTCCAGATGCGCTCTGACATTTTAGCAAGATTTTCTTATTCTTGTAATCCAATTTCCTTGTGGTAAAGGTAAAGATACTATTTTCCCTTTTGCTTGCTGCACCTGCATGCTAACCTCAACATTTAGATGTTACACACCTTCTAAGAAATATTCTGTGCTTCCATTCTTACTTCCAAGATGTATAATGTCACACTTCCCCACATTATATTGCATCTTCCAATTTGTTTTCTGTTTATTTAACCTGCCTATATTTATTTATAGCCTATTTGTGCCTCTTTCCTGTTTATATTCCCAACTGGTTTTGGATACATCATTCTCAGCCTCTTTGTCAAAGGCACTAATACAGAATGCAAATAACTGTGGCTCAAACTCCACAACTTAAAAATGTCCTGTTTATCTTTACTCTCGGCTTCCTGTTAGTTAACTAACCCTCCATCTGTGCTAATATATTACCCCCAACTCCGTAAGCACTTACCTTATGTATTAGTCTTTTGTGACAGCTCATTGAAAGGTTTTTGGAAATCCAAATTGCTACATCCACTGGTTCTCCTTTACCTATTTTACTGGTTCCATCCTCAAATATAATTTCCCTTTTGTAAAGCCATGTTGATTTTGTCTAACCGCCCTTAATAATAGAATCCAGCTTTACCTCGAAGACAGATTAACTAGTCTAAAGTTATCTGTTTTCATTCTCCCATCTTTTTTGAATAGTGATGTTACATTTGCAATTCACTAGGGTGATTCTGGTATTTAGGAAATTTTGGAAAATGTTAGTGTTTCCAGCATCTCTACACCTTACTCAATGAGAACTGTAGATATTTGTTCACTGTTGATGTCAACTACTTTAAGTTCTTCATTATTAGCAACCCCTTGGTTACCCTTTGTTTTTGGTGTGTAATTTATATGAAGCCAGGCACAAAATATTTATTCATTATTTCTGCTATTCCCTCATTCTCAATGATAATTTATCTTGCCTGCAACTGGAAGCAACCAATATTTACTTTAGTGACTCTCCTTTGTAAAAACACTTACAATTTCTTTTTACATACAGTTTATATTCATATTCTTTTCCCCTTTTTTATATCTACTTTTTAATTACCCTTTGCTGTATTCTAAAACTTTCCCAATTCTCAGCTTATGACTCTTCTCAGCATTATTAGCTTCTTCTTTTAACCTAACACTGCCTAAACTTTCTTATTAAACCATGGACACATCTTTCTTGAATTGCAGCTCTAAATTCAGGAGTGAGATGAAAATGTTCTGTGAAATCCATGGCTAACTGATAGCAAGTACACCTCCAAAATAGTAGGACGTGGGTTGAACCAGCTGCAGAATCCCGAATAAATAATTTAGGTTGACACATCAGAGCTGCATTGTTGATTGTGCTAACTGCTGGATGCCTTTCAACTGAGGCTCCGTCAAATTTCTTAGATGGACATAAAAGGTCTCATGGCACTAAAGAAAAACATGGGGGTTCTTTTGACAAATAAATACTGTATCTCTTAATCAATGTATTCTTTAACAAAGCTTCATCTTCAAAAAAAGGACAAAAATATTATGAAGTGGAATATTTGACAATGCAGAAAAAATGTCCTGAAGTATTAAACCGTTGTATAATTGTTACTTTAAATGCTTCATCTTCAGCCATCTTTTAAAACACTCCCACATTCTCTTGGAGGATGAACAGTTTTATCAATAAAAGGAGAAAAGAGTCATACAGCTGACATGACTACAAAGGTGTTGATGGGTCCACTTACTCAACAGTGATAAGAATTACTTTTTTTTCTGGATTCCAATCTGGGGGATTCCAATCATCATCAAATTCTGAAAACTTAGTTGGTATCAAAGTTCAAGACAACTGATGGCTTAGGATTGGCTTTGAAGCCCCAAAAGGCTGACAATTACTGGCTTGTTCAGTGGACATCTTGTTGATGGAATCCGTGGCTAATGTCAGCTGAATGGCTCTTTGACAGTCATCAGATCAGAGATGTTGCTATCTATTTGGTTGTGGGCAAGGAACTAAAGGGAGACTATGCTGCATTGAATATATTAGTCTCCAGTAATATTTTCCACGAACATCTGTGAGTTTTACAGTCTTTATTTAACATCCGGGATTTGAAAAGCATCCGGTGTTCAGTTTGTTATGGAAAATGGATAGTGCATTTCAAACATCAGCACATCATAATCAATTTATGCTATTCATTTTGTTTGAAGATGAAGCTCTGTAATGCAAGTCCCTGTAATGGTTGACAAGAGCAGAAGAAATGGGAAACGTAAATCAGCAGGTACTTGACCAATTGTTGCTGAAGTTAGATAAAAGCCTGTAGGCTTTTGAAGGAGGAAGGAAAGACAGGGAGGTAAGGAATTTTGAAGTGAGCAAATAAATAGAAAAAATGTGAATTGAAACCACCATGCAATAATGGAGTTATGTTAATTTCCACACGTTTGATTAGTTGGATGGAGGAAGAATATTCAGAAAAGAAAACTGATCATTATAGTTCATGTTGATGAAAATAGAAAGGAAGTGAGTCTAGTTCTGATATATATTATCATGCATCTTGCGGAATTGTACAAAATCGATGAGATGAAATCATTCAAATGGAGGCCCAGAACCTGTACACTGCTAAGAACGAGTGAGTTTTATTAACTAATACGACAAATACTTCTGTTTTTTTTTAAAAATAACCAGTTAATAAACCTGGCATCAACTGAGGTAAGTCTAAAAAGCCATGTCCAACAACTGTATTTTAATCATTTCTTTTTGGAAATGAGCAGTAGAATATTAGAGCAGAGGATGCTATTTACCTGACCGATGGGTACATCTACAGAAGAATAGTAGTGATACCATTTTGACTCCAATGGATGGCATGATCGCACAATTCATTAATGTGCCACTAAGTTGTGTTGTCTGGAGAAGACTATGGACCTCTGCTTGTCACATCCAATAGAGATGGGTAAGGGGAGGGATGTGGGAATTGAGAGGTCTCTGGTCAATTTCCTCCCAACAGTCTGCTGAAGAACTGCATTAGCTGGTTCTTGATAGGAGGATGAAGGGTGAGTTTGGAGTTGAGAAGGAGCATAATGCAGAAACACGCTGTCATAGTCAATGTTAATAGTTACAGTGAATACATGGTCTCTGTCACGGCAAGCCCATGATGCTGAGAGCCATCTTCTCCACAGGGCTTAGCTGATCTAGGTTTCTTATCCCAGGCATGTTTTGCTCTGCTCTATGCTACTGTGTTCCATCTAAACTTGCAAAAGAGAGGGCATAATGTCAGTGATTATTTCTGCCAGAGCTGAAGATGTGTGGAGGCAGTGAAAGGTGGGTGTGAGACAGCATTGGTAGGAATATAGGATCAGGAGTTGATCATATAGCCCCTCTGGTATGTTCCGTTACTTCTGGCTGATCAGTGACCTAACACCCGCTTTTCCCCATATCCTTTTATACCTTTGGTTAACAACAAATTATTAACCTCAGATTTAAAATTAACAATTGAGTAAGCATCAATTACCATTTGTGGAAGAGAGTTTGAAACTTCTATCACCCTTTGTCATTAGTGCATTTTCTAGTTTCACTTCTGAAAGGCCAGGAACTTATTTTTAAGCAGCACCCCTGCTCCTAGATTCCTCAACCAGCAAAACTGATCTATCCTAACTACTCCCCTCATAGATTTTGAAAATTTAAATCAAATCACCCACTTAATCTTTTAAATTCAAGGGAAATACCATCTCAGTTTGTGTAATATTGCTTTTCAATTTATCCCTTGGAGTCAAAGTATCATCATGGTAGATCTGTGCTGCATTCCTGCCGAAGCCATTTCTTTCCTTGAGTGTAGTATCCAGAACTTTTTACAGTACTCCAGGTGTGGTCTAACTAACTGGTTTAGTTAAAGCATGACATCTACTCCTTTATATTTCTGTTCTAGCATTCTGCTAGGCTTTTTGAATTTTTTTTGTACCTGTTCAAAATTTTCTTGATATATACACCTGAATCCCAAAGGCTCTTTGAATCACCACTGTTTCTCACTTTTCCCAATTTAGAGAATATCCTGTTCGATCTTTGTGTTTTTCTACATTAAAATCCAATTTTGTTTATTTGCATAACCTCTCAATATCTTTGCAACTTTATGCTTCCATCTATACTTCTTACTATGACACCTATCTTAGTGTAATTAAGAAATTTGGATATACAGCTTTCTATTCCATTATCCAAATCATTAATAAGAAAAGTGAATAGTTAAGGCCCAACACCAATGTTTGCAGGGCACTTGCATTGGCAACCTGCCAATTACTGTATCTGCCCATTTTCCTAATTTTCTCTCCTCTGTCATTCAGCCAATTCCCTAAACAGGTCAATAATTTCACTTCAGTTCCATGAAATTCAGCTTTCTGAGGGACTTCATCAATGCCTTCTGGAAATCCTTATAAGTAACATTCCTGTCCACTACTTTGGTCATGTCTTTAAAAAGTTTAATCAGTTCCCACCAACCCTTTATCAATCCAAGCTGATCAGGTGAATATTTCATGCTGTTGACCATCCTGTTGTTAATTATAGATACTAACAATTTCGACACAGATGTTCAGCTTATTTGTTTATAATTCCTTTGTCTGCCTCTTTGACCTTCCTTAAATAGAGTAGTGCATGCTCAGTTGTCCAATCTAAAGTAACAGTTCCTGGATCAAGAGCACCTTGGATGGTTATAGCTGGAGCACCTGCAATGTTCTCACCTTCTGCATTCAAATCACTGGGTTGGAAATCATCTTTGCTGTGGATTTGCCACTCTATCATGTCATTATTTCCTTCAATACTGTTACTTTGCTTGATTAATTTTGATGAGTTACTGTCCCAGATTGAATATTAAGTTCTGTTGGATTTCCAGCATGCCAACCTCTTCATCTACTATGAATACTATCCAGAAGTTTTCATGGAGGTGGTGGACCCTGGCTGAAAAACCAAGGGCAAACCTGCTTCCACAACTCTGAGATGCCATCAGTTTGTTGAGGTCTGCCCCTTATTGGGAAGATGTTCCACCTCCGAGAACTGCTGACCCAGCAGTCACCACTGGTAGAATAGTAGTCAGCCCCTGCAGAAACAGCACAGAGATGGAATGGGTGTAAAATTCTTTAATTGTGCTGGTTTTTCTGGGGTCAGTTTGGTATGGGAAGCTGGGGGTCATAATTGGGAGACCATGAGGTAGTGGTGGGGGTGGAACACATAGCAGGGACAGTGATCATCATTGAGGGATCTCCATCGGGCCTAACCAGGAGAAACTGCTTTTCTGACCTAAGCCTGGAACTCTGTGACATGGACACCGCTCATTGCTGCTCTTATGTTCTCAGTAATTGGTCACTCAAGAGTTTCAGTTGGACCAAGTTTGGGCAGGCTAAGCGACATCGATTTCCCTATTGGTAAAATTCGAAAAAGATAGTTAAGTGGGGTGCATGGCACACATCCATGCCACCCAATATGACACCTGCCAGACTGCCCCTGCTTGGGGGATGAATGGGTATAAAATTCTGGCCATTGACACAAATTATTTATTTAACTTGCCCACCATTCCCTTATTTTGATAGACAATATTACCAATATCAATTTTCAAGTGGTCCACATTGTTCTTGACCATTTTTTTAATGAATAAAGTTATAAACTTCTGTGTGCTGATCTGATATCCTTTGCAAGTTTCCTTTCATACTGTCTCTTGGTAGCTCCTACTACAATTTGTTGCTCTTTGCAACATTACTATTCCTGATATTTGTGCTTTTTTTTGCATTTTAGAAGCTTTATCTGTTAGTCTTACGTTGTCATGGATTCCTTTAGAGGTGCTGTCATTTTTGGCATGTAAGGCTCTTGCTCCTTAGGGGTGTAAACTGATTCTGTATCTCATTTAATTCTTCTTTGACTGTCTCCCACCGATCTTCGGTTGTTCCTCCATGAACAAATTTTCCCAGTCTCTGTCTCCCCCCATTGAAGTCAACCTTATCTATATCTAGAATCTTAGCTGTTTCATGCCCTTCCAAAATATTATTGTTCAATGCGATTGTATCCTGCTCATTATTATAAAAACATTTATGCACCAATAGGTTGTTAACTAAATCAACTTAGGACAAAAATTACCCAGCTCGCCTGCCGCAAGAATTTTAGTGGATGACACAGGAAATTTCATGGACCATTTAAAGGTTGGTTGACTTGGGTGGATATTTCTGGTCTTGGGGTATGTAGCCCAAAAATCCTGACCTTGGTATTAAATTTAATTTGGTATCCCCAATTCAACTATTCATATGTTATCTTCAGAAGTAGTCATATCGGATTTGAAATTAACTCTGTTTCTCTCTCCACAAATGCTGCTGGACCTGCTGAGCTTTTCCAGCATTTTCTGTTTTTCTTTTAGACCCTCAACATTCACAATATTTTGCTAATATTATGTTTTCTCTCTTCGTGGTTCTAGGGCATCTTGATAGAAAACTAATCTGGACACATTTAAGAAATTCATTAACTTTGTGATGTATGTTGGTCTGCTTATCCCAATCTACTTGGAAGTTAAAATTCCCCATTTAAACTACTCTGCTTTCTCTACATTTTTGTTTAACTCCACATTTATACAATCTACCACTTCACAGCTGTTACCAGGCAATCTATGCACAAGTCCCACCACAACCTTAAATTCTTTTCTATTTCTTAATTGTGCCATAATGTCTCAGTTGCTCGCTTATCTCTCATTCCACCTTCTGTCATCATTGAAGCACTTTCTTCATTGTTCATATTGTTCACCTTCCTCCCCTACTACAATTTTCCTTTTCTTTTCTGTTGACTCTACTTTCTCAGTCCTGATTGCCTTGAGCCACATCTCACTCATGTTGAACATATCATACCTTTGAAGTTGAATTTGTACATGCAATTAATTTGATGTTTTCCTTCTGTTCTGTGCACTGGAATAAGGGATGCATATTTTGGCCACAATCCCCAACCTGTGTCTTTGTACTGGTGTTTTACTAATACTGTGTTTACGTTGTTCTCTCTTAGTTTATTTGTTTTATGTCTTCCTTTGCTTCTGTTGCCTTGAGCACAATTTCTGATACTTTACTCACTTCCTTTTGTTTGTTTTTGAACAGTAATCTGAGCTAACTTTTCCATCTGAGTTTCCCTACTCTCAACCACTTACTAGTCAAAAGTTCTTGTGACCAACCTATTTATCCTGTCCATTGGACCCCTAGTAGCTGGAAACTAGACATTGGTCCTGAGTGTCAGCATGTGCTGACAGCTAAGTGTGTTTGTTCACTGAATAAAGAAATAAAGTGAAGAAATAAAATTTCTTCATTGACTTTAAGCAGCCTCTTGTGGTACCACTGTCAGACCCTCATTTCCAGAAACTGGAAATTGATCTTCCTTATCTCCTGCTCTCACCCCTTTCTGAGGACAGCCTTTGAGATTTTCCTGGCCCCAGCAGAACTATAGCATCTCTCCTGTTGCTCCTTCCACCACAATTACTTCTGGTGTTACATCCATCACCCTGGAACTTTCTCTCTGTGCTGGTGTTCACTTTTCAATTATTTAAATTCCACCAGTATTATTCAATGCAGCTTTTCTTTAAGAGGGATAGCTTGCCTTTAAGAAGACCAAGATGACTGAACAAAGACATATCTATGTAATGCTGTTTACTGCCTGCTGAGTGCAGAGATAGCTGGCAGCTGAAGAAGAAGGAGAAAGCAGTTCGAGTTACGTTTGACTATACATTACCATTACACAGAGAAGCGGGTGCAAAAATTCACATGTTAATTGAAACTGGCATGGGCATGTCATAAATGAGCCCTGTGCCCAAAAAACTGGGGCACATGAATTTTCTAATCCAAAACGCTTCAGGGAGTTCAGCAACAGCAACCACACTGTCTAAATATTTTACCAATTTTACCAATTGTTGAGAAGATCCATGAAGAACTTTTCAAACCCAGCTTTGCATCACCCTGGATTTACATTGCACTAGTCAAGACTCCCTTCTCAATGTAATCTCATACTCCTGTCTGACCCTAGATTTACGTGATGTGGAGATGCCAGCGTCGGACTGGGGTAAGAAGTCTGGCAACACCAGGTTTAAGTCCAACCAACTTATTTGATAGTAAACTCACAAACTTTCGGGGTTTGCCCTTCGTCAGGTGAATGGAGAGTCCTGAAGCTTGTGAGTTTGCTATCAAATAAATTGGTTCGACTTAAACCTGGTGTTGCCTAGATTTACATGGCAGGTTTAGTATTTGTTATGAAGCTTTTGTATTTGTTTCAGCAACACTAGTGTTGCTATACAAACACATCCATCAACAAGATTAGACATGCTGCATAGTATGACTTTGCTGTTACTCTTGGGAATTATGAACTTGTGTGAAATATTCTTTATTTAATTGGTAAAATGAAAGAAAGTTGAAGTTCTAAGGACAGGATTTTAAGGCTGGAGAATGCTCAGTGCTCGCCATCTTGAGAGTTGATGCGTAAGCTGGAGTACTGTGTGCAGTTTTGGTCGCCGCACTTGCGCAAGGATATATTGGCCTTGGAGGGAGTGCAGAGGAGGTTCACTAGGCTGATACCGGAGATGAGGGGGTTGGACTATGAAGAGATACTAAATAGACTGGGTCTGTACTTGTTGGAGTTTAGAAGGATGAGGGGGGATCTTATAGAGATGTATAAGATAATGAAAGGGATGGATAGGGTAGAGGTACAGAGATTCTTCCCGCTCAGAAAGGACAGCAGGACTAGAGGGCACAGCTTCAAGATAAGGAGGGGGCAGTTTAGAACGGAGTTGAGGAAGAACTTCACTCAAAGGGTGGTGAGTCTCTGGAATTTTCTGCCCATTGAAGTGGTGGAGGCTACCTTGCTGAATATATTTAAGTCACGGGTAGATAGGTTTTTGACAGACAAGGGAATTAAGGGTTATGGGGAGAAAGCGGGAAAGTGGAACTGATCCACTTCAGACCAGCCATGATCTTATTGAATGGCGGGGCAGGCTCGAAGGGCTAGAAGACCTACTCCTGCTTCTATTTCTTATGTTCTTATATTCTTATGTAAAGCGCTACTTTTGACTGTTGGAAGCTTATTACCATTTAACGCTCACTTAAGTTGACGCTTAAGTGGCAAGTCTTCGGCCCGCCCTTCAAAGGAAGTCCAAACTATGAGAGCTGTCAGCCCATCTGATTGGCCGACAACTCTCTAATCCATGGCCAGTAGAGGTACATGATGTGGGTATGCCGGCGTTGGACTGGCGTAAACACAGTAAAAAGTCTGACAACACCAGGTTTTAGTCCAACCTATTTATTTGATAATATTCTCACAAGCTTTCGAGGGGTTACCCTCTTCGTCAGGTGAATGGAGAGTTCTGGCCTCAGACAGAGCATATAAAGCACAGACAGTTTAGAGATTACTGATTAAAATGCGAATCCTTACACCTAACCTGCTGTTCAAGACCTGAAGTGGCTGACAATGTGAGTGGTAGGAGCACTGATCACAGTTTAAAGAGATGTGTATTGTCTCCAGACAGTACAGTAAGTGAGGTTTTGCAAACCCAGGCAAGTCACGGGGGTTACAGATAGTGCGACATGAACCCAAGATCCCTGTTGAGACCGTCCTCATGTGTGCGGAACTTGGCTATCAGTCTCTGCTCAGCGACTCTGCGCTGTCGTGTGTTGTGAAGGCCGCCTTGGAGAATGCTCACCCGAAGGTCAGAGGCTGAATGCCCGTGACCACTGAAGTGTTCGCCAACAGGAAGGGAACATCCCCACACCCCCACTTCTTGCTTTCAGACAACCACACAACCTCAAACAGACCATTGTTCGCAGCAAACTACCCAGCCTTCAGGAGAACAGTGACCACAATACCACACAACCCTGTCACAGCAACCTCTGCAAGACATGCCGGATCATCGACATGGATACCATCATCACACGTGAGAATACCATCCACCAGGTACATGGTAAATACTCTTGCAACTCGGCCAACATTATCTACCTGATACGTTGCAAGAAAGGATGTCCCGAAGCATGGTACATTGGGGAGACCATGCAGACGCTACGACAACGGATGAATGAACATCGCTCGACAGTCACCAGGCAAGACTGTTCCCTTCCTGTTGGCGAACACTTCAGTGGTCACGGGCATTCAGCCTCTGACCTTCGGGTAAGCATTCTCCAAGGCGGCCTTCACAACACACGACAGCGCAGAGTCGCTGAGCAGAGACTGATAGCCAAGTTCCGCACACATGAGGACGGTCTCAACAGGGATCTTGGGTTCATGTCGCACTATCTGTAACCCCCATGACTTGCCTGGGTTTGCAAAACCTCACTTACTGTACTGTCTGGAGACAATACACATCTCTTTAAACTGTGATCAGTGCTCCTACCACTCACATTGTCAGCCACTTCAGGTCTTGAACAGCAGGTTAGGTGTAAGGATTCGCATTTTAATCAGTAATCTCTAAACTGTCTGTGCTTTATACGCTCTGTCTGAGGCCAGAACTCTCCATTCACCTGACGAAGAGGGTAACCCCTCGAAAGCTTGTGAGAATATTATCAAATAAATAGGTTGGACTAAAACCTGGTGTTGTCAGACTTTTTACAGTAGAGGTACTGCAGCACTCTGTCCTGAATTAAGTTCCAGAATAAGCCTTGGGATCATGTGGATGTTAAGGGAGGTGATGCCTTGGGGGATCAGTAGGTGGACGATTGTGGTGTTGTAGAGTAGGCTGATGGGCAGTTGAAGGGGGTGTGAAAATGAAGGGGCAAATCTCCAAGGTCCTGGAGGATAGAGCTGTCCAACTCTGAGGGAGCCTTCAGATTGAAGCACATCCCATCTCCCCACCTTTATTCCCCACCCTACCTGTACCCAGAAGCCTAAACATTGAGGCTGGATGGAAAAAGGCCGAGAAATTGCTATTAAGTGGCCGCTTAAGGGAATTAATAGATGGAGGGATGGGTTTCATACCTGAGGACGTGCCCGACCCTGACCAATTATGAAATCATGTTTGGTTCAAGATGGGCCAGATCCTGGGGAGAATTCCATTCAATTTCCCCCATTTCCTCAGAATCTGTCTTGAGGGGGGCATAAAATTCTGCCCTAAATATCTACTCCTTCCCTTTAGATTGAAAGATAATGTCACTGCTCTGCAATAACCTTATGAAAATGAAGATTGTATTTCACCATTAATGATCATGAAATGGGTTAGAGTTCCAGTCAAATTGCTATTCCTGAATTATAACCCACTGGAGGTTAAATGCTATAATATTGCTCTTCAACTGTAGCTTAAAGATTTTTGCTTTTAATCTAGACTTTAATCATTTGACATTTTAAAATTAAGCCGATTTATTCAGCTCCCCAGGCAACGTTCCATGATACAATACGACACTTACACCCTTAGGACATCACTGGATGCCTTTGATCATGCTCAGCTTTTTCTATTGACGGTAAAGAGCTTCCAGCAAACAATCAGATGCTATTATTCAAATTATGAAGTCTTGACTGTAGCTCGTTCAAGAAGAGTCGTTAAAAAAAGTGTTTATATATGATTAATTGAAAAGTTATTGCATTATTGGTTTCTGCGCATCTGCAAAAGTTAGTTTTCTGAGAATAAAACTGTTGGCTGACAAAGCTGATGGAGAGACTGGAAAAACTGAGGTTATCCTTGAACCAGAGAAGGTAAAGAGGAGGTTTGATAGAGCTTTATAAAATCACAAGTCGTTTTGATGGAATGAATAAGGAGATACTGTATTCAGTGACAGAAGGGCTACCATTGAATGCAGATTTCTGGCTAATTGCCAAAAGAATGAGAGATGATGATGAAAAAAAAGAGGTACTTGGTGAGTTGTCATGATCTGCTGTTTAAAAATTGGTGAATGCAGATTAATCAATAACTTTCAAAAGGGAAGTGAATAAATACTTTAAGGGGGAAAACTTTTCAGTAAGAAGTCTCACAACACCAGGTTAAATTCCAACAGGTTTACTTGGTAGTCACTACCAAGACTTGTGAGACTCCTTACTGTGTTTACCCCAGTCCAAAGGCAGTATCTTCACATCATGAAAACTTTGTAGGCAGGGCTATGGGAAAGAATAGATGTGTGGGACTAATTAGATCACTCTTCAAAGAGCTGGTCAAGGCAAGATGAGATTAATGTCCCATATCTATCTAAGACTCTATGGTTCTATTTGCCAGAGGAAATTGGGTAATTGGGAGTCTGAAAATAGCAAGCCCTAAACTTTGTAGCTTTCCGCTTGTTTGCGCACAATATGTTTATGAGTCCAAAAGCGAAATACTGCACATGCTGGACATCTGAAGTGAAAAAGAGAAAATGCTGTTCCCATTCATCAGGTCAGGTACCATTTGTGGAGAGAGAAACAGAGTTAATGTTTTAACTCAGAACAACTTTCTGTCCCTGGTTACACCTTGTTAGATGTTGGCAGGAGTTTCCACTTCTGCCTGTGATAGGCAGCATGATGAATAGGAGTGATAAACCTTGTTAGTTGGCAAAAATCAGTTTTAAGTCATTGTAAAGCCAATTTGCAATCGTCTGCTCTTGACATCAATGGTTGGTCATGTTTCCCGCTGCTGAATGTTGGGAATGTCATTTCCATAGATTTGTATTAATTATAACCACTGTTCAGCACAATTATTCCCGATGCTGGATCATGAGACCTCGTCAAATCACATGTTTCATATGTGGTGTCCATGGGCCCCTGGCGACTTGCATTTCATTCCTCAATTTGAAGATCATTCATCTACATGGTTTCAGACAGCACTCATGGTAGACTTCATTGGCAGCACCACATTTCATGAGGTCTAACACGGAAGGCTGAACTCATCAGATTGGTGGTAAGACAGGGGGGCTTTTCAATGGCTGCAGGGTGAGGGAAGGTGTGGGAAGGTGGGAAGGGTCCTCTGGAAGGTTTGAAGATTGCAGGGTAAGGGCTTGCTTAACGGAGGAGGGGGGAATCCCAGGGTGTATATGGTCATACTTGTTTAATAGCGCAAGTGACGGCATGATATAAAGGGCTGAGGTAAACATGGGGTATAGGCATCACCCCCTCAGAATGACCATGGGCTAACTAATATGTATGCACCATAGAGCAATGGGATCAAAGGATATAAAGGTAAGATTGAGCGGTCTATGAGGGAGGGTAATCTCAAAATTCACTTTCTCAGTGATAAAGCAGGGAGGGTGTTTCCATACTTGCACAGGGAGGGTCGAAGCTTGTCTGGCAGTGAGAGCTCACCATTACTGTCATCTGGATGCTTGTCATGATTGCTCAGAGGCAAAGTTTAATGAAAACAAACCCTGCTACTGGAAGCCACAACACAACCACCCGCCAACAATGATCTGGCCTTTCTCTCACCCCACCCCCCCTTCCCTACCCACCAGATAATGATCTGGCCTCCCTCTGCGCACCCTCCCCCCACTAGACAACAATCTGGCTTTCCTCCCCTCCGACCCACCAACAAGACAATGACCTGGCCTTTCTCTCACCCAGCACCCCCCTCCCCTCCCCACCAGACAATGATCTGACCTCCATCTGCTCACCCTCCCATTCATCAGAGAACGATCTGTGCTCCTTCCCCCTGCCACCATAGATACATCTGACCCACCTGCTCCTCCCTACTCTCTCTCCACCCCCCCCGCAGACCATAAAATGATCTGTTCTGCTTCCCTGCTCCCCCACTACCAATCTGAGCCAGAGGGCCATTGAAAGCTCTGAACTCACCTCTTCAGAAGCTGGAGCGCCCAAAAAAAACCTTTGCTGAGCATGTCTGTTTCTGGCTGGCCAACACGATGGTAAAAGGCAAAATGCAGATAAAGTTCAGCGGGCAGCCCATTAATTCAATTTAAATGCATGCAAGTTTCGGGTGCGAATCGGATTGCAGCAGTTTTTAGGCCTTGGTCAAGTGGGCATCTGTGTGGGCACGGATTGCGTTAATGGCCTCATGCTCGACTTTACCAAGCTTTCGCGCCCAATAGTAAAATTGGGCCCCATGTCTCTGGATTTCCTACCTGGAAATGACCCAGATGCCCATAAAACTATTTTGGCAAAATTTCACCCCATGCTTTTTTCCAAGAATTCACTTTCCAATGGTAAATAATCTCCTCCACCCTTCACATTACCTCTAACATCAAATACAAAGACTGGTAGTGAAAGGGGAGGAATGGAAAATGCAGAGTGGCTTAGTGGTTAGGGTGGCACGGTGGCACAGTGGTTAGCACCGATGCCTCACAATACGAGAGACCCGGGTTCAATTTCTGGCTTGGGTCACTGTCTGTGTGGAGTTTGCACATTCTCCCTGTGTCTGTGTGGATTTCTTCCAGGTCCTCCGGTTTCCTCAACAGTCCAAATATGTGCGGGTTAGGTCGATTGGCCATGCTAAATTGCCCCTTGGTGTCAGGGGGAGTAGCTAGGGTAAATGCATGGGGTTATGGGTTTAGGGACTGGGTGGGATTGTGGTCAGTGCAGACTCAATGGGCTGAATGGCCTCTATGATCTGTGATAAATGAGAAAAAGATATCAGAACTACATAGAAAGAGGTAAAGCTGGGACCTTTCAGTGTAATGGAGTCCTTAGAAGAGATGCACAGTGCAACACAAAACCAGTTGAAGGTAGATGACTGCCTAAGGAATTGCAAGGGCTGCAATTGAAAGGAAAAGTGGGTGGAAAAGATATTAAAGAGATTAGTCACCAGGGAGTGAGTAGGTTTGGCTGTTTATTAGGGGGATAATTGGATGAAATAAATCAAATAAATATTACTCCTTTAGTCCATTTGTTAAGCATCTAAGGTAGCTGGGGAAAGCAGAGACTAATTAAGAAATTGAATATAATAATTTAATGGCAATTAAAAGAAAATCCAAATCTGTGTTTAATGATTCTAACTTTGTTGTTCAAAGCTGGTGGTGTTAATATAAGTTAGTCTTAACAGGAATTCTTGTTTTTTGTATTGTTAATTGATCTCAAACTTAGAGGCGATTGCTGATTAGTTCCTCACTTCTAACCAGTTGAGGACAATGTTACTGTTTTTGCACTATAATTAAAAATACTAACAATATTAATTATTTCAACTTATTTGAATTCTTGATTCAGTGCTTGAATTACATTTATAAAATCAACTAACAAGATTTGGTGGAAAATTAACACTGTTCAACAGCAACATTGTGGCTAAATATCAGGCACAGGGAGTCTTGTGAATAGAACTATTAAAATCCCTCGCACTTGTAAATGCATAATATTGCAAAGTACTAATAAAATCAGGAGTGCAAAATAACAAATTAGCAAATAAAAAAAAACACTATAATGAATAACAGTGATTAAAGCACCTCACAACAAAAGAACCAGCTGCAAATGAAATTCTTAACAAAGAAAAGATTGCAATCAAGGCTGTGAAAGATGAACAAAAACCCCAATGCCAAAGAAAATCCATCAGGATGGAGGAAGAGGGACTGATTGAATTTCCATCAGCAAATGCATTCAGCTTCTGCCAGTGGCTCAGATTGTCTACTTCAATTGTTAAGCTAAGTCTTCCATGGGACAAGTGGCATTAATGGGTCTGTGAATAGAAACTCATTTAGTACAGAAAACAAAAAAAAGTGACCTATCAAAAATTCCTGGCTTTGGGGTGACATTGGAGGGTAAGTAGGGTGGCTGGGCAGAAATTAGAGTTAGCCTTGGCAATGGATTCTCTGCTATCTAGCGCAAGCCTTCCTTCTCTGGTCAATATACATGTTGGTGTTCCTATAGTTCAACACACTATAAGATTTGCCTAATGGACAACATCATAAATAGAGTTCGAATTGCTTGTTAGAAGCCACATATATTCACACACAAGGCCCTGTCATTTGTAAAAGAAAGATTATGCCAATACATTGTGCCTTTTTCAATGAAATAAAAGCTTGGGGGCAACTGTTCTTTAGTTCGCTCCCCATGGCAATGCCTTGAAAAATCAGAAACAACCCGTCTAGTTTTAATCTAAACAAAAGCTTAGCAGTTAACTGTTCCCTGGTGCATTTTCCATTGTAACAGCTCAACCATCATTAGTGATGAAACCAATCACTTCTCATGCAGTACAAATTATTGTTCTTTTTAGAATTGGTATTGTGTATCTAATGCGTACGCGACGAAAAGCTGCAACAGCACAATTTCTTTTCAGCAATACTCAAGCAAAACTACTAGAGAAATTAATGGGATTAAAAGTCAATAAGTCCTTGGGACCTGACAGCCTGTATATAATGGTTTTAAATAAATAGCTACAAACTGGGAAGATGTTTCTCTTGGTTGATTAATCCAGAACTACGTGTGGAATTTTATGCAGAGTTGATGACCCTGCCTCCAGATTAAAAGTCCAGAAGGGCCCACCCACTGGTTTTATATTCGCCAAGCTGTTAATTGCTCAGGGTAAGACTTCCCCCATCTAGGACGAAGTCCCATCTCTGAGAGACTTTAGCCAATCAAATGGTTGGCAGCTACCAAAAGAGAAAATGCTGGAAAATGTCAGCAGGTCTGGCAGCATCTGTAAGGAGAGAAAAGAGCTGACGTTTCGAGTCCAGACCAGCTTTGACAAAGGGACAAAGGGACATTTTCCAGCATTTTCTCTTTTGGTTTCAGATCTCAGCATCCGCATTAATTTGCTTTTATAAATGGTTAGCAGCTCTCCAGTTCTGCCAGTACCACCAGCATTGATGGCGATTACTGGAACTCTAGGCAGTCGCCAGTGCTGATTGTCACTGTAGCCTGAGTAGAAAATGAGTGGGGGGCTTTGACTGGCCCTGGTGAGGGGCTGGTGAGCCGAGATTGGGAGGACAGCTGGGGGAATACCAGGGAGTTGGTAGTACCATGGGAAGTGGGCATCTTTTGGGCAAGGATGCCTAAATAAGGGGGTTTCCCCCAACCCTGCAACAAACCAATCAGAGTTCACCAAGTGGTCTCAACACTTGGTGTGATCCCTCCCATGCCCCCTTGAGTGGCAATTAATTGACAACGTAAGGATTTCAGCTGGCCTAAAGGTGGGAGAAAGGTTGTGTGCCACCTCTCTTAGTGCTGGTTAAATACCTGTGGAACTGCAAGGAACATGGTGCCTCCACTGCACCAGCTGATCTTTTCAGTTCCCTCCTCCAAATCTACTGCCCATTTCCAGGGAAGTGAAAATGGTGAAATAAAGTCAATCCGAAGGGTTACAATCTCAGAAGAAAAGGGTCAGTCATTTAGGACTGAGATGAGATGAATTTTTTTTCATTCACAGGGTTGTGTATCTTCGGGATTTTTTATTTCAAAGAGTTGTGGATGCTCAGTTATTGAACATAATTAAGACAAGAATCAATAGATTTTTGGATGTTAATGGAATTAGGAGATACTGGGATAATACGGGAAGGTAAGGAATAGCCATGATCTTATTGAACAGCAGATTTGAGGAATCAAGTGGTCTATTCCTGTTCCTATTTCCTATTTTTTTCTATTTCTAGGCAGTCTCAGTGATGTAACATTCTTCCTATCCACCCTCCCTGTTCCCTTTGCAGACTGACCAATTGGTTATTCAGAGTCAAGTGTTGCTAATTTCACCTTTCAGAAACATGAGGCAAGAGGACTAGGACTGTGACAATGAAGGCCCATTGATGATCAGATGTGCTATTAAACAAACCATCAGCATTGTGAAGACATGCTTCGGGTGCATGGATAGAATATGGAGGTGATCAGTCCACACCAGCCAAAATCAATGGTTGTGGTGTGCTGTCTTCTGCACAAAGAAAAGTTTGGATATGCAAGAAGAACAAGGCTTGGAGCACAGAGTGTCATTGGATGACTCTGAAGAGAAAGAAGAGGAAGCAAATTGCTGTCTGGGAAGAAGAGGTAGCAAATTGCTGTCTGGGATGCTCAGAATGCCCTCATTATTGTGAGGCTCACAGGGTTCACCAATATGCATATCTGGCAAACACATTCAGAAACCACTTATGCCACCTTGGGATGGGATGGGGAGGTGGAGGTAGTGGGTTGGGGCGGCATTTTACACTCTAACACGTGACACAAAGATGAAACAGTCCATTTAACAGCCCCTATTGGTTGCCATCAGTTCCTGTTCACCATCACATAATTGAAAAGGTTACTTTACCAGCCAGCAGGCAAGAATGGTATAGTCAGCAAAGTGGTGAAAAAGAGTTATATTTATGAGCTTCACATACGCAACTGAAACTTGTCATTCTAATAATGTGCAACACATCCATGAGCATATGCGTGACCACAAATCTTTATTATCCCACTCTGATTGCTGAGACACTCTCCATTGACATCCTCTTGTTTTGGCTTCTGTGATAGCAATGGCAAAGACTATGCCTGTATCTATGCAGAGGCAAATTTGGTCATCAGGACAGTATGAGGTATTGACTGAGAGGTGGAACAGATAAAAAGTGGAACTGAGTTGAGCCCTACATCCATGTCCCCTTTCACCATTATCCTTGCCATGGCCTTGCCAGGCAATGAGCTGTAAAACACTTTGCTGCAGAATATTGGGAAGGTGAATGGTCAAGGCTATTTGAAATGGTATTCAAATTGGGAACACCATTGGTGAAGGCCTTCATGAACTCATGAGATTGTGGTTTCGATGGTCCATGCAGGTGGCCACTCCTTCCATGGACGTAAACAGTAATGCAAATAATTGTGAGGAGCCAGACTCCTTTCATCTCTCTGTCAGTGTGCACAGTGAGGTTGCATAGCCTGCCAGTGAATTGAACATTCTCTAGTGCTGTTGCGAAAGTATCCTTTTCATCCATGAACCTCAAGGTACAGCATATGCTTGTAGTTGAGCCGAGCTTGGAGTGTCCAACTCACCGGTGGATTACCGGTGATGTGGGAATCAAAATCCAACTCCCTGTCTTCCTTGACACTCCAAAATTTGAGTATTTGAACTAATGCACAATCTGCATGAGTCTTGTGATTGTACTCACTGAGTGAAGTGGCTTTCTCTGAGAAGTCATCCTCATCTTTGGCAACTCAACTGTTACCTTAGAATGCACGAGGTTCTGTGGGAGATATCAAACATGAATAAATACTGTCAATGTCAGTATGTTGAAGTTATCATTGTGCACATGATCATATTTCACTCGCTGTCAACATCAAGTCATCCTGAGTGAGGTTGTATACCACGTGGTTGTTTGATATTGAATTCCGTCATTAAGTAATTGGGAGGCTCCCAACTTTCCATTTCCAATGGCCAAGGACATGGAAATTCCACTTACTTCTAATGTCTGTTCCACTGTTAACTATGAAATTTGTAGCGGCCTCTGGCTCTCTGACTGTCCCTTGTACTCTCTTCTCCTGCCAGGACAGAAAGTTGAGACCTTTCAATGAGAGTAATTGTGAGTGCTTACCTGATGAATAAATACCATTTGCTGTGCATAATGATGAGGAAGAGGCATGGCTTTGCATAAGGATGAGGACAAGTGGTGGTGGATGAGAGATGGGGAAGCACTCAAGTGCATTGAGAGAGATGAATCTTTGCTCCTATGCCTTAGACAGTTACAAGTAATGTTGTTTCATCAATAATTAGCTGTTTCATAGTCTGCGTAAAAGCACAAGATCTGCAACCGTAATAGTCTGTATAACCATGAGTCTCCATGGCTGCAAGAAGTGACTCATTAAGTTGATCACGACTGCATAATGTGCAGCTGAGGCAGGGATGGTGTGCTGCCTTGCACTTTCCACTATGGCTACATGCAGTTTGGCTGCTGACCTTTCCATAGATTGGTTCAGGGTTGCAGGTCCAAGGCTTAATGCAGGCCTTGCTTGCAAGGTCACTGGTTGTAAAGGCCTTTCCGAGCAATGGCATCGCACTAAGTGATAGGAGAAATGTGGCCGGTTCCCCTTGCCTGGACTTTACTCCTCTTGGAACTTTGTAAATATCAGTGTGTCACGGGCATGTCATCCGCATCGTGCCATTTCAGGGCATCATCCCATGGAAGCTGACTTCATCTCCTTCTTCAAGTTCCAGGATTTCATCATCTGAGGAGTTCTCAGTCTCCACCATGTTTCTCTGAAACAGGTGATCTCCTCTTTGAAGTGCCAGATTGTGCAGTGTGCAGCAAACTGAAATGATGCAGGAGACTCCCTTGGAGAGTATTGCAGAGCCTCAATCAAAACATCGAATCACATTGGGATGTCAATGGTCTGCTCATTGATGGATCTCATTGCATAGTGCGCCATGTTGTATCTCTCCTCTAAAGCACTTTAAGAATGACATGAGCGATTTCTTCAGCAGGTACCCCTTATCACCCAACAGCCAACCTCATAAGTGCCATGGCCCTTTGTATATGTGAGGCAGCTGGGACTGACTCAGGCTGTATTAGTTGTGGGAACTCCCAGGGTATCTGGCACAAACATGCATGTTGTGCTTTTGATAATCGCAGAGCAGTTAAGGGATAAAGGTGCAGGACTGGATCCAAGTAACTTTTCCTGTTAATAAAGGTCAGGGGCTGTTACCATGGAGCTCTCATCCACATGTGTGCAACCTAGGGAAACCTGAGATCGCTGCAAATCCTAGCTTCATCCATTGTAAACTTTATGTAATGATGAACCTTACTGTAGAGGGCAATCATCACCTTCTTTATTTAGTTATGTGTGAGCACTGAGAGAGACCATATAAGTCATCATTGATCCCTGGAAGGAGCTGCTCACCAAAAACATTGAGTTAGGCTCAGGGACACTGGCAGAGAATAGCCTCCTAATCCATGTGACATTAGATCCTCCCACAAAATGTGGTAAATATGAGCCACTAAATCTCTTGACAAGCATAAATGTGTGTGGCATTTTCTTTAGCTCATCCCCAGTAGGAAAGGTGTCCTTGGTATACCCTTGGCTTCCATTGGATGGGGCTCATCCGCTCAGGCCTCTGGTTCTTCCTGGGGCTCTGAGTCTGCACCAACCCACTCCTACACACATCATACAAAACCCATCAACACCCATGCTCTATCCACCCTTCCATGTTTGGCTCCAGATTCCTCATCTATAGTCTTCCTTCTGCCAGCCATCTTTTTCCCCCTGCATAAACCAACTCTCCCCTCTACCATTCACCCTCATGTTTCTGTCAACTATCACATCCTGGTCTCTGTTGGTAGAGTTCAGCCCTGCCTGAGACTCACAATATATGCTGAGTGCTGGCATCCCAAAGAAGTGCAGTACCTACTAGGAGGAGCCCAGCCACAAACCCACAGCACCCACTGTGAGGAACCCAGCCACACACCCACAGAATCCACTGTGAGGAGCCTAGTCATGCACCTACAGCACCCAGTGTGAAGAACCTATTCACACACCCATAGCAACCACTGTGAGGAACCCAACCACACACCCACAGCATGCACTGTGAGGAGCCTCGTCATGCACCTACAGCACCCAATGTGAAGAACCAATTCACACACCCATAGCAACCACTGTGAGGAACCCAGCCACAGCATCCATTGTGAGGAGACCAAACACAGCACCCATTGTGAGGAGCCCACCCACAGCACCCACTGTGAGGAGCCCACCCACAGCACCCACTGTGAGGAGCCCACCCACAGCACCCACTGTGAGGAACCCAGCTACACACCCACAGCACCTGCTGTGAGCTGGCCACCTAGCTACCTCCATAGGTCAGGCCTAACACAGATATGAGCCACTAAATCTCTTGACAAGCATTAATATGTGTGACATTGGTATCACTGATGACCCAGAGCAGCAGTGCTCAAGTGCATGCCACTGATATCTATCCGGCTGTGAATCAGACTAGTTTAATTTCTCACTGGTGTGGCTCATAACCAGGAGGGAAAACGTGACTCAGGTGACTTATGTTTTAATGGATAGTCATGACATACTAATGTATGCAAATGAAGTTCCTGACATGGATTAGCAGGAAATCCGACCTACCATTAGTCTTCTTGGAAGTGCTGAGGGGAAATTTCTGATTTTTTTTCCCACTGTTGGAAATCTGACTTTTGACCTCCCTCTGAATTTTTCTCTCCTACCTGCCACAGATCCCACTGCTGCCAGGACCGGAAAATTATGCCCAAAATGCACATTTCAATTAGCAAATAATTGCTTAGGTGGCATACGAAGAGTTAATGGTTAAGTTTAGCTTTTTTCAGGAATGAACAGATACAATAGAAACAGAGCGTTTGTGTTTTCCAGGCACATATTTTCTTGTACACTCCATTCTATCATTTCATAGGCTTTTGCAATACTCAGAAAATTGATAGATTTACATTATTCCCTCCTATTTAATGTCCACTTTCTGTTAGAGGAATCTTTTGAATTGAAAGCGAACATCTATCATCGTTAAAGCACAGTTTCAAGCTTTGACATGTACCTTATTTATCCCAGGTGACAGTGTTCATATTCCCCTACTATTAGCATTCCTGCTTTCATATTTCCTTTCACACAATCCAATTTGTCCTTTGCTGAACCGCATTAGCATTGTATTATCATGTTCGCAAAATATCACAATTACTTTACATCTTTTATATTCCTTATCTGTTTGGAAAGTAACAATTTTTCTTCATCTGAAGTATAGCAATAGCAAGTTTTGTTAGCTTCTGTAATAGTATTGCCAGAGATTTTGCTGCCAACCATCTCAAGAAAGGTTGAAAAAATGGAGATGAGATTCTGACGAAAAAGATCTCATTCAAAGAATAGCTAAAAATATCTGTAATACTGTATAATTAGCATTCGCAACACTGTATTAATTATTCAGGTCTGATTTTATTTGAAGGTAGCCATTAGATGTAATTCATAAAGCTTAACTGCAATTATTGAGAGTAAATACTTAAGTACAATGGAAAATTATTTTACGTTAGAACTAAAAAAATTGTGGGATAATTTTAACAGTGTAAACCATGAGAAACAACAACTGTTGTCATCTTTTTAAACCAAAAAGAGAAACATTTCTGAACCTCACCCCGACTGCGATATTTATGAATTGACTCAGTGTTTCTGTCATGGAAGACAGTATTCCAAAATTGTTTTTTAACTAGTTCTGGGGCAAAACACAATTTTCAACACAAAAGCTTATGGTTTGTAAGGAAATTCCTTTGTGTTCTATCTCCCAGTTGTATGATAATTATGATTGATTTGAATATAAAATAATGATTAGTTGCCAACAATAAGCTTTTGTGCACTCATCCACAGCATCAGAAGTGATATTAATAATCTTCAGGTCGGCAAATGCAACACAGAGATGAAATATATTAAACTATTGTGCTTGGTGACAAGTAACACTGAAAATACTTCTTCATTTCCGCTTTGAAGTTTAAACTGGGGCAGAATAACACCAAGATCATAAAGGCCATTTTAATTGAAGTATTATCAGATTGGATACATGTAGGATCATGCATAATCAACAGTGTAATCTTTACTGTTATAACCTAAGTGGAAAGGCTATATAATTTGTTAGGATGAATCTAAATTTATTTTGATTTATTCCTGTTTGTTTTCTCTGACATGACTATTAATTGTTATAAGGTGCATTGTCCCTTCACAGTAGTATGTAACTGTATTTTACCAATGCCATCATCATTACATATTCTAATATGATTGTTGTTTGATGACAAGGTACCAAATTCACCAGTGTTAGTGTCTGATGCTGCTGATTATTTTGGGAATGGGGTCAGCCATACTGGTATTTCTGCTGTGGTTTTTGTCTCCTCTTTAGTTTCAATGCTAAAGAGCTTGGATGTTGCCTAGGAATAAAGGGGAGGCTAAGAACTGACTATTATTATGGAGAAAGTCAGACAGCAACTTCAGGGGATTGTATATGTGCAATTAAACATGGTGATTGTGAAGCAGTTGTCTAAAAGCTTCACTACATCAGGCCTTGCCAAGAAATTCAGCATTAAAACACATGTAGGGCATGAAGTTACAATACTTATGCACTAAATGTGCCAGTTACTGTTGCTGCATTCAGGTATAAATTAATTTTTAATGGCATGATAAATCTTAATTGCTGCCAAAAAACACTCTGGTCCTGAAAATTTACATTTACAAACATGAAGATTCGGTCTTTCAGATTTTGTTTATTGTTCCAGATAAAAATGTTAAACATTATTATAATCATAAAAAATGTTTCTTTAGATTACTTATCTTATTCTTTTAATCCTATCTTTTGGTTCCCTCGTGTTATTTTGATTTTTGTACATGATTTTATATTAAAAATATAAAATTTACTAGATTTAGTGAAGGTTCCATTAGATTGCAAAATAGTTATTGTAACTCCTTTATTAAAAAAGGGAGGGAGATAGAAAGCAGGAAATTACAGCCCAGTTGGCTTAACATCTGTCATAATGTGGGAAAATGTGAATTTGCCCTTTTGGGCAGGAAGAATAAAAAAGAAGCAAACTATCTAAATGATGAGAGAATGCAGAGGTCTGAGATGCAGAGGGATCTGAGTGTCCCAGTGCTTGAATCACAGAAGTATGCAGGTACAGCAAATATGTAGCAAAACTAATATAATGTTATTGTTTATTGTAAGGGTAATTTACTGCAAAAGTAGGGAGGCTATGCCTCAGTTATACAGGGTACTGGTGAGACCACATCTGGAGTACCACAATAGTATTTATGGGATCATGCAACAATGTTGGAAATAATACAGACAACATATACTAGACCAAGAACCATAAAATAGGAGGTTTTCTTATGAGGAAAGGCTGGACAGTCTAGGCTTGCACTTTGTCATACCTGCCATTAGGATTTGACCAAATGTCAAAGAATATGAAGGGTAAAGCCAGCATTCGAGCTGACTGGCTACAGATTGCTTTTCCCATCTGAGTTGACACTTAGTCAAAAGTTGGAAAATTGCACCCAGTGTCTGCAATGTGATCCTATAATACAAATGAGGCCTGTGGACCTTGTGCATTAATCAAGCTTTATCTTTACTGCTTTTTTTTTCATTCTTACGCGGTTTCAAAGTTATCTTTTATACCTGGTGACAAATTACTTGTATGTATAATTTTAACTTCCCCTTTTGTTATGTTTTGGAGAGTCCAAGATACGTTTTTATTCATTTAATTCAGCCTACAACACATTTTGGGTAGAGTGAAGACTTGTGACTTCAGGATTTCCTATAATTCATGAAATCTTAAATAAGTATTGCAGCTTTTAACATTTATCGCCAGGTAGATTCTAGTGTGTTTCACTTCTTTTTAACCAAATTGTTTGAATTTGCATTGACTGTAAAGCATGTTGACATGAGGCCTGCTTGTTTCTACTGAGGTTTAAGATTGAGTTTCATGGAATTACGATAGCTTAGGTGGGATTTTATCACCTTGCTGCATCTGGCAATCAGTGTGGTGCACTAGGAAAGTGTGCAAAGCAAAAATCCAATTTGCACTCGGTGCCAAACGGTTTGCTATCTTCCCTTTTTCATGCAAACTGCTTTGTGCCCAGAAAGAGTGTGAAGCTTATTTTATTAGCGTGAGATTAACTGGATTTCAATATCATTAGTGAGTTCATCATACATGTCCCACCCTCCTGAATGCTTCCCACGTCTCCAGTGTGATGTCACACCAGTGCTGATTAGTACTGCTCTTTAAAAGTATGGCTTAGGCGCAGTAGTAGTGAAGGACTGTGAAGGGGTGAGTACTGCTCAGCACCAACCTCTGGGGATATCAGCTGCTGCCATGATCCAGGATGGGGTGGAGGCCTCACATGGGCGCAAGGATTTGCAGGAGTTTCTGCCACTCTGGCAGGTTCTCAAGTTGAGCATTGCTGCTGGCTTAGGGCTTGTGTTGCATGATTCCCCTTGGTCGCTGAATGACCCTGATGAATTTCAAATGAGGTCAAATCCCAACCTCACTAATGTCACCCTGGTTACACTGCCATCTGTCTGCTGGACAGGCTGTGGGGCTGACCACTGATATTCCATTCCAGGGCCCACTAACAGTAACAAGCACCAGCTCTGGCAGGTGTTGCCCTAAGGGAGCTTCGCAGGTGTTAACATCACTCCTCACACTGCATGAACTCTGCAGTTTAATTTATGATGGCCTCCATAGCATGAAGGTCATGAGGATGCTTCTTCACCATCCACCTGAAACTGCAAGCTATTCCTGCAACCAGTGCACCAGATGCCCAGGCAGGTGCACACAGATCCATGCTTCAAGGGTTCCTAATGGGGATCTCCTTGCAGCTACTCTCATGCTTTCTGTGCCCACTGTGGCAATTGTTACCAGTGATGGTGTCGGGTTGCCAGAATCCAGATTCGTGGGGATATTATTGTTAGGAGATAGTGAGGGGCCAGGATGGATAACCTTACAGACTGTCTCACGCTCTCTCTCTCTTTTTCCTTCCCCCACCTCTCCCCCAGAGCAACAATAGATATAACAGGTTTTAAACCGTAAAAGGGTATGGGTGCAGGAAAGGAACAAACATAAGAGAGATTTGTGATAAAATGGAAGGCAGGTGAGATTATTTGGCAAAAGGGATGAGGGTGCAAAGCCAAATAAAGGGAATTCAATATTTATTTGAAAGGTAAATTTTGCAGAGATTGGGGAAAGAACAGAAGTAAAATCAGTTAGATAGCTTTTTCATAAAGTTGTAATTGGCATAATGGGTGGAATGGCTTCTATTTGTGCTGTATAATTCCAGACCTTTTACATGCACTTAGAACTCAGGAACATAAAATATCATTAGTGTCACAATGGACTGCAGGAACATTGAAATATTATATGAAATCCTTAATGCAGTTGACTCTTCAGCGGACAGTGTCCGAGGGTCCTACATTTTTATAACAAGCTGCATACGTTAATGGATGTTTGATAATGAGATGGAGAATGTAACGAGAAAAATTTTGCTCATTGACTTAAAAGCAACTGCAATGTACGTGAAGACAGTCAGGCTGATTATCAACAGGTTATTAACATGCTTGTGCTTATTATTTATTTTGTTAATTCTATAAGTTATAGTTTCCATTCAGTCAAACTGTACCATTAATCATTTTGCTAAACACCAGTCCTTTATTTCAACAGCTTAACAAAGAAAAGGGATAAAAATAGCAAAGCATTTTGGGCAGATATTTTGAAGTTGAATCTTTTTTAACAGATCAATGATCATACTATAGCTTCCTACTATCTCTGTGTTTTGCATTGATCAAACTCATCGTCTTCCTGACACAGTGATAAGCTACTGTGTAGCAAAAAGATCAGAAGAGACATCAAATGCTGTTTCATGTCTTCTTTCAACTTTCTGGCTTATTGAGAAGATAATACGGCTCCTAATCAAAAAATGAATGTATCAGTAACTGCCATCAGCTTCATTACCCCAGTATTCTGCTAATCACCAGAAATTGAAGTATTGATTCAAAATGGACAAGTGTCTTTTTAAAACATCACTTGCCACTTAACAAACAAATCACAACACACATTGAGGACACTCTTTTTTACAAGAGTCAACAGAGCAGATCATAACGTTGTCTATGTGCTGGGCATATGTCAGGATGCCTTGTGTGCAACAGAATGAAATGTGTATACATACCAGGACATTCTACTTGCATCAGACTGCCTTGCCTGTGTCAGAGTGTTGCAAATATACCAGGGCTGTCTGTGTATCTTGTGTACTTTCTGTATATAAAATAATGCTGTGGATATGCTCATTAGTGTCTTGCCTGCTCCCAGGTGATCTGGGTGGCACAGTGGTTAGCACTGCTGCCTCACAGTGCCAGGGACTTGCATTCAATTCTTGGCTTGGGTCACTGTCTGTGTGGAGTCTGCACGTTCTCCCTGTATCTGTGTGGGTTTCTTCTGGGTGCCCTGGTTTCCTCCCACAGTCTGAACGATGTGCTGGTTAGGTGGATTGGCTATGCTAAATTCTCCCTCAGTGTACCTACATAGATGCTATTGTGTGGGTTTTCACAGTAGCTTCATTGCAGTGTTAATGTAAGCCTGTTTGTGACACTCTTAAATCAACTTAAAAAAAACTGAATTTGCCAGGGTCTTCTGGAAACCCACTGTGTTTTTTGGATGATCTTTTTGCACTAGAATGCTCACATCTGCCAAGGTATCCTTGATACTATATTCACTGGCTGGAGGAACACTCAGCACTCATCATAACTGAACGCTGAGTTCACATCATTACAATATCACAGAAGAACTCTCAGACTCCTATTTACATTAGAATGCAGCCATTGTTGCAGATGGTGAGGACAAGTTGAATGTGGAGACATTTTATTAGCAATGTGTTCAGATAATCTTACAAAGCAAATAGTCCTATTTTAATTAGAACTTATTGTGAGCAGAATTTTAGCAGGTTTTCTCACCATCTCAACTGAAAGCAGAGAGAATAATTCTCAGCACCTGTCATTCCACCCTTATACTGAAGTGAAGGTGTCAAAGATAAAGAGTTGCAGATGGACCAGCTCAACATGTAAAATCTGTAGGTTGTTAAATATCACAAGGCAATGACAATTCTATCATATATTTAAAATAAATCTACAGACAATTTAATCATTGACATGGTTGAACTGGATTGGTGGAGCAACATAGATAATCATTTTGAACAATCGGAAAGAAAATTTGAGGAATAAAGAGAACTAAAAATATGAAATGTTTGAGCTATATAATTACACAAATATGGCAATGTTCAACACCAAAGAATAACAAACGTTAACTTGAAGTGGTTTGATGTGAAATTACCTTGACTACTAAAGATTTTGGAATGATGTAAAATTAAAGGCCTGACCACATTTGAACGACTTGAAACAATTATCTTTAAGATTTTAGGACACTCAGTCAATCTTAGAGCTTTTAGTTTGTTCTGTTTTCCTGTTCTGGGTTCTCCCTGCACTATACAACCTCCTTAGTTAAGAAGGTGAGAATATGACAAGCTTCCAGACTTCGAACTGCCAAATTCCTTCTTGGAGCCAGAAGTTGGAAGGTATGTAAGGGAAGCCCAGACAAGCTCGTCTTCAAATATCCTGCCTATTCCTGTGGGTAGAGGATGTGCCCCAACTTATCATCATTGCCTGGCAGCACAGATGTGATTTGGAATTCAGCCTAGGGGTGGGAGAGTGTTAAGATTCAAAAGTGCAAACCACTGTCTTACTACTGCCTTTGATTTTTGTTCCCTTTCTTGTGCAGTCGATCAAAGAAAATTGTATTTATTGATCCCAAAAGGGCAAAATGTGGATTTTTGTTCATTTCTCATGTAATAACTTGGTTCATACTTGTGGCAAGAGTTTAGAATTCCTATTTTTCTTTTGTTGCCGTTAAATACGGTTAACACAAAAGCAGAGACACAGCTTAACAACAGTCAAGCCATTTTACTCTCTCACATCAGAAACAACATGGAATTTACACAGTAGTGTAGAAAATTGGGAGTAGGCAAATCCCCTTTAATGTGGCGCATTCACTATGAATAACATTTTAATTTATTTTTGTGACACACAGCTCTTTGTACAGCAATGGTGTGGCTGCTCTGTCTGCCATTTTGGAACTAAATGTTTGAAGAAGAATAAAAACACATTTAAATACTTATTTAACTTTACATAAATCTGTGTTGTTCAAGGTAATATTATAAATATCTCCTTCTGTTGACATTAGGGTTGATGCAAATTGTGCAAGTAAATTGTTGTCTTGATCTGAATATAATGGAAGGATGATACATTTGAGTCTTTCTGTGTTTTCATGATTTTAATTTTAAACTGCTTTCAGGCAATGTTTGGAGACAGTAATGTTTTTATTTTAGTCACAAGAGAGTAAATTAGATTCTTATGATCAGCTTGGCACACTTCCCTATTGCATTTCTGTTAGGCCTCTTTGAACCATCACTAATTCCCTGTCTCTTCATTATAACACATCCTTGAAAACAACTTATCTGAAACATGCCAAACCAAGCTGCATGCTTTAGTAAATCATAAGAACATAAGAAATAGGAACAGGAATAGGCCATCTAGCTCCTCGAGCCTACCCTGCCATTCAATAAGATCATGGCTGATCTGAAAGTGGTTCAGTTACACTTACCCGCCTGCTCCCCATAACCCTTAATTCCCTTATTGATCAGAAATCTATCTACCTGTGACTTAAACATATTCAATGAAGTAGCCTCCACTGCTTCAATGGGCAGAGAATTCTAGAGACTCACTACCCTCTGAGAGAAGAAGTTTGTCCTCAGCTCTGTTCTAAACTGACTCCCCCTTATTTTGAGGCTGTGCCCTCTAGTTCTTGTTTCCTTTCTAAGTGGAAAGAATCTCTCTGCCTCCATCCTATCTAGCCCCTTCATTATCTTAGATGTCTCTATAAGATCATCCCTCAGCCTTCTAAACTCCAACAAGTACAGGCCCAATCTCCTCAATCTCTCCTCATAAGTTAATCCCCTCATCTCCGGTATCAACCTGGTGAACCTTCTCTGCACTCCCTCCAAGGCCAATATATCCTTTCGCAAATAAGTGGACCAAAATTGCACATAGTACTCTAGTTGCGGTCTCACCAGTACCTTGTACAACTGCAGCAAGACCTCCCTGCTTTTATATTCCATCCCCTTCGTGATAAAGGTCAACATTCCATTCGCCTTCTTGATCACTTGCTGCACCTGCAGACTGAGTTTTTGTGACTTATGCACAAGGACCCCCAGGTCCCTCTGCACAGTAGCATGTTGTAATTTTTCACCATTTAAATAATAGTCCATTTTACTATTATTCCTTCCAAAGTGGATAACCTTACACTTGCCAACGTTATACTCCATCTGCCAGATCCTTGCCTGCTCACTCAGCCTATCCAAATCTCTCTGCAGACTTTCTGCATCCTCCACGCAATTCGCTTTCCTACTCATCTTTGTGTCAACAGCAAACTTTGTTACCCTACACGGTCCCAAATCAAACAGTATTATTTTCGTATAATTGCTTTTCATAACAATGGTGTAAATTTCCTCAAGGATTTTCCCACTCTGTTGTAGTAACTTAAGCAAAAATGCTGTTTATGCTGGGAAATTGGGAGAAGTCCAAGAATATTAACCTCCTCAGTATTCCAAGATACTATATCAAGCTGGAAGGTGGAATAAAGTTAAGGGACATAATTAAGCACAAAACGTGGTATATTTTAAAGGTGCTTTTGAAAGTTTGGAGATAGCCAGCAAGGCAAAGGATTTAAGAAAGGAATTCCACTCAGAAAAGGATATAGTGGCTGAAGTTTCTGATACAAATGGTGAGCTGGAGGTGGGGGAGGGGTGGTGCGGGAAGAGAGAGAGAGAGAGAAGGATGCACAGTGCATCAGAACTAGAAAAGTTGAGGATGCATGCTGGCAATGAGACTAAAGATTTCTGCAGAAGTGGGTACAGTAAGGAGTAACACCACAGAGAGATTTGAAGATGAGGACAATCTTGGAGTTAATATCCTGAAGAACGAAACCAGAAGTGGGGTGATGAGTATATGAAAGTTGGTGGTGAATAGAGTATAGGCAAAGGAATTCTGGATGAGTTAGATTTTACATAGGGGAGACTGCAGGAGACCTGCAAAATGTCATGTGATGACAATGATATGGGCAAGGGTTTAAGCAGCAGTGGGGCTGTGGATGAGGAGGGGGATGGTGTGGAACATGGATTGATATTCTGAAAATGGAATTTAATGATCTTGGCAATGAATGGTTTGGAGATTCAAAGCTCAGCTCATGCGAATCAGCACAGTTCATTGCCAGGTTAATGTCTGGTAGGTGACTCTACTATAGATGGCACAGTGGTTAGTATTGCTGCCCCACAGTGCCAAGGACCTTGGTTCAATTCTGATCTTGGTTGACTGCCTGTGTGGATTTTGCATGTGACTGTGTGGGTTTCCTCTGGGTGCGTCGGTTTCCTCCCACTGTCCAAAGATGTGTAGGCTCAGTGGACTGGCCATGATAAATACACGGGACTACGTGGATAGGGTGGTGGGGTGAGCCTGGATGCGATGATCTTTCAGAAAGTCGGTGCAGACTTGATGCACTGAATGGCCTCCTTCTGAATTGCAATGATTCTATGATTCTATGAACTCCCACATCCTCTTATACCATTAATTCCAAAGTCCAGCCTAACCCCATTCAAGAGGAGAAAATGGTTAAGGTTCACATGTCAGTGCACTTTTGCATTCTTTTGAAAGTTTATTATGCCATTGATAACTTATAAATATCAGAACCCACGCTCCCTTGAAGTTAAATCAATGCTTCAAAACTCCATTCCCTTGCTTTTTGAACTGCCTTTACCCTGGTGATCACTCAGGGGAGTATGTTCTCATTTGTACAGATGCTCAGTCCCACCCGTGGTTACCTTGCAAATTGCTACCCTTGTCCTCAAACACAATTTTTACAGCGCTCAAATCAAAATTGTGACAATGGCTGACACTAACCATTCTCTATTTTCATTGTAACAGTATCATTTAGGTGGCAAAATGTGTCTTTTCTGAGCTAAAGTAGCACACTGCATTAGTCTTTAGCTTTGGTAGTCACTCTTCTCAAGCTCTGTATTCGCAATTTGCAGCTTATTTTCCTCTCCAACCATTCTCTGTGCCTGAATTCCATCAGTTTTTCACTTCCTGCCCTTCTTGGGTGTCTTGGATTTTGTATTTGCTCTCGTACGCTCTCCAGCTTTTCTTGCAGTTTGTTACGCTCGCCATTAAATTCTCTGACTGTGATATAGGACCAAATTTTCCTAGATCATAAGAGACTGGATATATGACTGAAGATGTGCATTGGAACCCTGTCTTGATGTATGGATCTCCATAAGAATATCCTGGGAAGTCTCAACTTCCAGTTCTCTGACACCATCCACAGTTGTCTCTAACTCTGTGTTAGTGTCAGAGGCCTTGGACAGTTCCACAGGGCTTATCTGGATAGTTACCCAGAAAATATTAGGCAAATTAAAACTTAGTCTAACGCTTGGGTAACTATACAACTAGCCCACAATTACTTCTCCATCAGATACTCTAACTACAACCCTTACACCACACCCCACACCTGCCCCACCCTCCGATAAACCCATCAACCAACTACCGCCCGACATGGCCTGACTACCTCTTCTGACCTGCCCCAACAACCCTCCTGACCACCCGTCTGCTCTTCTGAACCAACTTGACAACCCTTCTGTGGTAGCATGGCCCCTTTAAGGGAGAATTCCCTGATGGCTGAACCCAGTGGAGAATCAAGGTTGGAAACTGAGTCAATTGGGTGCAAAGGCACAAATCCTGGGTCAGGGAGGAGTGTTGTATAGACGCGTAGTTAATTCGGTCTGATCTTTCATTGTAAATACCTATTTATCATTGGCAATAAATCCTTTGTTACTTTGACTCATATCGAGTCTCCCTTGTTTTAGTACACAGGTGACGAGGAAAAACTCTTGAAGTCTTTGTGAATCACATTGTGCAGTTAGAAGAACAGGAGATTTTAGTGTCAAAAATATGAAAAACAAGATTTATGCACATTAAAATGCCTTTCATTGGAAAGTTTGAACCATTTGACTGTCAGCAAAACTGACGACAGTATATTGAACGGCTGCATTATTTCTTTGCAGCAAATGAAATAACAGCTGAAGAAAAGTGATAGGTTATTCTTCTCACAGCCTGTGGCCCACAAAATTACAGTTTTATGAGAAGTATAACAGCACCTGATTCTCCAGACACAAGTCTTATGACCAGATAGTTGAGTTGGTAAAAAATCATTTCAAGCTTGACCTTCAACCATTATGTTGTGATGCAAATTTCATTCAGCAGTCCAGGGCCAAGGGAGACAGTCTCAGGCTTCGTAGCCAGATAGAGAGGGCTAGCAGAGCACTGTGAATTTAGCCTGGCTTCAGGTGAAAAGATAAGAGACTGTTTGGTCTGTGGTATAAACAGCCTAATCGTACGGAAGAAGTTACTGGCTGAGACCAAAATCTCTGCAGAAAAAGTTGTGTAATTGGCCCAAGGCTCTGAATGTGCTAAAAAGGGCATAAACAAGTTGCAAGGCATGCCAAACTAGGTGAACAATTTATGGCGGGAACAGCCTGAGTGAGGGCAGCAGAGCCTGAAAAAGGGAACAAAGCAATGAGGACAGAAGCTTGTTTTCAATGTGGGGGACAGCACTTCCAGGAAGCCTACTGATGCAGAAATTATGGGCTGTATTTTACCATTTTGATTCTAAGCGCTGGGTGGACTTGAAACTGGAAGTGTTTCAGATCTGACTTTTTAGACCCGTTCTCAGGCGCTCCAAACACTCTGCCTGCAAGAATATCAGCAATTCCAAATCGCGCTGCAGAAGCCTGTGGGCGGAATTTAATGAGGCCGAAACCCTGCAGCTCCGATCGGTGCCTCCAACTGTGCTTGTGCAGAAAAAAAAGAAAGAATGCAGCTCCTCTGCCACGTCGCTCCAGGGCCGGATAATGCACCCCCCCCTGCTCAACTCCTACGGACATTTCCTCACTTCCACAACATTACTGACTCCCTTATCCTCCTGCCACCTAGACCGCTCATGGGCACCTTCCCACCAATCTCAGGCAGAGTGGCAGCAGACCTCACTTCCCTCTCACTAATCTCAGGCAAAGTGGCAGTGGATGCCACCCCCCCCCCCCCCCCCCCTCCTCCCCTGCCACCCTCTCACTGATCTCAGGCAGACTGGCAGAGGACCTTCCTTCCCCCTCACTGATCACAGGCAGAGAGGCATTGGACCCCCCTTTCCCCCCCACATCAATTTCAAGCAGAGAGCCGTTGGACTTACCACACCCCTACCCCCACCGATCTCAAGCAGAGTCCCATTGGACACTAGGCACTTACCTCCTCACTAACCGGAATGCCCGAATTGGACTTTTGTGAAACATGTCTGTTTCACACCGATTCTAGGTGGGCAAACACAGTGGTAAAGGGGGAAGTACCAGTAAGGTTGGGCATGCATTAAGTCAATCTAAATGCATGCAACTCACCGAAAATGGGTGCAACTTGATGGTAAAATCAGGCCCTATATATGTTTCAGGGGCAACAAAAAGGATCATTTACAAGCATAGTACAGAATGAAGCAGTCAGAACAACAAAAAAACTCCTTTAAAAGAACTGGATGAGGAGGCTGACAAGGGACTTGAATCATTTACCCTAAACCAGGTCCAACTAATTAAAATGGCCCCTATAGAGATAGCCTTAATGTTAAATGGCAGATCTCTCAAAATGGAAGTCGACACAAGGATTGTGGCTACAGTCATAAGGAGCAAGTATATTGTTACCTTCAAAAAGGCCGCCGCCAATAGAGATTGATTGAGTCTGGAACTATATTGTAAACATACACAGGATACACACTACAAACCTTAACGGCAGCAACAATCCTACAAGAATCTAATGACACAGCTTCCTGTCTTGGTAATTAAAGGTCATAGACCTTGTTTAGTGGGCCATGATTGGCTGAATAGGTAAAATTAAGTTGGTTGGAAATATTAAACGTGCGGGATGGAGGTTTCATGTGTAAATGTTCTGATGTCTTCCAAAATAAACTCAGATGTATAAGCGGAGCTAAAGCCAAAACTTATCTGAATCAGAATGCAGCATCCCATAAATGTTTTGGCTCACTCAGCATACTACGCACTTCATCATAAGGTTGAAGTTGAGCTCAGAAGACTGAAAGATTTAGGTTTTATAAAACCATACGATTCTCCAAATGGGCTGCACTCATAGTCTCTATGCTCAAACTGAATCATACTATAAGATTTTGTGGGAATTATAAATTAACAGTCAATTGAACATAAGGTTATAAGAACATCAGAAGTAGGAGCAGGAGTAGGCAATTCAGCTCTCGAGCCAGGTCTGATATTCAATACGATCATGGCTGATCTTATCTCAGCCTCAACTCCACTTTCCTGCCTGTTTTCCATAACCCTTCAACCTTTTACTAATTGAAAATCTGTCCTTCTCTTCAAATTTACTCAATGTCCTGGCATCCACCGCATTCTGGGGTGGAGAATTTTGCAGATTCTTTGTGAGAAGTAGTTTTTCCTCATCTCTGTTTTAAATCTGTTACCCCTTATCCTTAAACTATTACTTGTTGTTTTAGATTGCCCCATAAGAGGAAGCATCTGCTTTATGTCTACTTTATCAATACCTTTTATCATCTTATATACCTCAATTAGATCTCCTCTCATTCTAATCTCTAGATGGTATAGGCCTAATCTGCACAATCTCTCTTCATTACACAAACCTCTGGAATCAATCTGGTGAAACTCCTCTGAATTGCCTCTAATGCCATTACGTCCTTCCTCAAATAAAGGGACCAAAACTGTATACAGTAATCCTGGCGTGTCTCACCAATACCTTGTATAGTTGCACGAACATTTCCTTGCTTTTGTACTCTATTCTTTTAGCTATAAATACCAAAATTCCATTTTCTTTCCTTATTACCTGCTGTACCTGAATAACAGTTTTCTGCAACTCATACAAGAGGACAACCCGATTCCTCTGCCCTGAAGTGTCCCAAATTCTCTCTCCATTTAGATAATAAATTGCCTTTCGATTTTTCGACCAAAATAGATAACCTCACACTTATCCACATTAAACTCCATCCTCTACATTTTGACCCACTCCCTTAATCTATCTATATTCATTTGTAAATTTCTTATTTTCCCATTGCAACTTACTATGCCTATTTTACTGTCATTGGCGAACTTGGCTATAGTAGCTTCTATCCCTGTATCCAAGTCACTAATATAGACTGTACGTAGTTGAGGCCCCGAGGACCGAAACCTGTGGTACCCCACTAGTTAAATTTTGCCAGCCAGTAAAATACCCATTTATTCCTACTCTTTGTCTTCTGGCAGTTGGCCAGTCTTCTATCGAGCTAATAAATTACCCCTAATTCCATGTGATCCAATCTTGAGTATTGACCTCTGAGTGGCACCTTATCAATCACCTTTCTGAAGTTCAGATATACTACATCTACAGTACCCTCATTATCCACTTGACTTTTTATATCTTTGAAAGCTGTAGCAAATTAGTCAAAGGTGATTAACCTTTCATAAAACCATACTAACATACCATTCTAACTCTGATGGATCGCGTTTTGACCTTCCAAATGTGCTGGATTATTATTTCCTTAATAATGAATTCTAACAATTCCCCAACAACAGATAATATACTAATTAGTATATAATTTCCTACTTTCTGCCTCCCTCCCTTATTGAATAAGGGCGTCACATCAGTGTTTTTCCAATCCATTGGAACCTTATCCACATCCAGGGAATTTTGGAATATTATAACCAATGGATCCATATCTCTACTGTTACTTCCTACAATACTCTAGGATGTAGGTCATCAGGCCCTCAGAACTTGTCAACCTTCAATTCCAATAGATTGTTGAGTGCTTTTTCCCTAATGATGATGATTGCTCTAAATTCCTCTTTCTATTCCCTCTGCATTACCTGTTTCTATTGGGATGGTACTAGTCTCCTCCATCATGAAAACAGAGATAAAGTATTGATTTAGCATCTTTGCCATTTCTATGTTCCCTACTATTAATCTCTGATCTCACTCTCCAAGGGACCAACATTCACCTAAGCTATTCTCTTCCTTTTAATATACTTACAGAAGCTTTTTTATATTTTGTGTTAGTTTTCTTTCATAATTTAGCTTTCTCCTTTTATTACTTTTTTAGAAACCCTTTGTTGATTTTTAAAATTTTCCTAATCCTCCAGCCTGCTCCTGGTCTTTGTCTTATGTTGTCTTTAACTTCCTTGCTTAGTTGTGAATGTTTTCCCCCTTCTTCCAATCTTTCTTCCTCCCTGGAACATAGTTTAGTTGGAACGAATTGAATTTCTCCTTAAACAACCACCACTGTTCATCTTATCTTTTAGCTTTCTTGCCCAGTCTGCTAGAGCAAAGTTTGATCTTATGCCCATGGAATTATCATAGAATCATAGGATCCCTACAGTGCAGAAGAAGGCCATTTGACCCATGAAGTCACAATCCTACCCAGCCCCTTTCCTCATAGCCCCATGCATTTATCCTCCTAGTTCCCCTGACACTAAAGGGAATTTACCATGCCAATTAACCTAATGTGCACATCTTTGGACTGCGGGAGGAAACTGGAGCACTTTGTTGCTCAATGATGTTCATACATTCCAGAGGAGCTCATAAAGACAAATGGAGGAACTCATACAGACAGATACCACATTCTTAGAATTGAGGACCCTTATGCCAAACTAGCTGGGGGTTTAAAATGAACCAGATCAGACCTCAGTCACGCTTCCCAGCAGTTGGAGTTGAATGAGGACTATCAGAGATTGGTTACTATCAATGACCACGAGGCTTTATCGCAGTATACATATTTATCTTTTGGAATCTCATCAGCCTGGGCCATTTTTTAACATGCGATGGAAAGTCTATTACAAGGCATTCTGAATGTAGTACTTTATTTTGATGATTGCTAATGACAGGAGTCTTACCTAAGCTTTGGAGGATGCTGTGAGAAGATTTAAAGAAGCAGGTGTTAGGTTGAAAAGGGAGAAATGGACTTTCCAGGCAGATGAAGTTACATATTTGGGTTTTAGGGTAAATGCAAAATGTTTTCATCCTTTTGAAGATAAAGTTAAAGCCATTAGGATGTTCCACAGCCAAAAAATGTATCAGAGTTAGTCATTGCTTGGAATGGTGGATTATTATGGTAGATTTTTACAAAACGTATCTACCACCGCAGCCTTACTCCTCCAGCAGTTAAAGAGACATCAACTTTGGAGGTGGAGAGAAGAACAAAAAAAGTGTTCATAAAAATCAAGCAGTCATTGGCATTGTTGATGCACTTTCACTCAGATGCATCACCATATGAAATGAGAACAGGTTTATCCTACAGGATGCCTGACGGAATGGAAAGGCTCACTACTTTCACATCAAGAACATAATCAGATTGGAAAAAGATATTCCCAGATAGATAAAGAAAGCTTGGCGCTCATTTCTGCAGTCAAAATGTTTCATCAGTGCATTTGTGGAAAGCATTTCATAATAGTTTCAGACCACAAGTAATGGTTAGGTTATTCAGAGATGATAAGCCAGTGTTGCCAATTGCCTCTGTAAGGGTACGCTCTCTTGTTAGCAGTGTACAGGTATATGTTTTAGCATCACTCTAAGACACAAATTTAAAATATGGATGTATTCAGCTGATTGCCCTTTCCACAGACAGTAGCATCACCACCGGTCACACAAGAGATTGTGCTGGTGCTGCACCTCATAGGGACTTTGCCAGTCTGAGCTAAGCACATAAAGATGTGGACAGAAAGGGACCCAGTGTTATTGAAGTTAAGATGCTGATGCAAGGGTGGTGATATGATAAGTCAGAGTTGCTTAAACCCTATCAACATAGAAGGAATTAACCTGTGACAGTGGGTTGTTATTGTGGGAGGCTATGGTTATAGTTCCACTCCAAGGAAGATGATTTTTGTTACAAGAATTGCATATCTCACTTTTGGGACAAAGCAGAATGAAAACACTAACCAGAAGCTATGTTTGGTGACTGGGCATCAATAAAGAAATCAAAAGAATGGTTAGTCAATGCCCCAGTTGGGAAGCCCATTAGGCCTTGCCACTGCCAGCAAAATGCATCTTGGGAGTGACCAGATAGACCCTGAACAAGAATACATATTGACTTTGCAGGTTTTGGGTTAAATGTTTCTTATATTAGTAGATGCATACTTGTTTGGATGTTCAGTTGATGAAATCCACAACAGCAACTGCCAGCATTGACAAATTGCGGAAAACTTCTGCCATTCATTGCGTCCAGAGGTCTTAGTGTCAAACAATAGCGCATCATTCACAGTGGAGGAGTTTCAAAAATTTGTCAAATCAAATGGTATTTGCCATGTTAGGTCAGCACCGTTCCACCCAGCATCAAATGGGTTAGTGGAATGTGTTGTACAAACATTCAGATTGTCAATAAAGAAACAAGTCAATAGGCCTCTAACTCTATGTATAGTTTTTTGTTGTCTTATAACACCATGTCAAATGTGACCACTGGAGTCATGCCAGCCAAGCCACTGATGCGATTCCACTTAAGGACACGGTTGGATGTGATATTCCCAGATTTGGCGGGGAGCGTGAAGGCTCAGCAAGCCTTCCAAGAAGAAAATCATGACTCAAGAATAAATGACAGGGAAGTTGAGAGTTTAGTCATGGTCAAAAACTTTGTAACAGGACCAGCATGGTAAAATTGTGGGAAGAATAGGGCTGGTCGCCAAAATCATGGAGATACAAGGTAGTCATGTCAATAAACATGTTGACCATCGGAGGAGGACAGCAGTGCCCGATAGAAGGGATCAACAGGGGATACCTGCAGTAAATTCTAATTCACCAGAATTGGTTACAGGGATCCTGGTTGTAAATCTGGAACTGGAACAACTAGTGGTTTCTCTAACTGTCACAGCAGCTGCAGAGGAGGATAAAATCATTGAATCCCTACAATACAGAAGGAGGCCATTTGGCCCATCGAGTCTGTACCAACCACAATCCCACATTGGCCCTATTTCTGTAACCCTCATTTCCCTTCTAATCCCCCTGTCACTCAGTCAATTTAGCTCTGCCAATCAACTTAACCTACACATCTTTGGTCTGTGGGAGGAAACCAGAGCACCCATAGGAAACCCACACAGACTGAGGGAGAAAATGTAAATTTCATACAGACAGTGACCCGAGGCTGGAATTGAACCTGGGCCCCTGATGCTGTGAGGCAGCAGGACAAACCACTGCACCACCATGCCACCCATCTTGACCCACATTGATGCGTTTGTCTTTCACATCCATCCAACCTGATTCTTCATTTTCAGAAGAGCTTAGTGCAGAATTGAAGTGTTCTTACCAGGGTCCAGAAGTCCTCGGATTGACTAAACTTATAATGAATTTCCTGGTGTATTCCTGATGCCTTTTGTAATATGTTTGCTTATGCTAATGATGTTCATTTTGTTTTGTCCATAAGTGAATTTAGGAGTTGGGGGGAAGGAGTGAGATAGCGTGGCCCCTTTAAGGGGGCATTCTCTGAAGGCCATACGATCAGGCTGGACGCTATGGAGTGTTGAGATGGGAAGCTGAACCAATAGGGCACAAGGGTCGGGGAGGGTCCACAATTGGAACCAGGGAGGAGGTTTACATCATTACATAGTTAATTCTGTCTGGCCCTTAATTATTAAAACTTATTAATTGTTGGCAATAAATCCTTTGTTACTTAGAGCCACACCGAGTTGCAGTTTCCAACCATCAAATTACACCTTCAATCCCTCCCGTCATACACCCCCAACCCGACTACTCTTCTGACTAAACCTCACTACCCCCGACCTGTCTGCACCTCTCAAGCACTCCAGGCCCACACAATTATCTCCTCCAATGTGTGTACCAATTCACTCACCTCATCTACCTACCACTTCATTCACCTGAGTAATCTACCTATTTACTCACCTTATGTACTCTACCAACTACCTACCTTAATCACCTCATCCAATTGTTCCACTTATCCAGCTTTCCCATCTACCCACTTACCCACCTGTGCACTCACCCACTTACCCACCTGCCCCATGTCATGCACGTTACCCACCTCAACCACCTACCTAATTACCCACCTAAGCATTTGGCTACCTATCCTCATTACCTGTTCTTCCACTCACCCATTCACTTGTTCATTCAGGACCATACTGACTTGACATTTAAACTTCCCAAACAGCAGCAGGTGCTACAAAAGGGGGGAGTCCCGATACTCAACCCTGTTTTAGTGACGTTGCCTGAATGATGTTAAACTACATATTTCTATGAGAGCAGGGTCCTGGAAAACAATGGGCAGCAGCACTGAGTTGGGAGAATTTTCAAGCACAGCACTAACTGATGATCATTGCCATTGTTTGGAGAATCTGGGCCATGGTGTGTAACTTCACCTGGAGTTCACTAGTCTCTAGACTCAGCGTTGTTATTCTCTCCTTTTTCCGGTTCTTCTATTTGAGGCATGTTCTGTTAAAGTTTTAAAGCTGAGATTCAGATCTCTCTCTTGGATGTCTCCTCTTTTAGCTATACAGCTAGCAGTTTCTCTCCCATTTCCTCTTTTTCAGCTTGCTAGCTTATGTCTAGTTCAGTATTTAGCCTGTCCAGGGCACCGCTTTTATTCATTGGTTCTAACTTTTCATCTTGGAATGAGATATGTTTCTGCTTGAACTTTCCAAATTAGTTTTCCCTTTCTGTCAAGAACTCTTCATGCCTTTCAATGTTGACCTTGAGAATTTCAATATCTGATTGCAACCCATTCATTTGATTTTGCACATTGATTACATAGAACATAACAGCGCAGTACAGGCCCTTTGGCCCTTGATGTTGCACTGACCTGTGAAACCAATCTAAAGCCCATTTAACCTACACTATTCCAATATCATCCATATGTTTATCCAATGACGATTTAAATGCCCTTAATGTGGGTGAGTCCACTACTGTTGCAGGCAAGGCATTCCACACCCTTACTACCCTCTGAGTAAAGAACCTACATCTGACATCTGTCCTATATCTATCACCTCTCAATTTAAAGCTATGCCCCTTGTGCTAGCCATCACTATCCAAGGAAAAAGGCTCTCACTCTCCACCCTATCTAATCCTCTGATCATCTTATATGCTTCTATTAAGTCACCTCTTAACCTTCTCTCTCACGAAAACAGCCTCAAGTCCCTCAGCCTTTCCTCATAAGACCTTCCCACCATACCAGGCAATATCCTGGTAAATGTCTTCTGCACCCTTTCCAATGCTTCCACATCCTTCCTATAATGCGGTAACCAGAACTGTACGCAATACTCCAAGTGTGGCCACACCAGAGTTTTGTACAGCTGCAACATGATCTCATGGCTCCGAAACTCAATCCTGCTACCAATAAAAGCTAACACACCATACGCCTTCTTAACAACACTATCAACCTGGGTGCCAACTTTCAGGGATCTATGCACATGGACACTGAGATCTCTTTGCTCATCCACACCACCAAGTATCTTACCATTAGCCCAGTGCTCTGTATTCCTGTTACTCCTTCTAAAGTGAAAGTGATTATCTCTCACAATAATAGGACTTATTCAATCTGTAGTCTCTGTGATTCTGGGGGTCATTTTCTTGTCTCCCATTTCATGGAGCTCTGTTTCGAACTTTCCTTTTAGTTCTATTTTGTATTTTACGTGGGGGAGTGGTGGGAGGGGATGGTGGGATGGGGGATGTGGGTGAATCATTGGCTTATTCTCTGGATCAATAGTGCTGTGATACTCAAAATCGTCAAAATGTCCAATCCTCTCATCAAAAAACGGCATAGATTGGACAAGATCTTTCTTGTTTCTGATTGGAGGATGTTTTTCAATGAGCGTACTGCCTTCACCCTTTACCAATGCCATCTTCATCTCACCTTCATAACTGCCTAAACCCAGGTTAGCAAGACCTTCAGTTTTAATGATGTAGCACAAAGAGTTAACATAGTTTCCCTTGTGTCCCTCTGATTAGGGTCGTTATTGGCTGTGGAATTTCAGTTCTACCATACACTATCAGCATGAGTTGCTTTCAGAGCAACTTTTCTTGGGTAACATTTTCTTTCAGATTTTCAGGAAAGATCTTCTAGTATAACCTGAACAGGATGAAGATACTCTGTGCTTTAGTATCAAGTTTCAGCTTCATGTTTATGTTTGTCGGCTTATTTCCCAACCACTTCCTGATATGAATGGTTGTGAGAGAGGGAATTTGTATCTCCTGGCCTTCTCACCACCTCTCATTGCCCCTGAAATCTCTATTTACAGAGCCAGTGGAGGCATGGATGGCTTGACTGCTCTTGGGCCTAGTGAGGCACTTAAATGGCCAATTAAGGCTGCATCATTGCCTTATCCTGTACACTGCTGCTATTTTACCCATGACAAGAGGAAGTCCATGCCCTGTGTGAGACCCAAAGGTAAGGTGGTGTCAGACTTCCTTTGAGGGTCCCCTGTGCCTAACGAAGGCACCCTCACCACGATCATAGTTCCTCCCTTACCCCATTTGACCCTTACCGCTGGTCTCTCAAACTTAGCCTCAAATTTCCTCACACCACAACACCTCCTCCTTCACCCACTCTCCCCCACAGCCTGGGGCGTACATGGGCTTACCTGGACCTGATAACCTTGGGCACCAATCTTCAGACTCCTTGGTGCAGATTTGAGGGGGAGGGGGTGCCCCCAAGGATGTATGGCTAGTCCCTCTTGAACGTTCCCAGATAAGTGTTTGTGTGGCAATTGTCAGAAGTGTTAACTTCCCCTGTACAATTGCATTACACTAGGAATCATCTGACAAAGCAATTTAAATCGCTAACTTTGGATGATTCTGCCAGGGTTATGCTAATAGTTGTTCAGAAAAAGTCAGTGAAAATTAAAGATCTTCTAACTTTAGCATAACTATTTTAAACACCAAGACTAATCCATGCATGGGACACCCCCCCACACTCCTGTTCCCCATGTGATTCCCCAAACCCTCTGACTAAACCACCCTCAACATGGCATCCCCCTATCCCTTGATACCGCACCCCCCACCCCGCCGGATTCCTCCCATCTTCTGACCCTCAACCAGCACGGGACTCCGGGATTCTCCTCCACAATCTTTGGGTGCGACTCTTATCACTGACCAGACATCCCAACCTAACTGGGCCCTCACAACCCAATCCCTGACATGGTTGGACCCCATCTCTATCACAGCCCCTTGACGTGGCTGGGTCACCCTTGGCCTGAACTGACTTGGCTGTCCTGCCCAATGTTCAATTGCTCCACCACTCCTGATGTCCTATACCCCATTCCTGCACCCCCCCTCCCCCAACAATGTCCAATTCCGTCACCAGTGTACGAAACCCACACTTAGGTCTGAGCTCCCCCCTAATGTTTGATCTCCCCAAAACCTATCCACTTACCACAGGCACCTTCCCTTCTCCCTAATCTGTAATTTTCAATCAGATGTTATGCTTATATGTTTTGCAGCAGCTAGTCCATTAAAAAAGAGGATGTGTTCTCCTTCATTCTGACTCTCTTAGACCGGAAGCTGGGCTTCAGGGCCAGCTGTGAGGCTTGGATCCTGCCCAGCCTGACTCAAGAAGGTTGGGGAAGGCGTTTGGTTCAGTTAAGTAGGAATGGAGTGCAATCCGATGCTAGGTACCATTCTAAAGAAGTAGCAGCCCCATCCCTTCCTTTGGGACAGCATTTAATCCCAGCAGTGGCCACCTCCTGAGTCTGGTGCTGCCGACTAATCTCTAAGGTGTGACTTTCTTCCCACGTGAGGCAGAAATCTTGTGCTTAACATATTTATGCTGTTTCTAGTCTTAAATTACTGCAGGTAAGCCAGCTATTTGGTTTGGTAATCAGGTAGTCAGTTCGGTAGCTGATTTGGTAGTCAGTGTCTTCCTCTGACTACTTATGGCTTCATGTACCGGAATTTACCACCTCACCCACCTGAGGCTCATAAGATCCCACACCAGGCCAATGGAGAATGCCATCCTGCGAGCTTTACTGCTCCGATTCTGGGGCAGGCGTGCCAGTAAAATTCTAGCCATGTTCTCTCATAGTATCAACAGTCTGAGATATTGTGAACTTGTCCTGTTCAATTAGAGCTTTTAGTACATCAGGGTGTGAGAGCCACAGATGAGCTGATCTATCAGCCTCTCATCCATTTCTTTGAATTTGCATTTGCTGGCTACATTTCTCAATCTTAATAAGAAATTGTTAACAGCTTCACTAGGTTTCTGCTCCAGGCTTTGAAATTTAAATTAGTGGATCTGATGTTTGACTTTGGCTAGAGATGTGTGCTGAACTTCTCAAACAATTTTGTCTTGATTTTTACAGTCGGCCTCATTGATCTTCCATCTATTAAGTATTGTGGGTGGGATTTTACGGCCTCAATCATCTTGAGACTGTAAAATCCCACCTGAGGTCAATGGATCTTTCCATGGACCACCCCTCACCCGTTCTGATTCCCATGGTGGACAGAATGGTAAAATTCCAGCCATTGTATACTTTATCTTTTGCTTATAAAAGAACCATTTACTCTTTGCCAGTGTATTTTAGAAAGCTACTAAATATCAGTTTGCTCTTTTTAAAAAAATACTTCTCAAATGGTTGTATGACATCATTAGCCTCCCAACTTCTCCTGAGCTGGAGTTCTGCTAAGGTGGTGGCCATTTTGTTTTCCCACAATGCTTTCTATTTTTTTTTGCTCTGTCTTATTTAGCTTGAAATCCATTTAAAATGTTTGGATTCCATTCCCAGATGCCCATTGCCACTGTGTAATATTATATTAGAAGTTTAAATAGTCACAATTTCAGGTTCAAATGCTGGAGCTTCATGAAGCATATTTCTCAGATCACACCATGTGCTTTGGACTGATGTGTTGTTTGTTTGATACACAAACCGTAGTGCAATAGTGACTGAAGTGGTACTGTAGATACTTATTCATATCTATGCATGAACATATAAGATGGGATTTTCAATGCAATCTGCCTCATGTTTTGTGGTGGAGGAGACACTATTGACCAGTAGTGAGATCTTCTGGTCCTGCCATGTCAACAGGTTTCCCATTGAATGCACCCCTCACTGCCGAGATGGGACTGGAAAATCCCACTAGTGTGAATGGCCGTAAAGTTCCGACCATAGCCTAAATCATTTGGGAATAATGTAACAAAATAACATGAGATTGCCTGAGTTGGACACAGCAGAGCATATAACACAAAAAAACCTAAGTGCTGGTCCAAATGCAATGAAATTAAATAACTGAGGTGATACACAGCCAATGTTCAATGGATTTCTCAAGTTAAAATTTGACACATATCCAATGGCAGTGGAACAACGAGAATGTTTTGTGAAGGGTTCAGAGTTTTGAGCAATTTTAAAATAAACAGAGGGAACAAATTACATTGTTATCCTGATGTAGCAGAAAGCATCTGTTAATTAAATAATACAATTTAAAATGTATTAAAATCTGGCAAGAAATGAAATGATCCACTGCCAAAAATCCAATTTTTGTTTACTTTTAACTTGAAGTACACAGATTGTTTACTGTTCAGACCCAAGTCCCCCTTTCAACAGAAACCTGCAATAATGCTGTCATTACCTTAACTTCATTCATAAAATAATGTAGCATGGATAACACGTTTTTTCTTCCCATTCTATTAAAAGTGAATACAATTAGAATCTTAAATCAGTTTAATCTTAAAAGACTGGTGGCAGGAGCTGCTCTTCATTTGGATTCCAATGATAGAGAAAGGATATTTTGAATTTCATTATCTTTGGTCATCTGGCCAAATTTCTGACAAGTTGTTCAAAGTTGTAAGTTCAGTGCCTTTTTTACACTTATATAAAATAATACAGCTGTCCCTGCTTTTCTACCATTTTGTCTAAAGTGAAGAGGAATGGGTGGCTCATGTTTAGAACTTTGAAGCTAATACGCCAGTCAGTATAAAAGTGAACCAGAGGTACTCTTTAATAATTGTAATGTATTATCAAGGAATGAATAAAACAATGTGCTGGCACAGAGCAGTGAATTAGAGAAGTTCGGTGAAATTTTATGACCTCATGGTGCCCATTTTTCAGCGGAAAAAGTCATAAAATCAAGAAAATTATTTTTTGCATCCATTCCCATTTTACCAGAAAAAAATTGGCACAATCAGGACCCGCCCAAAATGGGCAAAATGTCAATTTGCATTTTTTTGCATTCATCACAATGTTGAGCTTCACTCCCAATTGTCCCAGCTCACCTGCGTAACGACCTTGTTCGCTGTAGCTGCAACCGATAAGGAAAACACCTCCTCTATAAAAATTGGCTTCAGGCACGGAAATAGTGAGGGGAGCAAGGAAGTAGGTCTCTCGTTTCAAATGGCTCTGTATTGCTGAGAACGGTTTGCTTTGTGGCGGCCATGTTGCGTTTCGGGTTTGGGGAGTCTCCGAGTGTATGGGCAGAGGTGGGGTGGGGGGACGGTTTTTGTTGGTCATGGGATCTGACTTTGGCCCCTCAGCACGGACCCAGAGTCTGAGCACTGACCTCGGGTCTCAGCGTGACTCTGGGTCCTAGTGCTAGCAGCATCAATCAACGTTGGTGGTGGGGGATGGACTGGAAATTCTCTGAAGTGCAGTGCTGTAGCCTCAGGACTTGTCAAGCAACACTGCCTGGAGCCACTACTGCATGGGTTCTGGGTGTGTGTGTGTGTGTGTGTGTGTATATGGGCAGGGGGGTGGGGTGGGGTGGTTGTGTTGCCATTCTGGGAGGCTGTTGGGGGCATGTGAGGAGTGTGTATTGCTGGGGTCTGGAGACGAAATGTAGGGAGTGTGCATTGCTGGGGGGAGTTAGAAGGTGTAGCCACAGCTGCAGTTTCCTGGGTGGAGGGCCTTGGCATGGGCTTGAGCTCTTCCTCTTCCCTTGGGATTCCTCTGGGCCCCTGGGTCACTCCATGAGATGTCGCTGATTCTGCATTAAGCTCCAGAGCAAAGAACAAAAAGAGATTGTTCTCCAGGGCAGTGTACTGGTGGCTGGGGAGTCTTTAACTTGCGATTTACTTTATTTCTTCTGTGTATTGCTGATTCGCGGGGTTTTTATTTGTTTTCGCTTTCCGTAGCGGGAGCTAGGCGCGGGGGCAGTCGGGTAGGGAGCACGGGAGTACAAAAAGAAGGCCGCAATAGACAGCGGGCAGCGTCAGGAGCGGGTAGCGGAGTGAGGAGGGTGCAGAGTGGGTGCTGCAACGGCTTTGGCTCACAGGGCTTAGGCGAGAGCAGGCTTAGGCAAGGTGAGTTACTAGTCCAATTTTTCCTGTTTTCCATTTGTGTCCATAATTCTAAGGGTGGTCAAATAAATGGCAGGGTCCTTGGGGAGACGTGTCAGCTGGCCCTGCCAATCCTGGAGCACCACCTGCCTTTTTGTCATGGTGGGCAAGACCTTACCTGACCTCCCTACAGTTATTTTCCTCTCCTCCCAACAATGACATCAACTAAGGCTACGAGCATGAAACCATTGAAACTATGAGTGGCAGAAATCATGTTTAAATAAAAAGCCTTTCTTAAATGGACACTAATGTCACACCATTTATCAGTCCAAGTCTGAATATCATTCAGGTTTGTTGCATTTGGACGCAGACTGCTTCAGTATATGAGGATTTGCAAGTGGCACTGAACTTTGTGCAATCATTCGCAAATATTCTCATTTCTGACTGTATGATAGAGGGAAGATCATTGACAAAACAAATGAAGGTGGTTGGGCCTAGGAACTCCTGCTGCAATATCCTACAATTGAAATATTTGACTTCCAATCAGTGCAACCATCTTCCACTGTGCTGAAAATGACTCCAACTGAAGAGTATTCCTTTGATTCCTATTGACTTCAACTTGTCCAGCAGTTGTGCTGATGAGAAATTATGGTAAATTGAGAGCTATCTATAACTTCACCAGCTAAGACATTTTGAACTTTTGAGAAAAATCTATTTTTCAAAAAAAAAACAAGAAAAGTTACTGACAAAAGATGGCTATCACCAGTCACCACCTAATAGTGTAAATTCACCACTTTTCTGGAAAGTTCATATTTATATTTGGACAGACCTGCTGAAATATACTACACGGAATTTCACACCTGGGCCATGTCAAGATCCACTTCAAAAAGGGACACTTGAATGGAAGGCATTAAAAATGCAAATTGATGAACTTTAATTAACTGTAGTTCTGTCAAGAGAATAGGAAACGATTAGATAGTCAGTGTACATTCAACTGACACTCAAATCTCTGAAGAGAAACTCAATTGCAGAGTTGCGGGTAGAGGGCTGAGGAGTAGATAAATTACTGCTGCTGAAAGATGGCAGGGACACAACAGACTGAATGTCCTCCTACTGTGCGATAACCATTTTATGATTCCGTGAGCCAATAGTCTGGTCTGACTTCCCAGAAACTTGAACACGATTATTGGAATATGTTGATAAAAGTTGCAGTCATTGTGAGGGTGGTTGTGATCAACATCTTTGTTCAAGATCAATGAGAAAGGAAAGAAGCTAAAAACACACTTGACATTTAGGGCAGCATGGTGGGGCACAATGGTTAGCACTGCTGCCTCACAGTGCAATGGACTTGGGTTCAATTCCAGTCTCAGATGACTATCTGTGTGGAGTTTGCATGTTCTCTGTGTCTGTGTGAGTTTCCTCCAAGTGCTCTAGTATCCTCCCACACTCCAAAGACGTGTGAGTTAGGTTGATTGCCCACGCTACTGTCAGGGGACTAGCAGATGAATGGGTTACAGGGGTAGAGCGTGGGTGGGGATTGTTGTTGGTGCAAACTTGATGGGCAGAATGGCGTCTTTTTGTACTGTAGGGATTCTATGATTCAAAGACATTTCAGGACTGAAACGTTTACAAAAAAAACACATAAAATTGTGACAACTGATTATAAGGTTTGTGGAAATGAAATCTGTGTCTTATGTAAGATATGCACATATACTCAGGATGTCATTTCATTGTAAAAATGCATAAGAAATGTTGAATAGAAATATTCCTTCCTACTCCATGGCTGCAGCTTTGCCAGATGTATAGCAAAATTCCTGTTGACACATATATTTAAGGATGCCCTTACATTTTTAGTAACATTATGCCGGTGGAACAGAGGCAGCTCTTAGCAAATTCCCAGACAATGTGATAATTTGGGAAGGGCGATCTTACCAAAGGAATTCCAAATCCCGAACAAGCATGAAAACAGGAAAAATTTGTGGGTTTTCTTCGGTGACTTAAAATTCGAATTTTACCCGACTTAGGCATAAAAATCTTGACAAACCAGTTTATCGCCAGCAGGGGGAGTGGGCTGGGGCCCCAAAATTGCCCAAAAGCCAGTGATAGCACCAGAGGGAGCAATTGTGCATGTGGAGATTTCTGTGCTCAGAGCACAGAAATCTGTCACTGCTTCCACTAGCTGTAGCTGGCCCTCATGGCCCATCCACCCCCACCCACTACCGCAGGACGCAATGGCTGATCACCCTCCCACCACGTGCATCAATTACTACCCCTTTGCGAGCCCAAGGGTGATCTTGCTGATTTCAGTGCCAATAGAATTGCGGGAGGCAAGAAATCGGGCATGAAACTGAATTCTTGACTCTCTCATGGATCTTACCAGCTCACCCAGCCCATCGGCTAGTGGTGTGCAATGGTAAGGTTGCCCCAGTCTAAGCCTTTGTCGATCTTTATCTTACGAAAAGTAATAAATTTGAACAGAAGCAATATACTCTGGATGCTGGAAATCTGAAATAAAAGTATAAATTACTGCAAATTCTCAATAGGTCAGGCTTCATCTCTTGGGAGAGAAATAGAATTACTGTGCTAGATCTTCAAAGCAAGGTTAGACGCCCAACGTCCGGATAGGTTCGGGATCCTGACCCTGCACCTGCACCTGAACTGTAATGTTCTTGCATTGCAATTTTAAAATGTATTAAGTTAATTTTTAAATGTGAATGCCCTCACCGGGAAGGAGGAGAGCTCAGGGCCCAACTAATGTAAACTAGCACCTCCAGGACTGGGAGCTGCTTCCCTGATGCCAGTGGCAAAGGCAGGAAGAAGCCATTTCGGGTCCTGCTGCTGCCTTGCTGAATAGAGCAGGAAGCTCCTTAGAAGACTGAGAACTAGAACTGGAGGGAAATGGCCATGCACTCAAAGTAAAGGGACAGCACACAACTCAGTGCAAATTGACCCGTTAATCTTAGTTTTCCACAATCACAACAATGTATATGGTACACGGTGCTGAAATTATGCATAGATGATGGAGGGGGTGAATGTTTAGATTGGTAGATGGGGTGCCAATCAAGCAGGCTGGTTAGTCCCTAATAGTATTGACCTTCTTGAATACTGTTAGAGCTACACTCTTTCAGGCAAAAATTCCATCACATTCCTGATTTGTACCTTGGAGATGGTGGAGAGGCTTTGGAGAATCAGGAGGTAAGTTACTCACCACAGAATTCCCAGCCTTGACCTGCTCTTGCAAGCACAGTATTTATACGGCTGGCCCTATTAAGTTTCTGGTCAATGGTAACTCCAAAATGTTGATAGTAAGGGTTTCGGCAGTGGGAATACGATTGAATATCAAAAGGAAATGATTATTTTCTCTCTTGTTCTAGATAGCCATTTTGTGGCGTAAATGTTGCATGCTATTTATTGGTCCAAATTGGAATTTTGCCCAGGTTTTGTTGCATATGGACTGCTTCAGTATCTAAGAAGTCATGATTGGTATTGAACATGATATGAAGATCCTGACTTCTAGCTCTACTTTGCAAACTAAGTAAAGTATCATCTTAGGGGAACTAATGGTAGAGGGAGGGAAGATTCCCTGTTGGGAATTGAATTTTGGGATAGTTTCACTGAGGTTACATATAGTGGTTGTGGTGGGATGAGTCTTCCATTCTACTCCTGCATCAAGAGGCATATGCCAGAGAGTATTCCGAAAGTTATCTATCCTCCAAACATTGTGCAGCTGTTGAACAGCAAGCAGACCATTAGTACTCAAGTAGAAAGACCGAATGAGAAACCCCTTCAATCAGCTCCATCTAAGCATTATGGCATTAATCTCAGATGGATTCTGGTGATGTTTCCATTCCAGCCTTTTAATTATTTCCATAATAGCCTTCATTTAGTCAATTAAATATTGTAGTAAACAATGAATTATATTCCTCTTCAGTCCATTCTTTATGGTTAATTCCCTGTAGCTGAATTCTTCACTGTGGAAAGATTCTATCAAAGAGCATCACATTGTTACTTGCTTTGCTAACTGTGCAACATGGTTTTCAGGTCACAATTGGGGTGAATATTAGATTAATTTTAATTTATTGTCAAACTCCAAAATGTTTTAGTTACATCCTCATTTGAACAAGGTATGTGAGTGAATGACTAAACTAATAGTATATATGACTGCACCTGAGGCTTAAAGACTGACTTAAGCACAGGAGGAAATATTCACCAGTCATGGTGTTAAAACCATAAGATTAAGGAATTCAGTGCACTTTGCACCCAATAAAATTGCACGCCTTCCACCATGCAATTTCCCACAGTCAATATATCAATATTCATAATAATATCCTAAACCCAACTGCATCTGTTGGTGGGAGTTCCACTGTTGGTGGGTATTGAAATGGAACTACTATTGGTTACAGTTCTTAATGGACTCTGGCTATTACATGAATAGCTGTTTCCTTTTAAGCAGATTGGAAGGTTTTGTTGCACAACAATGCAGATGTTGAAGGATGTCCCAGAATATCTTCCCTTTCAGAGGCTGCATTTGAAGTTTCATTAAAGAAATGCCTGGAAAGGATGATTGACCTGTTTGAGTCTCCAGGACATCCTTATTATTGAAGAACTATGAACTCAACCTGGGAGGAGATCATCCATTGAGGTGTGGCTGTGTTTGACATCTGGGTAGGGATTTTCTGATTTCCCCAAGGCTGGAAATCTTGCCCAAGGTCAACAGACCTTTGCATGGTTCTTGTCCTGCCCGCTACAATTCCCATGATGGGTGGGATGGGAAAATACCGCCCTTAAAGGTTAACATTCTCTGGAAATTTAACATGGTAGTGCTAGGCAGTCTCTCATTTACCAAGTAGGTTGGTACATCACAAGTATCCCTTTCAACCTGTTCATCCATGAGTGAAGCTTTATGCCAAAGCTTCTTAAAACATTGGGTGAAATTTTCTGAAAATATAATGATGTGCCAATGATACAGGCTGTCATTGGTGTACACATTGACTGGCAGACTGCAATAAGAAAAGTATATTCTGTGACTTGTTTATTATTACAAATTGTAGATGATTTGCATTTCTTTGCCATCAATTTTGTGGAAACAGAATCTCACCTGTAACCTTGTCAGGAGTTTCATGATGTTTCGGTATTTGCTCATTAAATGTCCAGTAAACTTGTCCCATTAATTTCTGTCCAATAATTAACGGCATAACTATTCTTATTCTTAATTATTAACGGCTGCCAATAGCCCTGAAATTGAACAACTAAAAGTATAGAGTCTCATTCCTTCAGGTATTGAATTGTTTTTTAATTCATTCAAGGCATGTGGGTTTTGTTGGCTCGGACAGCATTCATTGCCCATTCCTAAATGCCCTTTAAAAGGTGGTGGGGAGCTATTTCCTTTAACCGCTGCAGTCCATGTGGTGTAGGTACACTCAAGGGCCATTTGGAAAAGAGCTCCAGGATTTTATCTCTTTCAATTCTGAAAAATTTAGAAGTTGACATTTTTAAAATCTCCAACAACCTTTGTTCAGTCTGTGTGCTTGAGCCCCATGTTCCGAACTCACAGATTACAATCAGTAAGCATAGGCCATGATCATCTCCAACACTGGTGCCCCACAAGGCTGTGGTCTCAGCCCCTCCTATACTCCTGATACACCTATGACTGTGTAATAATACACAATAATAATTCCCCTCCAATTCAATTTTCAAATTTGCTGACGACACCACTGTAGTGGGTCAGATCTCAAAATAATAATGAGACAGAGTACAGGAATGATGTAGAGAATCTGGTGAACTGGTGCGATAACAATAATCTCTCCCTCAATGTCAACAGAAAAAGGAGATTGTCATCGACTTCAAGAAGTGTAAAGGAGAATATACTCCTGTCTACATCAACGGGGATGAAGTAGAAAGGAGAGTTTCAAGTTTTTAGGTGTCTAATCACCAATAACCTGTCCTGGTCCCTCCATGCCGACACTATAGTTAAGAAAGCCCACCAATGCCTCTACTTTCTCAGAAGACTAAGGAAATTTGGCATGTCAGCTATGACTCTCAACAATTTTTACAGATGCACCATAGAAAGCATTCTTTCTGGTTAAATCACAGCTTGGTATGGCTCCTGCTCTGCCCAAGACTGCAAAGAACTACAAAATGTTGTGAATGTAGCCCAATCCAACACGCAAACTAGGCTCCCATCCATTGACTTTGTTTACGCTTCCCACTGCGTTGGCAAAGCAACCAGCATAATTAAGGACGCCACACACCCTGGACATACTCTCTTCCACCTTCTTTCTTCAGGCAAAAGATACAAAAGTGAGGACACGTACTAACCAACTCAAGAAAAGCTTTTTCCCTGCTGCTGTTAGACTTTTGAATGGACTTACCTTACATTAAGCTGATCTTTCTATTCACCCTAGCTATGACTATATCACCACATTTTGCACGCTCTCATTTCTTTCTCTATGAACAGTATGTTTTGTTTGTATATCATGTAAGAAATAATACTTTTCTCTGTATGTTAATACATGTGACAATACTACATCAAATCAAATCAAATAAATCAAATCAAATCAAACAAATTCAGGATGGTTTTGAGCTGAAGGGTGCAGGGAAAGGTCTAACTGACTGGATGGACCATGAGGTGCTTTGCTCCAGAGAATTCCATCCCATTAGCTCTCTTTCTACTGTTTGCATACTTGCATATTTTACAGCACTACATACTTTATTAAATCTATGTAATGTTTGTTGCATTTGCAATTGGAAAAATGAGCTGATTTGGCAAAATAGTTACAAATTCTAGCTGCTTCTCATAGGTTACTCAAAACAAGCTGGGTTGCATGACATCCTTTTAATGCTGTGTACTCCTCAAATTCCTATTAGCTCAGCACTATTTGTCTGCTTACAGGTCGAGATGGCACAGTGGGATAGAAAATCTGAGCAGGATGCAGAGGATGAAAGTATATAGGTTTAGATAAACCTGGAAGTTTCCTTGAATCCAAAGACTAGTCTGGTCCTTGCTTAGTAGTTCCTTTCTTACTGACCCATACTCACTTATTTGTACAATGATATAACCACTGGGTGGCACGGTGGCACCGTGGTTAGCACTGCTACTTCACAGCGCCAAGGACCCAGGTTTGACTCCCAGCTTGGGTCACTGTGCAGACTCTGCATGTTCTCCCCATGTCTGTTTGGGTTTCCTCCTGGTGCTTTGGTTTCCTCACACACTTTGAAAGATGTGCTGATTAGGCGCATTGGCCATGCTAAATTCTCCCTCAGTGTACCTGAACAAGCACCACAGTGTGGTGACGAAGGGATGTTCATAGTAACTTCATTGCAGTGTTAATGTAAGCCTGGTTGTGACATGAATAAACCTTACCTTTATAATATACAAACCATCCATATAAGCAAGCACTGTATCAGGACTGCCTTGATGTATTTTTCTAGATCATCCAGAAGAATCAGCTGCATGGCCAGCAACCCAGAATCACAAACAATCTGGGCAAATGCACCAGCCACAGCAAACAACTGCAAAAATCCGTCCACTCCAAGGAGTTTAGGTTGCCCTTTTGAGGTGTGTGCAAAGGGTAAATCACAGAAAAAGAATGATCAAGTGCTTGGAGCAGTGACTGAGAAAGAGGCCTGTGGCCAGAGGGTGGCTCAAGTCCACCCTCAGCAGCAGGGCTGTGTCTATTTAAAAAAAGCATGCTAACTGAGCAGAATTTCATTAGACAGCAGTTTAGTTCAATCATGATCAGAGGCTTTTCTTCTGATGATGCAAAATACGGTTTTAGTAGATCAAAGGCCTGGCATCTGTGAAAGATGACTTATTGTGGAAGACATTGCCAATAAAGTGCATCATTACTGTTAGCACAGATCTTAAATGCATTTATGAATGTTCAACTTAGCTGCAAAAGATGCACGCTACATGTGAAAATGATTCAGTAGATACCTTTTGGCTGGCTCTCACAATATTGCTCATATTTTTGTTGTGGATGGGCCATCCCCACCTTCACCTGCTTTATGTTATAGACCTCTCCAGTTGGCAAAGCTGTGAAACTGGTATAAGACTCCAATAATCTTTGAGATATGATGAGGCTGTTACATACAATGGCATACTTCTAAATTACTGGGAGCGATTCTCCAGCTTTGTGTGCCATTAGTAGATCGCGTTGATCCCACAGAATAGCGACCGAGCCTAAAAATGCATCATGCACCTGGTACAAAAGTGTTTTGCAATTCTCCTGGCCCCTTTCCAATGGTGCCTTTTGTCCATTCTCACCCAGAAAGTGCATGAGGCTGATTTTCATGAGATTGACTGCATTCAATGTTCTGCACATGAACCAAACCCCTCCCGGAATGACATCTCCCCGGCATTGTGTCACCTGAGTGCGAATTACTCCAGCTCCTCTGAAGTGTGGTTCAAGTGCAACAGTTGTGAGGGAGAGTGAGAAGGTGAGTAACAGTGTGCACCAATCTCCAGGGTGCAAGAGGATGGGTCAGCCCCTATGTTGTGGGGTGGTGCAGGGGGCAGGGACTTTGTGGGGGGACGCTCAGGCTGGAACAGGAGTCCTCAGGTTGGAGTTGTCACTGTGTTGGGAACGTGTGATGAGCATTCTCCCTGCCTGCTGAAAGACCTGCAAAGTGTTCCAGAACTCAAGGTCAAATCCCACTAATGTTGCAGCCTCCACCTGCCACCTCTCGGTTGGGAAGCTCCATGGTTTGGCACAGATGTCACTTCCCAGACCACTTTAACAGTCACAAGTACCCAGGCAGCTGTTGCCACAATCAAAGGAGCTTGGCAGGTGCCAACACTGTTCTTCACTCTGCATGAACACTGTAGGTACTTGTTGCATGGAAGCCAGGAGTGTGCTTCCCTACTGGTCTGCCTTACCTGGACACCAGGTCTGAAAACCACTTTGCACCAGATGTCCAGGTGGGTTCACACAGGTTTATACTGCAAGGGCTCCATCACTGAGGACCTTCCCACGACTGCCCTTACGCTCTATGTGAGTGCCAAAGCGCTGAGCCCAATCTGCCACATGCTATCGTCATAGCCCTATGGTGTCAGGCATCCTTATCAGTGAGGGGGAGGAGGGGCATTTGGGTGGAGGGGGGGGTAGGGGGTGGTGGTTAGCTCTGCGCCACACACCAGCAACCTGCAACTGCACTGGGGGTGCAGAAGACATCGTGCTACATCAGGTGAAGGGAGGGGCTTATGGGATGCCACTGGCAACCATGAGCAGGCAGTGTCATGGCCTCTGAGGCAATGATGTGGTAATGGTCAGCAGCCAATCAAGGTGGCACATGGCACTGGAGATGATTAGGATTGCCAGGATTCAGACACATGGGAACATAGGGTGCTGTGAGGGATTGAGGGCCCCAGGATGAAGAACCTTTAAGGGCTGTCTCTCATTCCCTCCCCCTCAGAATAGAACCAGCAGAGCTGTAGCAATCACTGATGTTGTCATTGCTGTTGACAGGTGTCACTACCTGCAGCTAGGCCAATCCAGGCCAGGGACTATATCAGGACAACACCAACCTGGGTCAGGACCCAGCCACACATCAGCTGAGAGGGAGGGCAGAAGAGAGTGGAAGAGGAGACCCCGGCTCTATAGGACACACGTCCTTCCATGAGCTGCTGGCCCCCATGTGCTGTTAAAGGCTCTACCTCAGTGCGGAGACAGTATGACACCTTTGCCACGTCCTTGCAGAACTGGCACCTCAGGGGGAGGAAGGCACCCACTCCTGAAGGCAGTGAAGGTGATAGCAGCCCTGAATTTGTAAGCCACTGGGTCCTTCCAACAATTGAGCTAGGACCTATGTGGCATTTCACAATTGTCGACCCACAGAGGCATCCGGGAAGTGATGGATGGAAGTGTTAGGCCAAAAGGACTAGAGAGTGCTGGGCGGCTGCGGAGTGTCCGAGAGTGGACTGAGGCAGACATTCCAGATGTGACAGAACTGATGCCACAATGAGATGGGTAGACATGGGTGGAATCTATGATTCTATGATACACCCTTGCAGCTCGAATCAGGTCATTCACCTTCTTCCAGCATTGGCCTTCAATCCTGTGTATCAGGCCCTGGGCACTGACTGTTGTGGCCACCTCTTCTCTGGCCACATTGGAGTCTCTGCTCCTAGGTTGCCTTCCCTCCCAAGGGCACAGGATTGCCTGGCTCTCTTCCATGGTGTCCAGCAGCCTTCCAAGCTCTCCCTCTGTAAACTGTGAGGCTGGTCTGCGTGCTGCCACTCTCCTGGCTGAGGGTGCAGGGGGAGCATTTAAAACCAGCTCCCCCTTTTTAACAGCGCACAGCTGTGGCCACTTCAGGCAAGTCACATACCTGCGGACTCCATAACATTGTGTTTCCAATAGAAACTATTGGTGGATTGCAGTGCGGGGCATACTGAAGAGACTGCAGTGGATCACTCCATTATTCTCACTGTTGTGAAATTTATTATTTTGGAAGAATTCCACCCACTCTTTCTATTGTGTTCAGTAAAGATCTTTGTAGCTGCATGGGCCTTTTTATCTTTGTTTAACTGCTGTTTGTGACTTTCTGAATTGTGCATGAGCCACTGTTGGGCAGTGTTCAAAATAGACAGGGATCTGATAATATGGATCTCTGCTTGAGGTGCTGGTCACCGTTTCCCAGGCTGTGCTGACGACAATGGTTATACAGAACAAAAAAATTGTCAGCTTTCATACAATTTCTTCACACAGTGTTGATATAAATGCATCTAATATTTGACAATCAGTTTACAAAATCATTCAGCAATTATTGGATCAAGGTTGCAATGGACATAACACCGCAGGAGTTTTCTCGAGCAGGTATGATGATACCCTTGGTTGATCTGTATCTCAACTCCATTTTCCCATTGTATATCTTCAGTTTCTTTCACTGTCACAGAAAACTGGGAGCCTCATGTAAAATTTAGACAGGTGGTTTTCCATTCACCTTTTGGTAACCTTGTGGCTGTAAATAACACACCATCCTGACTCAGAACACTCTCATCATTTCTTCACTGTTGCTGAATCAGAATCCTGGAACATACTTCCTAATATCACCGTGGATGCATCTCTACCAGACGGAGTGGCGTGGTTCAAGAGAATGGCTTGCCAGCAACTTCTCAAGGGATGGGAAACAAATGCTGGTCTTCCCAGTGATGCCCACATCCATTCCATGGAAGAATAAAAGAAATGTTTTTTTTAAGAAAAGGTCACCAATTGAACAATTGGTCTGATTTATGCTAGTCAAGGCACAAATTTGTTTGGTAGTACCATGCTTTTTATTATCCTCAATTGTTCAGGTGTTGCAATATTTCCTGAGATAAATGGTGTCTTTACATGATAATATTTGCATATCAACCTGCTTTATTTTTGTTGAGAGAAATCAAAGTTGTCTTTTGCATAATTTCCCAGTAATATATAGATTTGATATACCCTGGGTAAACTTCCTACAAATGATAGAATGATATGGAGTATGTACTCATTGTTGCTTTGTCATACGGAAGTTGAATATTTCTGAAAGAAGAAGCAGTCTGCAAAGCTTTTCATCTTATACTCTTGAAGACAGACACATGAATACCAAATTTCAAAGAGAACAACAATTTATCATTAGATTTGATTCTGCAATTAGATTATATTTACTAAACAATTCTGATTGATTTTTGATTTGATTTATATTGTTACGTGTATTAGTTTACAGTATAAAGTACTTTTTCTTGTGTGCGATACAGACAAAGCATACCTTCCTTAGAAAAGAAAAGGAGAGGTTGCAGAATGTAGTGTTCACAATCATAGCTAGGGTGTAGTGAAAGGTCATCTTAATACAAAGTAGGTCCATTCAAAAGTCTGATGGCAGCAAGGAAGAAGCTGTTCTTGAATCCGTTGGTGCATGGCCTCAGACTTTTGTGTTCTTATCCTGCTGGAAGAAAGTGGCAGAGAGCATGGGGTCTCTGAGGCAGCAGGAGGCTGATTTGTATGATGGGTTGGGCTTTGTTCACGACCTTTTGTAATTTCTTGCGGTCTTGGATAGAGCAGGAGTCATACCAAGCTATGATACACCAAAAAAGGATGCTTTCTATGATGCATCAAAAGTTGGTGAGAATTGGAGTGGACATGCCAAATTTCCTTAGCCTCCTGAGAAAGTAGAGGCATTGGTGGTGTTAAGAATTATTTAAACAAACAAGTTAAGATTATTAATTGGGCTGCAGTGTGACTCGCTTACATGTGATAGAAGCTATATATATTCATACACAGGGTCCTATCCTATGCAAATAAAACAAAAATCATGTATTGCACTTTTCTGAACCAAATAAAAGCCTAGGTGACAGTCATTCTTTGATTCATTCCCCATGGCAATACTTCAACCAAGAAGAGTTGACTTATCTATTTTTAATTTAAACAAAAGCTTGACAGTTAACTGTTCCCTGATGCATTTTCAATGTCACTGTCTCCACGAATCAGAATACACTTGCCAACCAATCAGCACCCTGTTGTCATACAATGTAAGTTGTTGTTCCTTTTGAAATATTGTATTCTTGTGATTCTGTCCTGATGAGTGCACAATAAAAAGCTTCGACAGACAGCGTGTCTGTTTTTTCAGCTTTGTCCTTAATAAAATTTCATATAGGATTTCTCAGTGCAGCTTGGATGTAAAATCATGCTTATCCAAGGGCCAGAACCGTGGGAAGTCAGATGACAACAATTCCATTTCAGCAAATTAGTAAGGTTATATCCCCTAGTGGTTAAGTACCTGTGTAAACTTATTCAGAAATTGGAAACAGCGCACATAGCAAATCTATGGTGATGAAAGGGGTGGGGGGCACTGGGTGAGGTGTTGAGGGTTATTGGGGAGGGTGGGGGAGAGGGGTGGAAAGATGGGAAGGTATGGAAAGAACTATTGGAGTCGGGTTACTGAAAACAAATGTAAATGCTACCAATGAAGTCTATGGAAAAGGAATGGCTCAGTGTAGCATCCAACTCTCTGTTTAATGAATGCTGAGTTGGACAAGCATGAACTGAATACAAAGAGGGCATCCTTCTACCTCCTTAGAGATGAGCAGAACAGCTTACCTGGCATAAAGTGTTTTGTGCACCATTTCCAACACCTGAAAACTGGTGGAGAAAGGTTGGTACTTCTTAGCTCCTAATGGCATCATTTACTTGGTATATGGATCATGTATATATGCTATGAAATCTGGTGGGTAACCTGTTATATATGAACCCCTGGTCACTGTCTTGACATTGAAGCTTTCATTACTGCCCATTATATCCATCGTTGTAGGATTGTGGGAGGTGTGATTCAAAACGTTGGTGTTCCTGCATTTCAGACTTCCATTAAGACCTGGTGGCACAAGTACAGTTGGTCAGGCCAGAAGCTGTGTAGATCACTTGAGATCCAGGCTGATCTCATGGCCTGAACCTCTGAAACTTTTGTGCGGATCTCAAATGTATTTATGTTTTTAAATACTCTTTTGTACCAAGGGCAACTATACTTGGATTCTCAGAATGTCTTGAAACAGTAAAGCACTGGACTTTCCATCCTTGCTGCAATATGGTATGCCCACAATGTATCAAACAATGGTGACTAAATTAAAAGACCTTCCCTGAATCTTGTAAATGGTCAGTGGTGGAGATGAGCACACTTACTCTGGGAAACAGTTTCCCACCCTGCAGGTTTAACAACCATGAATTTGGCCTAGAAAGATGTTTATTTTATGATGAATATGATTTCAAAATATAACAGCAGGCAACACTTACAAATTAGGATGCAGATGAATAAGCACCCATTCACACTACCTTCAATGTTTTCAATGGTCTAGTGTGGGCACTCAGCTAAAAAAAAAAATGTCCAATTACTAACTGGACCAACAAAAAATGAAAACAAAAATCAATATTACATTGTTTGGCATGCACACATGTGTCAGTTCCAGTCCCTGGCACAAATGCATATTGTTAATGTGTCAAAATGGTTACGACATAGATAAGACAGAAGCAGGCAGGACAGAGGTTTTCTTTCTAGTTGTGATCCACGTTGGTTAGTCCTTCAGTACTGATTTTCAAGTCATATAAGACTACCATCAAGTTCAGTAAAAATTTCAGTCATTCATAACCAGTGGGACCATAAGGACCCATGGGCATCATATATTCATACCGGTTTGATACAAAGGGATCTTATATCAGGAAATTTCATGGCGAAATAACCTGTTATATTCAGAACAAAAATAGAAAAGGGATTACAGATTCCACCCTACAAAGGTTAGTAAAGCTTTTCAGAAAATAAGAGTCATTTTGTTCAAAGCATTTCTAAAACATAAATGCCAGATGGAGATTATCTGCTGTGCGAGCCAAATGACTGCATTTTAGTTAATGGCTGTGCTTTTCAGCAGATTTCTTTGCAGTCTTTCAAAAGGGGGAAAATAAAATAAGATTTAAATTCTCTAGCAGTGGAACAGCTGGGGCTCATTTCAAAAAATACAGAATCATCACCTTGATCTACAGGCGAGTAGCACAGTATTAAAAAGTGACTTATTTCACTTATTGGACTTTTCATTCAAAGACCCAGGTTAAAATCTGGCCGATAACAGGAATCTAATGGTCTTCCCCCACAATAAGTTCATTTTTGTCAAACTGAGATCTGTCTTATATTCAGTCTGTAACTCTGAACAGGTTTCAGTGGTGATACCCTGGAATGGTAGTCTCATGAATGTGTGTACAAGGCTGGAGCTCTGAGGCATTGCAGAGTGTTCAGGCACAAGAGGACTAAATTTGAGATTGGGCTTTACTTTTTTAAAAATTCATTTTCCGGATGTGCACATCGCATGTGGTTGGCCAGCATTTATTGCCCATCCCCAGTTACCCTTCAGAAGGTGGTGGTGAGCTGTCTTCTTGAACCACCACAGTCCCTGAGGTGTAGGTATACCTATGATGCTGTTAAGGAGGGAGTTCCAGGATTTTGACTCAGCGACAGTGAAGGAATGATGATATATTTCCAAGTCAGGACGGTGAGTGACTTGGAGGGGAACTTCCAGGTGGTGGTGTTCCCAGGTATCTGTTACCTTTGTCCTTCGAGATGGAAGTGACTGTGGATTTGGAAGGTGAGTTCCTGTAGTGCATCATGTAGATGGTATACACAGTTGCCACTGTTCATCAGTGGTGGAGGGACTGAATGTTGGTGGAAGGGTATCAATCAAGTGGGCTGCTTTGCCCTGGATGGTGTCGGGCTTCTTGAGTGTTGTTGGAGCTGCACTCATCCAAGCATGTGGAGAGTATTCGATCACATTCTTGATCTGTGCCTTTAGATGGTGAACAGGCTTTGGAGAGTCAGGAGGTGAGTTACTTGCTGCAAACGTTCCAAATTTCCACTAAAAATGCAGGCTAATAATGGGTAAGATGCTGAGCTGGTGCAGCCTTGATGGATCAACCATCTGAACGTCTGAACCGTGCTGGGACCAGAGTGCTGGCGAATCGAGTAAAGAGGACTGTAGACAGGGCTTTAAACTAATTAGGGGGGGGGAGGGTGCGAGGGTAGGTGACCTTATGAGGTCTAAAGTTAAGGAGAGTGTACATGTAAGGGAAGAGGCCGAGGATGTCCCAATAATAGAGGGAGTAGGGGGCGTGAGTATAGTTGGTGGCGTTGCGGCAAATAGGGTCCAGGTGAAGGCTGGGATGAAAGCACTTTATCTGAATGCACGAAGCATTCGGAATAAAGTGGATGAGCTGATGGCACAGATCGACACAAATGGATACGATCTGGTGGCCATTACAGAGACGTGGCTGCAGGGTGACAGGGACTGGGAGCTGAATGTACAGGGCTATCAAGTGTTTAGGAAGGATAGGCAGGAGGGAAAAGGGGGGGGGGGCGTAGCTCTGCTGATTAAGGATAGCATCACGGTGGTAGCAAGGGATGATATTGGAGCCAAGGAGCAGAGGGTGGAATCGTTGTGGGTGGAGATTAGGAACAGCAAAGGGAGGAAGACGCTGGTGGGTGTCGTCTATAGGCCCCCGAATAATGATCTGGAGATGGGGTGGGCTGTTAACGCGCAAATAAGTGCGGCGTGCAAGAATGGGACGGCCGTAGTTATGGGGGATTTCAATCTGCATATTGATTGGTCGACCCATGTTGGACGTGGGGGGCTCGAGGAAGAGTTCTTGGAATGCTGCCGGGATAGTTTCCTCGAACAGTGTGTGTTGGAGCCGACGAGGGAGCGAGCTATCTTGGATCTGGTGCTATGTAATGAGGCGGGTAGAATTAGGGACCTTGTGGTGAAGGATCCTCTTGGGGAGAGTGATCATTGTATGGTGGAGTTTCTGGTGCAGATGGAGGAGGAGAAAGTGGGTTCCCGGACACGCGTCCTTTGTTTGAATAGAGGGAAATACGGTAGGATGAGAGAAGAATTGGCGAATGTGGACTGGGAGAGCGCGTTGGAGGGAGGGTCTGTTAAGGAGCAATGGAGGATCTTTAAGGAGATCTTTCTTGGTGCTCAACGGAAATTTATTCCGATGGTCAAAAAGGATAGGAGGAGGAGAGGTAATAAGCCGTGGATAACAAAGGAGGTGAAGGAAAGTGTTAAACTAAAAGCGGAGGAATTTAGAGTAGCTAAGAGTAGTGGGCGAGAAGAGGATTGGGAGAGGTTTAAATGTCAACAAAGATTGACAAAGAAGTTGATAAGGAAGGGTAGGAGAAACTATGAAGCTGGGCTAGCGCTTAATATAAAAAAGGATAGCAAGAGTTTTTATAAATATATAAAAAGGAAGAGGCTGGCTAGGGTGAATGTTGGTCCTTTAGAGGATGAGAAAGGGGACCTAGTGGTAGGGGATGGCGATATGGCTAAGGTATTGAATAACTTTTTTGTTTCTGTCTTCACGGAGGAGGACGTGAATAATTTGCCGGGTGTTAGCGATAGAAAGGTGGTAGGACTGGAGGGTCTTAATGACATTACTGTTACTAGAAAGGTGGTGCTCGACAGACTGGAGGGGCTGATTGTGGACAAGTCCCCAGGACCGGATGGAATGCATCCGAGGGTTCTGAAAGAAATGGCGGAGGTGATAGTGGATGCCTTGGTGGTTATTTTCCAAACGTCGCTGGATTCCGGGGAAGTGCCGGATGATTGGAAAACGGCTAATGTTACGCCGTTGTTTAAGAAGGGTGCCAGGCAAAAGGCGGGGAATTATAGGCCGGTTAGTTTAACATCTGTGGTAGGTAAAATGTTAGAATCTGTCATTAAGGAGGAAATTGCGAGGCATCTTGAAGGGAATTGCTTGATAGAGCAGACGCAGCACGGTTTCATTAAAGGGAAGTCGTGTCTGACAAATTTACTGGAGTTCTATGAGGATGTGTCTAGGGCGGTGGATAGAGGAGAGCCGGTGGATGTGGTCTTTCTAGATTTTCAGAAAGCGTTTGACAAAGTGCCTCACAAGAGGTTATTGCAGAAGGTCGAGGGACATGGAGTTGGGGGTAGGGTGTTAGCGTGGATAGAAGATTGGTTGTCAAATAGGAGGCAGAGAGTGGGGGTCAACGGGTGCTATTCGGATTGGCGGATGGTGACTAGTGGAGTGCCCCAGGGGTCGGTGCTGGGGCCTCAGCTTTTTACCATTTATATAGATGATCTGGAGGAGGGAACCGAGTGTAGAGTGTCGAAATTTGCTGATGACACCAAGATTGGTGGAACGGTAAATTGTGCGGAGGGTATGGAGAGTCTGCAGAAGGATCTAGATAGGCTGGGCGAATGGGCCAGGAAATGGCAAATGGAATTTAATGTTGGCAAGTGTGAGGTGGTCCACTTTGGTAGGAAAAATGGTAGGAAGGACTATTACTTACGAGGCGAAAAACTGCAGCAGGCGACGGTGCAGAGGGACCTCGGGGTCCTTGTGCATGAGTCGCAAAAACCCAGCTTGCAGGTGCAGCAGGTGGTCAGGAAGGCGAATGGGATGCTGGCCTTCATAGCGAAGGGGATTGAATATAAAAGTAGGGAGGTCTTGCTGCAGCTGTATAGGGCATTGGTGAGGCTGCAACTGGAGTACTGTGTACATTTTTGGGCGCCGCACCTGCGCAAAGATATTTTGGCCTTGGAGGGAGTGCAAAGGAGGTTTACTAGGCTGATACCGGAGTTGAGGGGGTTGAGCTATGAGGAGAGGCTGAATAAACTGGGCTTGTACTCGTTAGAGTTTAGAAGAATGAGAGGAGATCTCATTGAGACGTATAAGATGATGAATGGGATGGATAGGATAGAGGTGGAAAGACTCTTCCCGCTCAAAAAAGACAATAGGACTAGGGGGCACAGCCTCAAGATAAAAGGGGGGCGGTTTAGAACGGAGTTGAGGAGGAACTTCTTCACTCAAAGGGTGGTGAATCTCTGGAATTCTCTGCCTGTTGAAGTGGTGGAGGCTGCCTCGCTAAATATTTTTAAGACGCGGGTTGATGGGTTTTTGATAGGAGAGGGGATTAAAGGTTATGGGGAGAGGGCAGGAAAGTGGAACTGAGCAGCGACAGATCAGCCATGATCTTATTGAATGGCGGGGCAGGCTCGAAGGACTGGATGGCCTACTCCTGCTCCTATTTCTTATGTTCTTATGTTCTTATCAAGTAGCCTCTTTCTGCACTGCATGCATTCTGTAGTTACATGGTTTTGAATTTATCAGCAGATCTGGATGGAACACATAAGGAGCACAGGGTTGTCTGCCAAACTTTTCATTATTCTAGAATCCTCCTGGAATGGAAGATTCATTGGCTTCTGCACAATGAATCTTCTTAAGCCTTTCTCTCCTGTCTCCTCCACCCTCATCTCCAGCAAGCTCATGGAATTCTTTGTCAGTAAAGTTGCCACCATTTGTTGAGTTGCATCTATTGCTACCTCAACTCACCCCCCAAACTCCCTCACCTCACCCACAACCGCTAGGCTAAAGTTACCTGAAAGTTTTCTCTTGCTCTAACTATGTTCTCTCCAGTTTCTTTCTTGTTGTCCTTCCCAGTGACAAGCCGTTTCCCAAAACTATTTCCTAAAGCAGTGACTAATGTTCCCTCAAGCTCTGCAGCTATTCAGTAACCTGAAAGTTCCCATGTTGGCTGCACATACATTGGCTCCTTTTAGTTACAGCATGTGTACAGCTGCACAAAAAAAACCAAAAGGCCTGTACACTTAAACAAAAAACAATACAGGATAACTTGTCTCTGACCACTCAATTTCTCTTCCTGACCCTCATGTTAGCTAACATCTCCTTATATGCTGTTCCTGTACCCTTCACATCTGCCATTATCACCTCTTTCCTAAATAAAGTCTATCTCTAATTCATGGGTCCTTTCAAACTACCACCCCCCACCCCCATCTCCAAATTCCTTTCCTCTCCAAATTTCTTGAATGTGTTTTCTGCCAAATCTGTGACCATCTTTCCTGCAGCACTATGATGAAACCCTGTAACCTGGGCACACAATTACACTGAATGGAAATGATCCTTGTCCAAGGCACAAATGTCAGCCTTTCCAACAGTGGTCATAATACACCAGCCCTTCTCTTCCTTCTCAATGCATTTGTAACTTTTGTTATGGTTGACCTCACCATCCTCCTTTATTGCCTTTCCACTATTGTCTAGCTGAGTAGAACTGCACTCATATCATTCTAGCTCACATTTTCCACTGGCTCTTTTTGTCACACTATTATCAACCAGTAGTGGTTGAGAAATGTTTCTTGCATCTCGATATTGACCATGAACTTTGCTCCTTAGACACTGACTTCACTCCTCACTTTGGCCACTGTGTTAATGAATCAGAATGTTCACAATTGTATTGATGTCACATCTGAGCGCAAGATTAACTTCAGACCACATATCTACATTGTCACTAACACTGCCTAAATAAACTTCTGTAAAATCACATGAATCCCATCCTACCTCAGCTCATCTGCTGCTTCACTCCTCAACCAAGACTTTGTTACCTCTACATTGGTCTATTCCAAAGCTCTCCTGGCTGGTCTTTCATTTTCCACCCTGTGTAATCTTGAACTCATCTAAATCCTTCTCTCTGTATCTTAACTCCCTCCAAGTTCTCATTTCTCTTGAAATTACAGACATACATTGGCTCCTGGCCTAGCAATACCACAATTTAAAATTGTGCCCTTGTTTTCAAATTCCTCTATGTCCTCATTGCTCCACTTCTCTATAAGCCCTTCCAGCCCTGCGAGCTTCCTCCGCTCTATTAATTCTGACCTTTTGTGCATCTTGCTTTTAATCACTCAATTGTTGGCATTCAGCTGTTTGGGCTTGAAGCTCTGGCTCTCTCTCTTCATTTAAGATGCTTCATGAAATTAACACCTCTGATCAAATTTTTAGTTACTTCTCTGAATATTTGTTTTCGTGCCTCAGTATAAAGTTTTATTGACAATGTCTGTGCAGAGCACCTTGGGAGTTCCTCCATGTATAAGCCATGATATAAAAGCAAGGTATTGTTAATTTCTTATCCAAAGGATGCTACCTCTAACAAACCATGAACCCTAGCAATTCTCCTTCAACCACTACATTGGCAGCCTTCCCATTTATTCATCCCATCTGTAAGGATATTTTCGTTCTACAGGTTTCTTCACTGACATTTTCCTTCAGATGTCCAAGCTCCTGGATTAGTATTCTAGATTTAACTTGACAGATGCTTGAGGATCAAAAACTATTGCTGCAAACTTCTCTTGATAAACACATTAGGGCCTGGTTGACACTGACTCAATAGTTTCCTCAACAGCTGCTCTGGGCTCCTGATAATTATGATTCAACCCCTACAGATAGTCTTGGTTTAGTCCAGACAGATGCTCCATATTCTGGATGACAAACATATTTTGCTCCAATGGACACTCCAGAATTAATGAAACAGCAAACAATTGCTGCACTATTCTACTTTTGGAGCAATTGCTTCAGTGATGTAATTACACTACCAAATCATACAGTGTTTTGCTGGTTCCAATATGAGATACTTCAATTTTGTTCAATTTTGTTTAAATGCCCAGATACTGTTTAGAAGAACACTCTGCACTCTGAAAAATAACTACATAATCTAATGGCAAAGGAGTCTGTCAAGTCCACTAATTATATTCATAATCTTGTTGACTGCATAAAATAGACTACAGCATGTCTATATCAGAACTTTAATGGACATTGCCCAAAGCACCTTTTCAAATTGACACACCACGCCGTTTGTTGTAAATTATTGTCTAGCAATTTGCAATATGTGAATTGATTAGACGACACTGAGCTTCTTTATTAAGATTTATGTTACAGATCCTGTGTACTTTCACACCAAAACAATATTAAGCAGGAATCACTGTGACAAGGAATGAGGTGGACAAATGGAGCTGTATGCCCTCCTGCCATACTGTAAACAAATGATCATGGCATCAATTCTCCCCCTCCCCAAGACTTAGGCTGGGAATCTCCAAACTTGTCCAAAGTTTGAATTCTCCGCTCCTGCTGCTATGTTCTCACGGGAAGCGGTGGCGGCGTGTATTATATTGGAGAATTCTGGCATTCATGCAAATAATGCCAGTTGTATATTGTGAGTCCTATTGCAGTAGAACATCCAGTTGTTTTGTTTATTTTCTTTTAATTTTATTGTAACAAGAATTAGAAAAAATGTTGCTTTTCAACACAGCACATTTATAAAAGGCATTTGGTTCCTAATATTCATCTGTTGCAGTTGATGTGCTTTGTAAATTTAAGGTCATCTGAAAGTTTGATACCCCTGTCCTTACGCGCACCAAGTCTTGTTCACCTATCACTCCTGAGCTATACCAGCTCCCTGGCAAAGAATATCTTGGTTTTAAAATTCTCACCCTTGCATTCAAATTCCTCCATATTCTTTCCCCTCCCTACCATTGTGTTTTCCTCCAGCCCTACAACTCTTTAAGATACCTGCACTTCTCTAACCCTGGCCCCTCGAGCATCCATAATCTTACTTCGTCCATCATTTGTGGCCATGCCTTCAGCTGCTGAGGCCCTAAACTCTGAAATGTTTTCCTACAACTTTCCACCTCACTTTCCTTCCTTAAAATCTACCTCTTTGACCAAGTTTTTGGTCATTTGGCCTAATTCCTCCTTATGTGGCTGGATGTCACTTATAAAACTTGTGAAGCATCTTGGGACATTTCATTATGTTAAAGGCTTTATATAAATATGCTTTGTTGTTTTTATATTCTCTTGAACTGTGTAGAATACTGGCAGCATAAAAATCGATGTCTGTGAGATAGATCTCAGCATTCTCTAGTGCAAATGGAAAGCTTTACACAGTATTTACGATAGCTATTAATTTACGTGATTACATTTAAAAAGAAATCCAGCTCTCAAACTGTTTCATTTATCCATACGTTTCAGATGAAGACCTTAAAAGGTTTTAATTACCTCAAATTGCAGTTGAACTTTGTCTTTGTTCAGGTTTTATTGATCGAAGGGATAACTTAAAAGTGTTGGTCTAATTTTCATTTGGATGCTCTGAATGAGATTCCAACATTTAAGTTGCTAAAATTCTTACCCCAGTAGTTGGCTTGTAGACCCAATTGTTTTGTGGGACTACAAGTCTGCTGATGGGATAAGAGAGATGTATTTAGCGGTATAAATTCTGGAGTTATAACTAGATATTCAATTCAAATTAAAAAAGGAGCCAGAATGAGAGCTATGTACTACTGATCTCATGTTCACCGGCAACACTTTTCACAGACTGCATGTCACACCTTTAATTCAGCTGGAGGCATTTCTGATCTATCAGAAGAAAGATGGATACTGAGACAATTGAGATATTTTTGGGATTGTTGAGGTTAGGGTAAAGGTGAGGGACGGGAGATACCAAACAGATTGAAATCAGAGAAATGGTGACTTCAGTGAGGTGGATGGGATTGTATTACTGGAGGATAGAGCTCATGAATGGATTAAGGTGTAAGGCAAATGGCAAAAAGGCTCCTCAGTGCATGACAGGATAACTGACCACTAATGCATGGATAATGTGATCACAGTCCTTAAGTTTGGCAAACCAGCGAGGTAGAAAATGAAAGAAAGTAAATGAACCACTCTCTCCCAAAATTAAATTATGGCAGATTATTCTGCATTGAGAGTAGTCAATGGTTGGAATAATTTCTCTTTTTATAGTCTTTTCTCAACTTGTTTCACACACCATTAATAAAAAACTTAAAGCTATTTTCAATATATAAAATGTTCATTTGGTGCGTCCATCTTTCTGAGCAGTGGTACTAAAATACTGAAGCAAACATTAAGTTGGAATGGATCACCTTTGACTTGGTGTTTTTTCTTATTTGGTTGGCAATTGATTTTTGTAAGGAGCTTGTAAAATGCTGGCAACTCTGTGATTAAGGCATAGAGATGTCAGGTGTCAAAGAAATATAAGACAGGAGAATAAAAAATTGTACTGTCAATACTCAAAGGCCAGCTACTATATATCCTTTTCAGTATTAAACACTCCAGAGTGTCTCACTTATTAGTCCGTTTGTTTCATTTACACTCATGCAAATTTACTGATACCACGTACACAAACTACAAAGTCAATGCCACTGATTTTTATCTTCAGATCTAAGTCAAAAGGTGCAATTCCTGCTCCCAAATGTTGAGAAAATAACACACAACTCTCCAGTAAATGCTTATTTGCATAATTATTCACAGTATCAGGTGCAGGCTCAGATGGGCCTCAAGGTGACTGAACGGTGAGAGAAAAATTGCATTCAGTTAAAGAAACAAGCAATTAATGGGGGTTGTCACAATGGGAAGATGTGGGGACAGAAAAAAGTAACAAAGCTTTTGGAAATCTTTCTAAAGGTATTGCAACTCATTGGCAGATTAAGCCAAGGCTGAAGAGTCATTGAATTGAGAAGTGACAAGCACAAATGAATAGAGGGGGTTTCCTCATGCTGCAAACAAGTGAAATAACAGCCTGGCACATGATACCCTGTTTACTGGCTGTTGACATCGAGATTATGCTGTGAAGATCTCGTAAAGGTGCTTTCCCTGACAGGCTGCACAAAGCATTACCTCCACAGTCAGAAGGTGGCTTCAAGCCTCAGTTGACCATTAATGTCCCTCTGCCAGCCCTCTGTTATACGATAGCTGCAGATGATCTAGCTGGACCAGCTTTGCGACTGTCTTTCTGCATAACTAGGTCTCAATTTTAATCTAACCAGCTGGCAGGATTGGAGGGGGTTTGGGATATTGTCACTGAAATTTTGAATCAGCAGAAATATAAAAGTTACATTGAACTCAAATCCATCCACAAAGCAAGTTATGCTAACGTCAAAACTTGAAAGGATAAATCCCCACAGATATTGAGAGGTAAGTTTGCTTTGCTTACAGAAATAGTTGGAAGCGGCATAAGAACTAGGAGCAGGAGTAGGCCATCTGGCCTCTCAAGCCTACTCCACCATTCAATAAGATCATGGCTGATCTTTTTTGTGGACTCAACTCCACTTATGCACCCGCTCACCATAATTCCTTTACTGTTCAAAAATTTATCTATCTTCGCCTTAAAAACATTCAACGAAGTAGTCTCAACTGGGCAGGGAATTCCACAAATTCACAACCCTTTATGTGAAGAAGCTCCTCCTCAACTCAGTCCTAAATCTGCTTCCCCTTATTTTGAGGCTATGCCCCCTAGTTCTAGTTTCACCCACCAGTGGAAATAACTTCCCTGCTTCTATCTTATCTATTCTTTTCATAATCTTACACATTTCTATAAGATCTCCCCTCATTCTTCTGAATTCCAGTGAGTATAACCCTAGTCTACTCAGTTTCTCCTCATAAGCCAAGCCTCTCAACTCTGGAATCTACCTAGTGAATGTCCTCTCCACCCTCTCCAGTGCCAGTATATCCTTTCTCAAGTAAGGAGACCAAAACTGTACACAGTACTCCAGATGTGGCCTCACCAGCACCTTATACAGCTGTAACATAACCTCACTGTTTTTAAACTCCATCCCTCTAGTAATGAAGGACAGGATTACATTTGCCTTCTTAATTATCTGCTGCACCTGCAAACCAACTCCTTGAGATTCCTGCACTAGAACACCAGGTCCCTCTGCACAGCAGCAAGCTGCAATTTTTTATCATTTAAATACTAGTCCATTTTGCTGTTATTCCTACCAAAATGGATGACCTCACATTTATCAACATTGTACTCCATCTGCCAAATCCTTGCCCACTCACTTAGACTATCTATATTCCTTTGCAGACTTCCAGTGTCTTCTGCACACGTTGCTCTTCCACCCATCTCAGTGTCATCTGCGAATTTTGACACACTGCGCTTGGTCCCCAACTCCAGGTCATCTATGTAAATCGTAAACAATTGCGTTCCCAACACTGATCCCTGAGGCACACCACTAGTCACTGATCGCCAACCAGAAAAACATCTATTTACCCCCACTCTTTGCTTTCTGTTAGTTATCCAATCCTCTATCCATGCTAATACATCACCTGTAACACTGTGCACCTTTATCTTATGTAACAATCTTTGGTGCAGCACCTTGTCAAATGTCATCTGGAAATCCAGGTACACCACATCCACAGGTTCCCCATTGTGCACTGCACATGTAATGTTCTCAAAGAATTCCACCAAATTAGTCAAACATGACCTGCCTTTCATGAACCCATGCTGCAACTTACCAATGGGTCAATTTATATTACAATGTCTCGCCATTTCTTCCTTGATGAAAGATTCAAGCATTTTCCCTACTACAGAAGTCAAGCTAATCGGCCTATAGTTACCTGCCTTTTGTCTATCTCCTTTTTCAAATAGTGGGATCACATTTGCTGTTTTCCAATCTGTGGGAACCACCCCAGAGTCCAGCAAATTTTGGTAAATTACCACTAGTGCATTTGCTATTTCTCTCGCCATGTCTTTTGTGCCCTGGGATGCATTCCATCAGGACCAGGAGACTTGTCTACCTTTAGCCCCATTAACTTGCCCAACACTACCTCTTTTGTGATAATGATAGTTTGTAGGTCCTCAACTGCCATAGCCTTCCTGTCATCAATTTTTGACATATGTATTTGTGTCTTTCACTGTGAAGACTGACCCAAAATACCTGTTCAATGCCTCAGCCATTTTCTCATTTCCAGTTATTACATCCCCCTTCTCATCCTCTAAAGGACTAATGTTTACTTTCACCAATCTTTTTTGTTTTATATATTTGTAGAAACTTTTTCTATCTGTTTTTATATTCTGAGCTAGATTACTCTCAATCCATCTTACTTTTCTTTATAGCTTTTTTCACGGCTTTCTGCTGACCTTTAAAATTTCCCAATCCTCTAGGTTCCCACTAATCTTTGCCACTTTGTATGCACTTTTTTTCAATTTGATACCCTCCTTTATTTCCTTAGATACCCATGGTTGATTATCTCTTTTTCTACAGTCCTTCCTTATCACTGGTTTATACTTTTGCTGAGCACTGTGAAAGATAGCTTTGAAAGTCCTCTACTCTTCCTCAGTTGTCCCACCATAAAGTTTTTGCTCCCAGTCTATCTAAGCCAACTCCTCCCTCATCCCTTTATAGTCTCCTTTGTTTAAACACAAGACACTGGTATCGGATTTTACCTTCTCTCGTTCCATCTGTATTTTAAATTCAACTATACTGCGATCGCTTCTTCTAAGAGGATTCCTAACTGCAAGTTCATTAATTATTCCTGTCTCATTACACAGGACCAGATCTAGGGTAGCTTGCTCCCTTGTTGGTTCCATTATATACTGTTCAAGGAAGCTATCGCGGATACATTCTATGAACTCCTCCTCAAGGCTGCCTTGACCGACCTGGTTTGACCAATTAATATGTAGATTAAAATCCCCCATGATAATTGCTGCACCATTTTTACATGCAACGGTTATTCCTTTGTTTATTTCTTGCCCCACCATGATGTCATTATTTGGTGGCCTATAGATTATGCCAATCAGTGACATTTTCTCCTTACTATTTCTAATTTCCACCCAAATGTATCCAATCTTTTTTCAACCTATATCATCTCTCACTACTGCCCTGATATCATTCTTAAATAGTCTTGATGTGGGTATGCCGGCGTTGGACTGTTTCAAGAAGACATTTGACAAGGTGCTGCACCAAAGATTGTTACATAAGATAAAGGTGCACAGTGTTACAGGTGATGTATTAGCATGGATAGAGGATTGGATAACTAACAGAAAGCAAAGAGTGGGGGTAAATAGATGTTTTTCTGGTTGGCGATCAGTGACTAGTGGTGTGCCTCAGGGATCAGTGTTGGGAACGCAATTGTTTACGATTTACATAGATGACCTGGAGTTGGGGACACCTGACGAAGGGGCTAACCCGAAAGCTTGCGAGTATATTATCAAATAAATAGGTTGGACTAAAACCTGGTATTGTCAGACTTTTTACTATCATTCTTAAATATCAGAGCTACACCACCTCCCTTACCTTCCTGTTGATCCCTCCAAACAGTTTGATACCCCTGGATATTGAACTCCCAGTTGTGACCATCCTGCAATCATGTCTCTGTAATGGCCACCAAATCATACTCGTTTGCAGTGATTAGCGCTGCCAACTCATTGACCTTGTTTCGAATGCTATGAGCAATCAGATAAAGTGTCCTTATGCTAGATTTTGTACCTTCTTTTTGAATTCTAACACTTGCATTAATAATATCTCCTGAGTTCTCCTTCCTTTTAACTTTTCTCCTGATTTTTGATGTCGTTGGAACCTTCGCCCCACATTTTGTCCTTGCTCCCTCCTTCTCGGTCTCCCTACATAGGTTTCCATCCCCCTGGCATATTAGTTTAAGCCCTCCCTAACCGTTCTCGCAAACACTCCCCCTGGACATCAGTACCAGTCCTGGCCCTGTGTAACCCATCCAACTTGTACAGGTCCTACCTCCCCCAGAACTGGTCCCAATGCCCCAGGAATCTGAAACCCTCCTCCCTGACACCATCACTTCAGCTACGTATTTATCCGATATATCCTCTCATTTCTACTCTGACTAGCACGTGGTACCTGTAGTAATCCTGAAATCACTACATTTGAGGTCCGATTTCTTAACTTTCTTCCCAGCTTCCTGTATTCTGCTTTTAGGACCTCATCCCATTTTTTACCTATGTCGCTTGTGCCAACGTGGATTACGACCACTAGCTGTTTGCCCTCCCCCTTCAGAATGTCCTACAGCCGTTTCCATACATCCTTGACCCTGGCACCAGGGAGGCAACAAACCATCCTGGAGTCTTGTTGGTGGCCACAGAAATGCCTGTCTATTCCCCTTACAATTTGAATCCCCTATAACTATTGCACTGACACACTTTTTAACTTTCCCCTCTGCAGCAGAACCAACTGTCGTGCAACGAGTTTGGCTGCTGCTGCTTTCCCTAGAGAGGTCATTCCCCTCAACAGTATCCAAAGCGGTATATCTGTTTTGCAGGGAAATAGTCACAGGAGATTCCTTCACTACGTGCCTATCTCTCTTGCTCTGTCTGGTGGTCACCCATTCTCTTCCTGCCTGCGAAGTCTGAGCTTGCAGTGTGACCAACTTTCTATCGGTGCTATTCACGATACTCTCTGACTCGTGGATGCTCCACAGTATCTCCAGTCGCCGCTCCAGCTCTAAAACTCAAACTCCCAGGAGCTGTAGCTGGAGACACATCCTGCACACATGCTGACCCAGGGGACTGGAACTGTCCCCAGCCTGCCACATGGAGCAAGAGGAATAAATCACGGCTTGGAACTCTCCTGTCATGCCTTACCCCTTTAAATTAAATTTTTGAAAGATGTTTTGTTTCAGATATATACAAATTTCTAGGGCCCTTCATTCCTGCTCCTTGTTACTATTGAGTATAACCTTTTCAAACTATAAACCATAGAAATTACACAGAAACACAATAATAGTGCACAATAACTACAATGCCAAGAGCAAAAAGAAAAAACACCTACTGACCAATCAGCACTCTCGCTTGTAGCCTCTGCTGCCTGTTTCATCTGACTCCTTGTATTCATCCAACTCCAAAAGCACTGTTCTCAGCCAGGCAGCATTCACCATGCAGGCATGCTCTCATGCCTACTTTTCTTATGAAGCATCTTATGGTGTAATTGGTTGGTCCCTAAGAACTAACCTGCATAATAGTCATTCACGTGTTGCAGTGACAACATTGCCAGAATTTTACTACTTTGCTCACTCGAGGCTCGTAAGATCCTGCCCAAGACCAATGGAGAATGTTGCTCTGCAAGCCTCGCCCGCCTGGATTCTGTGGCGGGCATGCGGGTAAAATTCCGGCCTATATTGTCATTCCATAGCATCATGGGGAAGAGGAGGCCCATTCTTGGCAAATTGGGTGGCGTGGTGGCACAGTGGTTAGCACTGCTGCCTCATAGCGCCAGGGATCCGGGTTAGATTCTGGCTTTGGGTGACTGCCTGTATGGAGTTTGCAAATTCTCCTTTGTGTATGTGTGGTGCTCCTCTGGATGCTCTGTTTTCCTATTATAGTCCAAAGATGTGCAGGTTAGGTGGATTGGCCATGTTAAATGCACAGGTTGGAGGGGAAGGCCTAGGGTGGGATGCTCTTTTGGAGAGTGAATGCAGACTTGATGGGCTTCCTGTAGGGATTCTATGGATGTTATGGGATTCAATGGATGATAAATCATTTTATCTTTCTGCTGGAGATAAGAGTGTAGTTCTACTAGAGACTGTGTGATATCACGGAGGGTGGAGTCTTCCTGGTCCTGAGGAGGCAACTTTAATGGCAGGATTGGGGGAACGTATAAAGTGGGCACCTTGGGTTGGTGGGCCCACGATTTCCTGCCTCTGGGTGGCAGCCACTTTGCATATTTGAGTACCCAATTGTAGAGTGATTTGGCACCTCACTGTAATGTTCCGAGTGGCAGATAAGATCCTTTTGAGGTTAAGCAGAGGCCGGGTGGCTGCAGGCAGTTTGCCAAAGGAAATCTGCGGTGGGAGCTCCCTCCTACACTTAACCCCTGAGCTGGATCTGCAAGGATCAGTACATCACAGCTGCAGCTCCAGGCCAAACTGTGGTGGGATCTTCCCTGCACAGTGATGGCTTGGCAGCTGTGGCCATCATGAATCTTTACAGAGTTGGGAAGTCTTCAAAGGATACTTCAAGATGGAGGCCGTCACTATGGAAACACCATTTATGGCATGGCCTCAGAAGTAGTCACATCTCTGAGTCTCTTGACATGTGTAGGTTTCTATTTTTAGACAATTGTTGCAAGGCCGAGGGCTTGGAATTTAGCTGGCAAGGCAGAAGAAAGTGTTCACCCACTTATCATCCATCAGAGGCTGTTGTATAAACAGCGTCTGTAACTCAGGCATATATTGCAGGTGAACGCCATAAGTTCTTAGCAATGCATTGCCAACATTTGAAGCAAGTGTCACTGAGTCATGTGCAACTTTCTTCCAAATCACAAGCGTGTGTGGCTTTGATGAAAACATGCTCACCCATGCCCAAGGGATGCAGTGTTTTTCCTTCTGAGTGCCAGAGGTTGTGGAAATATAGATTGGTTGGGAAAGAGTCTGCCGGATCTATTGGTATTTCTACCATGACATTTATTGAGGAAAAGATCAAGAGATCTTGCAGCCGCCTTAGTTGTGTTGGAATAAGGTCTTACTAAGAGTGCCAAGAGCCTGTGTTGGTGTGAGCACTCTGACCATGGAGTGGAAGTTTCCCAAGCTCCTCTTTAAATATGATAATTAGGCTTTAGCCTGCCTCAGATGGATGCCTCTATTGCCCAACAGAAGCTTAGTTCAGTGATTGCACTCTATCCTCTTTGTTCAAACTCCCCTCTAGCACCTAAAGACTGATGTATCAGTGCAGTACTAGGGGAATGCTGATGCTCTGATGTCTGATGCTCTGTCTTTTGTCTGAGACAGTGGGTGGGATTTTCCAGCCACGCTTGCCCCAAAACCAAAAATTCTCGCCCAAATTCAATGGACTTTTGCATGGTCCAACCTCTGCCCGCTACAATTGCCGTGGTGGGCAGGACAGGAAAATTCCCCCCAGTAAGTTGAGGGATCATCTGTCTATTTAGACAGGTAGTATTCGAAGAAGTGCAGAAGCACTGTCAAAACTAGCAAGGAGATTATCTTGTCTTATTTATCTCATTGCCAGTTTGTGGCAGTTTGCTGTGTACAACTGGCTACTATGTTTGCTTGCAAAATAACAGTGATTATACTTCAACATTCATTGATTATGATGCCTTTGGAGTATTTGGATGGTATGAAAGACGTCACATAATAAAAAATGTTTCTTGTTTTCTCAGAATTGGCAGAAACTCAGTGAGGCTTCCTCCTAATTCCCTGTTCTGTCATGCTCAGTTCTCAGGCCAAACCCAATGGGTTAAGATTATATCATAGTGGGGGTGATAATCCAACTCACAGGCAACAGACTCCTTCACATTGTCATGATAAGTTCTCATTGGCCAAGGTAGAATGCTGTAAAATGCATTGATGTCATGCAGACAGAGGTCATTGCACATATTGCAACACAGATGACTGTGGGCAGGAATCGACAGTGTCACTGCATGATGTTTGCATATACATCACAGTGACATCCACATTACTTTTGACTGAAGCATTCAGAATGAATTTTAAAATAAATGACTTCTGTCAGGCTGCCTTCACTTCACTGATGGGGTTTAAGACCACTTTCAAGTATGATTTATATCTTCAATTGCCACACTCAAATGTACCCCACGGCTAAAATTAGTAATTGGCTCCACCCTACCCCTGCAATAATTGGCTTAAATGACTTTATACTTCACTGATGTTACAGATTTATCACTTTGTTAAGCTCATGTTAGATTCTTCAACTATCTAAAAATGCAAATGAGATATGGTTTGCTGTCTAATCTGCCGTTTACTATATCGGAAGATGCAAAGTTTCCACCATTGCAATCGGCAAAGGCAGGCTCAGCTGAACCAAACATTGAAATTGCAAGCTTCACCAGAGATGCCATCACCTTTCAAGCAAAAAACATGAGTTCTTTCTCCTGAATCCATATGACAAACACAGGATTAGATTGTGAATTGGCTAGAACTAGTGCAGACTATAACTTTCGCTAGCAGAAAAAGTTCGAGTATAAAAATATTGTTACAGATTTAATAGGTAAGCCTTCAAACGAAAGCAACAAAAGCATAAATAGTGCGCTCAGCAGATCTATAGGTGAAGAATGCTGAGGGATCTTGCTCCCTTTGATCAGCAAGGGGGTCCTGGCCTGGGAAATATCGGTTAAATCATCTGTGCTGTTGGATAATTCAAACATCATGTTGGCAGTGGCACAATCTCTTGTATCAATGTGGATTTAGAATTCAAAAACAGAAAATGCTGGAAAAACTCAGCAGATCTGATAGCACCTGTGGAGAGAGAATAGAGCCAACATTTTGAGTCTCTGATGAAGGGTCATCCTGACTCAAAATATTGGCTCCATTCTCTCTTCACAGATTGTGTCAGAACTGCTAAGTTTCTCCAGTATTTTCTGTTTTAGTTTTAGATTCCAGCATCCTCAGTATTTTGCCTTTATCTATGGATTTAGAATTCAGTCTGGAGTGCCTTCTTAGTATTATATAAATATATTAGTCAATGTTAGTTCCTACTTGTATCATAATTCTGTGGACTTGACATGACCTATAATAGATATGAGCTCTGGATTAATGTGAGATATTTCTGTTTATAAGTAAAAGACTATAAATCAGTCATTCTTCATAAAGAATCCTGAGTAGTTCTATTCCTCATGAAAATATTGGCCGGAGTACAAGATCAGAAATGTTATTAAGCAACCCTGTACAGACTTAAATGCCACTTTGGATATTTAGCTATAATGCAGCTGTTATCAAAATGGTACTAAAGAAGTATGATATCTCAATGTATCACAAGTTAAAGGTGCTGTTCCACTTAAACACTACCGACTACATGCATATCAGACAGCCCAAACAAAAACATTTTGGTTGCAAAATTATGCTGAAGTGTTACAAAAGCCGTTCAGCAATAATAAGACACTGACTGTGCCATAGGTCATGATGGTGCCACCCATGTGGCACTCCACTGCTGGGTAGTGAATATACTGTTCTTATGTTAAGATGAAGAGAGTTTGAAAGTGACATTAATTAGGCATTCTGGCTGATTTGATGCACATTGCTGAAATCCAGACCACACAGGTCCATTGAATGCCTTTGCTCTTCAATCTGAGCTGAATGTGTGATCAGCAACATGGGAAAACTCTTCAAGCACTTTTATTTTATCCATCCATAGGACGTGAGTGTTGCTGGTAATGCCAACATTTTCTGCTCATTCTTAATTGCACTTGAGAAGGTGGTGATGAGCCACCTTATTAAACTGCTGCAGTCCATAAGTAGGTATACTCACAGTGCTGTTAGGAAGGGAGCTCCAATGACAATGAAGGAATGGCAATATAATTCCAAGTTATCGTGATGTTTGGCCTGAAGATGAACTTGCAGGTGGTGGTGTTCCCAGTGTCTGTTGCTCTTGCTCTTCTAGTTGGTAAAGTTTGTGGGTTTGGAAGGTACAGCAAAAAGTCTGACAACACCAGGTTTAAGTCCAAACGATTTATTGGTTGGACTTAATTGGTTGGACTTAAACCTGGTGTTGTCAGACTTTTTATTGCGTTTACCCCAGTCCAACGCTGGCATATCCACATCACGGTTTGGAAGGTGCCATGAAAGCGCTTTGCTGAGTTGGTGCAGTGCACCTTGTGCATAAGACACACAACTATCAGTGTGCCCTCGTGATGGAGGGGGTGAAGGTTTATGGTGTGGATGACCAGTCCAGCATGTTGCTTTGTCCTGGATGATGTTGAGTTTCTTGTGTTATTAAAGCTGCATTCAACCAGACAAGTGGAGATTATTCCAAGTAGCATGACTTGTAGATGGTGGTCACTCATTATGGATTCAAGAGCTGAGTTTTTGCCACAGAAATCCCTTTATCTGATCTACTCCAGTAATTGTGTTTACGTGCCTGGTCCAGTTCAGTTTCTGATCAATAGTAACCACTGTAAGTTAATGCTGAGAGACTCAGCAATGGAAAGGCTGTACATCCAGTATCTCTGGATACGAACATGACCAAAACTTGGAGCAGAAACTATAGAAAGGCAAAGCTTGGTGGAGAGGAAGGGGAAGGAGAAGGAAGGCTTTGTACAGAAGGCCCCACTCAGTCCTGATTATCCAAGAGCACCTCTCATACCTCCATCTGGGCCAGAAGCAGTGCCCGAGTTGGCTCAGATTCACACAAAAGTGTGCCACCTCCTTCAACTCATTCTGAAGTCTTGTACCAGAGCAAGGACAGTACTTATAGTGGCATTGAACTTCTATCCATATCTTTCCGGACATGAGTGAATGACATATTCAAATGACATGTGGCACAGTGGTTAGCATTGGTGCCTCACAGTGCCAGGGACCCGTGTTCTATTCCTGGCTTGGGTCACTGTCTGTGTGGAGTTTGCACATTCTCCCTGTGTCTATGTGGGTTTCCTCTGGGTGCTCTGATTTCCTCCCACATCCAAAGATGGGCAGGTTAGGTAGATTGGCCATGCTAAATTGTCCCTTAGTGTAAGGGGGATCAGCTAGGGTAAATGTATGGGTTATGGAGATAGGGCCTAGGTGGGATTGTGGTTGGTGCAGACTTGATTGGCCAAAGGGCCTCCGTCTGCACTGTAGGATTCTATGATTCTATATCCCAGTATATCATCCATTGATGATCCAAGAGTTGAAAAAGGTTCTATTTTCCAAGGCAGGCAGCACTCAGACATTGGGTGATTGCTGGTTGTGCTCCAGTGGAAACTGAGATATTGCATCATGGATGATCTGCAAATGTCACCATAGAGTTGGCCACCACTTCCATGTTCTGTAAAATGCACTGTGCCATGTTGGAGTTGGGCTCCTCCAAGCTCCATAAGAGTTGCTGCTCGTGATCTGGCTGGCCTGCTAGCTCATGGAGCATCTTTTTGTGTCTGCTCATCAGTATAGTCCTGACTCCATTGGAGTCTTCATCTGTTTCCTCGATACTAGAAATTAACTGTCAGTTTCGGGCACTGGAGCTGTGGGGGTGAGTGAGGAGGCAAGTCTCTGCTTTCAAACTGCTCTGTGCTGCTCAGAGGGAGTTGTTTCATGGTTTTTGGGGTTTTTATGGAGCTCTCCTTTGTTAGGGCAGGAGAAATAGGAGCAGGGGTAGGCCATCAGGCTCGAGGGGCTAGATGGCCTGCTTCTGCTCCTATTTCTTACGTTCTTATGTTCTTATGTAGGGCAGATCAGCTGCATGCAGTTTGGGTGAGTCACACGCCTGTTAGAGCATCCCAGGGAGTTTAAAGCAGTTTGCCTTGTTACCATGGAGAAGAAGCCGTGTAAGCACTTGCAGGTGTGCCGATGGTTGACGGGATGGGGGTGGGGGTGGGGATTTATGTCTCTGTGATGAGCAGGGGCAGAGGAAAGAGAGAGTCATGTCAGTCAGCTATCAGGGCTGGGGGAAATGAGGGGGCCATGTGCAAGAGGGTCAGGAGGGGGTCAAGGGGGTCAATTATGTCTGTGGCAAGGAGAGGGAGGCTGTTTCTGGCCGGGGGATTCGGAGGCGGGGGGGAGGTGGGGGGGCGGGTGGGTTCTGGCAGGAGAGCTGTTTATTTAACTTTTTCTGCAGAAGCGTAGTTTGTAGCTCAGACCTGAGCTGCTGGCTGTCAGGTGAATTAGACCCTGCCCATTGCTTCTAGTGACTAGAAATGGTCTAGCCCATATTTTCAAAGACTGAGTGCATAAGATTGGTTGTGAGAACCCACCCAATAAATGGATGAGGAATTTTTGTGTTTTCATGCTAGCTGGATATTAGAAGAAATCTTGTAAAATTACATCCATTCTATCCCTTCCTTCCGACTGGTTGTAGTCCCATTTTCAGATTCTGATTCGATATTAGCCTCCATAGTCTGCGCAATTCCAGCATCAGAGCTGGTGACTGCAAGTGTCAGCTCAAATAACTGCTTCATTGTGGTGTGGTGCTGCTCTCCCTCTTCCCTCTGGGGTTGCTGAGACTTGGGATTGGGTTTCTGAAAGCATAAAACTGGAAAGAGAGGATTAGGCTGAGGGGAAGGACTAGGGTGAGGAGTGTGATATAAAGCAAGTGGTCCATGGTCACACCATTAGCAGCTTGCACTCCTAGCTGGTTGAGGGTATGATTGGAGTTGGATAACAGCACAGAGCAGTAACCTACCACATCTGGAATGCTTTTAGTGTCTTTGGATACCACAAACTGTGTTGCAACTGGTCCCATGATGGGTGGCACCATCTCTCTGTCTGGCTGAGGGGATGAAGTCTTACTTGCCTCTTGCTCCTCAGCTTTGCTCCCTCTCTAATGGGAACTTTGTCCTATATGACAGAGGGCACAATGTCAGCGATTGTGTTCAACTGTGTTTGGCTTATGTGTCCACCTATGCTGAATATTTGGTGGTATGGGAAGGTAAGAGAACAAGGTGCATGGATGGCCTCAATGGAAGGTTTTTGAGAATGAGGTGAGGTTAGTTATAGAACATAGAACATAGAACATAGAACATTACAGCGCAGAACAGGCCCTTCGGCCCACCATATTGCGCCGACCAGTTAAAAAACAATGACCCACTAACCTAAACCAATCCCTTTTTGTCCATAAACCTATCCACGGATCTCTTAAACGCCCCCAAACTAGGTGCATTTACAACCACAGCAGGCAGGGCATTCCAATCCCTCACCACCCTCTGGGTAAAGAACCTACCCCTGACATCCGTCCTATAACTACCCCCCTTTAATTTAAAGCCATGCCCCCTTGTGCTAGCTTTCTCCATCCGAGGAAAAAGGCTATCACTGTCCACCCTATCTAAACCTCTAATCATCTTATATGTTTCAATAAGATCCCCTCTTAGCCGCCTTCTTTCCAGCGAAAACAACCCCAAATCCCTCAGTCTCTCCTCATAGGACCTCCCCTCCATACCAGGCAGCATCCTGGTAAACCTCCTCTGCACCCTTTCCAAAGCCTCCACATCCTTCCTGTAATGTGGGGACCAGAACTGCACACAGTACTCCAAGTGCGGCCGCACCAGAGTTGTGTACAGTTGCAACATGACGCTGCGACTCCTAAATTCAATCCCCCTACCACTAAACGCCAAGACACCGTATGCCTTCTTAACAACCCTATCTACTTGATTCCCAACTTTCAGGGATCTATGTACACATACACCTAGATCCCTCTGTTCATCCACACTATTCAAAGTCCTCCCGTTAGCCCTATACTCAACACATCTGTTATTCCTACCAAAGTGAATTACCTCACACTTCTCCGCATTAAACTCCATCCGCCACCTCTCGGCCCAGCTCTGCAACCTGTCCAAGTCTTCCTGCAAACTATGACACCCTTCCTCACAATCTACCACACCTCCGACTTTGGTGTCATCAGCAAATTTACTAATCCACCCAACTATACCCTCATCCAGATCATTAATAAAAATTACAAACAGCAGTGGCCCCAAAACAGATCCCTGAGGCACACCACTCGTAACCGAACTCCATGACGAATATTTACCATCAACCACCACCCTCTGTCTCCTATCTGCTAGCCAATTCCTGATCCAATTTCCTAGATTATCCTCAATCCCATACATCTGCATTTTCTGCAGAAGCCTACCATGGTGAACCTTATCAAACGCCTTACTAAAATCCATATATACCACTTCAACTGCCTTACCCCCATCCACCTCTTTGGTCACTTCCTCAAAAACCTCAATAAGGTTAGTAAGGCACGACCTACCCGCTACAAAACCATGCTGACTATCTCCAATCAATTCATTACTCTCCAAATAACTATAAATCCTATCCCTAATAATTTTTTCTAAAACCTTGCCCACAACAGAAGAGAGACTCACCGGTCTATAATTCCCGGGGAAGTCTCTGTTCCCCTTCTTAAACAATGGGACAACATTCGCTAACCTCCAATCTTCCGGTACTATACCAGAGGCCAACGACGACCTGAAGATCAGAGCCAGAGGCTCTGCAATCACTTCTCTTGCCTCCCAGAGAATCCTAGGGTAAATCCCATCCGGACCAGGGGACTTATCTATTTTCAAACCCTCAAGAATATCCAGCACATCCTCCTTATCAACTGTAATACTGTCTATTCTACTCCCCTGCAACCCAGTGTCCTCCTCAGCTATATTCTTGTCCCCCTGCGTGAACACCGAAGAGAAATATTGGTTCAATGCCTCTCCAATCTCTTCCGGTTCCACACATAACTTCCCTCTGCTGTCTATAACTGGCCCTAATCTTGCCCTAACCAACCTTCTGTTCTTGACATACCTATAGAACGCCTTAGGATTCTCCTTAATCCTATCAGCCAAAGTCTTCTCATGTCCTCTTTTAGCCCTTCTTAACTCACTCTTCAACTCCCTCCTAGCCAATCTAAAGTTTTCTAGTGCACTACCCGAGCCCTCAAGTCTCATCCGAACATAAGCCTCTTTTTTCTTTTTAACCAACGAATCAACTTTTTTAGTGCACCACGGTTCCCAAGCCCTACCAATTCCTCCTTGCCTGACAGGGACATACCTATCACGGACTCGCAGTAGCTGCTCCTTGAAAAAACTCCACATTTCGGACGCTCCCAGTCCCTGTAATCTCCTAGTTGAACCTATGCTTCCTAATTCTCTCCTAATGGCCTCATAATTACCCTTCCCCCAGCTAAAACTACTGGCCCGAGGTTCATGCCTATCCCTTTCCATCACTAAGGTGAACGTAACCGAATTGTGGTCACTATCACCAAAATGCACACCAACTTCCAAGTCTAGCACCTGGTCTGGCTCATTTCCCAGCACCAAATCCAATATAGCCTCACCTCTAGTTGGCCTATCTACATACTGACTCAAAAAACCCCCCTGCATGCTTTGTACAAAAACTGACCCCTCTAACGAGCTAGAGCTATAGCAATTCCAATCAATATTAGTAAAGTTAAAGTCCCCCATAACAATTACCCTATTACTTTCACTCCTAACCAGGATCGTCTCCGCAATCCTTTCCTCAACCTCTCTAGAACTTTTAGGAGGTCTATAAAAGACTCCCAACAGGGTGACCTCTCCTCTCCTATTTCTAATCTCCGCCCATACTACCTCAACAGACAAGTCCTCATCAAACTTCCTCTCTGACACTGTAATACAATCCCTGACCAATAATGCTACCCCTCCCCCCCTTCTTCCTCCTTCTCTACTCCAACTAAAGCATTTGAACCCCGGGACCTGCAACAACCATTCCTGACCCTGCTCTATCCATGTCTCTGAAATGGCCACAACATCAAAGTCCCAGGTACTGATCCACGCTACAAGTTCATCCACTTTATTGCGAATACTCCTCGCATTAAAGTATACGCATTTCAAACCCTGCTCCGCCCCAGCCCCACGATGCCGTGCATTGCAGTCCCCATCTATGCCCCCCTCACTTTCACCCCCTCTACTCAGGATCCCACCCCCCCTCCGAATCAGTTTAAACCTCCCTGCATAGCCTTAGCAAATTTACCCCCCAGGATATTGGTTCCCCTCTGATTCAGGTGTAGACCATCACTCTTATAGAGGTCCCACCTTCCCCAGAACGAGCCCCAATTGCTCAAGTACCTGAACCCCTCCCTCCTGCACCATCCCCTCAGCCACGAGTTCAAACTTTCCCTCTCTCTATTCCTCTCTAAACTATCCCGTGGCACAGGCAAGAGTCCGGAGATAACCACTCTATCAGACTTGGCCTTTAGTTTCCACCCCAACTCCATAAGTCTCTGCTTAATATCCCCTTCCCTTAACCTCCCTATGTCATGCGTCCCCACATGAACTATAACTTGGGGTTGATCTCCCTCTCCCCTAAGAGTCCTGAATACCCTTTCCGATACATCCCGGACCCCAGCCCCTGGTAGGCAACACACCAGCCCCGAGTCCCTACCATTACTTCCGACTCTCCTATCCGTCCCCTTAACTGTAGAGTCCCCAATCACGAGGCCCAATCTTTTACATCCCCTAACCACCTGAGCTTTCACACTAGGCTCACCCCAGAGACCTGCTCCCTTCGGTTATCCCCAGTTGATTCCTCCTCAACTGTAGCCTCCAGGACCGAAAACCTATTTTGGAGGGGAACAGCCCCAGGGGATTGTCCCCCCAATTGCTTCTTTCCCCTCTTCCTGGCAGTGACCCAAGACTCATTTCTAGAAGTGACTATCTTCTTATAACTCCTATTGATGTCCTCCTCCGCCTCCCGAATTATGCGGAGTTCCTCTAATTCCACCTCCAGCTCCTTTACACGCTCCTCCAGAAGCTGCAATCTAACACACTTCCTACAAGTAAAATCACCTGAAACACTACTAGAGTCCCTCACCACATACATCCCACAGGAGATGCAGCTTACTGCCTGAACTGCCATCCCTGAAACAATTACCAGCAGAAAAATAAAAATATAAAAAAAAACTTGCCCCACACTTATAATTAGGTTAGAGGAGGTGGGAGGGTGGGATTCTCTACCAGTGTAGAGGATCGGGTATCCTCTCTGCACTAATTTATAGGGTTAGGGGCCCGAGAAAAAATGAACCTTATGTGCTAGGGGCTGCTGATAGGTGAGCAATGATCCCCCATGCCGACACTATAGTCAAGAAAGTCCACCAACGCCTATAGTTTCTTAGAAGACTCAGGAAATTTGGCATGTCAGCTACGACTCTCACCAACTTTTACAGAAGCACCATAGAAAGTATTCTGGTTGTATCACAGCTTAATATGGCTCCTGCTCTGCCCAAGACTGCAAGGAGCTACAAAAGTTGGTGAATGTAGCCCAATCTATCATGCAAACTAGCCTCCCATCCATTGATTCTGTCTACACTTCCTGCTGCGTCAGCAAAGCAGCCAGCATACTTAAGGACCCCACACACCCCAGACATTCTCTTTTCCACCTTCTTCCTTCAGGAAAAAGATACAAAAGTCTGAGGTCACACACCAACCGACTCAAGAAAAGCTTCTTCCCTGCTGGTGTCAGACTTTTGAATGGATTTACCTTGCATTAAGTTGAATGTTCTTTTCACTCTAGCTTTGACTGTAACACTATATTCTGCACTCTCTCGTTTCCTTCTCTATGAACAGAATGTTTTGTCTGTGTAGCGTGTAAGAAACAATACTTTTCACTGTATGTTAATACATATGACAATAATAAATCAAGTCAAATCAAATCAATGGGGCCTGTGGTTCATTGAGCAGCATGAGTGGATACTCTGGTAGTAATCCTCCAAGGATCCTTAAATTCTGAAAAAGTTCCAGAGGGTTGGAAAACTACTAATGTGGTACCTTTTTCAAAAAAAGAGGGAGACAAAAAATGAGTAACTATAGGCCAGTTAGCTTATCTTCTGTCATTAGGAAAATATTAGAGTCCATTATAAAGGATGCAGAGCATTTAGGAATACATTAATATGATCAAGCAGTGTCAGCATGGCTACAGGAAGGGGAAAGCATGCCTGACGAATTTATTAGAATCCTTTGACGTGGTAACGAGCAGGATAGATAAGGAGGAACCAATAGCTGTAACCATCATATCATGTGATATACTTGGATTACCAAAAAGCAATTGATAAGGTAATGCACAAAAGGCTACTTAATAAGATAAGAAGCCATGATGTTGGGGGTTAGCTTGGATAGAAGATAGAAGGCAGAAAGTTGGGATAACAGGGGTATTTTCAGGGCGTCAACCTGTAACAAGTGGACATCCACAAGAATCTGTGCTGGGGCCACAATTATTTACAATATATATTGACAACTTGGACGAGGGAAGTGAATGTACTATTGCCAAGTTTGCGGATGATACAAAAATTGGTGGGAATGCAAGTGAAGTTAGTGAGGTGGACACAAGGAATCTGCAGAGGTATAGAGACATTTTTGAATACTGTATTCTGTAAACTGTGCGTAACTTTAGATGCCCTTCTCTGATCAGAACCTTCCACACACCTGACGAAGGAACACCGTTTCCGAAAGCTTGTGGAATTACTATCAAACAAACTGGTTGGACTTTAACCTGGTGTTGTGAGACTTCTTACTGTGTTTACCCCAGTCCAACGCGGGCATCTTTACATCAGAAGGAATATAATGCAGGGGTGGTAAAGTGACAGTGGTTAGCACTGCTGCCTCATGGTGCCAGGAACCTGGGTTCAGTTCCATGATTCTAAATGTGAAATTATGCACTTTGATAGGAAGAACAAAGCTGAATGTTAATTAAATGGAGGAAGACTGCAGAAAGCTGCAGCGTAGAGAGATTTGGGGGTCTTTGTTCAGAAAGCACAAAAGGTTAGCATGCAAGTTCAGCACACAATTGGGAAGGTAAGTGTTGGTCTTTATTTCAAAGGGAATGGAATATAAAATAGGGAAGACTTTCTAAAACTATACAAGGCACTGGTTAGACAACACCTGGGGTACTGTGAACAGTTTTGGTCCCCTTATCTAAGGAAAGATATATCAGCATTAGAGGCAGTCCAGAGAAAATTCACTCTGTTGATCCTGGATGTGGAAGGATTTTCTTATGAGGAGAGTTTGAATAGGTTTGGCCTGTACTCACTGGAGTTTAGAAGAATGAGAGGCAGCCTTATTGAGACAAATACAATTCACAGGGGGCTTGACAGGGTAAATGCTGAATAGATGTTTTTCCTTGTGGGAGTCTATGAGCAGAGAGCATAATCTCAGAGTAAGAGGTTGTCCATTTAAGACCAAGATGTGGAAGAATTTCTTCTTTCAACCATGGTCATATTGAATGATGGATTGTATGGTTTACTAGTGCTCTGATTTCTTGTGCTGTTGGTGCTAGGCTGCTCACTGAAACAGTTCAACTGAGGAAGCAGCATGAAGTTTGTTCACTATTTGCGTCAGAGGTAAAGGTTGGAAAGATCATAAATTGGGATTCCTATGTCCAAAAATGGGCGCAAGCCAATTTATATCCCCTGGCCTTTACAATTTTTTGTGTATATGTGTGGGATATGGGCATTGCTGGCTAGCTAGCCAGCCTTAATTGCCCATCCCTTGTTGCCTGAGGACAGTTGAGAGTCAACCCCATTACTGTGGCTCTGGAGAGACATGTAGGCCAGACAATTAAGGATGGCAGATCACCTTCCCTAAAGGATATTAATGAACCAGATGGGTTTTTCCAACAATCGACAACAGTTACAGTCATCAATGGATTCTTAATTCCAGATACCTTTTCAAATTGAATTCAAATTTCACCATCTGCCATGGTGGGATTCGAACCCGGTCCCTAGAACATTAGCTGAGTTTCTGAATGACAAGTCTAGTGAAAAAACCACTAGGCCATCACCTCCCCACAGATTTTTAAGATGGTGGGGAATGGGTTAGGGATTATGGTTAACATCTTTCAATAAGAGCAATGACATTTTTAACCTGTGATTGCATAACTTCCTTAGTATTCTGTCTATATCTGTGTTGGCAATGTCACCATAGTGTTGCACTTGCATTGTATCATACGTATTCATATTGGTCCTTGATTTGATTTGACTTAATTTATTATTGTCGTGTGTATTAGTATACAGTGAAAAGTGTTGTTTCTTGTTGCTATACAAAGCATACCATTCATAGAGAAGGAAATGAGAGAGTGCAGAATGTAGTGTTATAGTCATAGCTAGAGTGTAGAGAAAGATCAACTTAATGAAGGTAGGTCCATGTAAAAGTCTGACGGCAGCAGAGAAGAAACTATTCTTGAGTCACTTGGTGCGTGACCTCAGACATTTGTATCATTTTCCTGATGGAAGATGGTGGATTCGAGTATGTCCGAGGTGCATGGGTGCTTAATTATGCTGGCTGCTTTGCTGAGACAGTGGGAAGACAGAGTCAATGGATAGGAGGCTGGTTTGCATGATGGATTGGACTACATTCATGACCTTTTGTAGTTTCTTGCAGCCTTGGGCAGAGCAGGAGCCATACCACGCTATGATACAACCAGAAAGAATGTTTTCTTTGGTGAGAGTTGTAGCTGACATGCCAAATTTCCTTAGTCTTTTGAAAAAATAGAGGCGTTGGTGGGTTTTCTTAACTATAGTGTCGGCATGGGGGGACCAGGACAGGTTGTTGATGATCTTTTGAACATTTCTACTTCATCCCCATTGATGTAGACAGGGGCATGTTCTCCACTATGCTTCCTGAAGTTGGTGACAATCTCCTTTGTTTGGTTAACATTGAGGGAGAGATTATTGTCATCGCACCAATTCACCAGATTTTCTATCTCATTCCTGCACTCTGTCTCATCATTGTTTGAGATCAGACCAACAACGGTGGTGTCATTGACAAACTTGAAAATCAAGTCAGAGGGGAATTTGGCCACACAATCATAGGTGTATAATGAGTATAATAGGGGGCTGAGAACACAGCCTTGTGGGGCAGTAGTGTTGGGGATGATCGTGGAAGAGGTATTGTTGTTTATCCTTACGGAGGTATTATTTCTTCTGATAGTGCTGTCTTTGTTGATATTGGCATTTATACTGGTGGTATTATTAGCTGCCATTATTTGTGCTGGGACTTGGTGTATTTTTTAGCTTTATTGTGGTGTTTGATGCCAGTTCTCAAATTGAAACATGATATAGGCATGAACTAATACTTAGATCCATTGATTCTCTGAAAATTATGGTGGGAACCTCTGACCTCACCCGCGACTGGGATTCTCCAGTCCTGTTGCAGCGAATGGAGTTTTGGCCAAGTGTCAAATTCTCCGTTCTTGCTGGCAGTGGTGACAGGGTGATTGAAATCAGAGAATTCCGGCCAATATTTTTACTTAGTTTATTAATGGAAGTGCCAAAATATTATTTTCTGAATTTGAAATATTTTATTTAAAATTCTTCTTTTTAAAAAAATGTTAATATTCTCCTTATTTAATTTTATACTGCAGCTTAGCACCAGCAGAAGACATAGACTTGAATCTTCAATCTTCATAATTCTGTGGGTGTAAATTGCAAAGATTGTGCATAACATCATTTTTAATATGGTTCCCTTGCTTTATTTAACAAGATATTAATCAAAATGGCACATTATTCCATGATTCACATACACGTAACATTATTAAGGCGATCTCACTGACTAGAACTATATATTACTTGTTACACTGGATTTGAAATTGACCTTTCGGTTAATCTAGAATTCTTGAAACGGAAATAAATTACTCTGTCACATACTGAATTCCTTAGATACTACCTAAAAGTCACAAAATATTCACTCATAATTGATTCTGAGAACATTGAAGTAACTTCCCAGCCTAATGCATGCAGCAGGGAATCTCAGCTGTCGGAATTGCAGGTTGGAATGCAGGCCGCATTTCTCAAATGATTTTCTAACCATTCAGATTAATGATCAGAGAGATCATGCAAAGCATGAGTGCAAATCTCCAATATGCACGCCCAGAAGGCAAAACGCCCACTGGGAGCATGCAGTCAGAAAATGACCTTTATTATTTTAACCATTGCTTCCACAATGATCTTTCCCACAGGAAGCTGAAATTTCTCATTCTGGTGGAAAAAATAGACATGAATAAAGAGTGATCTTTGACTAAAACAATAATCACTCCTCATAATAAATGGCTAACATTTTTGAATATGCCTTTGTGCAATGTAAGAAGATAAGGAACATGAACAGGAATAGGTTATTGGCTCTCTGCGTTTGCTCTGCCTCACAACAAAATCACGGCTAATCTTCTGCCTCAACTCCTCCTTCCCGAACTGTCCCTGTATCCCTTATTTTCCTTAGTAACCAAAAATCTAGCAACCTTTCCCTTGAATACACCCAATAACTGAACATTCACACTTTCTGGAGTGGAGGATGCCTCAGAATCACACCCTATGAATGAAGAGCTTTTTCCTCACCTCAGTTTGCTCTGTCTGAGATTTGTCTAGATTTCCCAGGCCTAGAGCAACATTTTCAGCATTTATCCTGCCAAATCCTTTAAGAATTCTGTTTTTTTTTAAGTTTATTTACTCGTAGGCTTACATTAACACCACAATGAAGTTACTGTGAAAATCCTCTAGTTGTCGCACTCAGGCGCTGTTCAGATACACTGAGGGAGAATTTAGCATGACCAATGCATCTAACCTGCATATCTTTTGGACCGTGAGAAGAAACTGGACTACCCGGAAGAAACGGGAGAATGTGCAGACTCCACACAAATAGTGACCCAAGCCGGAAATTTAATCCAAGTTCTTGGCGCTGTCAGGCAGCAATGCTAATCACTGTGCCACCGTGCTGCCCCTAATTGTCTGTTTCAGTTAGATCAGCCCAGGGAATATGGACCAAGCATATGAAGACAAATAATATCATGATGATATCCTTCCCATGAAACTCCTACATACTCTGCAGGTCTGACCCCATAACCTTGTTCACCAGTATATACACTGGGCCATAGCTTCACTTGCCCAGATAGTAATGCTCCTATTTCTTATGTTCTTATGATATGCTTTTGCCGGAGAAGGCAGCATGCAGCAGAGGAAGAGAAATGAAATAGGTGCTACCCTCACAGCAATACTCACATCTCATCTGTAGAGAGAGTCCTGGAGAGGATGTGCACTGGGAGGCTAAAGTTGGCGAAGCAGTGGGAAATGTCCTGAGTGCAGGGTTTGTATAAAACAGACATTTATAATTCCAAACAGAGACCTAATATTTATAGGATCAAGAGAAACCAGACTGTATGCTCAAGCTGAGAATCATGTCAAGCAGCATAGTGACTGTTTATCCAGGGGCTGTGTTTAACCTCCAGCAGAGTTCTCACCTGTTATCCGGGTTTATTTACAGGAATGGCTGGGTGAAGAATCAAAGCCAAAGAACATTATCGCATGTCCCTGTGTCTTATATTCAAAAGCACAAACTCAAATATAGAACATTGCCAGGGGAAATTAAATGGCCAGTTTTAAGGTAAATTCCTGGTTAATGAGCTCATCAAATGATCACCAACAGAAAGGATGAGTAGCAATAGGACTGATCTGATAAGTAAGAAGACAGCAGACATGATGGGCTGAACTGTTTCCTTCAATGCAGGAGGGTGCGATCAATTTTCATTGCCGTTTGTGTGAAGAGGTATTTCTAATTTCACTCCAAAATGATCAGTTCTAATTTACAGGTTGTGACCTCCTGCCCTGGATTCCTCCATTCAATCAAATCCATTTATCATTTTAAGCACTGAAACTTGATTACTTCTCAGCCTTTGAAATTTAATTGCATATAAGCCAACTTAATGGAGCTTGTCTTCAAAATTTGACCCTTCAATCTCTGATATCATTTTGGTAATACTGTGCAGCATGAGACCAATATTTCGTTCTTGAAGTGCTGGGTGGAAAACTGAACACACTACTCCAAATGCTGGCCATGTATACCTGAGGCATAATCTTCATCCTTTCAATTCCTGCCTTTTGAGATAAAGATCAATTTTCCAGTAATCTTTTTGATTACATTTTGCACAACTGCATTATCTTTTAGTGATTTGTGTACCTGGACATCAGAATCTCTTTGCTCCTCCAGAGCTCTTTGCCACTTAAGAAATATTCTGATTCATTTTCTTCAGATCAATAATTGAGCACACACTTTCCGACACTGATCTTCATCAGCTGTAGCTTTGTCTGCCTGTTTAATTAGTTCATGTTCACTTGTAACTCCTCTTCCCTTTGGCATAACTTGCTGTGTCTCCTCACTTAGTATCATCTGTAAACTTGGATATGTATCTTTCTATCCCACTGTTCGAGTCATATCCGGTGAAAATATGAAACCCCAGTACAGATCCCTAGGGAATGCTATTTTTGTGTGGATCCTTCTTTAGGAAGCCCAGAAAATAATGGCCATTGAAATATCCTGATTCATCATCTTATTATTACCTTAAAAATTCCAGTGAAATTAGCTCATCATGACCTGCCCTTCACAAGGTCATACTGACTCTCTGATTATTTTATATTCATCCAAACATTCAGTCCCTCTATCACTGATGAAAGATATCATTTTATATTAAACTGACAAGTCCAAGTTTATTTCCCTTTCTTCCTTCTTAACCAATGGAGTGACATTTGCAATTTTTCAATTCAAAGGTATAATTCCTAAATCTAGCTTTATTTAGGAAATCATAACTACCGTAGATCGTGGTATATAGATGCGATCTATGGTAGTAGATCTGATGTATAAGATGACCCAATTTTCTTGGCACCAAAAGTTATGTTTTTGCATATACTCTAAGTCGACTTCCCCCAATTTTCAGCTACACAATCAATTGCAATTTTTCATCCCAGAAATGCATGTTTTACTTATCTGATACTGTAAGTCAGCACATGGGGTCAAGAAGATGATACAGATTGTGTTGTGCAGAAGATGTGCAGCAGTTTAAAACACAGAGTGGATTGTGCAAGGCATGGCAAGTGATGAACAGAGATTGGTCCTCCGGCAACGAATGAAGCTGCTTTCGAGCTAAAATTTGTACCACTTGCTAACTCATCAACTAACTATGCTGCAGCAAGGGAGTTTGGTATTTGGTGTAAAACTAGTGCAGGAATGAAGGAATCATTTTGAAGATGATGCCTAAGACTACATGCATCATTAGAACAGGAACCAGCCACTGGCCTGATCTTGAGAAGCATGGATCAGAATGGATCCTTGAAAACTATTGGAATGCAATATGCATATATGTAATTAAGTGTCCTGTGTTCAGCAAAGATTTCAGACCAACAGATATAGCTGCTTTATTGAACAAAACTGTCTATCGTTGCCACAGAAGACTGAGATTGCTCAGAAACTATCAAAAGACCTCAATGCTAAAACTATCAGTTTCCAGCAATTCATCATTAAACAGTGGCAAAAAAGAAAGTACACATCTGCAAAATGGATCAAATACCCATGAACTTCAATCTGTCCAGCAACTCAACTGTGAAGTGGATGGTTCGATAACTATTCTAGTGAAAACCAATCAAGATTCAAAGGGGTACTGGCTTGCAAAACTGACAAAACAAAATTAAAGCCTACAGTAATTTTCAAATGTAAAACCATGACAGACATTGTCTCCCCGCAGGAGTTTTTGTGTATGTCCATAACAACAGTTGTATGGATGAGGATGGAATGAGGTTATGGATCGACAGTGTATAGAATACATAAAGAATGCAGCTTATTAGTTTGGGACATGTTCAGATCCTATATAACTGATGAGATCAAGAGGTGTAGGTGAAGAAATAACATCACATTGCAGTTATATCAGGAAGTCTAACATCTGTAGTTCGACCTTTGGATGCATCGTTCGAAAAGTCCTTCAAAGATTGTATTATTGCCAAATTGAATGGATGGATGGTTAACAGACAAAAGCCTTGGAAACAGGCCCTTTGGCCCAAATTGTCCATGCCGCCTTTTTTTTAAACTCCTCAGCTAGTCCCACTTGCTCACATTTGGCCCATATCCCTCTATACCCATATATCTGGCTAAATGCCTTTTAAAAGGCACAATTGCACCAACCTCTACTACTTCCATTGAGTGGGCACTCACAATGTTAAAATGGCGGTGTGGGCTCGTTGGGCCGAAGGGCCTGTTTCCCGTGTTGTGTTGTTCTTTGTTCTTTGCACTACCTGTGGCAGCTTCTTCCAGACATTGACCACCCACTGTGTGAAAAAAATTGCTCCTCTGCAATTTTGTATCTCTCTCCCCTCACCTTAAATCTATCATAATATTATGGAACTCTACAGTGCAGAAGGAGGCCATTTGACCCATCGAGTCTGCACTGACCACAATCCCACCCAGGCCTTATCCCCATAACTCCCCATGCATTTACCCTAGTTAAGTGACACCAAGGGGCAATTTAGCATGGCCAACCCACGTAACCTGCACATCATTGGATTGTGGGAGGAAACTGAAGCACCCAAAGGAAACCCACACAGACCTGGTAGAATGTGCAAACTCCACACAGACAGTCACTCAAGATGGAAATCGAACCCAGGTCTCTGGCACTGTGAGGCAGCAGTGCTAACCACTGTGCCACCATGAGAGATGTTGGGGTGGTACTCTAGTTTTAGACTCCCCTACCTTTAGGAAAAGATATTGACTATCTAGCTGATCTATGCCCCTCATTATATTATAGACTGCTATAAGATCACCCCTCAGTCTCCTATACTCCAGAGAAAAAAGTCCTAGTCTATCCAACCTAGCCTTATAACTCAAACCATCAAGCCCTGGTAGCATCCTAGTAAGTCTTTTCTGCACTTTTTCTATTTTTTTAATAGCCTTTCTATAGTAGGGTGACCAAAACTGTGCACAGTACTCCAAATATAGCCTTACCAATGTCTTGTACAACTTCAACAAGACATCCCAACTCTTGTATTCAATGTTCTGATCAATGAAACCAAGCATGCTGAATGCCTTCTTCACCCTCTGTCCACTCGCGACTCCACTATCAAGGAGCTATGAACCTGTATCTCTGGATCTCTTTGTTCTGTAACTCTCCCCAATGCCCTACCATTAACTGAATAAATCGTGCTCTTGTTCAATCTACTAAAATGCATCACCTTGCAGCTATTTAAATTAAACTCCATCTGCCATTCGTCAGCCATTGGCCCAATTGATTGAGATCCTGTTGCAATTTGAGATAACCTTCTTCACTGTCCACTATGCCACCAATCTTGGTGTCATCTGCAAACCTACTAAGCATGCCTCCTATCTTCTCATCTAAATCATTAATATAAATGCCAAATAACAGTGGGCCCAGCACTGATCCCTGAGGTACACCGCTGGTCACAGGCCTCCAGTTTGGAAAACAACCCTCTACAACCATCCTCTGGTTTCTGTCATCAAGCCAATTTTGTATCCATTTAGATACCTCACCCTGGATCCCATGAGATTTAACCTTATGCAACAATCTACCATAGCTTGACAAAGGCCTTGCTAACGTCCATATAGACAATATCATTTGGGGCTATCTCAAGCAGGCAGTGGCACATCGAAGGGTCTCACTCAGATCAGTAAGTTTTGGAGAATCCCACCTGGTGCTAGTTGTAACATATGCCCTATCGAGGGTAACGCATCTGCAATTTCTTCGCCTATTTTCTTTCATCCCAAGGAGTGGAAACCATCGGATTCTGGAGATTTCTCTATCTGAAGTGTTATTATTCTATTTTACTTTTTTAAATCTTAGATTAAATCTGTACATCCTAATCCTTCCCCTACCCTTATGTTTAGGTTCCCTTGTACCATTGGTATCTTGTCTTCTTCCACTATGGCACGGTGGCACATTAGTTTGCACTGTTGCCTCAGTGCCAGGAGCTGGGGTTCGATTCCCGGCTTGGGTCACTGTCTGTGTGGAGTTTGCACGTTCTCCTTGTGCCTGCATGGGTTTCCTTCAGATGCTCCAGTTTTCTCCCATAGTCCAAAGATGTGTGGGTTAGGTTAATTGGCATGCTAGATTGCCACTTAGTGTCAAGGAGACTAGCAGGGTAAAATACATAGGGCTACAGGCTGGGTGGGATTGTGGTCAGTGCAGACTCATTGGGCCAAATGGTCTCCTTCTGCATTGTAGGGATTCTATGATTCTACGTTGAAAATTGATGCAAAGAAATAATTTTACATATTTGCTCTTTCCTTATCTGCATCTATCAGTGTAGGCCTAAGTTCAACCTTACCACCCTCTTTCTCTACACTTAGAATTTTTTTTAATGAGTCTTGATAATTTTTTCATATTCTCGTTTGCTTGTGATTTTTATTTACTTGTTCTAACTTAGTCCTCTGTATCCAATTTTCCTTCTGTGTAACTCTTTTCTTTTGGCTTGATACTTTCTCTACTACAGGGAAAATCATTCTTGCCATGGATTAGGCAGAAGATTAAATTGAAACTCAGGAAATAAAGTGCTGGACATTTAGGCCTAAAAATGTTCATCAAGTCTGTAAATCCTTGGATGCTGATAACCTTGGATAGATATTCCCTTGTCATGTGTTGCCTCAAGCTTTCTGACATTAAACTGTGCTTCTTACTCCACAATGGAACTCAAATGAACCCACACTGGAGCAGAAAATATGTCCTGAAGAGAATGTTTCAAATGTTCACGTATTGTTGCGGCTGTCAAATCAAAACACTGACTCTTATTAAGGTAGCAGATATAGGATTTTAGTTGTCAACTATTTTAAGTCAAATACTGTCCAATGGGTGTACTGAAGATTAAATGTTATTGATTATTATGTAGGTAATCATGCCTTCTGGCTTAATGTACACACTATGAAAAGTGGGAGTGAGAAGAGGTTACGGATTGACCTGTCAACTTCAAGGAAATGCTGAAGAGAGAGGAAGTATCTAAAATTCAAACCACTAGCATCAGTCTGTTCCACTAAAAGAAATATGTTTGAAGAAATTTTTCATTTGCCATTGTCCCCAACCCCATCAAGGATGTAATGGGGTTCTCGCCATGAAAGGTTGGGAACTCCATTGCCATATATTTAAGTATCATCAGTGGGCTTTATCTCTGCTCTATTATCCCCAAGGGTAAGATTTCACCCTCCCCCCCACCGTGCTGCTGGTATGATGTCATGGTGGTGGGGTTTAACAACAGGTCTGGACCAATGAGGTGAATGGTCATGAAGGGCACAGATAAGCACAGCGCCCAAGGAGAGAGGCTCATACCCAGGCAGCATCCTATCACTGCCCCATAGCACTGCCGGGGGGGCTTCCATTGGGAAGGTTAGGGTGGAGGTGCAGGGGGAGGTGTGGGAAAAGTTGGCAGGGCAGCTGGCAGTCTGCACTCTGCTTTTCCCACCTGAGACAACACGTTTTTAAAAAATCCCTAAATTCCACCCAGAAGCTCTCGTTTTTATTTGAAGAGAATGAGAAAGGGGAAATCAGTTAATTGTACAGTGATTGAACATTTAACTGTGCCCAGGTGTCAGTTTTTACCTGGGGATTTACTTGTCCCATATCTCAGGCAAACTGAAATTGTGGTGGCTGGATTTGGAGGTGCACATTTACAATGTGTGCGTCTGTAAATAAAAGCTTCTAAAGTGTGTAAATATTATGTTCCAGTTCTGTCCTTAACAGGTCTGGCCTGGTTTTCTGCGGTAGAACACAGGGACGCAAGAATCAGAAATCTCTGTCCAGTTATCATGGTCAGACTTTTGACCTCTAACAAGTGAAAATGCAGAAAAGTTTGTTGCAGGAGTTTTCTGTACATTGCAACAGCAAATACATTTCAAAAATGCTTCATTGACTAAAAGTGCTTTGGGAAATACTGACATCATGAAGGGTGCGGTATTTTCATAAAATCATAGAATCCCTACAATACAGAAGGAGACCATGTGGCCCATCAAACTTGTACTGACTGCAATCCCACCCAGGCCTATTCCCGTAATACTCATTTACCCTACCAATCCCTAGACTCTGAGGGGCAATTTAACATGGTCAACCTAACCTACATATCTTTGGAGTTTGGGAGGAAACCAGAGCACCTGAAGGAAACTCATACAAACAAGAGACAAAATGTGCAAACTCTGCACAGACAGTGACCTGAGGCCAGAACTGAAGTAATAAGAAGTCTCACAACACCAGGTTAGAGTCCAACCAGTTTATTTGACAGTAAGCTCACAAGCTTTCGGAAACGGTGTTCCTACGTCAGGTGGGTGGAAGATTCTGATCAGAGAAGGGCATATAAATTCACACACAGTTTACAGAATACTGATTAGAATGCAAGTCTTTACAACTAACCTGCTATTCAAGTCTTGAAGATGCAGACAATGTGAGGCACTCTCTACAGCCGACATTGGCTATACACAGGCATCTCGACAGCCAGAATTGAACCCAGGTCCCTGGCGCTGTGTTTTAGCAGTGCTAACCACTGTGCCACACAGAATGCAATATAAATACAAGTCTTTTTTAAAATGATTCTATTTTCACCTCAGATAAATGTCTTTGCTTTCTTTAGGCGCTTATAACCACCGGTGAAAGAGAGACAGAAGAATAAAATTGATTGTAGTGGGGGAAATTTTGAGTTTGTCAGGCAACCCATGCATTTCTTGGACCATGCACTCATGAGACCCAGTCAGGTCAATTCTCATATACATGGATGTCCTTAAGGATCCATTGATGAAACCTATTGTCCGAAAATTACATGAGGCACAATTTTATCACCTACCTTATCTTGTGCTGGCTTTTGGCTTGAATGCCCAATTGGCTATTATGTGGATTTACACACTAATTTTTGCTGCTTGGTAAAATCTCAATGTAAATTAACCTCAAATTCCTCTGAGACCAACTAGTCAAAAATCTCAAAATATGAGAAGTATCACCAGCAGTGATAACCATGTCATCAACTTTAATATCATTCCTAACCATGCAAACATCATCAAAATCAATAATGGCAGCCATTATCTTAAAATCACTGTTATTGCTCCCCCACATGGAATCATAGAAATGCTACAGTGCAGAAAGAGGCCATTTGGCCCATTGAGTCTGCACCGGCCACAGTCCCACCCAGGCCCTACCCCCCATATCCCTACATATTTACCCACTAATCCCTCTAATTTACGCATCTCAGGATACTAAGGGGCAATTTAGTACGGACAATCAATCTTCTAACCCCCACATCTTTGGACTGTGGGAGGAAACCGGAGCACCCGGAGGCAACCCATGCAGACATGAGGAGAATGTTAAAAGGGAACATTAAAAGGAAAAAGAAATGTGGGTATGATTCCTAACCGTTACTTTATTAATGTGTTTATAAAATCTAAAAGACTTGTCATGGCAGCTTTTCTGTGCCACCTGTACCTACTTCACATTAGCATCTGTCCTTTTCTCCCCTTGCTCTTAGTGCAGCCAACTTGATTTGGCTCGGCAAGCCAGCTTCTCATTGCAGTGACAGCAGCTTCTTGGCATTGACAGAGGTGCTAACCTTTCAGTGGGGCCTGCACCTGGTGCAAAAAATAATTTGTATATGTATCAATGTCATTACTAAAGATAGGGCTTAATGCATCCTCAGCTGCAACAGTACTGTTAGCCGCAGTACCAATATTGAGGAAATACATATATCCAATTTAAGGAAAATTGTTAATAAAACCTTTGGGTATAATTCTCCCAAAGAATTCTAAGTGTCGAAATTGAAGTAAATCTCGCTGCTTTTTTCAGCGAGATTTTCAAACTAAATTTCTCACACTCTGTGCATCAGAGAACCTGAGCGTGAATCACACTGAAAAGCTGTGGGCAGGGCTATTCCCGCCGGACAGGCCAGCAGCATAGTGCTGAGCGGACCACGGCACATGTGTTAATCTGTTAGCACCAAGATCGGCGTATGGGCAGTAGGTCTGCATTGCCGGCCTCCTGATCGCTGGTCAACTCAATTGATATCTCTGGGCCAGTGCCAACACCGCTCATCCCCCCACTCCCCTGCCCTGCCTCAATCTTTCTCTCCACTGTCAGCCCTGACTCTCTCACTCCTCAGCCCCGACCACCCCCGGCAGGCCAACCTCTCCCCCTTCCTGATGGCCAGTCTCGATCAGCCCTTCCCTCCCTCAGCCTACGATCCTGACTGCAGAGTGGCAGTAGGACCCCCTCCCACAAATCACCCCCAGAGGCGCCACCCCCCCCTTGGCACTGCCCAATGCTTGGTGGCAGAGTCAAGGTGCCCCCAGGCATTGCCACTTTGCCCCTTTGGCATTGCTAGAAGGTCAAGCTAGCATTGCCAAGCCAGCAATCCTCTTACGCTGACCTCCTAGCAAGCCTCCAGACATTGCCCAGGCACAACCCTCTCCACTTGGAGGCTTTACTAACCTGTGCATCTCTGCAGGTTCTGCTCGCCAGGCGCACATTATGGGGGAACCGGTTAGGATTCATCAATGGACAATTTAATGTGGTGGGATTATCAGGCATAAAGGCCTGATAATGATATTTAAATGTATGCAAATAGGGATCCCAGCTTTTTACATTGGGATTCCCATTTCCATTGAGGGGAGGGGGGGGGGCAGTGCACAGGGACAATTAATCAGGACAATTCTGCCAGTGTAAAAACCGTTTTAGGACTCTCACGATATTCTTCATCCCTTCCGCCATTCCTACACTGAGAAAACAGAGGCAGAAAATCCCCTTCGCTGTGTCACATAAGGAGGTAATAGGTCAGATGGCCAAAAGCTTGTTCAGATTGGTAGGTTTTAAGGAGACTCCTGAAGTATGAGAAGAAGAGGTGGAGAGCTTTCAAGGGAGAGGTCCAGAGCTTCTGGCCTTTATTGAAATTGTGACACCCGTGTTGGAGCGATTAAAATCAGGATAGCACAAAGACAAGGATAATCCTATGTTTTGTCTCAGAGCACTTCCAATTTAATATGTGGGTTGTGATTTTTGGCTGCATTTGGAAATCTATTTCTATTTAGCCATTGCTGAAAAACGAATAATCTCGATTTTAAAGATCAGATAGAAGCTTGACTAAAAGTGATGTTTACCAGAATCACACCTGTATGAGCGGAGCCTACAACTAATTCCAGCATTGATGTCAATTGAATAAAACGAGTCAGCTCCAGTGGTGAAAATATTTGTATTTGGGAGCTCGCCAATTGATGGCTGGGGATTACATGCTGCTTTTAAAAGATGGGCAGTGTGATTCTCAAATATGGAAGATGGGAAATTTCAAGAGAAATTATGTCTGGAAGGAGAACAGTGAATGTCCAGATTCATTGATGGAGGTAGTGAGGCAGAAAAAAGAGGCCTAAATTCAGTTGTCATCACCATAGGGCCCAATGTGAGCAGCCGATCAGAATATGTTTCCTTGAGAAATAACATCATCATTGGGGAAAATGCCAGCACCTCTCGTTAATGAAGTCTAGCCAACACATATCAGAATTAAATTTTCCTCATCCTCACACTGCCTTAAAGTACTTCAATAATTATTATTATGTCTTGTTAGCCGGAGATTTCAATTAATCACGCTTGCTGTTGAGCTTGGAGGCAGGAAAAGATTCTAATTAGGTGGGGCTGGTGGCATCTTTGAAAAACACCATCTTCCCACCTCTGCCAGAATTAAAGTCCGAGTGTAAATGCCCATGCACAGTGGTTAGCACTGCTGCCTCACATCGCCAGGGACCCAGGTTCAATTCCTGGCTTGGGTCACTGTTGAGCTTGTATGTTCTCCTCGTGTCTGCGTGGGTTTCCTCTGGATGCTCCGGTTTCCTCCCACAATCTGAAAGATATGCTAGATGCCAGACTAATTTCTCCCTCAATGTACCCGAACAGGCACCAGAATGTGACGACTAGGGGATTTCACAGTAACTTCACTGCAGTGTTAATGTAAACTGACTTGTGACTAATAAATAACATTTTTATGAAGGCCTTCCCAACCCACTCACTTACTGAGGTCCTTGAAATGGTCAATTAATGACCACTTAAAGGCCTTGTCCTGCCACAGCTGGCATTAAGTAACAGCTTATGCTATAGCTAAAACAATGCAGTCACCTTGTCTTGTCTGATGGGGTGGGGTGGGGCGAGGCAAAGATGTCCCTTGATCAAGGGCACTGTTGTGTATATGCTGTCTGTCTTTTTAAGGCACCATGACACTGCCCTGAGCCTCTAATGTTTCCCACTTCACCGGGAGAGATTCCCATCGGGCGGGGCGGGGGGGGGGCGGGAAATTAAAGCCCTGTCAAAGAGGACTAGGTGTGATCACCTCGCTGGTGGAGCCAGAGGCCATTCAGCACACCTCAGGAGGTTGGGGGCAGGGAGGTGCCCCTTGGGCAGTGCCATTCTGGTACTGCCAGCCTGGCACCTTGGAACTGCCCTCCAGGCACTGCACAATGCCAAGGGCTGAGGCCCAAGGGGGGTCTTCTGGGGGGCAGGCCAATTGATGGTGATGGGGGGGATGACATGGTGTGCACTCTGCATTAAGGATTGGTGGCATTGGGAGGGAGGAGGGCGGGTGAGGTCGGCCATAGGGGGCCTGGGATCAGTCTAGCCATGGGAATGGGGGGGATCATCAGGCTGACCATGGGGGGGATGGGGGTGGGGGAAGCCAATAATCAGATTGGTGGTTGGAGAAGCCAGTGTTAGTGGGATGCCCGTGCACATGTGCTGATCTCCCACTGACCGATGGGTGCATGTGCACTGGCCTGCTCAACGCGCCTATGCCGGCCACTCAGGCAGGACTGGGCCCCACATATCCTACCCCCCCACCCCCACCCGTGAACCTCCTGGCAGACTCTATGAAGTGCAAAGTGCTGGAAATCCAATCCACAGATACGCCCAAAAAAATGGGCAGGAAAATCTCACGTTTTCTTGTTGGTTGTTCACTTAAATCACCCTAAGGTCTTATGATGAATTAATAAGATTGATCACAGACCATTTTAAACTCTGACCTTCAATCATCATGTTCAAGTATAAGTTTGGCTGTGAGGGAACCGGGAAGGGGGGGTGGGGGTGGGGGGTGGGGGGTGGAGGTGGGGGTTGGGGTGGGGGGGGGTTGGGGATGGGGGGAGGGGCGGTGACCTCTGGTTTCAATGTCAGACAGCGATATTTAGCAGAGTATTGTGAATTTGTCCCAACTTTGGGGGAAATGTTAAGAGACTGTTTGGTCTACGGGATTAACATCCTCACCTTGCAAGAAAAAGCTGCCGGTTGAGACTAAAATCTCTTCTGAAAAATCTGTAGAGGTGGTCCAGGTGACTGAGTGAGCTGACCAAGGTGTAAGTGAATTACAAGATGTGTCCAACAAGATGGCCATTTGTGGTGGGAAACGACTGCTGTGAGTGAGGGTGCAGCATCAGGGATGGAAGTGAGTTTTCATTGTGGGGAAAACATACCCAGGAAACTTGCCAGTACAAAAATTATGCATGTCTTCACTGCAAAAAGAAGGGTCATTTGCAGGCTTGATGCAGAGTGAGCCAGGCAGGACAGAATGCACAAAAAAGGACAATAGTTAAAGCAACACCATTAAACCAACTGGCTGAAGAACCCAATAAGGGATCCAAACTTTGTAATATGTTAAACCAGGTCCAACTCAACAAGAACCCCCATATCAAGATAGTCCTGTTGGTCACAGCAGATTTGTAAAGATGGAGGTTGACACTGGAGTTGCGGCTACAGTCATAAGGGAGGAAGCATTCAGATACCTCCTGACAGGTCTGCAACCCTTGAGATTGAATCATTACGAAGCCATCTTATCCACTTACATGGGAGGTGGGCTGAAGGTCAGTGGCAGTAACAATATCCTATAGAAACCCAGCATAGTTACCAGTTCTAATGATTGAGGGTCACAGACCTTGTCTCACTGGTTGAAGCAGATAAAATTGGATTAGCTGGAGATATTGAATGTTTTGGATTAGGGTTTTCAAGAGCTCCTGTGCAGATTCTCAGAGGTTTTCCAGAAGGAACTGGGTTGCATAAAAAGGGTCAAAGTCAAAGTTTACTCGTACCGTGGGGCTACACCAAAATACTTCCGAGCCCGCTCAGGAACTTGTTCTTCAGAAAGTGGAATTAGAGTTAAAAGGATTGGAAAACTTGGGTGTCATAAAAGCAGTTCAGTTTTTTGAATGGGCTGCGCCCTTCATTCTTATTTTGAAGGCTGCTTATCAGAATCTGTAGAGACTATGGGCCTGATTTCTCCATCGCGTAAATTTGGATATGAGGCGAGTTGCGCAATCTGCGCCTGCCTCTGCGTGGTTTCCCTTTACCAAGACCCAAAAATGGCCGCGCTCACCTGAAAGCGGGTGTGATGGCCATTTAAGTGCATTTGCATGCATTTAAATTGATTTGTGGGCTGCACACCCAACCTTACTGGCACTACCCCCTTTCCCACCGCATTCACCCATTTGGAATTGGCGTGAAACAGACACGCTTCATATAAGTCTGATTCCAGTGCTTCATCAGTGAGGGTTAGTGAGGAGGTAAGTACCTCCTCACTCTGCTTGAGATCGGGGGAGTGGAGGTGGAGGTGGGGGAAGTTGGGTCTGCTGCCACTCAGCCTAAGACCAGTGGGGGTGAAAGGGGGTCTACTGCCACTCTGCCAGTGATCACTGGGGGGGGGAACGGGGGTCCCCTACCATTCTGCCTGAGATCAGTGGGGAAGAAGGCGGGTCCGCTGCCACTCTCCCTGAGATCAGTGGCGGGGGAAGGGGAGGGGTCCTCTGCCACTCTGTCTGAGATCAGTGGGGGGGAAGGAGGGGGGTCTGCTGCCACTCTGTCTGAGATCAGTGGGGGGGGGAAGGGGGATCTGCTGCCACTCTGCCTGAGGTCAGTGGAGGAGGACGGAGTCCGCTGGCACTCTGCCTGAGATCAGTGGGGGGAAAGAGAGGTCCGCTGCCACTCTGCCTGTGATCAGTGAGGAGAAGAGGGGGGGTCCACTGCCACTCTGCCTGAGATCAATGGGAGGAAAGGGGGGAGGGGCCCGTGATCAGTATGGGTGGCGGAGGGGGTGAGGGATAATGGGATCAGTAATGTTGGGGGGGGAATGGAGCAATGTTGGTTGGGCCAGGTGAAGGCATTATCTGGCCCGGGAGGGATTTGACAGGGGAGCAGAGTTCTACTATTTTTTTTCCTCAGCATGCACATTTGGAGGCACCAATCGGAGCTGCAAGACTTGGGGTGTATTAACCCCGCCCACAGGTTTGTGCAGCGTGATTCGGAATTGCTGATGTTTTTTAGGCAGAGTGCATATGGGGTGCCTCAGAGCAGATCTAAAAGTCGGATTTGAAACACTCGCAGTTTCAAGTCTGCCCAGGACTTAAAATCGAAATGGTAATGAATTGGGGAAAATAAAGAAACGGTTACCTGGCACACAAAATGGTTGCCTGGGAAGAGACATCAAACAGGCACTAGCTTTTAGCACAGTCACTTAAAGTTAAAACATATAGTAACCGAAATGCTGCAGGAAGCTGGTCAGAGCTTGGGCACTTTAAAGATAAAGGCAGACCCAGAACAATAGAGACTGATAATAGGATCAGCCCTAGATGTGAACATAAATACATAAATGCAACAAAAACCAATCAGTGAATGTATAGATTGGAACCAGTCATTGATAGAGGAAAAGTATCCATTCTATGAACAATGCTATGTTAACTGCTCATGTCTGTACCTGTCTGATTGTAACTATTGATCACCATGATCTGTCTTCTCAACTATAACGATGTGTTAAATGGTTAATGTCCAGACTACCTATTGTCTGAAAGGTATAAAAATGATCAATTGCTATTGTATGATTGAGAAGGTAGCTGCCAAATACTGCGGAGTATCAGTGCTTTCTCCCCAAGCTTCATGTCCAAAATAAAACTGTTTTATTGAACCTCCGAGTCTGACTCCGGTGGCAAATGCCCCACAACAGTAAAATAGGGCCCTATAAGTGAACTGTGAATGGAGGAGCCCAGACAGACCAAAGTCCCATTCCGAGGATTGAGGACCTCTAAGCAAAATTAGCAGATGTCTTAAGTACACCAAGTTAGATCTTAGTCATGCATACCAGCAACTGGAGTTGGATGAAGTCTTACAAAATTCAGTTACCGTTAACACCCACAAAGGGTTATATCAGGACATTGGCCTTCCATTTGGGGTCTCATTGGCTTGTGCCATTTTCCAGTGTACTATGGAATCTCTAAAATGGAGGTGTACTGGATAATGTCCTAATAACTGGAGCATCCTCTGCAACATACAGGGAAAACTTAGAAGAGATCGAACAAGATTTAAAGAATCATGCATCTGCATAAAAGAAAAGAAATGTCCCTTGCTGGTGGGTGGAGTTACATGCCTCAGCTTCAAGGTAGATGCTAAGGATTTGCATCCACTAGAGGATAAGGTGAAAGCCATCAAAGAAGAACCCCAGCCGAGGAATGTGTTGGAGTTAAAATCGTTCCTAGGGATGGTAAACTATTATGGGAGACTCCTGCAGAATGTGTCTGTGACTCTGGTCCCATTGCATTAACTTCTGAAAAAGCATCAATGATGGAAACAGGGAGGGACACAAGAAGAGGCGCTTGCTAATGTAAAGTGAGCCTTACAGTTATCAACACTACTCATACATTTTGATCCAACCAAACTGTTGGTAGTTATCTGCGATGCATCACCTTATGGAGTGTGGGGAGGGCAGTCTTTTCCCACACAATGTCGTACGGGGTAGAGAAGCCAATTAGTATTCGCAATGAGAACCTTATCCAAAGCTGAGAGGAAATATTCTCAAATTGACAAGGAGAGTCCTGCGATAATCTATGCAGTGAAGAAGTTCATCAGTGTATATATGAAAGGCTCTTCATCATCATATCAGATTACAAACCCCTGTTACAATTCTTCCAATATTGTGCCACCGATTGCCTCAGCAAGGGTACAGAGATGGGCTTTGTTATTGGGCAGGGAACTATAGACCACTTAGTTTAACATCTATCATTGGCAATTTGCTGGAGTCAATCATCAAAGAGGAAATAGCCAATCACTTAAGAAACTTGAATATAATCAAACCTAGTCAACATAGCTTTATGAAAGGTAAATCAAGTTTGACAAATTTGCTTGAATTCTTTGAGGATGCAACAGGCATTTGACAATGTGCTGCATAAGAGGCTGGTGCATAAAATAAAAGCCCATTGAACTGGATTGAAAACTGGCTGTCACATAGAAAACAGAGTTGGAATAAATGGGTCCTATCAGAGTGGAAAGATGTAACTAACAAAGTACCGCAGATCAGTTCTTGGCCCGCAAATGTTCATTATTTACATTCATGATCTAGAGGAAGAAGTAAAAAATGTAAGTTTTCCAACTTTTTCGATGATATGAAGATAGATGGAAGGACAGGTTGTGATGAGGATATTGTGATTCAGCATATAGATAAACTGGGTGACTGGGCAAAAACCTAGCAAATGGAATTTAATGCGGGTAAGTGTAAAGTCATGCACTTTGGTCGGAGGAATCAAATGGCAGATTATTACCTAAATAAAGAAAGACTGCTGGTGAACAACTACAGAGAGATCTAGGTATTCTAGTACATGAATCACAAAAAGCTAGCAAGCAGGTCCAAAAGGCAAATGGTATTTTATTGCAAAGGGATTGGAATTTAAATGTAGGGAGGTTTTGTTGCAATTGTTCAGGGTGTTGGTGACGCCTCACCTGAAATATTGCATACAGTTTTGGTTCCCTTACCTAAAAAGGGATAAAGTAACATTGGAGGCAGGCTAAAAGAGATTCACCAGGCTAATCCTTGGGATGTGGGGTTGTTATCAAAAGAGATTAAATAGTCTGTATTGCTTGGACTTTACAGCAGTGAGGGGTGACCTTATTGAAACATAGAAGATCCTGAGGGGGCTTGATAGGGTAGATGGTGAGATGTTTTCACTAATGGGAGAGTCTCAAACAAGGGGATATAGCTACAAGATAAAGAGTCTATCATTTGAAACTGAGATGTGTAGAAATTTCTTCTCACAGAGTGTGGTGAATCGCCGGTGGTGAATTCTTTGCCTCAAAGTGTGGTGGAGGCTGAATGATTAGAAATATTTAAAGTGGTGGGGGATAAATATTTGATAGACCAAGGAATGGAGGTCTATAGGGAAATGGCACACAAAAGGAGTTGAGGGCTGCATAAGTCAGCCATGATTGTATTGAATGAAGGGGCAGGCTTAAAGGGCCTTGTGTTCCTTTTTTGAGGAAGGATGTTCTTGCTCTCAAAGGAGTGCAGCGAAGGTTTAACAGAATGATTCTGGAAATGGCGGGACTGATGTATGAGGAGAGATTGACTAGGTTAGGATTGTTTTCATCAGAGTTCAGTTGTAGAGCATTTTTCTTTGGGTGACCATTTTCTTTTGATTGTTTGGGAAAGATCATCTGGTTATAATCTGAGTGGGATGTTGTTACTCTGTGCTTCTGTATCCATTTTCAACTCCAGAGTTATTTTTGTGGGTTTATTCCTCACCTACTTCCTGATATGAATGGTTGTGTGAATTTCATTTCTCTGGGAATTGTCACATCCAGAGAGTTCATGCAGTCCATATGAACGTATTGTGTCTTCAAACTCATCAACAACTTACAGGATGTAGATGTTTTGTCTCTTTTACCATTCATTCACCCTGTTGCTCTGCCTGTGCTCCTTTACTGTCTTCTTTATTTTGCACATCTGCTCCCGATGACTGTGCTTTCTACAAGTTCTGCAGTTGGATCTGTATGTGAAACAGTTCCCTCTGTGAGCTTTTGGTCATCCACAGCTTTGCACAGAGCTTTCTCCCTATTTGCTGTTTTGCTGCATTAACTTTGATGGCTCTCCTTCCACTTAATTGAAGGCTAGCTCTGTGGATAGTGAGTTTCTTTATCTGTCCACTTGTGACTTGATGTGTTCTGGCAGCATTTACAGCCTGCAATGTTGTGAACTTCTTCCCAGTCAGAGCTTTTTTTATATATTAGGGTGCACAGAGTCTTAGGTAAACAGATCCACCAGCCTTTCATTCATTTATGTGAATGTACATTTGCTGGCTACATTTCTCCATCTTGTTAAATTATCAACGGGCTCACCTGGCTCCTGCCTTAGGTATTGAAAATGTCATTTTGGTCTAATGATAAAGTTTGTGGATGAACTTCTCAAACATTTTGACTGGGTGTTCACTGCTATCCTCATTCATTTCCCCGCTATTAAACACATTTCACCCCTTCTCTCCTGCCCATGAAAGGATTTAACTGACCCTCTTCCCTAGTGTCTCTTAGAAAGTTCTTACGGGTAGAATTTTTCCACTCTGGAGACTTAAGTTTGGAGGCAAGTAGGTAGCAGTAAGTTTCCCGTCGATCATGGGTCAGGAAATCTCACCCAATATTGTGCTTGGAAGCTCATTACTCGTCGATGCATAAGTAATCTCCAAATCACGCTGATTCCTCCTCCCCAGTGTAACTTAATGGGGTCAAGGACCTGCTGGCATGTATGAGTGCCAGCCAAACACTCACATTACTCTCTGCAGTCCAACTATATGGATGACAAAGGCTGAGATGGCTCCAAGCAAGAAAAGGGCAGCTCTGAGGCTCAGAAATGACTCCCTCGAGGCTCTTATTCATACAATGTGCTAGCATCTGGATGTCTTAATTTAGTAGGACGGGGTGTCAGTTGAGAGGGAGGCCATCTCCTTGGGCACCCACCTGAGAAATGCCATCCAGCGCAGGATAAGGATGGTCTCATCCACTGTTTCAGGTTAAGTTACCATTCAGCTTACTCTAAAAGCAAAATTTTATAAAGGCATTATGTACTCAGAGTATCACTCAGCTCAGAGATTTCACAAAATATTAATGCAGGGGATATTGAAAGCCTCTTCACCAGCATCTCACCTATCATCCTGTACAAACAGCATGTTCAGCCCTGACCACACACAGCAGGCACGCATGTTTCCCAAACTCTCCTCCAATCCTTTCTCAGCACATTCCATCCATTTGTCTCCATGTAGGACAAACCTTGTCCATAATACAAGGGAGAGATCCCAGACCTGAGGAAGGACAGAGGACATCCAGGATCTCTCCATGTTTATGGAATTATCAGCGAATTGGCGGGCAAGAACAGAGATCGTTCCTGTGGGGATTTCAAGATCAGCCTCTCTCAACAACCAGAATGGATGAGCCCTCCATGGGTTGATCACATTCTGGCATTCACAGTGACAGATATGTAATGTTGTATTCACCCTGCTCATGAACTACATCTATCTTCTCCCAGACACACAGACCAGGAAGAGACAGACCACCACAGCTAATATAAACCCCAGTCCCCAGACCATCTGAGAGGATGATGCTAAGGAGTCAATGAAGACCCATCATAGCATTCACCTACTTCCTCCACCAGTGCAGAGATATACATTCCGCTGGGTAATAGTTCTAGATTAGGCTTGGTATCACATTCTGGGAAGATTTCACTGACACATCTCTGTGGCAGTCAGAGCCAGTGACAGCCCAGGTCTCAGACATTCGGAGGACTGCTGGAGAACAGGCAACCACGTTAGAGTCAGAAGATGATCTTCTAGAAACATTCATGTCACACATGCTAGACGTGCAAACTCCAGGTGAATATCAGGCACAGTTGCGAGAGGTTGTCAGCAGACTTGGAGGAGTCTGTCTGAAGTCATGGCTCTGGCATATGAACTCCTCTAGGTGTCTATGGAAAGGGCGGTGGCTGACTTGCAGACCTTGGTCCAGCAGGTTCTCTTGGATTTGCACTCAGACCTGCACTCCATTGATACAGGCATTGGTGGAATCCACAATGGCTGTGCGAAAGGGGCATTGGGCACATCAACCTCCCTTCAGATGCCTCTTCTTCCTCAAATTGTAAGATGGGGGTCCTTAGGCACCCACAGGGAGCAGGACCAGCAGCTGAGCACCATGGGACCATCTACTTAGGTGCCTCTATGGATGTTCAGTCCATTCCGATTCCCTCGATTTCTGACCCTATCACCTCCAGCTCCACAGGCCAAAGAGGACACACCTGTCTCACAACAGGAGACCCAAAGCAGGCCGGGGCCCTCCAGAGATTGCCCACCAAATTCATCAAAGGCAACAGGGATAATAGGGAGCAGGCTGCCTCCATCTCTACTGTTGATATCGGGGATTCAACAGGACGTGGTATAGGGTTAGAAAAATTAAGAAAAATTGAGATCACTATGGGGGCATGGGTGTTCACTCATTGTATGTGCAATGCACCTTAATAAATACATTTGCTATTCTTGACAATGGTCTTGTCATTTGAACGTGCTGTGCATATACATCTATTTGCCCTCTATTCGATAAGATGACCTAAGCTCCCACTCTGTAATCACCTCCCTTTGTGAGCCTCACATTTATGAGATGTTTAGCTGACTCATGTTAGTTACTCATTCTTTGTCTAGTGTCAGGAAGATGTAGTCAACTTATTTGTTGAAAGTGACTGCAAATTGCGTTAGGAAGTGATGTTCTTTGCAATACATCCTGGAGTTATATATGATCAATTGCATAGGAGGATTACCACTCATGTTTTGTCATCATCAAATAACTGTCTTCATTGTTTGTAGCCAAGCACAAGACCTGCTGCCATGATGATCTCTTCAGCCTTGTGTGCATCTCTGTGGCAGCAAAAAATACCTCATTTTGGAGGTCACAACTGCATCTCGTCCACTTGACACAGGCTTTGCTGTGGTCTGCGGCCATTCACTTCCCAGAAGGGCTACATATGGCTTTGTCTGCTGACCTTTCCAAAGATTAGGGTTTGGTGAAACATGACAGTTGCAGGTCCAAGGTCCAATACTGACCTTTCTCTGAATGTTATTCAGGGTAAAGGCCTTTTAGATCATTGACATGCCACTAAGGAACAGGAGAAATGCACTTGGTAGCTTTTCCTGCACTTTACTCCTCCTGAATGCCTCTGGATACGAGTGTGTCACTGGCATGCCTTCCACATCATGTGGCTTTGATTATTCCCTCACATAGAAGTTCCCCATTATTGCCCTCTTCAGGTTCCTGTCCTTCCAGGTCTTCATTGTCCAAGAAGTTCTCAACCTCTTTCATGTCTTCCTTTGATAGACCTAGTCAAACTTTGAAGATGATGCCTGGGTGTCATGAGCCATCATTTCAGCAGGTAGCCTTTATCACCAAGCAGCCAGCCCTGTAAACATTGCAGCCTTTAGAATATCTGAAGCACCTGGGAGTGCCGCAGGTTGCAAGAGCCATGGGAATTCCCAGGGTACCTGGCAGAAATGTGCATGATGTGTTTGGATTGATTAGACAGTGGTTGAACGTCCAAGGGGTGGAACTATGGGTCAATTTAGCATGGCCATAGAATGTATCTATCACCTCGTTGTACATTTATATTTTGAGGACAGAGAGATAACATAGGTCATCTGTGGATTCCTGGGATATTTGATTTATTATTGTCATGTGTCTTGGTATACAGTAGCGTGTCCACCTCAACCACCTTGCTTGGCAGTGCATTCCAGGTCCCCACCACCCTCTGTGTAAAAAACATCCTCCTGACATCTGTGTTGAACCTTGCCCCCTCACCTTGAACTTGTGACCCCTTGTGTTTGTCACCTCTGACCTGGGAAAAAGCTTCCCATTGTTCACCCTATCTACGCCCTTCATAATTTTATACACCTCTATTAGGTCGTCCCTCATTCTCCGTCTTTCCAGGGAGAACAACCCCAGTTTACCCAATCTCTTCTCATAGCTAAGACCCTCCATACCAGTTAATATCCTGGTAAACCCTTTCTGTACTCTCTCCAAAGCCTCCAGGTCCTTCTGGTAGTGTGGCGACCAGAACTGGATGCAGTATTCCAAATGTGGCCTAACCAACATTCTATATAGCTGCAACATCACATGCCAACTTTTATACCCTATGCCCTGTCCAATAAAATCAAGCATGCCATATGTCTTCTTCACTGCTCTCTCCACCTGTGCTGCCACCTTTAAGGAACTGTGGACTTGCACACCTAGGTCCCTCCGTATGGCTATACTTCTGATGGTTCTGCTATTTATTGTATAGCTCCCTCCCTACATTAGATCTACTGAAATGCATCACTTTGCATTTATCTGGATTAAACTCCATCTGCCATTTCTCCGCCCAATTTTCCAGCCTTTCTATATCCTGCTGTATTCTCTGACAATGTTCATCACTATCCACAACTCCAGCAATCTTTGTTCGTCCACAGACTTACTGATCACACCAGCTACATCTTCTTCCAAATCATTTATATATATTACAAACTGCAGAGGTCCCAGTACAGATCCCTACGGAACACCACTAGTTCCAGACCCCTCCACTGTTACCCTCTGTCTTCTATGGTCAAGCCAGTTGTCCACTCATCTAGCTAGCTCATCTTTTATCCCATGAGATTTAACCTTTTGCACCAGCCTTGACAAGCATAGATGCTTGTGTATCTTGCTCATCTCCAGATAGAAATGGCATCTTCGATACATCCTTGGGCTTGTACGTCACCTTCTCATCCTCTGGGATCCCAGGACAATTGTCCTCAGATTTTTGAACATATGCTAGGCATCTCTAGGCTTTTTCTCCTCAATAGAATCATTGCCATAAAGATGTCAGCATTGAGCAAAATGGCCAAGATATGGGAAGACAACAAACCACCCTTTAAACTATTACCTACCCATCAACATCGCAATTAGGAATCCCCCAGGAATCTTCCTCCCCATGCCCCCCCCCCCCCACCCCCCAACCCCCCACCACCTGATCTCTCCCAGTAGCCCCAGAAAAAGCCCCCAATCTGGAGACTTACTCAGCAACAGGCACATAAAACCTCCACAGCCAGGAAACCCAAAAAAGCTGTCTGCCACACTTCAACACCCCAACCCCCGGAAACACAACAAATGTCCCCAACCTAACAGCCCCTCCCCCTAAAACACGCCACTCAACAGCCACCTCTCCCCAGCCACCTAAAGTACAGCAGAACTCACGCACCCGCTACCCTCTTCCTCCAGGGATCCTGACCAACATCTCCCCCTCTCCTTTTTTTCTCCACCCCTACCCTGCACAAGAAAAAGCTAACATGAGTAATAATTAAAGAGAAGGAAAAGGCCCAGGAGACGAGAAGACAATAAGCCACAGTATAAAGGCTCGGCATCACAAGGGGCAACACAGGTTGGAAGTGAGTAGAATGAAATTGGACAGAGCATGAAGAAAAGGGGATATGTCCTCTCTCTGTGTAACCCCAAAAACTTACTCACCTTTCCCTGGTGAGTATTCCCTGGTGAGACACTACTCATTGATCTGGGTAACCAAGATGCCATCCCAGCTCCTGACGCATTAATCCCAGAGAGGAAGGAAGATGCTTGACTGTATCCAGGATCTGTTCAATCTTACTCAATGCACTCCTATTACGCCCGATCTGGTCTACTGATTATGCCTAATCTGCACTTTTGCCAATTGCAAAAAGTACTTTAGAGACTTTCATTGATCATCATGTGGATAGCCAGAAGCTGTTCTCCCATAATGGTTGGCTGCATCTTCCATTCTCACATTCTTCTCTGTTAATACTCAAATTGATCATTGTAGTTAATTCAATGATTCCTGAAGTCTCATGCTAAAATGCTGCAAACATCAATGGCTTTCATTGTGCATTCTAAATAAATCTTGCTGAATTCTATTTGCATTTCTGTGTTGCTACTCTCAGCAGTGTGAGGCTGCTCCCTACTAGGGCTCATGGCTGTAGCCGTGGGTTCCTTCCGCACTGCCTCAGCTGACTCCCATGCAGATTCTTTTCTGGTTTTGATTTTAAACTATATCATAACTTTGTGGTCTCAAGATGGTGGTTACTTGCATCGTTCTGGAGTCCTACAATGTGCAGGTAGAACTTCATCTGATGATTCTTCAGCCTCCCCCAGTAACCAGTGGCACGGTAGCACAGTGGTTAGCACTGCACCTTCACAGTGCCAGGGACCTGGGTTCAATTCAGCTTTGGACTGTTTGTGTGGAGTTTGCACGTTCTCCCTGTTACTGCCTGTGTTTCCTCTGGGTGCTCCAGTTTCCTCCCACACTCAAAAGATGTGCAGCTTAAGTAGATTGGCCATGCTAAATTGCCCCAGAGTGTCAGGGGGATTAGCAGGGTAAATACGCAGGGTTGGCAACAAGTATTGTTGGCAACAAATATCGTTGGCAACAACTATTTGTTGCCAACGGGCCTATGACTAGCCACATTCATTGCACCTGCAGTCCCATAATAATGATGTGGATATGCCGGCGTTGGACTGGGGTAAACACAGTAAAAAGTCTGACAACACCAGGTTTCCCATAATAAGCCAGGGCTGTACATAAGCTGCAGGAATGGATACACAGCCAGTTGCACCACAAAGTTATCTGCGCGGAAACTTGCTCCCAGATTTTCAGAGGGAGACCAGGAGCACCTATTAGATGCCATGGAGGAGAGGTGTGATCGTCTCTTTCCTAGCCAGGGTCCTAACTCAAGGGGTGCTCTGCCACGACATTGTGTGAGGAGGTGGCAGAAGCGGCGAATGCCAGTAGCCTGACATCGCGCTCTGGCAGGCAGTGCCGTAAGGATGAGCGAGCATCCCACTTGGAACCCCGTACATGCTTGACACAGATCTCCAACCCTGCTCAGACACCTGAAGGGTGTGAAACAAGTGACCCTTCCCCCAGGAACAGAATATGGCTACATGGGCCAGGGTGGCAGCGTGCATTTGGAGTAGGAGTCAGACTTGAATTGCACCAGGGGCAGGATCCCACTGTGCACAACAGCGAGTCATCATCATCCTCCAGCCTTCAACAAGGACTCACAACCATTGCCAGCCCAGGCACATTGATAGGGTTGGATATTTCTGGGAGATAGGGTGGCAGGATGTTAGAAGCAGAGGAGGGGTGATGTGGTAGTTTGAGGGTCCAGGTTGGTTTGGAGGGGGAGCAACAGCTGCACTTGCTTCTGGGATGTGGTGGATGTGTGATGGCTGCAGCCCCCTCACTGCACAGCACCAATTAGGTGAAACAGGCTGCAGTCAAGACGTCCCTCGCTGGCCCCCAACTGAATGCCTGCAATTGCTGCCTGCCGTCTTTCCTCTGGCTCTTCATATGACGGGATGTCCACCTCGCCTCCTCGCTGCTCCTTCTCCTCCTCCTCCTGTTCCAGCTGGTCTCTCCGCTGCTGAGTGATGTTGTGCGCAGCGCAGCAAACGATAATGACACATGAAGCCTGCACTGGGTCATACTGGAGGGCACCCCCCTCCAAGAGCACCCCAAGGAGCAGAACTGCATTTTAAACAGGCCGATGCACTGCTCAGTGACGGACCGAGTGGCTGCATGGCCTTGCTGTAGCAGGTCTCTGCCTCGGTCTTGGGCCTCCACACGGGTGTCCTCAGCCATGATCTTAGTGGTTAACCCTTGTCACCCAGTAGTCATCCTGGGAGCCTGGGCTGGCCTTCAAAGAGCCCAGTGATGTCCGAGTGATGGAGCACAAAGCTGCCATGCACACTCTCTGGATGGTATGCATCGACCTGCATGATCTTCATCTGATGATCGCAGACAATTTGGACGTTCAGGGAGTGGAACCCCCTTCCTGTTCAAAAATTGCTGCGGGCCTACATGGGGGCTGCAAGGCAATGTGCGTGCCGTCCACTGCACCCTCCACATTCGGAATTCCGGCGATGAATACGAAGCGGAGAGTCCGGGCCTCCTGCTGTTCTCGGCCCACATCGAAATGAATGAACTGCCCTGCCCGGGCCTGTCGCACACATCTGCGCACGGAGGCCTGGGAGATCCCAACTAAGTCGCCACTGGGAGCCTGGAATAATCCAGAGGCATAGAAATTGAGGACTGTCATCACCTTCACATCCACAGGGAGTAGGTGGCTGCTGCTCCCCTGAGGTGTCAGGTGTGAGAGCATCTCACAAATGTGTTGCACCGTGGTCTTGGACAGAGGAAGCCGGCGATGGCACATCTCTTCCGAGAGGGTCTCGAAGGAAGTGTGGGGCCTTTACCTCTTTAGCCTCGGCACCCTCCGTCTTCTGTGCACCTTCTTGGGAGACTGCTCACCTACCTCCTGGTCTCAGTGGCAACCCCCCTGCCCTCCTACCTGAGGGTCTAGTGGTGGCTGCTCTTGCAGTGGTATCTCTGCACCTGCCACCTCCTGAGCCGCTGCCTCCTCCTCCTCCACCACCCCTGCTGTTACTAACATGGCCAGCTCCAGATCGAGCAAACCAAGATGCATCTGCACAGTGGGGTTTGGAAAGCGCATAGAATGATGGATTATTATCGTTGGCTGCATAGACCCAGCACCACCCCAATCCCTCACTTGGGCCAGCATCCCCACTTGTGGGAGCTGGCAACCCCATACAATCCATGGTGCCATGCATGGCTCGATTAGGATTGTGTGAGATTCCCATCATAAGAAATAAGAGCAGGAGTGGGCCATCTCACCCTTCGAGCCTGCCCCGCCATTCAATAAGATCATGGCTGATCTGAAGTGGATCAGTTCCACTTTCTCCCCATAACCCTTAATTCCCTTGTCTATCAAAAACCTATCAACCCGTGACTTAAATATATTCAGCGAGGTAGCCTCCACCACTTCAACGGGCAGAGAATTCCAGAGATTCACCACCCTTTGAGTGAAGAAATTCCTCCTCAACTCCATTCTAAACAGTCCCCCCCCCCTTTATTTTGAGGCTGTGCCCTCTAGTTCTGGTTTCCTTTCTAAGCGGAAAGAATCTCTCTACCTCTACCCTATCTAGCCCCTTCATGACAAATCATAGTCATGACAAATGCTGGTAAAGATTATGCAGGTTGGTGTGCAGTCATGGAAAATTTGCACCTGGAGCCATTGCTATGTGTGCAACTGCAGCATCTGTTACAGGCATGTGTTGCTAGTCTGTGTCACAGGGCAGGGACAGACTGTAAAGCAGCACCAGGTGTGAGCCCAGTGACAGCAGATTCTATGCAGTCCATGTCTGAACCTCTGCACCCGTCCTGGAGCAGCAGCTGCTTCATCTGGTTAGGGTGGTACACTCCTCCCCCACCCCAGAACACCAGCACTCAGTGGAGGTCCTGACCACATCCCGCAGCAAGACAATGCCACTGTAAAGTGCCGTGAAGGGGGAGAGTGAGCTATAGAGCTGCCCGGGGGAGGGTGCCTTCCACACTGCACTACAGCGCCGCCTGGGGGTGGGGGGGGTGGGCAGAATCTCACTCAGAGAACTGAGGGGAAATTGAACACCCCCCCTAGCCCTGATATCATTGGTCCGTGGGCCAACACCTGAAGGCAGCAGGAGGAAGGCCACCAGTCACCTCTAGGGCCTGCCTGCAACATCCCCCGCACTCTACTGGCAGCACTTACCTCCTCTCGCCAGTTCAAAGCTGCCACGCCAGGTTGAGACTTTTAAATACCTATTCTGATTTGTGCCAAAGTTACATTACGCCAAAGATCTGGGAGATGCAGACATTGGCGGAGATTGCTGTGTGGACCCCAACAATGGCATGTATGTAAAATCATGTAAAGTTCACTGGTTTTCTGTGGGTTCCCAACAGCGCCATTTTTTTTTCGGTTGGGAGATGCAAGTGGGTCATAAAAGCTGGTGGGGAACTCGCAAAATGGCCAACACACGCATCTCCCAGCCTGACCCACCAGAAACATTGTGGGTCGCGATGGGAAAATCGCCCCCATGATGTGCATGTCATACATAACCCCGTAACATAGCCCAGAGCATCCTGTCCACTGTGGGTCAGTCCAGGCACTATGACTCTTTTCCACTTAGCTCTCCAATTCTATAATGAATGATTACAGGACCATTTCCCACCACCCTGCTCATCTCTGTACAACCCTTGCCTCCCATGCCACACTAACCCCTTTCATATGCTAGAGTCTGGGTGCATTCCCTCCTTTAAAACCGAATCCCATCTAGCCCTTTCTGTTTCTGTTGTTTCATATAGCTTCAGCTTTCCCACCCCGCACCCACCCACCCCCAATCTTCCATCATTTCCCCACCACCCACAACCTCACTGAATCCCCTTCACCCTCATGTCTCCAGCCACAGCCCCAAGGAACATGCTTCATCCCCTGTGTCTCTATCATCCCCAATCAAAATGCTGTCGAATCCCTTCACCCTCATGTCTCTATCATCTCCAATTGCAACGCTACTGAACATCACCCTTTTTATCGCTATCTCTACACACAACCCTACCAAACCTCCTTCACCCTCATGCCTCGGTCATCTCTACCCACAACACCTCCTTCGCCCTCATGTTTCTGTCATGTCCCCTCCCACTCCGGTCACCATGCTAGTCTCTGTTTTAGAGGGCAGTCCTTCTTGAGGTTCACAGCACAAAATGCTCTCCTCCTGGAATAGCCTAACAACCATGGTAAGCAGCCCAGCTCCACGCCCAAGGCAGACACTGTGATCAACCCCACCAGTGTGGGCTAACACTGGCATCACTCAGGACCCAGAGCAGTGCTATTACAGGTAGACTTTCAACATTGTACTCACCCCAAAGTCATTAGTGAATTGAGAGTGGACAGTTGCACTCCACTTATATCTGGTTGTGATTTAGACCAATTTAATATCCTACTGTTGTGGCTTGTAATTAGAAGGAGGAATATGATTCTGGTGACTTGCATTTTTAATGTGTATTCATCACTTGCTAATGCATGTAAATGATATTCCTGACATAGATCAGTGTGAAAGCTGACCTGTCATTACAGTGGTGAGGGGAAAATTGCCACTGATTTTTTTCTGTTGGCGGAATTTGACTTCTGGCCTCACTCCAAATTTTACATTCCCATCCGTCACAAAACCCACCACACATGGGACAGGCACATTCCTCCCCAAATGTCATTCTGCATTTTTGACTAATCTTTTCAAATTCTTCCCGGCTATCATTGGCGTCCCTAATCACTATGGGCTGGAGCTGTGTGCTTACTGCTACGGCGGCTGCCATTTTGTTTTCACACAACTCATTCACTTTGTTTCTCTCTTTCCCTCTGGCAGTAATTTGAGTTGCTTTTTCTCTATCTAATTTGGCATTAAATCCATTTGAAATGTTTGAAATGTTCACAGACATCTGTTGCCACCATGTTATGTCTTCTGGTGCCCAGAAGTTCGAAATAATCACACTTTTAAACTCAAATGTTGGAGCTTCATCAAATATATTTCTCAGATCACACCATGTGCTGGTATAATTTTATTTTGATACACAGACTGCAGTGCAGTAGTGAGTGTTTTGACACTCTGGATAATGATGTACGCAGATGTCCAGTTGGTAGCAGGATACATTTTGGAATTCCTACTTACACCTGAATATATTTCTTTATTTACATCCTTACACTCCAGACTAAATACTATCAATTTTCTAACTGTTGCATATAACATACATGGACTGTAGTAATTCAGCCAAATGCCAGTTACCCCTTGTCAAACAACTTTCATTGTACACCAAAAAGAAGGGCCATCCTTGAGGCTTAGAGCTAGGCAGTCTATACCACGGGACCTACAACCTACAGCAGGTTTCAAAACCCCCCACTGACTGCTTCTCACTGGATGTGCCTCCACTTACTTAACAAAGAAGCTCGGAATGCACAAAGCTCACGTGGAGATCTATTGATGACCCTCTATGGCACCATAACACACATCGTGGCAGACAGGCTGGTGGCAGAAGAAAATAATCCACAGTAAAATGATAAGAGACTGAACAAGAGGCCTCCTGAAAAAGGGAACTCTAATTCCAAGTCAGGAAATCCTTGGAAAGGAGAACAGGTCGGGCGCTGGAGTTGGGAATTACTGTTACCAGCTCAAAGTTTATGAAAGTCTATTGATCTTCCTTCCTGTCCTATATTCTCATTCATTTTCTGCCATCAAGGTTTTATCAAAACTCTTGACCATGCCACTCATTCTTTCTGTAATTTTATGCAAAGTAACACAGAGGACACTGTCATAACTTGCCTTAAATTCCTTTTCACAAGTTCAGCTGCAGCAGCTAGACCTAAGTTCATCTGAGTAAGGGAGCACTTCACAGCACACACGTCAGACATATCTCCCTTAGGTAAATTATACAGTTTTGGCTAAGATCAAGTATTGTATTGGCAATCCTGCACTTGGTTGAAGTCATGAAGTTACATTAAGCTTTCATTTGGAGCAATATTTTTAAAGCGACATCTAGACCTTCTGGCTAGATGTAAATGAGATCAAGTCTTGAAGGAGGTGCAATGCCTATTCCAATCAGCTTGGATCATATAGATTAAACCCAAACAGGAAACGGCTTGCCTGTCTTGTCAGCTTGGGTTGGGAATGTGTCACTTGTTGAGACTTTGAATTGGATTTTGAATGGATTGAATTGGATATAAACAAAAAAAAACCATGGTACAATGTGACACATATAGGACTAAGCAGAGAAATTGGTGAACTGTTGGGGAGGAGGACCTACTATCCAGAAGATCAACTTGCTTTGGTGCTGCCGAGATTGTTATTCCTGCAGATTGAAATTCACAGGATTTATGTTTAAAATAAAGATGGCTTTGGACTATTAGGCACAGGGGCAGTTTTTTAACAGTGTGTTCCAGGTAAGAGTTGATCAATTGATTGTCCATATACAGCCTTAAGTGGTGGTTTTACTGTTCATCATGGGACACGTCAAATGCTGGAAAGAAAATATGAACCTTTTCCAAAGATACTCAGACAATCTTGGATTTTGAGAGTGTAATAGGTTTCCAATTCCAACAAGCCTTGGATTTGGTTAGAAAGAATCATAATGCGCTGCTTCAATGTAACGTTAGGCTTACTGCTAATAGCTGTGGTGAGGTAGGGACCAAGAGCACAGACATGTAGAAATGGGCACGAATGAGAGGTTGGCTTTCGGGACTCCACTGTATTTGATTCTCCTACTAGTACTGTGCCTCGCCCATAGGAAGCATTAAAATCTTGGCTGCCAACGGCAACAGTCACAGCAAGTTTATTTCAGGACTCAGCTACCAGGAAGAGAGGATCGCCTCAATCCTAAGAGGCTTTCACTAGTACACAGCAGCCAGCCAACTTGTATAGTTCCTGACACTCAGGTAGCAACCTAGCACACAGCATTAGGGTAAAGGACAATTCATCACTCCCGTCACCAAAGGGAAACAAATACTAGACTCAAACACAAAACATGGTTTTAGATTAAAGATTTGTTGTACTGAAGTTGTGTTTGCAGAGACTGTTGTTGTAAAGGTTTGTGAACATGTTTCATACATGGCAGGAAGGTGATATTTGTGTGTTGCCTGGAAGGCACTACAGATGAGACATATTCATGAAGTGAATGGAAAGTCTTAGGCAGGACTGCTAATTCATTGAGTGCATTATACAGTTAAGATGAAGTGAATCAGAAAAAAGACTTGCATTTACTTAGTGGCCTTGATTAAAAAAAGGCAATCTAAGACGTTGTATCTTTAAAAGATAGGCTTGCAGACCACAAAGCGAAAAAACAAATAAGAGCATTATTGGAAAGGTTTTTACCCTGCAGGCTATTAGAATAGACTGCCCATTTGCCCAGGCAAACGGCTATTGACAGCATCAATACATCATGTGGTCATCTTAAAGTAACCTTGTTCAAACTAGGAACTAATATGAATACATAACACTTTCCTTCCCCTTTACATCAGAAGTTGCTGCAATGAAACACAACATAACATTCTCAAAATTCTCAATATGAACAATTAATATGAACAACAGTCAGTAGGTTAGACATTTCAGAGGATGTTGACTCCTGTGTGGTTATTGGTGAATCTCAGGTGTCTGTGTTTTCATGTCGACTGCACCCTCTGGTATTTTTAGTTGAGTTTGGGCATTACCTGTGATTGTCTCAACTGGAGTCAACAGTGTATTTGAAGGTTTATTTGGTGTTGAAGTGTTCCCAACTGAGATACTGTCTTCCACAGTTGTTTCTTCTGTTGTCTGGTTTTCAGGAATATCGAGGTCTTCACTTGGCACAGTTTGTTACAGACTCTTGATTGATTCTGCGTCTGGCAAACAAGTTCTATTTGCTAGAAGTTGATGAGTGTGTCTTTTCCACATTATATTTTCTTGGGTCTGAATGGTGTAGGAGACCTGATCTGTCTGTGCTAACACAGTAAGAAGTACAACACCAGGTTAAAGTCCAACAAGATTATTTGATAGAAAACCCACAAGCTTTCGGAAACGCTGTTCCTTCGTCAGGTGTGTGGAAAGTTCTGATCAGAGAAGGGCATATAAAGGCACACACAGTTTACAGAATACTGATTAGAATGTGAGTCCTTACAGCTAATCTGCTATTCAAGTTCTTAAAGGTGCAGACAATGTGAGTGGAGATAGCATTAAGCATAGGTTAAAGAGATGTGTATTGTCTCCAGACAAGACAGTAAAGACATCTTCTCTGGAGTCTTCAATATACCTTTGATGAAGATGAACATCTCGCCAGAGTCATCCCCACACCCCCACTTCTTGCCTTCAAACAACCGCACAACCTCAAACAGACCATTGTCCGCAGCAAACTATCCAGCCTTCAGGAGAATGGTGACCACAACACCACACAACCCTGCCACAGCAACCACTGCAAGACATGCCAGATCATCAACATGGATGACATCATCTCACATGAGAACACCATCCACCAGCTACACGGCACATACTCTTGCAACTCGGCCAACGTTGTCTACCTGAAATGCTGCAGGAAAGGATGTCCCAAGGCATGGTACATTGGGGAGACCATGCAGACGCTACAATGACGGTTGAATGAATATTGCTCGACAATCACCAGGCAAGACTGTTCCCTTCCTGTTACCGAACACTTCAGCGGTCACGGGCATTCGGCCTCTGATCTTCGGGTAAGCATTCTCCAAGGCGGCCTTCACAACACACGACAACGCAGAGTCACTGAGCAGAGACTGATAGCCAAGTTCCGCACACAAAAGGATGGCCTCAACTGGGATCTTGAGTTTATGTCGCATTATCTGTAACCCCCATGACTTGCCTGAACTTGCAACATCCCACTTACTGTCCGGTTTACTATCAAATAAACTTGTTGGACTTAAACCTGGTGTTGTGAGGCTTCTTACTTGTTTACTTCAGTCCAACGCCGGCATCTCCACATCAAGCATGAGTGTTTTAGGCTTGTTCTTACCACTGACAAAAGGCATATTGGAAGTATCTTTATCCTTCTTAGCCACATTATGAATGCACCTGCCATGGCTATCAAATCCTGTAATCATCTCAATCCCAGAGCTTTTGATACAGCAGCAAGAATGCCACTATACCACAAGACCTCCAAACAAAGTTTGGGATGTTTGAATATTATAGGACAATTGCAACAGTTCTAGGCAGTTTCTAACCCTGATGGAAGGAAGGGTTATCATTATTATCTTCAGAATAAAGCGAAAATAGTATTGAACCATGTTCACGGTCTGTTACCCTAGCTGTGAGATTTGATAATCTATACATACTGATCACTGAAGGTCATTCCGGCTTACAGAATTCAGCACACACTGAATAGCTCAGTCATAAGAGCAGCATTTCTGCATGGTCGAGTTTTTATTCCCACCTTGCATAATGCCTTTCAAAAATATGTCACCTCCTAAAGCAGAAAAATCTCCTCAGTAACCTGCCAGACATTATGGTGGGAATTGATCTTTGCTTACCATACTTATTGTACTGTTCCTTTCAAGATAAATGGTTACACAAACTTGGCATAGAGTTAGCAGTACCTTCTGATATTTGTAGACCGCCAACAAACCAATGGCTTTTTAAGCAAATAAAAGAAATGCTCTTTAAAGTGATCGTTTTTGTCCGGTGGAAAAAGGATTGCAAATAGGAAGATTGAATGAGAAAAGAATAGTATAAGTTGCTTTTGCATCAGAGAGGGCTGAAGACTGATCAATGCTGGGTTTGTCAGAGAGACAATATCTTGCTAAAGCTCATGTTGACCGAAAGTGGCATATTTGTTGGGTGACTTGTGTAAATTTGGGGGCAACTGAAACATAGTTTTAGTGATAACTAGTCAAAGCAAGGACACAGTAGTGACACAGGAGTGACATACCTATTCAATGATAGTCTGTGTTGACTCCTTCCAGGGACTAGCAGCTATCAATTCTTCTTGCCTGATCTGTTCCTGTTTCCCTGCTCACTGTCGCAGCAAATATGACAGAGACTTAAGAGCATGAAACCATTTTTTTGGAAAAAATAAATACATGCTGTTCTATTGATTGATCAATAATTAATCATTTAAATCCTCAGAGTGTATATCTGCACCTGGCACTTTCACAACCTCTGCTAGCAGCCGTCAAAAAAGGCAAGGTATGAAATCTTTATCTGTGTTCCCTGTTTAGTGAAGAAACACTTGTCTTGCTAGTTACAGCTAATGGAATCTGGCCACCCCTTTTCATCATAGATATATGTCTTATGTAAAGCAATAGGCAAATTCCTTGACCCTATGACCAGAAATTCAAATAAGGCAGCAGGTGGTTTCAACTGTTAAGATATTTACAATAAAATAGAACCTTTTGCTTGTTATAATCCATGCAATTTAACTGTCTATTAGAATATCCAATGAATTTTGGCATTATGTGATATAAATGTTATTGTAAATTTGTCTCTTTGCAGAAACACAAAGCAAAAATCACAAAATTCACTTGGCAGCAACACTTGCACCAACATTTATCTTCAATAAACAATGTGTTGCTATCCAACTATGCAGTCAGACACAACATTATTTTTATCAGTACTTTGAAATACATGTAAGGTTAAGAACATACATTTAGAAAGAGAAACAAGTAATTCATTATAATTCATCGTATTCTTTTAGCCCTTTGAACTAGAATATTTGAATTCCCCTGTGAGAAGTGTATCTTATGAAGTGAGAACAGGAAAGTGTACTCGATGACTTATTTCACTAGCAATCAAATAAACAATAAAGAGCACAAGCTTACTCTATATTTTCAAGTTTACATTAATATTGTTGAAATAGTCGATTGGTGAGTCAATGCTATATTTGATCAGTCCGGTAAAGTAATGGTTTAGGTGCTTTCTTCACACACAAATCCATTAATTTTGCATGTGTTGATGTTTCTCAGTTCTCAGCAAAGACATAAGTGGGCCATCCCACCAGAGGGGAAGCTAACACTCCATTAATCTGACCCCATGGGAGTCTAGGAGTGGATGTCTTGAAAGCTGATCCTCAGATCAGTGTTAGCATCTATAGCTATATAGGATATTGCACCAGGGACAATGGCTCCCTGCTGTTCATTTCAGAGTGTGAAATATTCCATGCATACATTTTTGGATATTTTGGATTGCAGTTTCATGACTACACTGGAATATTGAAGTGACGCTGCTTGGCTCAGTGGGTGACATTTTCACTTTCATTTGAATGTCCAATATACTGCCATCATAATCTACCATTTACTATGGATAAATTAAATGCTGAGCCTATTTTATTCTTCCATGGGATGCAGACTTTGCTGGCATTTGTTGCCCATCTCATCCCCAATGGCTTTTGAACAGAGTGATTGCTAGAACATTTCAAAGGGCGGTTAAGAGTTATACAAACTCGAAACATTAACTCTAATTCTTTTCCTACATGGGCTACCAAACCTGCTGGGTTTTTCCAACATTTTCTGTTTGTGTGGGTCTAGAATCACATGTAGACTAGATTGGGCAGGAATGACAGATTTCCTTCCGTAAAGGACATTAGTGAACCAGATAAGTTTTTACAGAAAAAAATACGATAGTTTCATGGTCACCTTTACTGATGCAAGCTTTCAATTCCAGAGTTTTATTAATTGAATTTAATTTCAAACAGTTGTCTTGGTGGAATTTGAATCCTTGTCCACAGAGCATTAGCCTGGCCTTCTGGATTATTAGTCCAGTGACATTTCCACTGTGGTATTGGTTATCGAGCCAGAGTCTCTGGACAGGTCATGCAGGAAACCAAACTAATCAGAAACAAGCACATGCATTCTGGGATGGAGGGGTGGGGGAACTCCGTTGGAGCCAGGGAGGCGAAGAGAGTAGACTTGTGTATTAGTTCTGTCCAACTGTTATTTTTATATATATATATATATTTATTAATAAATCTTGTTGAAGCCACATCAAGTCACCTTCAGATATACTACAATCACTGTGCCAACGTATTCCTTCATCTGTAACCATAGCAAACTATTCCTCCTCATCCTTCTTGATTTGTCTGCAGCATTTGACACAGTTGACCACATCATCCTCCTCCAAAGCCTTTACTTGGTTATCCAGTTGGCTGGAACAGTATTTTCTTGATTCTATTCTTAACAGCCATGACCAAAAAAAATCACATACAATTGTTTCTCCTCCTACTCTCTTAAATTCTCTTTCGGAGTCTCCCAGGGACTTATCCTTTGGCAACTGTTATTTCTCATCTATGTGCTGCCCCTCAGCGGTATCATCTGAAAAGCTCAGCATTAGGTTCCACATGTAGACTGATAGTACCCAGCTTCACCTCCCACACGCAACTCCTTCACAGCCTCTAAATCATCATTCTTCTTGTCCTGGACCGGATGAGTGGTAATTTTCTCCAATTCAGTACTGGGAGGACGGAAGCCATTGAGTTTGGTTCCTGCCACAAACACAATTTCTTGGCCATCTATTCTACCTTTTGCATGGTCACTGACTGACTCTGAACCATGCTGTTCACAGCCTTAGCCTCCTATTTAATATGAGCATTACATATTTGCTCTATTACCCCTGTAATAAACATATCTTTTCCCCAATCTCAGCTTATCTGCTATGCCAAGCCCACCCGTGCCTTTGACGTCTTTAGACCTGACTATTCCAATGATTTTCTGCCTGTTTCTCATTTTCCAATCTCCATAATTTGGAGCTCATCCAAAACTCTGCTGTTTCTATCCCAGCTCATGGCAAGTCCCATTAGCCTCTCACCTCTCTACTTGTTGACTTACATTTGCTCCCAGTCCAACAATGCCTTAATTTTGAAATTCCCGTCCTGGCTTCCAAAATCCTTGTGACCTCTCTTCTTTCTAGTTCTGAAGCCTTTTCCAGCTTTACTACCCTCAGATCTCTGTACTTGTCCAATTCTAGCTTTTGTGCAGCCTCAATTTTATAATTAGTATGAAAATGCACGTTGTTGCCTTTGCAGCATTGCATATAGTGAGTACAACTTCATTTTACTGAGATAATAAACCTGGGTTCTATTTGCTTATTGAAGTGGATGCTAAATGTCCCTATTGGAAAATTGTATGATGTTCGCTTGACATCTATTCTGGGAGAGGTTGATCATATGCTGAACTCGCTAATGAGATTGAAATCCAGTCAATCTCATGCTAATCAGCCTTGTGCCATTTCTGGTCGCAATCTGGTTTGCGCCAGTAGAAAAGAACGGGCCAATAGCAAATTGTTTGGCGCCTGGCACAAAATCTGTTTTGAGGCCTGCACACAATTTTCTGGGTTCATCACAATTTGCATCAAGTACAACGAGACCAGAAAATCGTCCCTCATGTATCTTTCAGCTGTCTATATTTTCATGAGTGTCAAGGATTGGGGACTGTGAAATTGTTAGTGATTTTCAATAGGTAAATTAGTATTTCTGGGACCAAGTTGTTTTGAATTAAGCAACTAAACAAGGTGCCAATATTTCCACATATACTTTTATATACTAAAAGATTCAGTGGACTCAGCCAGCTGAGCATTATCTGAACAAACCCTATGCCCAGCATCAAAAATATAAAGATGGTACACTCAGAAACCTTGCTAGTTACCACTTTCATGAACATGGCACCTTATCTGCCTGTTTTGATAAGCTAAATTAGGTGAATATTAATAAATATATCATTTGTTATCCAGCTCCTCTCATTACTTAGATGACAAATATTATGGTTGAATATGACCTGTGCTGTTTGCTAATTTGAGAGATTGTATAGCCCAACCACAACACAATCATGTGTCCCTGAAACACGGGGATGACCCTGTGTCTGCGTGGATTTCCTCCCCCAGTCCAAAGATGTGCAGGTTAGGTGGATTAGCTATGCTAAATTGTCCCTTAGTGTCAGAGGAACTAGCTGGGTTATGGGGAGTGGGCCTGGGTAAGATTGTCGTTGGTGCAGGCCTGATGAGCCGAATGGTCTCCTTCTGCACTGTAGAGATTCTATGAGCAGGATGCAATGAATGTTGATTGGATCTAAGAAGAATAGGAAATGATATGCTCTGGGCAGTTCTGCGTTCGCTTTTATTGTTGGTATATTTGGATGGTTCAGATTTGGACATATGGAGTGAGATAGCACAGAGGCCATTCAGTCCATTGTGCTTGTGTCAGCTCTTTAATAAAAGAAATATCCAATTAGTCTCACCTTTTTCTTTTCCCTATCAAGCTTCAAATGTCTTCACTCCAATAATTTATGCAATTCCCTCTTGAGAGAGCACAACCTATGCTAATTTCACACAAGTGAAGGATTTGGTAAACAGCAGGGAACTTGTGAAAGACTTCAGGAATCGATAGATCAGTTACTAGAATGGGCAAATGAGTGGCAGGAAAGGTGTGATGTAATACCCTTTTGAAGGAAAATCAAGACTGGAAGTAAACATTCAATGGAAAATATGTTGAAAGGTATAGATAAATTGAGGAACATGTAATTCCCTGAAAGAGCAAGTGCAGATAGGAGAAAAATCATACGAAGGGCCAATAGCATTTTGGCTTTTATTAATAATCACAGAAGCAAAGAGATAACATAACACTTTGTACAAGACAATAGTTCATCCATAGTTAAGATTACTTTGGGCAGTTACTGAAATAGCGTACGTTAAAAGATACCTGTAGCCATGTCAGCTGTTACTTTACAGTGATTTAACAGTGACAAAATACACAAACATAGAGTTTGGAATTAATTTGAAAACCTCAGCAGTTTTTTTTGCAATTTAGTTTAGTTGCTGATGTTTATATGGAAACCGATGCAACATGCAGTTAATTGGGTCATGCGATGAAGAGTTATTTCAGGTCATGCTGTAAACAAATTGTGAGTGAAGATAGTAAAGTTCTCTTAAAAAAAATGAACCCTCCTATGAAAGCCACAAGAGATGCATGACTTCATTCTATAAAAAAAAGCCTTTCACTGTTGGCTTTTATTAATAATCGCAGAAGCAAAGAGATAACATAACACTTTGTACCAGACAATAGTTCATCCATAGTTAAGATTACTTTGGGCAGTTACTGAAATAACGTACGTTAAAAGATACCTGTAGCCATGTCAGCTGTTACTTTACAGTGATTTAACAGTGACAAAATACACAAACATAGAGTTTGGAATTAATTTGAAAACCTCAGCAGTTTTTTTTGCAATTTAGTTTAGTTGCTGATGTTTATATGGAAACCGATGCAATATGCAGTTAATTGGGTCATGCGATGAAGAGTTATTTCAGGTCATGCTGTAAACAAATTGTGAGAGTAGTAAAGTTCTCTTAAAAAAAATGAACCCTCCTGTGAAAGCCACAAGAGATGCATGACTTCATTCTGTAAAAAAAAGCCTTTCACTGTTGCTAGTTAAATTTCTTGTAAATTGTCACAAGAATCATAAACAGTAATGTAAAACAAAATTGTAAACCATGAACATAAATGAATATTTAAAAGGGATGATTTTGTGATGCTGGCTGGAATGATGCCAAGGTAATTGCACTTCCAGGGGATTTTACACAATGAGCGTGGCTTACTCTGCTTGACTCAGAGATATCTTGCTTGGCCTTCAACCTCAATCATTCACAGGGACCCGGAAAGATTCTGCACAGCAGCAGTGTGGCATGGAAAATATTTGCATTAAAAATTTGTCTATAACCTGTTCATAAAGGCAGCATGCTAAATTATATCCCTTTTACTTTTGAATAGGAATATCCAAAAGGTAGCATAGTTGATCAAGTTGCAATTAGGAAACCCAGCCATTCCAAGAAAGCTCCTTTCATTCCCCTGATCGGATGTACCTAGCCTGGTGATTAACATAGTCTAGGTTCAACAGGGCGAAGATGGCAGAAGTGTTAAGAATAAGCTGAGCTGACGGAAACCAACTGAACATGTAGACAGACTCAGATGTTTCTCAACTGTAGGGATCAGCTGGGATTGCATATTAAAGGGAGATCTAAATGATTAAGGAATTCATGCAGTCTTTCAAGAATGTTCAGTGCACCCTGGTTCGGAGAAGCAGAAGCAGAAGAGGTGCAGAACTACACCTCTGTTATTGGTGCAGTGAAGCATGAGGGATTTAGAAAGCTGTAGTTCATTATGGGTGGGTGATAAATCAGTAGTCATAGGTAGGAGAGGCCTATAACACCTCCATACACCTTCACAATCAGAGTGAAAGGTTGGAGTCCAGATAGTAATTCTTTCACAAATGCCAATGAATGGAGACTGAGGAAGATAAGTTGTTCGGTTGAGAGGAGTCTGATGGGTTACATGAATCTTAGTGGTGGCCAATGGTTTTTTTTTGTATATATATCCAATTCAATCCAATCAAAGTCCAATTCAGAGTCTCAGCAAGTTGAGACATTCCTTATCCAAGCTGACAAGACAGGGGTCTCACCTCATGTCTTGGGCTTGATCTACATGATCCAATCTACATGATCTACATGATCCAACTCCAATACCAATTGGAGTAGGCATTGCACCTCCTTCAAGATGTGATCTCATTTGCATCTTAGCCAAAAGTCAGTGGTGGAGGGAGTGGATGTGGTGCCAATCAAACGGGTTGCTTTGTCCGGGATGGTGTCAAGCTTCTTGAGTGATGTTGGAGCTGCATCCATCTAGGCAAATGGGGAATATTCCGTCACTCTCCTGATTTGTGCCTTGTGGATAAGCTTTGGAGAGTCAGGAGGTGAGTTACTCACCACAGTATTCCTAGCTTTTGACCTGCTGTTGTAGCCACTGTGTTTATGTGGCAAGCCCAGTTGAGTTTCTGGTCAATGGTAACCCCAAAGATGTTGACAGTAGGGGATTCAGTGATGTTAAGACTACTGAATGTCAAAGCGTGTTAGTTAGAGTGTTTCTTATTGGTGATGGTCCATGAACATTACTTGCCACTTGCCAGCCCAAGCCTAGGTATCTTCCAGGTCTTGTTGCATTTAAACATGGACTGCTTGTTACCTTTTCATGGAGAATATTATGAAAGCATTTCCTCAAACAAACAAATCTTCCGACACTTGTTTAATGCATCAATATATCGAAGATTGACTGATTTTGAGAGTATCTGTGTAATGGTAGAGAAGGGTTGGGCAATATAGAAACCTTACTGTAATAACTCAGGAAGCCTAATTGGAAAGAAAACACAAAACTAAGTCCTGCTCTATTGTGTATATACAGTAAGAAGTCTCACAACACCAAGTTAAAGTCCAAAAAGTTTATTTGACAGTAAACGCCACAAGTTTCGGAACACTGTTCCTTCGTCAGATAAGTGGACAGTTCTGATCAGAAACAGGGCATATAAAGGCACACACAGTTTACAGAATACTGATTAGAATGAAAGTCTTTACTGCTAATCTGCTATTCAAGTCTTAAAAGTGCAGACAATGTGAGTGGAGATAGCATTCAGCATAAGTTAAAGTGATATGTATTGTCTCCAGACAGGACAGTAAGTGAGATGATGCAAGTTCAGGCAAGTCATGGGGGTTACAGATAGTGCGACATGAACTCAAGATTCCGGTTGAGGCCATCTTCATGTGTGCGGAACTTGGCTATCAGTTTCTGCTTAGTGACTCTATGCTGTTGTATGTCGTGAAGGCCACCTTGGAGAACGTTTACCCGAAGATCAGAGGCCGAATGCCCGTGACTGCTGAAGTGTTCGCCAACAGGAAGGGAACAGTCTTACCTGGTGATTGTCCAGCGGTGTTCATTCATCTGTTGTCCCCATTGTGTATATACACAGGTCCCAACCAGGACATAGTTCAGCAGACCCTTCTCTGTGCCTGCCTCATAAAGGGCTCAGGTGATGAGGCCAGGCAATTGCCTATTACCAAGGGAAATCATATTAAACAAGCCCCACAGGGAGATTCCCCTTGGGGGTCAACACACCCCACCGGCTCTGACTTTGAAGGTTCCTCTCACTTCGATGGTGATGGGGTTGTCTTTAATTGTTTGGCCCATGGCCTCGTTTCTGTCATTTGCATGGACTTGTTGGGGGATGTAAATTGAGTGGACGAACGTCTCTGCCCTGTGGAATGTTGAAGAGCCACCGTGGGAGGTTCATGCTCAGTGATGATCTGACTGCAATTCTGTCAGTTCCATCTCCATTTCTGAGGCTGAGTCCTCGTTGACTTTTCTTGGGCTTTTTGTCATTGGAGCCCCGTCTGCTGGCCAGTGTATAAAATGTCAACACTGACATGTCCGGTGCAGCAGTTATTTCTGTGGATGATTCCCAATGGAGGGTGTGGTTGACATTTTTTTTTATAGCCTTCTCCCCAATCTTTACTGTGTATGATACCGGTCCCATTTCTGAAAAGACAACCCCTGGGATCCATGAGGCGCCATCTCTGAAATTTTGCACGTGGACAGTGTTCCCTGGCTTGAAGGTCCTGTCAGGATTATGTCCATTATGGGCCTTTTTCTGGGCTTCTTGTTTTACTTTGATTTTGTCACCCAGATTTGGAAAGGTCAGCCTAAGACATCGACCCAGCAATAGCTCCGCCGAGGCTACTCCTGTCATCATCTGCAGCATTATCCCATAATTGAAAGGGAAACGTGCAATCTTCACATCATCATCGCCAATGTAATAACTCAGGAAGCCTGATTGGAAAGGAATGGTATTTATTGTTAAACACAACAGTAAGCTCTGCTCCGTGACATACAGACACCAGTCCCAGCTGGAACACAGTTTTGCTGACACTTCCCAGTATCTACCATATAAGGGGCTAAGGTGATGAATTCCAGCAGGCTGGACAATTGCCACTTACCAAGGGAACTCACATTCAACAAGCCCCACAGGCAGACCAATTGGTGATTCCCCACGGAATTCATGGGGGTCATCACATTTATCCTCAGAGCCATGCAGAGAAGTGTCCCTAAATTTCTTTGGAATTTAGGATTCAGTTAATGGAATAATTCACTGACCTCTGTTCCTACGAATAGAAGTGGTGAAGGCTGACCTCTTTCACTCTATCCAAATAACACAGAACATTACAGCTGTGGTGTAAAACACTTCAGGCACAGATGAACCTGACTCTTCTCCCTCCTCATCTTCCTCCAAATGAAAGATTATTAAAGGAATACTCCAAGCATTCCCATGCTGAGAAATTTGCTTGTTGCAAATGAAATAGCAGCTGCCATCAACATAGCTGCAGGGAAAGAATGGTGGGAAAACCATTATGCAAAGCGCCACTCAGAAGTAATCCATCAGAATGCAAATCAGGTGATTAAAAAAGAGAAACATGCCTTGAACTCCAAAGGTCAGAGCATCAAGTTCTAGCTGAACATGAGCAAGCAGCAGATGGGAAAGTTGATGGGAAAGAAATTTGTCTTTGTCGATGGGGCAGAATAAGGGATATTGGTTATATGTCGAAATTAATATTCAGTATATGGAATTCAATATCAGGCACTGCACTTAGCGGGTGGCCAATCCAACACCTCTTGCTTTGCATCACCACATGAGACAGAATTCTAACCCAGTATCCTTGCAAGAAATTCCAAGCAATTGCTTAAAACAAAGTGCTGAAATAAGAGTTTTATGTGTTCAATGCGAGGCCCTGGTAAAGTATAAAATATTTAAAGTAAAATTTATTTATTAGTCACAAATAAGGCTTACGTTAACACTGCAATGAAGTAACTGTGAAATTCCCCTAGTTGCCACACTATGGCACCTGTTTGTGTCAGTGCATTTAACCAGCACATTTTCAGACTGGGAGGAAACCGGAGCACCTGGAAGAAACCCAGGCAGACACAGGGAGAACGTGCAAACTCCACAAAGACAGTGACCCAAGCCAGGAATCGAACCAGGTCCCTGGCACTGTGAGGCAGCAGCGCTAACCACTGTGACAATTGCCACTCCAGCAAATTTAACAATGTCCTAATTGTTAATTTCAAAGTCTCATGAATTAGCGTGATTCCTCATCCAATTTAACAAGGCGTGCTCCTAGAACGAGTTGGTGCATTCATAGCATACCATTCAATCAACACTAGGGTTAAATGCAGTAATAATTTGAATACTTCCATTTTTCTTCCCTTTATTATACTATGGTCTTCCGCCTTGGTTTCAGTCTTTTATGACAATAAACTCTACTATAAATGTTAACGGCCCTATTCATAATTTTCAAAGCATTTTGTATTGAGACAACTAGGAATTGAGAGATTTTTTCTTTTGATTGTGAATATTACGTGAACAGATTATATATATTTCATAAGGGAAAAACATTTAATTTCCTTTTGAAATGCTCTGGCTGCTACAACCAAAGGCTAAATAAAGATAGTGAGTTGGAATGGCAGTCTGAAGCCTGAGCTTACAAATTCACATTTGCAGCCAAATGTGTGAGATGTGTCCCATATATTATTAATGCAACAACATTCTGTGTAACGGCAACATTGCAGGCAAGAAATAGTTGCCATGGCAATCAGTTACTCAAGATCCAGCTAAAAATACTCCTCTCATTCTGCAATAAATATTGCATCATCTTGAGCCAAATGATGATTGTATCAAATGGCATCTCCACAAAATTCCATCTGTGTTTTTGGAGACTGTACCTTGCATTACCAATCAAACACCAAGTTTAGTTTTCTTAAGAGTAATGTTTTCTGATGGATGCAGTAATAATACTGAAACATGGAACTGGAGCTGCTGTGTAGATAGTATACTCTTAACCCACTCTCCAGCGCATTACATTTACCTCGTGGCTTTAGTTCATTGCCACAGTATGAACCTGCAATATTGACACTACATTCACACCAGCTGTTTCTTCCAAGTATAGATAAGCTGTAAGATGGAGTGTGACTAAAATCATTTTGATCCATGCTGCAAATAAGAAAATCAGCTGACTAAACATGACCTGATGATTCAATGTGGCTCAGTTCATTCGTCAATGTAAGACGACAGCAATTAGTGTGATGCTGGGCATAAAATCTTCCACTTCTCCAGTTCGTGAAATTGAGACTTTGAAGAAGAAAAAAAAGCAAATAACGAATCTTTATTGATATGCATATAGGAAATTCAACCCCCTCCACCCCCACTCTATTATAACATGAGTGCATTTGAAAGGATACTTATCGTACAAGTGATGAGTACTTTCATTTTCAATAAAAAATCCACACTAGCCGTTTAGAAAAGTTATAAGATTTTCCTGCTGCTATATCATAGGCCCACCATGCTAGGGATCTGAAAACTTTGAAAAAGGCAGAAGCCTGGGCAGTCCAAGGGGCGATGTCTGTTCTTTATCACACCTGTCTTTTAGGAGAAAGATGTGTAGAAGTCACCATTTTAGACAGTTTAAGTGGATATATATCTGGGACAGTGGCTGGTCCAGGGTACCCTGACTCATATTTTTATGTTCTGATATTGCTGAAGGAATATGTGCTTGTAATGGTTAGGTCAAGGCTTGGATTTAATAGGTTAATCGTTCATTAATGTTGTTTGCTCTTCCTGAATGTAACCAACTGTGCTCAGAAGCATGCAAATATTTCAAGCCATCTAAGTTTATATGTGACAGTTTAATTAAAGGCCACCTTTAATCAATGATAGTTCAAATACCACATTTTTAAAGAATACCAGCAATTGCCAGCGGATACAAGCTAAACCGCTATATATTTAATCACACATTGAACTTACAGTAATATTTTCTGATGATTTATCTATGCATTCTAGAATGTTGAACTGGAAGTTGTTATTGTGAAGGATATATTTTTCTTCGCTTTCTTAAAATTTTACTTGTCACTGTGGATTTTGTTATTCCCACAGTATGAAATTGCAATATTAAAACCCCAGCCACACAGCATTTGACTGTATATGACCAAAACATTTCTGAAGAGACAATAGCCTTGAAGTAGAAAATGAAATGTCCTTGCTTGTTTAATATGTCATTTGAACTGACATTCATGTTGGGTCAAAGACAGCATTGTTAAGAGCCTGCATAGAATCAATCTGGTGAGCAGAGAACTGGTGTCATTAGGCCCAGTGGTCCATCGAAACTACAAGATCCCTTTTTGAATGGAGAAACTTGTCAGTCCTGATAGTTTAAAATAAAAATTGTGTTAAAATTATTCTGAGGCTCACATCAACTAGTAAAATCTCAAACAGTAATGTTTTCTCTTTAGTTTCAACTTTTTTGATTTTATAGAAAGGTGAAAGGAATGGTGGATGATGGGTAGTGTGTAAGTACGCTGCAATTAAAATTGGTTGTGTTGGGACTAAGACCTCGCTCTACATTTTTATAAAACACTTTAAAAACTGGACATGGATCCCTTTTATAATGGCTTTAACAATGTCTGACTATGACTTTCAAACAATAGGAGTTAACTTTGAGACATCAGGAGGCATGATGTGGAGATGCTGGTGTTGGACTGAGGTAAGCACAGTAAGAAGTCTCACAATACCAGATTAAAGTCCAACAGGTTTATTTGGTAGCGCAAGCCACAAGCTTTTGGAGCAATGCCCCTTCATCGGGTGAGTGGGATTTCAGTTCACAAACCCCTAGGGCATATATTGACACAAACTCAATTTACAATATAATGGTTGGAATGCGAGTCTTTATAGGTAATCAAGTCTTAAAGATACAGATAATGTGAGTGGAGAGAGGGTTAAGCATAGGATAAGAGATATATAAAGAAATATAAATAAATATAAATTATAAATACAAATTATAAATAAGAGATGTGTATTGCCTCCAGCCAGGACAGTTAGTGAGATTTTGCAAGTCCAGGCAAGTTGTGGGGGTTACATATAGTGTGACATGAACCCAAGATCCCGGCTGAGGCCCTCATGTGTGTGGAACTTGGTTATCTGCTCAGCGATTCTGCATTGTCGTGTGTCGTGAAGGCCGCCTTGGAGAATGCTTATCTGAAGATTAGAGGCTGAATGCCTGTGACTGTTGAAGTGTTCCCCAACAGGAAGTGAACACTCCTACCTGGGGCAGTGGCACTCAGACTTCACCATTGCTGAAGAGGCCCAATCGCCGAAGAGGCCCAATCGCCACAAAGACCACATTCAAAGGGAATTATATAAAGGCCATCTGCATTTCAGAACCCAGGCTAACCAAATGGAGTCTATTAATCTACTTGGTCAAAGAGCTCCACAACCTTCCTTTCAATTCTTAATGGCTGGGACATTTAACAATCCCAGGAACTCAGAGGAGTCCTTTGCCATGGTGGTGGGGGGGAGATGGGAATCGAATTTTGTGAACCTGTAGTTGGGAGAACTTGCTGTATTATCTAATTCAGACTGCCATCTTTCCATCTACCAGGCTGCAGCACAGACAAGGAATTCTGTCCAGGTATGAATGTCTGGCCCCAACCGCACTGTTTCTACTGGAACTTCTGAAATTCTATACCAGTAACTACAAGGCTGATTGAGTTCTGGGTGCCCATCTCATTGTGGAAGTCAACTCTACTGGAGAAGTGAATTACCCAGTTCAACCTTCCCATCTCTTGTGCAGGAATACAGCATTGGCGTCTGATTCTGAATTCTGGGCTCACATGAAACGATCATTCTTTCCTTTATGTTCCTTTGCCCTGTAAATCCAACTCTCTCTATTGCTCTTTTGTTGTATGAATGTACGGTGTTAGTGGTGGAGGGGAGGGTGGGCGGTTGTTATGTCGTGACTCTCCTGCATTTGACTAGGTGCAAATAAATTAACCCTCTGAGCTTATCCTGTCTTGAATTTGCTGTGGAGTGATTAATTGAAATTGGTTCACACTGAAACCAAAGCTTTGGGGATATGCTATCGCTTATAAAGTGGAAAGCAAATCAAATACACTTCCCTGTTTACAGATGGGTGATGAGAGGAGAAATTAGTGATGTTTAAATTAACTTCCCTCCTGTACGTAACACTGATTTAAATAATTAATGTAAAAACATTTTATTCTGTTATACAGTAGAGATGAATTGTAAGAGTCACAGTTCACATTGGCTGGCTGGGATTCACCGACCTTGCTTGCGGCAGGGATTCTCTGGTCTCGCGGGGAACAGAGATTTGGCCGACTGCCAAATTCTCCATTCTCGCTGGTAGTAGTGTGTGGAGCATCCTAATGGACAGCATTCTCCAGCCACGCGCACCCCAAAGCAGAACATTCCTGCCCAAGCTCAATGAACCTTTAAATGGTCCACCAAATTTTCTGTCTCGCTCACTACAATTCCTCTGCTGAGCAAGACAGGAGAACTTCAGCCAATGTGCTCAGCAAGTCACAGTGTTTATTGCCATTTTGTTGTTTCTTATGTCTGTCTTTCTCATAACTTGAAGGTTTCAATCATTTGCCTGCATAACAGTCACTAATCTTTGATGAATTGTGTGAAACACTTTAAGACATTTTTATACAGAAGACACTGTATAATCTTTTTTTTTGTTATTTGCTCCTGGGATGTGTGTGTCACTAACAACACCAGCATTTATTACCTACCCCTAATTGTCCTAGATAAACTGGTGATGATTTATTTGTTTTATAATTCTGGTTGAATATATGCTGTGCTTCTCCACTCAAATGTATATGGTCAGGAAGTTCTACTTCTGTCATGCAGTGCATTTATCATTGAACTCTCATTAATAAAGATTAGTCTCTAAGGTTATGATGTTATTTTCTGGTGTTGTTCAATTATACAATAAATATTCCAAGTCATACATTAAAGGGAACATTTTGCAACATTCTTTACCCAAGAAGGGCTTCACATGTAACATTTTAACCTCTGCCAATCTCATTAATTAGTAGGTATGAAAGTCTAGGTTCAGCAATATTAATACATCATAAAAGAATGAGTATGATCAATACAATCAATCATACTAGATGCACAATCAATTTACATCAAATGTCCCTTTGTTTTTGAAAATATGATTTTTCAACTGAACAGAAATTTTGCAACTGAGACAGAGTAAACTCCTTAAAATGCAAGGCTATACTTCAAGGTGAAGGTAAAAAACAGATAAATAATTCTTAGGGAGTGTGAAGAGAGAAATATATCGTGCAGTCCAGACACCCATCAAAACTTGTAACAGCTGAAGGAACAGACATTAAAGAGATATGGGCAGCATGATGCCAGGGTGATTAGCACTGCTGCCTCACAATGCCAGGGACCCGGGTTCAATTCCCAGCTTGGGTCAGTGTCTGTGCGAGGTTTGCATGTTCTCCTCGTGTCTGTGTGGGTTTCTTCCAGGTGCTCCGGTTTTCTCCTACAGTCCAAAAGATGTGATTAGGTGAATTGGCCATGCTAAATTATCCCTCAGTATACCTGAAGAGGCACTGGAATGTGGTGACCAGGGAATTTTCATAGTAACTTAATTGCAGTGTTAATGTAAGTCTACTTATGATACTAAAATAAATAAACTTTAAACTGTAAAACTTTTAAACTTTAAAATTGCAAAGTATTGAATAATGATACAATGGCTGCCACAGACACCTCCAAAACCTCCTGGAAATACACAAAAGGTGAAGTATTTCAAGGCCTAGTGACCCAGATACTAGGGAGGAAATTTGCAAGACATAACTGTCATGTCACTGGGAATTGGGTGGGGAGTGGGGTAGATGGATGACTTGCCATTGCTTGGAGTCATGCCTAGGGAAAAAAGGAAAATGGCTTTGGTTGTTGCAGGCCTATAATCTTTATTCCAGGACATTCTTTCAGAAGTTCCTCAGAGTAGTGTCCTAGGCCCAATCACCTTTAATTACTTTGTAATGATGCTCGCTTGTGAGGAACGCAAGAGGTATTTATTAATAAAGAAAAACTGCACAGAGGCTTGCAGCCCCCTGATTTCCCTTCAGCAGCTCATTGGCTGCCCAGTCCAGAGATATCTTCTACATGCCTTCTAGATGCCTACTGCCCGAGAGAGGACTCCACCTTCTGGGGTGATTCCCCACTCACAGCCCCCATTGGTCCCTCAAGCTAGGTGACCATCTTCTACTGTATTGCACTCAAAAGGACAATAACCCCATCCCTCTCCTTTGAGCTCCTTAAAAAAAAACTTCAAAACAAAATTACTCATTCTCAAATTCTAACTAAACAAATCTTTGAGGGGTTTTTCTGTTTCTTATAGAGAGATGCAAGTCTGTAATCTGAGATGCTTCCACCAGATTGACATTAACAGGATCTGCAAATAACGGGTACTGGCACAGGTAGTTCATTACTATTTGCTTCCAGAGACATCAGCTATGTCAATAACAGCTCGATCAGGTACTTCGGAACTTACAGGCTCAAACCATTTCTTGACAATAACACTGGCTGCTGAAGCGTCTCTCCACTCCGCAATTAATCCATATGTCTAAAAACGATCCATCCCTCCATGTATACTTGATTCAACAAGAGTTCAGTCTCAGAGACAATAATTTCAGGGATCTAACTTGATCCACTACTGAAATTTCATATTATGGCACCATTCATATTATGTATTTAATATATTTTATTGTTGTAGTGGCAAAAGCTCATTGGTGAGATATTGAGGCTTATGTGTCCAAGAATTAAAATGTTTTAAAAAAAACAAATGTTCCCAAATGAAAGGCATTGGAACTGGTGCTTAAATTAATAAGGGGGAAAGTAAACAGATTCTCCAGGCAGTCAAAGGGGGAATAAAGTTGCAGAGACTACTAGAAGGGCTTACTACCAGTAAAAGAAGTTTTAAAAGTTTTTAGAAAAGGTTCATACATAAAGAGGCAGTCAGAATTTGCACCAAGACTTCAAAATTCCAGGGAAAACATGGAGCCAGCAGTAGAGAGCCGGTGGATGTGGTCTTTCTTGATTTTCAGAAGGCGTTTGACAAGCTACCTCACAAGAGGTTATTGCAGAAGGTAAGGGGGCATGGAGTTGGGGGTAGGGTGTTAGCGTGGATAGAGGATTGGTTGTCAAATAGGAGGCAGAGAGTGGGGGTTAATGGGTGCTATTCAGATTGGCGGTTGGCAACTAGTGGAGTGCCCCAGGGGTCAGTGCTGGGGCCTCAGCTATTTACCATTTATATAGATGATCTGGAGGAGGGAACCGAGTGTATGGTGTCAAAATTTGCTGATGACACCAAGATTGGTGGAACGGCAAATTGCACGGAGGGTGGAGAGTCTGCAGAAGGATCCAGATGGCTAGGCGAATGGGCCAGGAACTGGCAAATGGAATTTAATGTTGGCAAGTGCGAGGTTGTCCACTTTGGTAGGAATAATGGTAGGAAGGACTATTACTTAGGTGGCAAAAAACTGCAGCAGGCGGCGGTGCAGAGGGACCTCGGGGTCCTTGTGCACAAGTCGCAAAAACCCAGCCTGCAGCTGCAGCAGGTGGTCAGGAAGGCTAATGGGATGCTGGCCTTCATAGCGAGGGGGATTGAATATAAAAGTAGGGAGGTCTTGCTGCAGCTGTATAGGGCATTGGTGAGGCTGCAGCTGGAGTACTGTGTGCAGTTTTGATCACCACACTTACGCAAGGATATTTTGGCCTTGGAGGGAGTGCAGAGGAGGTTTACTAGGCTGATGCCGGAGTTGAGGGGGTTGAGCTATGAGGAGAGGCTGAATAAACTAGGCTTGTACTTGTTAGAGTTTAGAAGAATGAGGGGAGATCTCATTGAGATGTATAAGATGTTGAATGGGATGGATAGGATAGAGGTGGAGAGACTCTTCCCGCTCAGAAAGGACAGTAGGACTAGGGGGCACAGCCTCAAGATAAAGGGGGGGGGGGGGGGGGGGGGGGCAGTTTAGAACAGAGTTGAGGAGGAACTTCTTCACTCAAAGGGTGGTGAATCTCTGGAATTCTCTGCCCGTTGAAGTGGTGGAGGCTGCCTCGCTAAATATTTTTGAGACGTGGGTTGATGGGTTTTTGATAAGCGAGAGGATTAAGGGTTATGGGGAGAGGGCAGGAATGTGGAACTGAGCCACGACAGATCAGCCATGATCTTATTGAATGGCGGGGCAGGCTCGAAGGCCTACTCCTGCTCCTATTTCTTATGTTCTATGTTCTTATGATACAAAAGGATCGTGGTCTTAAAGAGGTAATACATTTAAAGAAACAACCACAGGAACAAACAAATGGCATTGGACAGGAAATGAAGAGACCCTAGAAAGAGAGTACTGAAAGACCTTAAAAATTTTGGGGAAGGAGGCCAACACTGGCAATGATCAGCGTGACAGTGGGTAAACAGTGATTGTAGAAGGCAACAGATACTTCTATGGTGGAGGAAGTTGGGGGGGGGGGGGGGGGTGCAGGATTGTGATAGACAGGTGGCGTTCACTCAGCTCAATAACTCAGTTATCCAAATACAAAATTAAAATTAATGTATATTTAAAGGTCTTCAGATTTTCAGGAGATCAGAGAGGAATGGAAATAAACACTAGCTCTTCTTCAAGCCTAAACTTTACACACAAGGTATCACTATTTATACTTGGATGGCTTACATGTTTCTCAGGGAAAAATTCAACACACAGTATACAACTGCAACAGTCCTACAGGAGTGTAAGATAGAGGCAAGGTCAAAACACAGAAGAGAAAGATCAAATTACCAGAGCAGGTGCTCATACAGGCCAAAGTTCAATCCAAATCAGTGTTTTTGTACAGTCTGACATCAGCAACAAAACACAATTTTTGCACACAACAAAGTCTTCATTCTCCAAGGCAGTCAAACTGCAATTTTACTCCCCTTTTTAACAGGGCTCAGCTTATAAAGGCTAGTAAGGCTACACAGCTGATCCTCCTTGCACTGATTCCTCATAGGGTCTTTCATCAGTCTGTCATGTGACTTCTGGTCCTCTTTTAAGGTCGAGCCGAATAAACAAACTCAAATTAAACTAGGTTTTTTTTGGTTTCCTTGTTTGAGAAACAATATACTGGCACTGAGGGGATGTAGAAGAGATTCACTAGATTGATTCCAAAGTTGAGAGGCTTGGCTCATGAGGAGAGACTGAGTAGACTGGGACTATACTCATTGGAATTCAGAAGAATGAGGGGAGATTTTACAGAAACATATAAGAGTATGAAGGGAATAGATAAGATTGAAGCAGGGAAATTGTTTCCACTGGCGGGTGAAACTAGAACTAGGGGGCATAGCCTCAAAATGAGGGGAAGCAGATTTAGGACTGAGTTGAGGAGGAGCTTCTTCACACAAAGGGTTGTGAATCTGTGGAACTCCCTGCCCGGTGAAGCAGTTTAGGATACCTCATTGAATGTTTTTAAGGCAAGGATACATTTTTGAACTGTAAAGGAATTAAGGGTTACGGTGAATGGGTGGGTAAGTGGAGCTGAGTCCACAAAATAAAAATCAACAATAATCTTATTGAATGGCAGAGCAGGTTCGAGGGGGCAGATGGCCTACTTCTGCTCCTAGTTCTTATGTTCCCCACCATCACAATCATCCCTGGCATTAATCCCCTTTACCACCCCTTTCCCCCACTGGTCATTACTAGTATTGGTCCCCTTCCTCAGCCCTTTTGGGGTCTTTCAGTACCCTCCTTCTGGGGTCTCCTCTATATTTCCTGTCCATTGTCATTTGTTTCCTTTTGTGATTGTTGCATTAAATGCATTCTCTCTTTAAACGTATTACTCTTTAAATGCATTACCTCTTTAAGACCGTCATCCTTTTTTAACCTGCTGGCTCTGTTTCTCTTGTGGTTTTTAAGTTGGCACAAACCCCAGCTGCTCCTTTATGAACATTTTTTTAAAAATACTTTTCTTTTACTGGTAGCAAGCCCTTCTAGCGATCTCTGTAACTATTCCCCCCTTTGGTTGCCTGGAGTCTGTTTTTTCCCCTTTTTATTAATTTCAGCACAAGTTCCAATGCCTTCTGTTTGGGACGTTGCTTTTTAAAACTCTATGACTTCTTCCTTTCACACAGTCGGTGGACATCTCAAAAATCACAGAGCTTCGCTGCCTGCAGACTCTCAGTACAGGCAGCGTTGCAACAAAACCCCTGCAAGCTCCACTCAGATCAGGCACCCGGCAATTTCAGCCTTTTCATTTCCCTGTGCTACTGGAGACCACGATACAACTCCCTGGAGCATTTTGTCTTCTATGCTTAAAACACTGCTCTCTTCCCTTCAGAAAAACACTCTGCAGTTTTTATTCCCAATTTCAAAGCCTAGCTCTTGCTTCTGAGAGTTATCTTCATGTTCTTTTGCTTTGATACATTTCTAAACTTTTGACTGCACCAGCCAACCCAGGCTCATTCCACATCTGCCTCTCAGGGTCAGGCAATATCTCAACATCTCACTGGGTCTATTCGACCAAAAACAGACATTCGAGCGTGTATCTTTTTTCCTTCAGATTTCAATTAAGACAGCATACTCAGGTGTCAAGCCACGGGCAGTATTCTCATAATCTACCCCATCCTTGATGCCAAATGTATTACTGCATGCTCACACCCATCGAGAACACCAAAGGTATTAATAAAGAAAAAATGTACAGGGGTAGATACCTTCTGCTCAAGAGAGGGCTCCACCCCTTGGGGTGACTACCCACTCTCAGTCCCAATTCGTCTCTCAAACCACGTAACCCTCTTCTGCTTGCCCTTAAAAGGAACAATCACCACATGCTTCATCAATCACCTTCCCTCCATCATAAGATTTGAAATGCAACTGTGCACTGATAATTGCACAAGTGACATTTGTGCTACACCACTGTCAGGAAATGCCTATCTTCAGCAAGAGAGAATCTAACCATCTCTCCTTGACATTCAACAGCATTACCATTGCTGAACCCTCACCCTCAATATGGGTCACCATATACCCAAAAACTGAACTGAACCAGCCGTATAAATACACCAACTACAAAAGGAGGTCTGGGGCTGAGAATCTTATGCCAAGTTACTCACCTCCTGACTCCCGAAACTTGCCCACCGTCTCCAGGCGTAAGTCAGAAGTGTGATGCAATACTCTCTATTTATCTGGATGAACATAGCTCCAATAATACTCAAGAAGGTTGACGGCATTCATAATAGTACAGTCTTCTTGATTGGCATGCCATGCAGCACCTTAAATCACTACTGACGCCCAGTGATGGCAGATGCTTGGGAACACCACCACCTCCAAGTTCTCTTCAAAGTTACACATCATACATGGACAGCACAGTGGTTTGCACTGCTGCCTCACAGTGCCAAGAACCAGGGTTCAATTCCTGCCTTGGGTGACTGTGAAGTTTTCACCTATTCCCCATGTCTGTGTGGGTTTCCTTGGGTGGTCCAGTTTCCTCCCACTGTCCAAAGATGTGCGGGTTAGGTAGATTGGCCATGCTAAATTGCCCCTTAGTGTCAGGGAGATTAGCAGGATAAATATGTGAGGCTACAGGGGTAGGACCTGGATGGGATTTTGTCAGTGCAGACTCGAAGGGCTGAATGGCCTCTTTCTGCATTGAAGGGATTCTACGATGATTCTATGACCCTGACTTGGAAATATATCATCATTCCTTTGTTGTCACTGGGTCAAAACCTGGAACTCCCTCCCTAACAGCACTGTGGGTGTACCTAACTCTACAGGGAATGCAGCCATTCTAGAAGGCAACTCACCATCACCTTCTCAAGGGCAATTAAGGATGGGTAATTAATAATGACTTAGCAACCTTGCACAACATGGAAGAACAAAAGAAAGTAACTTTTAAACACAAGTAAAGAAGAAATGCCATCTGACAAACAACCTGTCTTCATAACTGTTTGTGTGTCTTCCTAAAGACAGACCCCATTTTTATCTATATCACTGAAAGCCATGGTCTTTGTACTATCCAGCAGAGCTCAATCTTTTACCTTAATCTTTGTCTATTATTTTCAGTTTCGTTCTGGGATCTCGAATCCTAGTGCCGCTCCGCCAGTAGGATCAAAGTCTCATGGCAACCCAAATATAGATGGCAATATAATTCCATTTTAGCTGGTTCCAGTGGTTCCAGTGGCAATGAATTATGATTGATCTTCTATCTTCCATGGCTGACTCTTTCCAAGACTGTTACAGAATAACTAAAGCGTCATTTTCATCCTGCTGTTTGGCTTACCACTTTGTAGGATTTTGGCCTCTGATAATCTCACTAATTAGTAAACTTACCATCTTGAAAATCTACAACATGCAGCCAAAGCCCAACGACTATCATGGGCACATGGCTGTGAATTTTAGAATGGAAAATGTTGGTTCCCTTCTGCATGCAATCTCTTATTTTGTAATGGGTGGGAGCATAAAATGGTCCCATTGAAATATATCAGATGGAATTTCACCACCCCTCCCGCCATGGGAATTGGAACGGGCGAGGAGTGGACCATGGGAAGATCCGTTGACTTCAGGTAGGATTTCATGGTTTCAGGACAAGTGAGATTGTAAAATCCTGCCTGATTTCACTAAGAGATGGCACAAGGACCAGAAAGGATTTGAATTAAAAGTCGAAATATTGTGAATAAATCCACATATAGTTCCAGGCTGAGAAATCATGGGATCTGCATATGTGGACTGCAAATTATGAAGGCTGAATAGCAATAAATTGATATTTTGCTGTTTTTGTTCAATTACGTTTGGGTTTAGGGAATGATTTACCTCTGGACCTTTCTTATTGAAATATTTATTTTTAGCTATTCACTTCCCTCAGAAAATTAAGGAAATTAACATGAGCCTCTTGGCAAATATTGTGTGTTCCGCTGATTGGAACAAGTTAGTAAGGTCAATGTCGAAACAGCGAGAAGTCTAAATAAGCAGTTAGAAGTTGATTGAATGCTTGCCCTTTTAGTTACAAGTACAACATTATACCAGCAGGGCTAGTGTTCGATTCATGGATTTGGTTATTTTATGAATGCAGTTCTGATCAATATTGGAATGAACTAAGGCTTCTCAATATAGATTAAGCTAATAATGATGACAGATACTATACATTATGCTGATAGGTGACTCTTTTCTTTCAATACATATCCATTCCAGCTCACATTTTATACTCCCATTTAACACTAACCAAAAGATTCTGTTTGATAGTGATACATGTTCCATACTCAGGGCCAATGACTCATGCTCTCATCCCACTTGTAATGAATGTTTGTGTCAGAGTGTACAGTGTACACATTCAGGTTGCATAAATCTACAAAAGCATTCTTCCTCCTTAATATGCTTTAAATTATCACAGAGGGCTAGACTGTTTAACATGTATTTGAAATTTAGATTAGATTGGAGATGAAAACAGGTATTCAAAAGATTGCCAAGATGTCCTGAAGCAATTGTGAGTGAATCTTCACATGAATAGGAGCCCTGTTCCGACGACCTACATGTTTCTGTTCATACAGTTGAATCAAGACAAAAGGCAAATCCGCAGGCACATCATCAAGAGTAAAGTACAAAATAACAGAAGATCAATTTTTCTCTAATTAGATAAAACAGCCTTGAAGACCACGGCTCCAAGATAAATTCAAGGCTTTAACTGAACTGTCACCATGCATCAGACGTCTTAGTAATTTTCTTTTTTTCAGCAGAAGCTTTCGATTAATGTTGTTTGATTTCTTCCTTCTCTCTTTGCCTCTAACTTGTACGTTTGTGTATTTTTACATAATCAAAAATGTACTGTAATATTAGCCTTCAATAATTTAATGTTGCTCAACACTTCAATATTCATACTACCAACTCAGAGTTTACCCAATAAGAGGCAATATTACCTCCTTGATTGACTCCATCAGTTATGTACCTTTGCAAGTATATCATCCAGTTTGAAACAGAGGGACTCTAGGGAGCAATGGGCTGGTTAGGTAATCCTGGATGTGCATTGTCCATCTACCAAGCTCACATTGTAAAACATGCTGCAAAGGAGCAGCAGTGTGTTCTGATTCCAATAAGAAAATATGGTACCAGAACTGCTGGTTTGTCCGTCCTTTGAGAACAATCTCTTAAGGCGAAAAACTGCTTTGTGTATTTGACTTGCCCCAGTATTTATTTCAGATTGTACCTCATACATAAATAGCCATAAGCTTAGTTTGGTTTATTTGTTAGTGTCACAAGTTGGCTTATCACAGCAATGAAGTTTGTGAACATCCCCTAGCCGCCGCACCCCAGCGACTGCTCGGATACACCGAGGGCAAATTTAGCATGGCCAATGCATCTAACCAGCACATCTTTCGGACAGTGGGAGAAAACCAGAGCACCCACAGGAAACCCACGCAGACACAGGGAGAACGTGCAAACTCCATTCAGACATTACTGAAGCTGGGAATCAAACCTGGGGCCCAGGCAATGTGAGGCAGCAGTGCTAAACACCGTGCCACCATGCCATCCCCTATGGATAACACTCTTCCATTAGAAGGCATTGGATTCAAAACTCACTTCGGCCTTGAGCATATGATTACTGAAGGAGTGCTGCACTGTCAAGAGTGTTATTCCTTACGGTTGAGCCAAGAAGATCCTGACTGCCTGGGCAGGTGAAAATGAACAATCTCTTGGCATTATGTGAAAAAGCCAAGACAGTCTTCTTGAGTTCTTAGTGAACATTTGACAGGCAATGCCAAAACAGCTTAGCTCTTCTTTAATCTGGTTTTGTTTTTGTGGTACCTTGGTCTGTGCAGATTGATTGTTGTGGACAATTTATTCCCTATTTCCCACTGTATTTATAAAGTATCTTGTTAGATAGAGCATTTTGGAATATCCAGGGATGTGACAGTGCTGCACTTAAACCAGTCACTTCTGCTTTCTCATCTGCTATCTTATTTAAGATTCGATTCTACTCACCCTTTCCATCCACCACCTTATCCAAGAGCTGAATTACTGCCTTTTCCCCATTCAAAATGCTAACATGTAGAACTCAGAATTCATTTACCCTAATGTTGTTTTGCAGGACTGGGGGACAATTCTTCACCAAGTACCCGTGTCCATTGACAATAAGGTGGGTCAAACTTTATCTTCACATTAAACACTGCATTTCCCTGAGAGTGAGTGGTTCCTGTGCTAACTTGGACACCATTTCCATGCCAATGACCTCTGCACACGCTAGTTGGGAGAAATCCTGGACACCTTTTGGCCTTCCCTTTGTAAAGGTGTAGTCCCTGGAGATGGGGAAGTTGCAGCAATCCATTATAGGCTGATGAATAATGGTTCTTTGCCATTCAGGGACAAGGCATTGCATTTCAGGGGAAGAAGATAACTCTATGGTTTAGTAGCATTATCCTGTGTTGGCAGGCCAAGAAAGGAAGGAAGCCATATTTCAAGCAGGGGGCAGAATTCTCTTGAGACGCACCTTCAAATAGAACTGGATCAGTTCGTGAAGGTAATCAGTGCCCACAGTGTAACTCCACAAATCTGACAGCAAATGCTGCAGAACTTTCAATGATCTTGTTTAAATAATCAGGGTGATTGAATGCACCTCACACCATCACACTCCTCAAAGCACCCACATCCCCAACAGCACACCCTGATACGTAAGTCTCACCTTCCACGTCCTTACAATATTCACACTCACGCACCTATCAGCCTCACACCCATCTCTCACTGCCTCCACATACCTCCAAATATTCACTTATGGGAGGCACGTCACCCAAACACACTGGCTGACACTCACTGACATTTCCCTTGCAGGAGAAGATCACCAACACCAGGTGGGGGAGGGAGATGATGGATGGGGGGACCACCAAGGATTTATCCCCCCCTTACTTCCCTCAAACAGATGGTCCACAGCTTCATGGCAACCAATGCCACAGAGCCAGTGGCACCCAGTGTTGTCCTGGATGACAGCAAGTCGCTGTGTATGTATTGTCTTGACTTACTGCTCACCTTCATCCTGAAAGGCACCATTAAATGAGAAGTGCAGGAGGAAAGACTGTGGATCTATTGCTTTCCTACCATCCCCCACTCACCCACCATCATTCAACTCTCTCATCCCTCCCCTTACACTTTGTTGCTTTCAGATAGTCAAACACTGTCGCTTGTTCAGCCCCTATAGCCTCCGAGAGGCAAGGGCAAATGGAGAAGAGGCCTCTGAGGAAACCTTACAGTCACTCGACTTAAGCCATGGGTATCAGTTCACACAATGGCACAAGGCCAGCATTAGAGGCTAGTTTAAATCTGCATGTGTTGAGTCACTGAGCAGGAGTGGCTGTAGTTAGGACAAGGGGAAGGGTCAACTTGTGTGTGACCTCAGCAGATGGCAAGGTCACATGGCAATTCTGCAGGTCTCTCTGATGAGGATCTTGTTGGGGGGGTTGAGAAGAAGACATTGGTGACAATCCACACCGACATACTTGGTGCAGTGACATCCCCATCAGTCAGCCTCCAATCATTCGCTGGGACGGTAAGGGGGTGGCTTCATCATAGCATCAGGGAGAAAGTGGAGCCCATCCTTTCCACTGTGATCACAGTGGGCATCACCATTACCACACTGCTTGATTGAGCCCTGGTGGAGTGTCCGCCGGCTGCAGCACTGGCTGGTGTCCTGATGGCTCAATGCTGCAGTGGAATTGAAGACACAGGCAATGAGATCACTGGCTGTGGCTGTGCTGGCTCAGACTACTGTCGCCATGGATGTCCATCTCAGCAATCAACAGCCCATGGAAGCTGGGATTCTCCAGTCACCTCGTGACGGGATCTGCTATAGGGAATTTGGAAGCCCAGCCAAAGTCCATTGACTTTCGATGGACTGGATGATCCCAGTGGTGTGCAGGAGTAGAATATCTCACCCACAGGCTTTGAAGGTCGCTAAGAAATCTATGCTCCAGCAGATGAGAGGAGCCACCCTGGAGGAGTGGCAGTGACAATGTAAAGCACAAACCTACTGTCCTCTCATAGGATGACAGCAGTTGTGTTCCATGTACCACTGCACTCCACCAATGGCCTGGCTGTTATCTCTCTCAGCCAGTCTGCTGCCTCCTGTGCTGAGGGACTGCACTCCAAAGCCTAGTCCTCTTTAAGATCCTGCAAGGCCATCTACACTCTTATCTGGTGAAAGTTAGTAATCTTCCACCAGCCATGCTGCAACTATTAGGGCAGTACTGCATAGGAGCGAGAAACTTGGCAAAGGCACCCACAAGACTGGCTGTATGGAGATGCACAGTAGTGAGTTGTTCTGTTTGTTCTACGTTATTGATGTATTGCTGGATGAAGTTGTTAAGTGAAGCTATTTTCTGTTGTTTTTTTCTGAATGATGTTGGCCAAGGGGACTTTCTGAAGCAGAGTCTGAACTGGATGTATTGTGAGAGACCAGTGGGTCCATGTTGGGGATAAGGAGGTCCTTTTTAGCTGACTATCCACTTCCTTTGTCTGGTTATTACAGGCTGTACATGTGGTCATCTCCGTTCCTTCGCCTCCTCCTACTTTTCCTCCTCTTCTTTTTCTTTAGTCTATTTCTCCTTTTCTTCTTCCCGCTCCTTCCAATGGACCCTCTGGATCTTAGGAAGGAGTGGCTGTACCCTCATAGTTGTGATGTAATGGAAGATGTGGCCTATCACAGACATGGAGACCTTCTTAGGCATTAACTATATAAGTTCTCCTCGAGTGACCGAAGCAGTGAAATCTCTACTCTGGGAGCCTGATGTTGGAGTCTTACAGGTGGCTCCATGGTTTCTGTTGAGGGCCTCTGATCTCGAATGGTGGGATAGCATGAACTATGTTGGGGAGTGGTGGGAATAGCTCTTGTCACAGGGCGGAGGTGCTTTGGAGACTCAGAGAAGGGGAGAATCACTGAATTACAACATCACAGGTACTGCCAGGATAGCAAGCGCTTACTGGAGATAGATATCTTGCACATCAACTGCATGTTGACAGAGTGGTAGCCTTTGTGGGTGAGGGATTACTGTCAATGTCAGGGGCCTATAGCATCATACATGTTCAATGTAAAAACATCAACACAAGTAAGTGAAAAGCACCATCAGGTGCAATCAGTGGAGTGTCCCTTTAAATGATCCTAGAAACTGGCTCTCCTCTATAACACTCAATATTTCAGGGCTGTGTAAGAATGATACACATTTACACAGTTTTGGTATCCCGGTGTTGCATCACTCTTTCTCGTCAGTGATGCCCTGATTGCACATGCTCAGTGCCTTCAGATTTGTGCAGAGGTCACTCCAGTTGGCGCACACTGTGTGGACTGCGTTTAAAGTGACCTGCGACGTCTCCTGTACCATCTATCTGCAGCCAAACTTGTGCAGCTCCAGTAGAAGAGGTGCTACACGAATGCATTTTGTGGCCAAATTGTTGGAGTTCCTGAAGTTCACGAAATGCAATGTTTACAACATTCACAAAATATTCCCTTAGATAATTTCACTGGACTGATATTTTGACATTACACACTGAATCATGGAGTTTAAAGGGACAGGGTAATCTCGAAGAGGAAGAATTCCTTGTTCATGTTATGCTCTCAATTTAAATTGAAAGGTACATTGACATAAATCTTGTTTGACATCCTCTGTAGAGGTCAATTTGCTGACCTCTCATTTGAGACCCACCAGATTGGTTCCACTGTGTCCCAGCTGGTGAAATGCTTTCCCATTGTGGTTCAGCTCTGGATCATCACTCAGGTAGCTCTGAAGTAGTGACCCGTACTACATTCAGAGTTCCATCAGTGATGTCACTGCAGCAACCCAGCAACGAGGAGAAGGCAGGACCACAAATTTCCCTTTTCTAAGCAAACAACAATCATATTTACTCTTCGTCCCATGTATTCTGTAACTCTTAGGAGCACAAGTAATCTATTTCCTTCCCTCTTAACTTCAGCCAGTAGAGAAAAGCAGGGGGCAGAAGCAATGCCGAGGGAAGGAATATTCTGTGACTGTGAGGATATGTGGTGGGTTGTGGAAAGAGAGACAGCAGATGCTGCTGAACCGTGGGAGAGAGGGACGACTCAGCAAGTGCTATAGAACTCTGTATGTGTGTATGTGTATGTGTTTTTGTGTGTAGGCAGGGGAAGATGCAAGAGGCAGTTTTCCCTCCCATGCAAGTCCTCAATCTGTTGCTGTGCTGGACTCCTGCTCTGACGAAGATATCATACCATTTTTCTGATCCAGAATCCTGTTTTAAAATAAAACATTCACAGGTGTTTACAATTCCATTAATGAGAGATATGGAAGAAAGCCAGGGCAGGGAGTGATGTACAATTATAGCCCAGCCTTTAAACTGCAACCAATTAGTACGCAACTGGCAGCATTCACCAGAGTACCAGCAGCTGGAAGAGACAGAAGAAGAATTGGTGCTTTGTGTAAATTCCTCTCCGGACTCCGGTGAAAATCTTTTTCCATTGGTACAACAATGACTTTTGGATACCAGCGTTTGAAAGATTTGATTTGGTTTGATTTATTATTGTCACATGTATCAGTGCACAGTGAGAAGTATTGTTTCTTGCACTCCAAACAGCCAAGGCATATTGTACATAGAGTAAAAAAAAGAGAGCACGCAGAATGCACTGTCACAGTCATGGCTAGGGTGTAGAGAAAATTCAGCTTAATACAAGATAGGTCCGTTCAAAAGTCTGATGGCAGCAGGGAAGAAACTGTTCTTGAATCAGTTGGTGCGTGTCCTCAGATTTTTGTATCTGTTTCCGATGGAAAAAGCTGGAAGAGAGTATGTTTGGGGTGCATTGGGTCCTTGAGTATGCTGGTTGCTTTTCCAAGGCAGTAAAAGTGTAGATAGAGTTAAGGGGCGTGAGGCTGGTTTGAGTGATGGACTGGGCTCCGTTCACAATCCTTGGTAAGACCTCCCCACCTCTATATTCAATCCCCCCCGCCATGAAGGCCAGCATCCCATTCGCCTTCCTGACCACCCGCTGCACCTGCAAGCCGGGTCTTTGCGACTCATACACAAAGAACCCGAGGTCCCTCTGCACCGTCGCCTGCTGAGCTATGAGGAGAGGCTGAATAAACTGGGCTTGTACTCGTTGGAGTTTGGAGGAATGAGGGGAGATCTCATTGAGACGTATAAGATGATGAATGGGATGGATGGGATAGAGGTGGAAAGACTCTTCCCGCTCAGAAAGGACAGTGGGACTGAGGGGCACAGCCTCAAGATAAAGGGGGGGCAGTTTGGAACGGAGTTGAGGAGGTACTTCTTCACTCAAAGGGTGGTGAATCTCTGGAATTCTCTGCCCGTTGAAGTGGTGGAGGCTACCTTGTTAAATATTTTTAAGACGCGGGTTGATGGGTTTCTGATAAGAGAGGGGATTAAGGGTTATGGGGAGAGGGCGGGAATGTGGAACTGAGCCACGACAGATCAGCCATGATCTTATTGAATGGTGGGGCAGGCTCGAAGGGCCAGATGGCCTACTCCTGCTCCTATTTCTTATGTTCTTATGTTCTTATGTAATTCTTTGTTGTCTTGGACAGAGCAGGAGTCATACCAAGCTGCGATACAACAAGAAAGAATGCTTTCTATGGTGCACCTGTAAACGTTGGTGAAAGTCATAGTGGACATGCCAAATTTCCTTCGCCTCCTGAGAAAGTAGAGGCATTGGTGGGCTTTCTTAACTATATCATCAGTGTGGAGGGACCAGACCAGATTATTGGTGATCTGGACACCTAGAAACTTGAAACTGTTGACCATTTCCACATCGTCCCCATTGATGCAGACAGGGGCATGTCATCCACTATGTTTCCTTAAATTGATGACTATCTCCTTTGTTTTATTGACATTGAGGGAGAGATTATTGTTGTCGCACCCGTTCATCAGATTCTCTACTTCTTTCCTGTACTCCGTCTCATCATTGAAATTTGACCCATTACAGCAAACTTGAAAATCGAGTTGGAGGGGAATTTGGCCACACAGTTATAGGTGTATAAGGAGTATAATAAGGGGCTGAGGATACAAATCCATTCATCTCATTATTTTCTTTCAAGTTGTTTACTATTTCTGTGTTTTACTATTAGCTACAGCTTTCTAAAAGTCTATTTCTAAAAAATAAATGGAACAATCTGAGATTTAGGGTGGCACAGTGGTTAGCAGTGCTGCCTCATAGTGTCAGACACCCGAGTTCAATTTTGGCCTTGGGTGACCTTCTGTGGAGTTTGCACATTCTCCCTTTGTCTGTGTGTGTTTCCTCCAGCATCTCTGGTTTCCTCCTACACACCAAAGATGTGTGGGTTAGGTTGACTGACCATGCTAAATTGTCCATTAGTGTCAGGGAAATGAGCAGGGTAAATATATGTGGATAAGTCCTGGGTGGGATTGGTGTCGGTGCAGACTCAGTGGGCTAAATGGCCTCCTTCTGCACTGCAGGGATTCTATGATTCTATGAAGTGTTATGAAAGGCCAGTTACCCATCTCAAAACAGCCTGGTTTAGCTTTAGGTTTAGCCCATGCTTTAACAGAGGAATGGTGGTGAGGACATGATGAAATTGGTGCTGCTACAAGTGGGGGTAATTTCTAAACAATGTTTTACTATTCTTAACAGTGGCATTTGTGGTTTTCTGGTGGCACACTTGATTGCGAATTGGCTACTGAGAATTGGGCACACAATCAAGGTTGACATTTAATGCCATGCTGAGGGAGTGCTGCACTGTTGGAGCTGCTATCTTTCTGATAAGACATTAAGTAAAAGTCTGTCTTCCTTCTCAGGTGAAACTGCCCACGGCACTACTTCAAAGAAGGCTGCAGGCTAACCTTGAAGTTCTGGCCAGTAGTTATTCCTCAAGTAACATCACTATGACAATTGATCTTGTCAATTGAGACATCAGGTGGCCTTCCCCTGCTGTTGTGGCAGTGAAAGCTGAGACAGCAGCCAGTGGACACTCTCCAAGGGCTCAATCAGGCAGTGTGGTAATGGAGATGCCCACTATGATCACAGTGGAAAGGATGGGCTCCGCTTTCTGCCTGATACCCTGTACCATGGTGGAGCCGCGCCCTTCACATTCCTGACGAGCAACTGGGGACTGACTGGTGAGGATGTCACTGCACTAAGCATGTCAGTGTGTATTGTCATGAATGTTTTCTTATGATGCACCCCAACAAGATCCTCATCAGATCATCTGTAGTGGAGGTGATGGCCTCGTGGTATTGTCGTTAGACTATTAATCCAGAAACTCAGCTAATGTTCTGGGGATCTGGGTTCAAATCCCTCCTTGGCAAATGGTGAAATTTGGATTCAATAAAAAATATCTGGAATTAAGAATCTACTGATGACCATGAAACCGTTGTCGATTGTCGGAAAAATCCACCTGGATCACTCACGGCTTTTAGGGAAGGAAATCTGCCATCCTTATCTCGTCTGGTCTACATGTAACTCCAGAACTATAGCAATGTGGTTGACTCTCAACTGCCCTCAAAGGACAACTAGGGATGGGCAATAAATACTAGCCCAGTGACAATACCACTGCACAGCTGAAAAAAATGTCATTTTGTTGCAAATTATCTTGAGACATCCCGAGGTCATGAAACAATATTTAAATGGAAGTATTTTCCCAGTAAACCTTTTTGAAATACATTATTCATTTTGTTTAGAAATGTAAGTTCAAAGGCATAGATTTGAAAAGTGCACAGCTGCAGGATTGGAGTGCTCGATTCTCAAAAGCAAACTATGACTATGAATACTGGATTGACATTTAAACTCGCTTGCACTCTGTGAAAGTTGCTGCCAACTAGCTATAGATAAATCTTGCCGGAGAACATTCTGTAATGCCCAACGTGCCCTCTACAGGCACATCTCCTGTCAATCAGAAAGAAACATTAATTACATCTGTAGTGGAGCCTGCAGTTCAAATAATGCTATCATTTTGACAGAGTGACAAAGTATGGCAAAGGAGTCAACATTGTGTGACCTGTGCCGTGTGTATGAGTGCAGAGTGAAAATTAGTGACAAATCTTAAAGGATGTGAATGCAATTTCACCAAATCGCATACAGCATCATTAATATCTGGTCTAAATTTAGCCTTTATAAATGAGTCCATCACTAAGAATGCACAGGAGTACATATTATTTAAAAGAAAATGGTTAATTATACGAACTTGCTGACACCAATGGCTGAGTTTGCTCCTGTACAGGGGTACTTTCAAGCTTTCTAATCAGTAATCTGTAAACTGTCTGTGCTGTTATATACTCTGTCTGAGGCCAGAACTCTCCATTCGCCTGACAAGGGGGCAAACCCCAAAAGCTTGCGAGTTCACTATCAAATAAATCGGTTGGACTTAAACCTGGTGTTGTCAGACTTCTTACTGTGTTTACCCCAGTCCAACGCTGGCATCCCCACATCAGGGGTACTTTGCCAGGGCCCTAACAGGCTTCAAAACCAAAAGGACACCTATGTCAGACTCCTGTTGATTAACTATAGCTCAGTCTTCAACACTATTATTTCCACGAAGCTCATCTCCAAACTCCGTGGCCTTGGCCTCAGCATCTCCCCCTGCGACTGGATCTTGAACTTCCTAGCTCACAGACCACAATCAGTGAGGATAGGCAACAACATCTCCTCCACAATCATCCTCAATACCGGTGCCCCACAAGGCTGTGTTCTCAGCCCCTCACCATACTCCTTACACACCTATGACTATATGGCCAAATTCCCCTCCAATTCGATGTTTAAGTTTGTTTGAGACCTGACCCACTACAGTGGTGTCATCAGCAATGATGGGACAGTGCAGGAATGAGATAGAGAATCTGGTGAATTGGTGCGGCAACAATAATCTCTTCCTCAATGTCAACAAAATGAAGGAGATTGTCATCGACTTAACATAGAACATAGAACTCTACAGCACAAACAGGCCCTTCGGCCCACAAGTTGTGCTGATCACATCCATACCTACCAGACCTAACTATAACTCTCAATCCCATTAAATCCCGTGTACTCATCCAGAAGTCTCTTAAAAGAGGCTTCTTTTGAGTTCGCCTCTACCACCACCGACGGCAGCCGATTCCACTCACTCACCACCCTCTGAGTGAAAAACTTACCCCTGACATCTCCTCTGTACCTGCTCCCCAGCACCTTAAGCCTGTGTCCTCTTGTAGTGACCATTTCAGCCCTGGGAAATAGCCTCCGAGAATCCACCCTATCTATACCTCTTAACATTTTATAAACCTCTATCAGGTCACCTCTCAATCTTCGTCTCTCCAGGGAGAAGAGGCCTAGCTCCCTCAGCCTATCTTCATAATGCATGCCTCCCAATCCAGACAACATCCTTGTAAATCTGCTCTGCACCCTCTCAATAGCTTCCACATCCTTCTTGTAGTGAGGTGACCAGAACTGCGCACAGTACTTCATGTGGGGTCTGACAAGGGTCTTATAAAGTTGCAGCGTTACCTCCCGACTCCTAAACTCAATCCCTCGATTAATGAAGGCTAGCACACCATACGCCTTCTTGACCACATCCTCCACCTGTGAGGCCAATTTAAGAGTCCTATGGACCCAGACCCCAAGGTCCTTCTGCTCCTCAACACTGCTAAGAGTCCTGCCCTTGATATTGTACTCCTTCATCCCATTGGACCTGCCAGAATGGACCACTACACATTTATCCGCGTTGAAGTCCATCTGCCACTTCTCCGCTCAGTTTTGCATCCTATCTATGTCTTGCTGCAGCTTCTGACATCCCTCCAGACTATCCACAACACCACCAACCTTTGTGTCATCAGCAAACTTACTAACCCATCCCTCCACTTCCTCATCCAGGTCATTTATGAAAATAACAAACAGCAAGGGCCCCAGGACAGATCCCTGGGGCACTCCACTGGTGACTGATCTCCATGCAGAAAAAGACCCATCCACAACCACTCTCTGCCTTCTGCAGGCAAGCCAGTTCTGGATCCACAAGGCAACAACCCCTTGGAACCCATGCCCTCTCACCTTTTCAAGAAGCATAAAGGAGAACATGCCCCTGTCTACATCAATAGGGACGAATTAGAAAGGATCGAGAGCTTAAAGTTTTTAGGTGTCCAGATCACCAACAACCTGTCCTGGTCCCCACCCCCACCCGGTTGAATCTCAGTATACGTATATCCTAGGTTATAATGAGGCATTGCCTGCAGCAACTTGTTTTATCTCTTCCTCTTCCTCCTCCAAAGAGGCTCTGCTCTTTGCTTTGTTCCTTCTGCAGAACCGAACCTTGTTGTCGTAGGGTAATGTACAGCAGTCAGCACACCATAACCATTCTGGAAATGGAAGGGATCTATCCAGTCACTTTGGCTGAAATTTTCTGGCCCTTCCTGCTGACAGAATATTCTGATCCTGTGACCACCCCCCCCCCACCCCCCACCACACGCCATGGTATGTTCCTTGGCAGCCAAGGGTGCAGGGCACAAAAGCCCTGTATACAATGGCAGGACCAGAGATCTATCCAGTGGCTAATGGCCAAAGAAAGTTTGCCACAGGGGAACAGGAAAATCCCACACCTTGAGTGCATTTTCACCTTTTTGAGTTTTCAACAAAGTGACGAAGATGATTGATGAGGGTAGGGCAGTGGATGTTGTCTACATGGACTTCAGTAAGGCCTTTGACAAGGTCCCTCATGGCAGACTGGTGCAGAAGGTGAAGTTGCATGGGATCAGAGGTGAGCTGGCAAGGTGGATACAGAACTGGCTCGGTCAAAGAAATCAGAGGGTAGCAGTGGAAGGGTGCATTTCTGAATGGGGGGCTGTGACTAGTGGTGTTCCTCAGGGATCAGTGCTGGGACCTTTGCTGTTTGTAATATATATAAATAATTTGGAGGAAAATGTAACTGGTCTGATTAGCAAGTTTGTGGACAACACAAAGGTTGGTGGATGAGGACCATCAGAGGATACAGCAGGACATAGATCAGTTGGAAACGTGGGCGGAGAGATGGCAGATGGAGTTTAATCCGGACAAATGTGAGGTAACACATTTTGGAAGGTCTAATACAGATAGGAAATATACTGTAAATGGCAGAACCCTTAAGAATATTGATAGACAAAGGGACCTGGGTATACAGGTACACAGGTCACTGAAAGTGGCAATGCAGGTGGAGAAGGTAGTCAAGAAGGCATATGGCATGGTTGCTTTCATCAGCTGGGCCTTGAGTTTAAAAATTGGCGAGTCTTGTTGTAGCTTTAAAGAACCTTAGTTAGGTTGCACTTGGAATATAGTATTCAATTCTGGTCGCCACACTACCAGATGGATGTGGAGGCTTTGGAGAGGGTACAGAAAAGCTTTACCAGGACATTGCCTGGTATGGAGGGCATTAGCTATGAGGAGAGGTTGGAGAAACTTGGTTTGTTTTCACTGGAATGACGGAGGTTGAGGGCAATCTGTTAGAAATCTACAAGATTATGAGAGGCATGAACAGAGCGGATAGTTAGAAGATTTTTTCAAGGGTGGAAAAGTCAATTACTAGGGGCATTGGTTTAAGGTGCGAGGGGCAAGGTTTAATGGAGATGTACGAGGCAAAGTTTTTACACAGAGAATAGTGGGTGCCTGGAAATCGTTGCCAAGGGAACTAGTGGAAGCGGATATGGTAGTGACTTTTAAGGGGCGTCTTGACAAATGCATGAATAGGATGGGAATAGAGGGATATGGTCCCCGAAAGGGTAAGGGGTTTTAGTTAAGTCGGGTAGTATGGTCGGTACAGGCTTGGAGGGCTGAAGGGCCTGTTCCTGGGCTGTAATTTTCTTTGTTCTTTGTTCTTTTCATGGTTTCATTCCAGCTGCTCTTGATGGAGTGGAAGCCCTTGCACTGGATAAGTATTCCCGGATATTCTGGGAAAGTCTTATTTACCACATGTTCTGTGACCATAGTATCCTACACCTATGGGAACCCAGCTAGAGCAGCAACGCTGAGTTGACTACTTAATTTTGATTGGCATCTCAAGCGAAGTTAACGTTATTACTGTCCTGGCAACAAAAGCAATCAATCATCTCTCCTTTGAATTTGCAGTCCACTGACTATGTGTTCCATAAATGTCTTTCCCAGAGCTCTGAAAGAATCCAATAGACCACCAGATTCACTTGGCAGCAGGTCTTGTTGTAGGGGAGAGAGAAAACAGCCAGGACAAAAGCCAGGATCTGTGAGTGGTGGTTTGGCAGGAGCTGAGGGCAGCCTGAAACTCCTGAGGGTGGCTGTAGAAGCTAAGAAAGAGAGTTGAGCCTTCTCAGACTGACTGACACTGCTCCTTGAGTCTGAGAAGCCTCACAGAGAGAGGAGTGGGGAGCAGGAGAAGTTTGAACATGCCTGGTGAGTGCTGCGCTGACAAGCTGAGGCCTTGATTATGACAGAAATCTGGAATATTGACGATGATGGGTCCCTGACACACTTAGGAGGTGATACTTCCCTCTGTAAATAGCTGTTTCTTGGAGTTATGCTTTCCCTTGACAGTTTTGATGCTGGTGGAAGAACATTATTTGTAACCTTTGTGCAATTGTGTACTTACACCGCATGTTACACCTCCATCTCAAGTGTATCTATCCTTAGGTAAGGAGATAACCATGCACATCCCTATGTATAATCTCACCAAAGTCCTGTACAATACTTATAATAGTCATTATTGTACTCCAAATTCTTTTCACTGAAGATCCATGTGCCATTTGCCTTCCTAGCTGCTTGCTGCATCATACGCTAATTTTTAGTGTTTCTTGTCCAAGAATGCCCAAATCTTTCTAAGCATCAACATGAACCTATTCTTGAACAATAACCTTTTATGCTGCACCTTATCAAATGCCTTCTAGAAATCAAAATATACTGTATGTGCTTGCTAACTCCGGTATCTGCTCTGCTAGTTGTAGACTGAAAAAAACTCTGAAACCACAGAATCCCTACACTGATTTGGCATCTAGAAGAAACGCACACAGACACAGAGAGAACATGCAAACTCCACACAGTTACCTGAGGTTGGAATTGAACCCCAGTCCTTGGTGCTGTAAAGCAGCAATGTAAAAACCACCGTGTTATCATGCCACTCACAAGCTTTGACAGACACGATTACCCTTTCATAAAAACAAGTTGGTTTTGTGTAATTATTTATGATTTCCTGTAGTATCTAACTTATGCCTATTCGTGAAGAGATTCCAGCATTTCTTAATAACTGATGTCAGGTTAATAATTGGGCAAAGTCTATCATTAATAAATGAGAACAGGAATGAGAGACACTTATACTCAGGAATGGGATGGATAGCCACGTATAATCTCATGCAATTCAGCTCTTTTCATATGCGTGGAGAGCGCACAAATCTTGTGATAACAATGGACAGGAAGTTATCATTCCTTCCCTTACCTCATGGGGGAAGGTCTTGGCACCCATTTCAAAGGGCACCCAGAGATCCATTCACTCACTTCAAACCAGAAACTCCAGATGATTTGTCCCAGAGCTGACAATGTGTGGCCTCACAGTTCACCAATGTCTCCCTGTTGGTTCTCCTCCAGACTGTCCAGGAAAGACGGGAGATTCTGTCTCACAGAGATGGCAGGAGGATGCCCTCACAGCTGACCATGGCAAACTGAATGGATGTGGCAGTGGGGTTTAGTGCTCAGCAGTGCAGAGAAGGAATGAATGATATACTGCACTCCGTCAGGGTAAGTGGCACCATCTACTCACTCCAGTGTGACACTCGTAAGGGAATCAGGCAGTGTAAGTGTGCGAGTGCAGTGGAATGTCAGACAGGAGTTTGGGTTGCAGGACTCAGCAGCAGATGGGACGTGTGCACTGTAGGTATGGCAGCCACTTCATGCTGTCAGTGTTCAATCACTTGCAGGACATCCTGCTGTCAATCACTTTCTGGAAATGACTCAGTGTCCCAGGCCCAACAATTTTCAGCTGCTTCATCAATGACCTTCCCTCCGTCATAAGGTCAGAAGTGGGGATGTTCGCTGATGATTGTACAATGGCCAGCACCATTCGTGACTCCTCAGATACTGAAGCAGTTCATGTTCAAATGCAACAAGATCTGGAAAATATCCAGGCTTGGACTGACAAATAACATTTGTGCCATATAAATACCAGGCAATGACCATCACCAATAAGAGACACTCTAACCACCACGCCTTGACATTCAATGGTGTTACCATAATGAATCCCCCACTGTCAACGTCCTTGAGGTTACCATTGACCAGAAACTCAACTGGACTTGCTACATAAACACGATGACTACAAAAGCAGGTCAGAGGCGAGGAATACTGTGATAAGTAACTCACTTCCTGACATCCCAAAGCCTTTCCACAATCTGCAAGGCACAAGTGATGGAAAACTCCCAATTTTCCTGGATGGGTGCAGCCCCAACAACACTCAAAAAGCTTGACACTATCCAGGACAAAGCAACCAGCTTAATTGGCACCAAATCCACAAACATCCACTCCCTCCAGCCCTGATGCGCGGTAGCAGCAGTGTGAACCACGTACAAGATGCACTGCAGCAATTCACCAAAAATCCTTTGACAGCACCTTCCAAACTCAAGACCACTTCCATTTAGAAGGACAAGGGCAGCAGATATATGGGACCACCACCACCTGCAAGTTCCCCTTCAAGCCACTCACCATCCCGATTTGGAAATATAGCGCCACTCCTTCACAGTCGCTGGGTCAAAATCCTGGAATTCCCTTCCTAACAGCATTGTCAGTCAATCCATAGCATAGGGACTGCAGTGACTCAAGAAGGCTGCTCACTTTCTCAAGGGAAACTAGGAATAGGCAATAGATACTAGCCAGTCAGCGATGCCCATTCCCATGAACAATTAAGAAAAAACCCTATAACACACATCCTGTACCTCACACCCCTTAATCCAGACCCGATAACCCCTCCCAACCCTGTGTCCATTAATGGATGCTCCTAAATTCTTGGGCCTATATGTTTTTAAAACAATTTGCATATTGTTGTAATATTACAAAATATCACACCCTTTCTATTAATTTTCATAACGTTATGATGATAAAGCCCATGCAGGGGGAATGATTTCCAGATCAGAATAGTTTATAGTAATTAATTCTAACTCTACGTAAGGCACTGCCATGACCTTCTCCTCAAGTGTTTGTCTCAGTCTCCACCATGAACTTTCTGCCCACCGGTATTGCAATTTTGTTTTAAGAAAGCTAGCAATGGTTCAATTTTTATTTTGATTGATTCTTCAGCAGTAGGCTATTCCTGAGACAAATGAAATTTTACAGCTGCTCCTGATGTGGAAAGTCCTGTCCACTCATTCGCTATTGGCTTTTTCATGCCAATTTACAACACAATTTTGTAACAAATGGGTGATGTTTAAGGGGGGGAAAAAAATCAACCGCCGTAAATAGAACATGAAGGTGCAACGGGATTTAATAGGCCAAAAAAAGCTTTTAGTCCAGATGCCGTGAAGTGTAATATTTTAGAAGCTAATTGCATTTAGGGGCCCTTACTTCTGGATGCCCCCAAAGGAATATTCTTCCCCAGTACACAAATGGTGAGGCCTGAAGTGGCTTGTATGTTGGGCCTTAGGCCTCATCACAATGAAGGCAACACTGTCAGAGGAGGCAGCATCGGATAAATAGCCCAAATTTGGGCCTGTCCACAGATAAGTAGAATGGAGGCCTCAGGTAATCAAGAAGAAAGATTGGTGCAGGAGTTCATAAGTCTTGGTTGTTGGAGCTGGGGATTATGCCGGAAGATTGAAGGAACTCTCATTGTTGAAGCTTGGGCAGGGTGCGAGGGCCAGGGGGAGGGGGCAGGTGGGGCGTGTAAAGACAATAGAAGTATCAGATTGTCAGGAAATTTGGTGGAAGATTGGAGAACATGGTTGTTAGGGGCTGCAGTTTGTGGAGGAAAATGTTTGCGAGGGTTAATTGATAGATGTGGAGTTCATAAAAATCATTAAATCCTGACAGTGCAGAAGGCATTCAGTCCATTGAGCCTGCACTGACAACAATCTTGCCCAAGACCTATCCCTGTACCACCATATGTTTACCTTACTAATCCCACTGATGCTAAGGGGCAATTTATCATGGCCAATCAACCTACCCGCACAACTTTGGAGTGTGGGCCTATATGTTCGGAGCACCCTGAGGAAACCCACACAGACATGGGGAGAATATGCAACTCCACACAAAGCTGGAATTGAGCCTGGAGCTGTGAGGCAGCAGTGCTAATCACCGTGCCACTGTGGCGCCTCATTGGATGATTGAAAGGGCTGATCATTGGGGTCAGGTGTCAGGAAGAAGATCAGGCTAGGTAGTGGATGGAGTGGGGGAGTGGGGGGTGGGGGGTAGTTGGGCTATAGGTTGCAGGGGAATGGAATCTTGGGAATAGGAGCAGTAATGATTTTAAAAAATATATCTGATGCTTTGGTTGGGTAATCAGAACTGGAGCTGGATACTTCAGGACAGTTATAGTTGCAGCAGGGACCTGAATCTGGCTTTATGCCCCTTATTGCAGATGTAAATAGTCCAATGCCTACTTCAGGCACAAGAAAAGGGCAACTTTTGTTTGTCCTTGCCTACTCTGGCCTGAAATCACGCATGCTTCTTGCTCACCATTTTGGGGCTTTAGAAGGTCACATATATTTGAAGAATGTGTGCTACATGGCCCAATTAAACCCCGTCAATGTTTGAGTTTTTGTCTGATGGTTATCTTTTTCAATTGTTCTTTTTTTCATTTGCGTGTTCTTACATGGCAAATGTCGTCTTAACTTCATGGTAGCTCAGTGGTTAGCACTGCTGCTTCACAGCACCAGGGACCCAGGTTTGATTCCCGGCTTGGATCACTGTCTGTGTGTAGTTTGCATATTCTCCCTGTGTCTATGTGGGTTTCCTCTGGGTGCTCCTGTTTCCTTCCACATTCTGAAAAACATGCATTGACCTGAACAGGCAATGGACTGTGGCGACTAGGGGAATTTCACAGTAACTTCATTGCAGTGTTAATGTAAGCCTTACTTGTAACTAATAATAAATAAATAATAGGATCCTTTTGGTGTCATAGTATTTAACAGACTGTTCCAGATATCATATAGAAGGCAGCTGTCCTTAACTAAATGGGAGATGTTTAAGTCATTAAACATTAGTGTAATGATAACGGAAACAATTGTGGGTCTTATTGAATGCTGAAGTGTGTCAGGAAATTATTTAGGGTCTGTCCGTGAAAGCAATAAGAAATTAGTGGCATCTTCCACTGTGCCAATTTGCTGCCTTTTCTCAATTAACGATGAGACGATTTTAATTTTCATGTGGCATTAAATTTGGACAAGGATTAAACATTGTGCCAATGTTGAATGAAAATTCAAGCTCTTGCTAAATACTTGGGCTTAAATAATACATCTCACTGGGGGAAATAGGTATGAATGATATTTAGAGTCAGCATTTATGCTCCTTCATTGGCTTTCAAAATGGTCAGAACGTTTTTTTTTTAAAGCTCTTTACAGATTTATCACAATTCTCTGCAAGTTGTTGTTTGCTGAATTTGTGTGAGGCAAGCTGTTTGCAAAAACAAGCTTACTGGAACTGACACCCAGCTGAAATTCTTTTTGAAGATTGTCACTTTTAACATGAATTTGGAGGTGTGTTGCCAAAAATGAGTTTGATTATACCAGTGGCAACATTTCGCAGCTCTGCAAATTGCTACCTAACTAACTGTGTTACAGGAGGCTCCAGCTGGCTTCAATTTCTTGTGACTGGTAGAAATGCCACAGTGCAGTGTCACTGAGTTGCTTTCTGACAACACTCCTCGAGAGTCCCTGATGCGGCAAACACAGCAACAGTAGAGAAGCAGATAACATCGCCAGGGGAAGAATATTAAGGTCCTGAGTGACTGAACTCCCTTGACTAGCATGATTCCCAGGTCATCAACTGATATGGTGTAAATTACAGGTATTGCTGGAACCTTGCAATCTTGAGGCAAGTACTGCAGGAATCTGGCATTTTCAGAACATATCAAGGTCGTAGCTACATTAACCTTTTACACATCAGAATTATTTTAGATTTCTTCTTAATGTTACCTTGTCTGTTATGCGTAACTGGTGCTCTCCTATTATCAGGGAAGAGACCATCGTAGCTTTTTTCACAGCTGCTACATCAAATCAGAAGCGGATTTATTTAATGTATCCAGTTTCCCATCATATTGAGGGAAGTGGATTGTGTCCCTGCTCCTATTGAACTAATTGCGCAGATTGAGAACCAAATCGTTTTCCATTCCATGACTATGTAAGTGGTTGATGATATAAGTTGCCCTATATTGAATGAAGAGATTGTGCACTTATGTCCGCCCTGGCATAAAGATCCAACATGCATAAGGTTAGAGAGGATCATTGAGTGGGTTGGATATTGAGTAAGCATCCATTCTATCTAGTTTTGAATATTGAATGAACATATATTTTTCTCTACTTGATGGAATTAACTTATGATGATCCACCAGCACATTCACACTGACGAGAGACTATTTAGCTGCTCTCAACGTGGAAAGGAATTCACAAATTAACTCCTCTTGCAGAGACACCAGCAAATTCAGTGGTCATCACGATGTGGAAATGCCGGTGTTGGACTGGGGTGGGCTCAGTAAGAAGTCTCATGACATCAGGTTAAAGTCCAACAGGTTTATTTGGAATCACGAGCTTTTGGAGCGCTGCTCCTTCATCAGAGGCGCAGACAACAGGTCTGATGACCTCAGGCAGGAATTTCTGGTCTAGCTCGAGTGAGGCAGTAAAATCCCACCCAAAGTTTTTTTAAAGTTACTTTTAAAAGTCAGATTAAATTCCGTTTTAGTACTTTTGAGACTGTAGAAAAAAGAAAACTGACACCTTGGTAATTTTAGAAGTAATTATTTTAAGATAGCGGCAAAAAAATCAGAAGTGAGGAAGAATATTTTTATGCAGTAAATTTTTAGGATCTGGAATACATTAGCTGAAAGGATAATGGAAGATGGTTCTTTCTTGATCATTCATAGGATGTGGGCATCATTAGCAAAATCAACATTTGTTGCCCGTTCCTAATTGCCCTGAGAAGGTGGTGGTGAGCCGCTTTCTTGAACCATTGCAGTCCACATAGTGTATCATAGAATCCCTACATGCAGAAGAAGGCCATTCAGCCCGTTAGGTCTGCACTAACTCTGCAAAACAGAATATTACTCAGGCCTTATTTCCATAACCCTACAGATCCCCATAACCTACACATCTCGGGACATTTAATACGGCCAATCCACATAACCTGCACATCTTTGGAATGTGTGAGGAAACCAGAGCACCAGGAGGAAACCCATGCAGACACTGGGAGAACATGCAAACTCCACACAGTCACTCAAGGCCTGTATTGAACCTGGATCCCTGGCACTGTGATGCACCAGTGCTAACCACTGCGTAGGTATGCCAATAGTGTTGTTAGGAAGGGAGTTTGAGAATTTTGTGTCTGACAGCACAAGAAAGGCAATATATTTCTAAATCAAGATGTTGTGGAGCTTCAGGCTCCTTACAGTTCCCATACACCTGCTTTCCATGTCCTTCTGGGTGTTAGAGGTCATGGGTTTGGAAGGTGCTCTCAAACAAGCCTTGGTGAGTTGCTGCAGTGAGTCTTATAGGTGATATACTGCTGCCACTGTGCATTCTATCAGAACCATTAAAACAAAACGGAATAATCCTTGAAGGGGAAAATTTGCAGAGTTCTGGGAATCGAGCAGGGGCCTAATTGGATAACTTTTTCAAAGGGCTGGCATTGACCATGATGGTTGCATGGCTTCCCACTGATACCTTGATTTTATTTTGGTGAACAATTTAGAAAGAAAAAAAGCTTGAAGTTACTTTCATTCATATAGCACCTAATCATACCTCCCTTGTCATCCCACTTTAGTTATGTATTCACAAATGGGAGTAGTAAAGAAACAGTTAGTCTTCTTCTTTGTCGATACTGGTTCAAGGAAGAATGTTGATAAGCACATTGAAAAATCTCATTATTCTCTTTAAACAGCCCCATCAAATCTTTCACATCCCCCTCAACCTATGCAATCAGCAGAGGGGAGCGGGTTTAACATCTTACTTGAAGGATAAGACACTTCTTGCTGTCCCAGTCATGCCCAATCTAGTCTGCGTGTTCAACTTCTGGAGTGATTGTTGAAGTCAACCACCTGACAGGCTGAGACTGAACCATTAACACACAGAACAGCAACGTTAAGTATCTCATTTCAAAATTAAATGTCGCTGTCAAAGGAAATGGATTCCACTGTAGCTCTGGTCGCTGTCAGATACAATAGTTGAATGAAGAACAGCGTATATTGTTACACAGTTCTGAAATATGTGTTATAAGAGTGCTTGACCATTCCCTATGTAGTCTACACTCTTTATACATTTAATAAATTGTCACCGTCAGACAGCCAGTAGGTACAGTGTGTTGGAGATACACAGGCTTGCAAAAAGTATGTTCGACATAGTTTTCCTATTGCACACCATATACAGGACCCATTTGCAGCCCTGACACAGGCTGTAGTGATTGTCTCTTTAAGGGGGACACAATAGAACAGATTCACTTGGTTTGAGGGACAAATTGAGACTGAGAGTGGGTAATCACCCAGGGGTTGATCCCTCTCTTAGGCAAAAGGCAATCTGAAGACATGTAGGGACTGTGGCAGCTAGTGGGCTGCCCCAGGGCAGGGGGGAGAGGAGAAGGGGGCTGCTGCCAGCCTCTGTACAGATTTTCCTAATTAAAAAATGCCTCCTGTTCCTGATGAAGTCTGTAATATGCATCATTTCACAGGCCTGTTCTGGTCTCTAGTGAGTAATTCACTTCCTGACTCCCTGACACCTTTCCACCATCTATAAGTCGTAGTGTGATGGAACACTTTCCAATTTTTTGGGTAAGTCCAACTCCAAGAACATAAGAAGCTCAACACCATTCAGGAGCAAGCAAGCTGCTTAATTGGCACCCCATCCCGCCAACCGAAACATTCACCCCTCCACTACCAATGCACAGTGGCAGCAGTGTGTACCATCTATAGATTGCACTGAAACAACTCACCAAGGCTCCTTCCATCTCCTTCCAAACATGTGGCCTTTAACATCTAGAAAGACAAGGGCACAGGGATACCATGACCTGAAAGTTCCCTTTCAAGTCATTCACTATCCTGATTCCAAACTGTATCATGACATAGAGATGCTGGCGTTGGACTGGGATGGGCACAGTAAGAAGTCTCACAATATCAGGTTAAAGTCCAATAGGTTTATTTGGAATTACAAGCTTTTGGAGCGCTGCTCCTTTGTCAGGTGAGTGGGACCTATGCACAAAGCAGACTTGGCTTCACAATCTGGTTCGTCCACCTTCAGTCCAGGATAATTGCGCCATTCTGCTGAAGTCAACACTGCTAGGATAGCATCTGCCATGGAGACTTTGGTCTTGGACATCGGCCCATCGCTGATGCCATTAGTTTGCCTCCAGCAATGTCAGTGTGAGAAAGGTGCAGGATAGTTCGATCTCACTCCAGCTTCCCCTTCCCTTCAAGAAATTAGCTGGGAGTTATCTGTCGTAGGAGGAGCAGCATCCTGACACCCCGGGGCCAACTGCTGATCCAAACTTCCTCATTCTGAGACCCCATTCACTCTACCTCTATAGACTAAGGAGGGTGTATCGGTCCCACAGCAGGAAAGCCAGATCAGACTGGGAACTGCCAGGTCTCAACCCAGCAGAGGATGCCCGCCTAGGACTATCACAGACAATGCATAGCAGTCAGCAATGTTGCCTCCACTTCTGCTGTGGAAGTACCAAGACATGGAGACAGCATTGGGAAGGTTAAGAATATGTAGTTGCACTGTGTGGATACGGATGTTAAACATTGTATATCAAGATCACTATTTCAAATAAACTCCCAACAATGTCAGCTTTGGCCCCTTGTTATGATGAGCCTGACAAACTGAAATGAAAGCTTACTTCCTGCACAAGATAAAGACAAGTCTCACTCCATGGTCTCTTCCCTGTGCAGTGTCTAATCTCCCAAACAAAGTAACGGTACTCCTTCACAGTCACTGGGAACAACAGTCACGCCCACACTTTCATGGGGCTTCTCGTTGCTTCCCGAATATTCGGGGCAGGTATCACAGAGCTCTGACATTTTCTTTGTGTGTTTTCAGCACCTTTTGAAGTGTGGCTGCCCACTCCCATCTCGACAGCATCTGTACTCAGTGACAGCATCGTCCTGAAGGGGACGAGTGATGAAGGCTGCCAAAGGATCAGGAGCAGTTACCATTTCACTGCTGTATCGCCACATGACCATGTTCACAGTGTAAATGAGCTGCCAAAAGCCAGACAGGAGTCACACCTTCACAGAAACAATGCTATGGAGAGTCCTCACTTCAAGCCATCATCATCTTTCTGCACTGTAGTGAATATGGGCCTCTGCTGTGCCTCAATGACAGGAGTGTTAACACAGAAGGTATGTGTGCTGCCACTAGCCAGACAGGGGTCAGACATTCACAGATACAATGTGAGAATGCCAGGAGTGTCCTCACTGCATGTCTTCATCATCATCTTCCATGAATCTAACAGCTATTCGGACCTCCGCTTACCAAGTGTCACTAATGTGATGTTCTCATCATCATCAACCTCGGCCTTCGAGGACCTCCTCACCTTCATCCCCTCACCAACAGAGATATGTTATTCCTTTATCTCCACTTCAAGCCCTCCCCCGCCTCTGCAGTGCCAGATTGTGCTGGGCTTTAGCAAGCGATGATGATGCGTGACTCCCTCTGTGGACAGCGTTGCAGGACTCCAGCAGACAGCTCCAGTCATCGAGTCTCTTATTAAAATTACAAACGTTTGTTTCACCAAACTGGGAGTTACAGCATGAGCCTTGTTGTTTCGTCTCTCGACTGCAGACTTTGCATGGGCATCACCAACCACACCCTCTCAGTATCATAGAATCATAGAATCACGACAGTACGTAAGGAGGCTTTTTGGCCCATCGAGCCTAGACTGACAACAATCCCAACCAGCCCAATCCCCATAACCCCACATATTTACCTGATAATCCCCTGACACTAAGGAGCAATTTTTTTTTAGTTTAGCTAATCCACCTAATCCACACATGTTTAGATTGTGGGAGGAAAATGGAACACCCGGAGGAAATCCACCGTGACATGGGGAGAATGTGCAGACTCTGCACAGACAGTGACCCAAGGCTGGAATCAAACCCGGGTCCCTGGCGCTGTGAGGCAGCAGTGCCACCACATCACCACAAATAGCCCTTATCCCTAAGGAAACAACCTTGCAGCTGATGTGGGTCCTGGAAGATGTCTGGGATCTGAGCTGTCCTGAGAATATAGGAGCCATGGACACTCTCTGGGAATTGTGTGCAAACCTATTGGATGTTTTTGCTGTGGTCACAGACCAACTGAACATTCAGCATGTGCAAACGCTTGCAATTCATACACTGGACCACTTGTTGCCATGGAGATCTCAGCACCATGTCAGTGCAGTCAATGGCGCCCTGCACCTGTGGGCAACCAAAGGTTTGCACGTAACTCAGTTGGCTTACTTCTTGGCTTGCCTGATCCTGGTAGAAATGTAGAAAGTTGTGCGCCTTTGCAACGATGGCATTTATGACCTTCACTTGTGCGCAGAGGTTTGTGAGGTCCTGCACAGGTCACCTGTAGAGCAATAGAAGAGGCCACGGGTACAAAATAGCAAAACATCTGGATATGAATTGTCTCATTGGGAAGATGCAGCAACGAGTTCATAACGGGCAGGTCATGTTTGACTAATTTTGTGGAATTCTTTGAGAATGTTACGTGCGCGGTGGACAATGGGGAACCTGTGGATGTGGTGCATCTGGATTTCCAGAAGGCATTTGACAAGGTGTGCACCAAAGGCTGCTGTGTAAGATAAAAGTGCACGGTGTTACGGGTAATGTATTAGCATGGATAGAGGATTAGTTAACTAACAGAAAGCAAAGAGTGGGGGTAAATGGGTGTTTTTCTGGTTGGCGATCAGTGACTAGTGGTGTGCCCTCAGGGATCAGTGTTGGGACCGCAATTGTTTACGATTTACATAGATGATTTGGAGTTGGGGACCAAGTGTAGTGTGTCAAAATTCACAGATGACACTAAGATAATTGGCAGAGCAAAGTCTGCAAAGGGACATAGATAGCTTAAATGAATGTGCAAGGGTCTGGCAGATGGAGTACAATTTTGGTAAATGTGAGGTCATCCATTTTGGTAGGAATAACAGCAAAATGGACTAATACTTAAATGGTAAAAAAATTGCAGCATGCTGCTGTGCAGAGGGACCTGGGTGTCCTTGTGCATGAATAACAAAAAGTTGACTTGCAGGTGCAGCAGGTAATTCAGAAGGCAAATAGAATTTTTGTCCTTCATTATTAAAGGGATGGAGTTTAAAAGCAGAGAAGTTATGTTACAGCTGTATAAGGCGCACAGGCTACACGTGTGCTACACAGTTTTGGTCTCCTTACTTGAGAAAGGATATACTGGCACGGGAATGGATGCAGAGAAGATTCATTATATTGATTCCAGAGTTAAGAATGTTGACTTATAAGGAGAAACTGACTAGACTAGGACCGTACTCATTGGAATTCAGAAGAATGAGGGAGATCTTACAGAAACATATAAGATTATAAAAGGAATAGATAATATAGAGGCCGGGAGGTTATTTCCACAGGCAGGTGAAACTAGGAGGGGGCATAGCTTCAAAATAAAGGGGGAGCAGATTTAGGACTGAGTTGAGGAGGAACTTCTTCACACAAAGGGTAGTGAATCTGTGGAATTCCCTGCTCAGTGAAGCAATTGAGGCTACCTCACTGAATGTTTTTAAGGCAAGAATAGATACATTTTTGAACAGTAAAGGAAGTAAGGGTTCTGGTGAGCGGGCAGGTAAATGGAGATGAGTCCACGAAAAGATCAGCCATGATCTTACTGAATGGCGGAGCAGGCTTGAGGGGCCAGATGGCCCACTCTTGCCCCTAATTCTTATGTTATTAAAAAATAAGTCCAGCAGTGACTTCCATAGCCACTGGCAGTGAATGCTGTCCAAGTTCCTGTGGTGTCAAATCCTGCAGCAGGTGGAGTATGTGACTGATCAGTTCCTAGGAACTTCATGGTCATCCAGAGGAATGATAAGCGGCATCTGATCCATGGAGCCAGCGAGGTGTGTATGAACAATGACTCACTGTAACTCTTCAGCGGCGTGTGTAGAAGACCCTGCCACTCGTCATCTTGAGGGTGATGCTCCTCCCTTTATTAAGCACCTCCGTCAGTCTCTTCTCCACTGTAAGGCACAGAACATACAGCTAGATTACCTGGCTCCATGATCCTAATGTACTCTTGCAGGATTACAGAGACACATGGGTTGGCATTGTACTCCTTGGCACCTATTGTGGTTGACTATCTGGCTCTAGCTGCTTGTCAATGCCCCATCACACACGTTGGAGAATGCTGGCCACAACTTGGATGGTTAGCATGTAGTGCGCTGCATGGTTGTCCAAACCTCCACCCACTTCTATCCCATTCCACTTGACCGACTGGGGGCAACGTTGCTCTCCGTCCTTTCAGCTCAGGTATACTCAGAACTCACATTGCAAGGCTGCACAGTTAGCTTGGGCCATGAGGGAGACTAGTCTAAAACTGACTGTATACATTTCAAGGCGCTCTGGGTATCTTCACAAGTGACTAGCCCATGGCAGCTTTTGCAAGGAGATTATACAAATTACCCAGTTCTAGGATTTTTCTGCAGTCTGTGCCCGGGGGGTGAAAAGGTCTGTAGCATCTGTCTTTGCTTCTGCATTGTTTGAGGGGGCAGAACTGCTCCAGAGGCCCGGAGCTGCACCTGAACCATCCCACTTGTGGAATAATGCTCATTTTAGGTGAACTTTCCCGAATGCATGGCTGCTTTGCTCCTGACGCACTCCACCCCTCACCACCCCCCCCCACCCCCAACGTTGGCATGTGCTCATCCATCAGTGTGTGCTGTCTTGCCCACATTGCCCCCTAACCTCACCTGTGCTGCAGCCCTTGTCTTGGCACCTCCTGGTCAACCAGCCAGGAATTGCCTATGCCCCTGCCTGAATGCTTGGCTCCCTCTCCCGCGAAGTCCTACAGGCGACCCTCATGAGCACTGCGCCACATTATGCGTACTCACCTCTAAGTTCTCCCCCCAAGTTCAGCTTGCCAAGTGCATGCCTCTTAAAAGTTGTTGTGAACGACTCCATTCTGAAGTCTCACTGGCCCAGGAAGTAAATCTGATATGGGGGATGATTCTGGCCACCAGTGAGAGACAGAGCGGACAATCGCCAACTGGTTTCACGATGATGTGAGCCTGAATTTTGGCCTTCAGGCTGTATTGCCCTCTCACATGCCATGCATGCACGCCACAACCGACAGTGGATAATTTCACCCATAGAATAAGAAGGATGAGCCATCTTCTGGAAGGGTATAATTTGGACTGGAGATGACCTGACCAAAATTTGAGTTCTTTCTTTTTACAATACTTTGGGAGATTGTATCCAGAAACTCACAACACCAAAAAGAAAGAAAGACTTGTACTGACATGACATTCTCGTGATGTCAGAATAACATGAAGTGCTTCATAAACAATCAAGGACTTTTTCTGAAGTTGTGACTGTAATAAGGAATGTGGCACTCCCTCAATATTTCACTGAAGTATCAACTGAAATTCTGCATTCCAGTCTAGTTGAATCCACAATCTCTGACTCAGATGAAAGATGATACTCACTGAGCCATAGCTGGCAGACAGAGGCAATTTAGCTTGACACTTTATTGAAATCGTCATAGACTGATCCAAGTTGCCCCATGCCTTCCTATATTCCAAAGGGTTATCTGATTTTATTCCGATTTCGGATGACAGCATTGCATCTGGCACAGCCTTTCCTCATGGTAAAACACTGCATGCTTCAGAGACTGTCACTGTAAAGTGGCAATTTCCAATTTGTGAAGTTGCTGAGAACTACTGATAAGCATGCAATGTTCGATGTCAGAATGAGAATTGCCATATTTCTTTTGCAAGATGATATAGTGATGCATCAACACAGATACTAGTCTCCTCTTGACTGATTATTCTCGATTGTGTCCAGCCAGTGAGGTCCAGGTTTTCACACCCGAGTCAGATGCGCAGTGATGGAAGAATTCCAGGCTCTACAAATCCATCTAAAAATGGCCATCTTGAGATGTTCACCTGGGAGTTGGACTGGATTGGAAGTCAGGTCCACCATGCCAGCAATAAGTGCACAATCACAGGTATGGAGACAGGCTAATTGTTAGACTTACTGTTGTACTCTGGCACTGTTTTGAAATAAATAAGAAAGAATAGCATAAAAAGCATTCCTTTAGCTCTTATCCCCACCCCTTCATACACTTCCCAAACTCCATCCATGACAATCACCTCATATCCCACCCAAATCCCATAGCCCCTCATACCCCTGTGCTAACCCATTCTCTCTACCACACCATGGCACTTTATAGTTCATTTGCCAATTTAGTCCCAACTTATGTCAACTCATGCTACACATGCACCTACCTTTGCCCTTACACTTTCTACTTCAACTCATCTTTGACAGCTCCTTGACAGCTATTAAAGTGCCTTGACAACTGGACAGTTCCTTGACAACTCGACAATTCTCTGACAGCTGGACAGTTCTTTAACAGCTTGAGAGTTCCAATGAACTTTTGTCTAAAAGTGCATAATCATGTTCACTTTTAACAATGTCAGAAGGTGCCTTACCTCTCACAAAGGGTGCCTTGCCTCTCCCAAACATGCTCTGGGACCAACTCCAGAGAGTCAACTTACCTTTCCAAAAGGATACCCTTGCTATCCAAACAAATCCACCACATTCAATCTCTTCTAGTCTAATCTGCACACTTCTGTCTTCATCTTCTGGCCTACCAACCACCACCCCCTCCCACCTTCAGAGGAGGCTGCTGTGATTTAAGTGGCCAGCTTCCCCATAAACCATGGGGTACACACACCCCAACCAGACGTCACACTCTCCCCCGCGAAAACAGAACATGTTATGTTCAGGAGCAGAACATTGAATTTTTGGCCATTTTGGGGAGTTTTGGCATGACGGGGGAAATCCAAGCCTGAATGTTGAAAAGCTTAACAGTCATGGAGGGGCTCGCAGCTGAATCTTTCTTTCTCAATAAGAGTAATGGCCCTCTTTAAATAAGAAATGTTTTTTGTTTAATTGCCATACGTCATAGGCCTTCAGACTAGAATCTAGCAGCCCTTCAGGGTCTGCAAAGCCCTCAGATCTCTGTCTTCCTGTCACCGTACCTCTGGATTTGTCAGCTTACCGATATGTTATTTCTGTTGCTACATATCAATAAAAAATGCTTGATACAACAATAGCACTGTGTTCCTTGGGGCAGCTGTCACTGTGTTTTGAAAGTAGTTGCAAGTGTGTCAATATTGGCAGGGGCGCTGAAGAGTGTGCCAACATTTTTCAAGGGCTGTCTCACATGGAGAAGTTTGAAAAGTATTGCTGTAAATTTAATTCAACAAACAAGATCACTGAGGGTTATTTGAGTACAGTGTGGGTGTGAGCTATTTGGTTTTGTTGTACTGATGTGTGTGAGGAAGGAAATTCACTTCACTAACTTCGTGTTGGCAATGCACTGAGGAAGTTTTTGTTTCAGTTTGTACTTGCATGACTTATAATTGATGGATTTTTAAAATTAACTTGTTTTTTTCAGAGAATCAAACTGATGCATTATTTGGATTAAGTCAGCTGATTTGTGTGTTAATGGCGTTAGTTATACCCATCCTCAGCATTCTCTTGATTTGATTTGGTTTGTCACATGTATTGGTGTACAGTGGAAGATATTGTTTCTTGGGTGCTACAGAACATAGAAGATAGGAGCAGGAGGAGGCCATTTGGCCCTTCGAGCCTGCTCCACCATTCATCACGATCACGGCTGATCGTCTGACTCAATAGCATAATCCCATTCGCCCCAAGTGCTATATCCAGCCGCCTCTTGAATATATTCAATGTTTGGGCATCAACTACTTCCTGTGGTAATGAATTCCACAGGCCCACCACTCTTTGGGTGAAGAAACATCTCTTCATCTCCGTCCTAAATGGTCTATTCCAACTCCTCTGACTGTGGCCTCTAGTTCTAGACACACCCACCATTGGGAAAATCTTCCCTGCATCTAACTTACCTAGCCCTGTTAGAATTTTATAAGTCAAAGAACAAAGAACAAAGAACAAAAACAGCCCGGGAAACAGGCCCTTCGGCCCAACAAGCCTCTATGAGATCCCCCCACGTTCATCTGAACTTCAGAGAAAACAATCCTAACCCACTCAATCTCTCCTTATACATCAGTTCCGCCATCCCTGGAACCAACCTGTTAAACCTTCACTGCATTCCCAAATATACAGACAAAGCATACTGTTCATAGAGTAGATAGGGGAGAATTAAAGGAGAAGTGCAAAATATAGTATTGCAGTCATAGCTAGGCCATAGCGAAAGATCAACTTAGTGCGTGGTAGGTCCATTCAAAAGTTTGATTGGAGCAGGAAAGAAGCTATTCTTGAGTCGATTGATATGTGACTTCAGACTTTTGTATCTTTTTCTTGATGGAAGAAGGTGGAGAGAGTCCGAGAGGCATGGGGTCCTTGATTATGCTGGCTGCTGCTCTGAGGTAGCCCGAAGTGTAGACTCGGGACGGGGAGAATAGTTCAGGGTTCCTGATCATGATTGTTATCTAAGATTCGCTATTGGAAGTATGTGGATATTGTGTGAGGGCAGAATTGGTTTCCACTATCATAAACCTCCTAGGATTCATTCGCCTGCCAACATGCACTGGAATTGAGTTTGAACTTTAGTTGACAGACTGGCGATGAGCATGTGGCTGCTGCTGCCATTCTGAATTGGTCTTCAGCATCAGGAACATTAGCCAACCCAGGGCAGCAGAGATCGGCAAATAGGAGCTGGGGAATGCGATAATGAGGCAGGGGACAGTGGTGCTGATAGTGGTTTGGACTATTTTTGTGGAAAGGCTCACAGAGCGACTAGTTTGCTCAGGCTGTCTTCAATGCTTCTGTGTGGGCTGAAAGACCTGCATTGTTCAGATTTTACACAATGGATTCCTCAGGCGAGAATCATGATGGCCACTTTCCGCTTGAAGATACTCTTTGAGCTGCATCAGATCATGTTTTATTCGAATGTTCCATTTTTTCGTGTATCTCTAGAATGTGAAAGATGATGATAAAATCTCCAATCATTCTTATGCAATGTAATAGATTATCAGGCCCTGTTACACCATTCTGCATAGAAGAAACTTATGATAAGAAGAAGCCCTTTACCAACAAGTAATACTCAAGATTTGCAGCAATTGGTTGATCTGTGTGATTGACCTAACCAACAAGTGAAGAATAGTTTTGCTTCTGTGAAAAGACAATGCTGTTCTATTTGCATGTTTTGCATGCTGCAAGAGATGCTGAGAAATAGTCTTTGAAAGAAGCAGTACCTTAAAGTCAAAACCTTTTGACAAATCTTTTATTGCTTGTTTACAAAATGCAAGAGCACGATGCGAATTGTGAAAAATTCTTAAATAGTTGTTGTGGAAAAAAGTTGCTGTAGCTTAATTCTTACTTATCTCTGTCTCCAAGCCAAGAAAGAAGGGATTGATCTTAATTTTTCATGGAGACAGTACTCTTTTAATAAGCTCTTTGACAAAAAACAACTTGCTTTTATACTGCACTCCTAACGTAATAACACATCCTGCGGCACTTCACAGAGCATAATTAGACAAAATTAGATGCTAAATCACCTTAAAGGTGAGTAGGACAGGTATTCTAAAGCTTAGACAGTGGGACTGATTTTAAGGTGTTTTTCTGAAGGCAGTTGGAGAGGAAGAAAGACAGAGAGAGCGAATTTTAGGGTTTCGGTCCAAGGCCTTTGAAGACATGGCTGCCAACAGAGGCGTGAGGGATGTGAGACATTGTACAAAGTGGTCAGCATTCAGAAAGCCAGGCCAGTTTGTTCGGCAAAGCATTTACCAAAAGTGGTGACTTCTGAATAAAACACAGTGGAACTACAATCAGTGAGATAAAGATTACGTATTCCATGAAGCTAAAAGCTGAGTTCCAATTACTGTTGCGCAGTGTTAAACTGTCCAAGATCATTATAATGTATTTATTAAAATGAAATGTTTAACTGCAACAAATAACGTTTTACATTTCATTCAATGCGCAGTTTTACTGGTTTTTCTTATCCAAGCCTTCTAATATTGTCTCCAGATTAAGTTATAATTTATATTAAAGGGAAAATGCAGAGGGATAAAGAAGAGATTGAAAAGAATCTAAACATCATTAGACTTATGACAGAGTAAATTGTCTGAATGCTATTTACAATCATACTTTGCACTGTCGCGCAGAAATCTTTTCATCAATGTTTTCACCATCACGACATTTACAAACAGTTTTACTCGTGTTCTACCTTTTGGATATATCAATGAATGGTCAGCTTTAGTTAGTGGCAAATGTTCTTGGTCTTGCGGACCATGCATAATGCCAGACAGGCAAATAAGGATGTGCTGGGGGCGTAAGCTGGAGATTCTAGCATCCTCATTACTCTCAACCACACCATCTCTGTCTCAGGTGACCTGTATCTCAGGATACAGGAAACTATCTCCACCCGAGGACTCAGGCAATGCAGAAGGCATTACCCCCGAAGACTGTGCTCTGAATAGAGTACAGTAGAGCCACCAGAGAGCAAGGCCACCTATATTACTTGAGCCCGAGGTAGAAGTTGGTTTCCTGTATCATGGTGCTGGCTGAGACAGACAGCCTGACAGCTGGTGAGGCTCAGAACAATGAGGACGATAGCATCTCCTTCTTGACTTACTGCACACCCTCATTCGACTGTCCGGCATGATGAACAAGTTGATGATGGTGTGGTCAGTGCCCTATTGCTTTGCGATCTACCTCCCTACCCTCATACAGACCTTCCCTTTCTGAATCCTGCTTTCAGACGTGCAATCTGCTGCTTAGCCAGTCACAGCAGATCCAGGTTGAGAAAGGGAAGAAACAAAACAACACTACTTATTGGATTTATTCTTTCATGGGATGTGGGTTCACTGGCAAGGCCTAATTTATTGCCCATCCCTAATAGAGCCTTCATGAAGCACTGAACTCCAAATGGTGTAGGTACACCCAAGGTGCTGTTAGGGAGGGAGTTCCAGGGCTTTGACCCAGCAACAGTGAAATTATGGTGATACATGTTTCAGTACATGGTGGTGCGTGTCTTGGAGGGGAACATGCATGTGATGGTGTTCTCATGTGTCTGCTGCCCTTGTCCTTCAAGCTGGTAGAGTTTGTGGGTTTGGAAAGTCAAAGGATCCTTGGTGAGTTGCAACACATGGATGGTACATATTGCTGCCACTTGTGTTGGTGGTGGAGGGAATGGATGATTAAGGTGGTGGATGGGGCGAGATAGGGGTACAGTGGTCAGCACCGCTGCCTCATAGCACCAAGCCTGGGTTTGATTCTGGCCTTGGGTGACCATTTGGAGTCTGCACATTCTCCCTGTGTTTGCACGGGTTTTCTCCAGGTGCTCCGATTTCTTCCAACAATCCAAAGGATGTGCAGGTTAGGTGGATTGGCCATGCTAAATTCCCCTTAATGTCCAAAGATGTGTAAGTTAGATAGATTATCCATGGTAAATGCGGAGTTAGGGTGGAGGGGAGGGTCTGGATGAGATGCTCTTTCAGAAAGTCAGTGCAGATTCAATGGGCTGAATGGCCTCTTTCTGCACTGTAGGGATTCTATGGTACTATGGGGTGCCAGACAAGCATGTTGCTTTGTCCATGGTGGTAACAAGCTTCTTGAATATTGTTTTTAGTTGCATTCATCCAGTTAAGTGAAGAATATTCCATTAGACACCTGACTTGTGCCTTGTTGATGGTGTACAGACTCTGGAGAGTCAGGAGATGGGTTATTTGCCACAAAATTCCTAGCCTCTGACTTGTTCTTTTGGCGCAGTATTTATATGACAGGTTCAGTTCAGTTTCTGCTCAACAGTAACCTCCAGGACCTGATAGTGGGGGGTTCAGCACTGGTAATGCCATTGAATGTCAAGGGAAGATGGTTAGATTATCTCTTGTTGGAGATGGTCATTGCCTGGCACTTACATGGCCCAAATGTAGGTTGCCACTTTATCGCAACACGCCCAAAAATTGTCCAAGACCTGCTCATATAGACAAGGACTGCTTCAGTATCTAAGGAGTACAAATCCCTTGATCATAGAATCTTACAGTGCAGAACAAGGCCATTTAGTCCATTGAGTCTACACTGACTACAATCCCACCAGGCCCTACCCCATAATCTCTGCATTTACCCCCTAATCCCCCTAACATTAAGGGGCAATTTAGCATGGCCAATTCACCTAATCTGCACATCTTTGGACTGTGGGAGGAAACCGGAGTACCCAGAGGAAACGCACGCAGATACGGGGAGAATGTGCAGACACTGCACTGACAGTGACCCAAGCCGGGAATTGAACCGGGTCCCTGGCACTGTGAGGTAGCGGTGCTAACCACGGTGCCACCGCCCGAAGGGTGGCACAGTGTGCACCAGAGAGTCATACAATGCCACAGAATTCCACCATTCAGCACAATCGTGCTGAAAATTGCGCAGTCATCAAAGAACATCGCCGCTTCTGACCTTATGATGGAGGGAAGGTCATAGTTGAAACAGCTGAAGATGGTTGGGCTATCCTAATGAACTCCTGCAGTGGCTTCCCAGGACTCAGATGATTGACCTTCAACCAACAGTGACAAGGGTTCATCATTTCACCTGATGCTTGTAATCCATCTATTGGCATGTACTTACCTTGGAAGCTTGTATACATTTTTGCCATGATCAGAGGTCAATATAGCAGACAAGTGCTGTTGTGGAAGACTCTGATGAGGACTTTGATGGTGTAGGTTACAGGAAAGAACTGAATGGGGTCAAAGTGCTGGGTTCACTGGCTGCCCTGTTGTCACTGTCACAAAACACAGAGAAGTCCAGTTTCACATCAGGAGACTGCCTCACAGCTCCAAAGCCTTTGCTCTCTCTCTCTCGCTGTCAATCTGCAGACACAGAAGCACTGACAATGCTGTCTCCAAACCTGTTTTAGCCTTTGTGGGCACTGATCACCACTATCCTGCCCGCTGTATGCAGATGAATCAATACTCTCTAGCAGATTACCAACATTCCCAGGATTTTGCTTTTCATATTCTCTGGCAAATGGACCAGAACATCCAAAACACTCCACAGCATTTGCAAACACTTTCCAATGGAAAATGCTCCAAAAAATATAACTTGCCTGCAAATAGATTGCCTGGCCCTTTAAATAATGTCACTGCAAAGCCCGTCTTATTATTGCTTCAGGCTTCTTTTTACCTCAGGCATTGTCAGGACTTGTATTATCCAAATATAGCATCACGGCATTATATCAGCCTGTTAGACTGTGTGAAGTCAGGATAGTGTCAATTCAGCGTGTTGGGATATGCCTACGTGATCCGTATCCTGAGAGATTTCTGTACTGGCTGCAGAGTTAGTGACTCATAATGCAGTCTGCCCAGGTAGGAGTTTGTGATGCCAGGAGTGGCACTATGGGCAGGATTTTAGGGCCTCACTGGAGCCTGAGCGGAAATTGCCGCTCAAGGTCAGCGGACGTTTCCATTGTCAGCCCCTCGCCTGCTCCGATTCCATGGTGGGTGGGGCAGTATGATTCTGGCATACACGTCTGAATTTTGCTTTCTCGCTTCATGGAAATTGGCTGTCTTACACTTTACATAAAGCACGAGAATTTTTTTTATTGCTGACCACCTTGTACAAATCTACTGGAATTAATTCCCAATTAGCATAAATAATTGTATCTCAAAACTTAATATTCCACATGATATACAGCTATTGTCTATGTGGTAAAAACAGATGACTCCCAAATGATTTGTATACATTTTATAGCAGCAATAAGCATAGGATTGAGTAATTTAGTGGTCTGAACATTCATCAAAGGATTCAAGGTTGCAGGCAGAGGTTTTTCCTCTGATTACTTTCCATATTTTTGCTTCTGTCTGAAGATACTGAGGTACAATAACATTGATATCTTTCCTGTATCCTGTCTAAAGGTTTTAGCCCCATTTATACCTTTCTTGTATCATGTCTGAAGATACTGTGGTACAGTCTCATTAACATCTTTCCTGTACCTGATCTAAAGACACTGGGGGCAATTTTTACAAAAAAATTTTAAGGGCCAATCAAGCATGAAAACAGGAAAAATTTGCACTGTTTTTTAGGCAACTTAGAAATTGAATCTTACTGGACTCTGTCAAAAAAATTAGGCCTAAAACTGGTCAGCAGGGGGAGTAATTGGGGCCTAGCGCATCTGAAAGCTGGCTGATAGCAGCAGAGGGCACAATTGCACATCACACAACCTCCCCCAGCTATAACTGGTCTTCATGGCCAATCATCACTCCCCCACCACAGCGAAATGCCCCCCCAGCACGCATGAACTGGTGAATCACCAATGACAGAGCGTGCAGCATTTCCCTCCCCCGATTGCTGTTGCACAATACGTGGCAGTCCTTCCTCCCCACAATCACACCCCCCCTCCACCCCCCCACCCCGGCTAATCTCTATTACAGAGTGCGCAGCAGTTTCTCCCTTGATCAACCCTCTCTATTTGGCCCCATCCCTCAGAACGCATCCCCCTAAGAACCCAGCCCCTTGGCACTGCTGGGTGGGCGCAGTCATGGGGCTAGGATGACAGGGCCAGGGTGGCATTGTTAGTGGAGGCCTCAATGGCCTCCAGTTCTATTGGCGATGCCATCATGTCTGGTCCCTGTTGATGGGGACCATATGTGATCCTCACTAGAGAGAACCTTCACCGGCGAGACCTCAGAGGTACGTAAGCCTGGATGATAGCATCCCGAGTTCATTTGTAATATTTAAATGCTATTTAACATAGTATTTAAATACTACAATCACCTTGTTGGAAATCCAGTGGTGGTAAGATAACAAGAGGTGAGAAATCAAACACAAGCTCAATTTCTCAACTCTCTGGTGATCTTACCGGCTCGCCCTTCCTGCAGTCACTGAGCGACAGTTCTCTTGAGAGCTTTTCTGTACCTTGTCTGGAAGTCTTTCTTCTAATGTCAGCTGAGACAGTGAATATTGTTAAGCATTGGTGTTCTCTTTCCATCTGTGCACACACTGACACATGCTCACACATGCACATTACTCATACTCACATACATTCACTCTCACACATAAACACACGCTCTCTCTCACACATCACTAACATACTTCCCCTTCACGCCTTAGTCCATGACTGTCCCTCCACCCTCTGATTCCCATCCCACCCTCACTATCCTATGCCCTGGGTCCTTCTCATCCTGTGCCACTGATTGGCTGGCTGCTCCCGGGGAGGAATCAGAAATTTCCAGGAAAATCCAGGGGTCCTTGATTCTGTGGAAGACCTGCCCGCTGCTGGCCATTTGTGCCTGACTGGCACCTTATAGAGTGGAGCTTTCCCCAAAGGAGGTGATACAGGCCCTCACTGGGTGTCCAGCTGGCAAACAAGACCCCTGCCACTGGATTTAATTCTGCCCACATACACAGCTTCGCATAGACACTTGCACACAGATTGGCATATTTTGGTTAGAGTGAAAAAAAAGACAGATAGACAAACTAAACTGACTGACAGGAATTGGATTTTGTGAGGGCTTAGGGAATGTTGCCACCTTCCCATCATGCATGCCTCTCAACTCACTGGTCCATGGCTAGGTCATTGAAATGCTTCCACCACTGCACTTAGGTTAGTGCCGCGGCTGCTCTTTAACCACCTCCAACCAAGAGGCTGACTGCCTCCTCCTCCCACCTTCACTCCTTCCCTGCACCACCTGCAGACGGTCTCCCAGTGAAACATGGAGTGACTCTTCCTTGCACTCCAACCACACACACACACACAGTCTTTTGTCACAGCCCCTCATCAGCCTTCTCTTGTGGAAGTTGCAAACCGGCCTTTAAAGATGGCATCGTCAAACTCACTGCTAGCACAAATGCTTATTACTGGCTAGCTTTCCATTATTGATCCCGCTATTCAGGCAGGGAGGTGCACCACCCTGAAATGATCCTGCTGCTGGGAGCTTGAGCCAATCAGCACAATCCAGCCTGAAGTGCCCGGAGTGCATCCAGTTTCTAACTCAGGAGTGTAACTGCTGCAGACTGAGTCACAGCTAAATCAGAATGAGGAATAGGTGTCTTCACTCAACCAGATATGTGCGGCAGCTTTGCCTGCCTACTTTACTACACTCGTAGAAGGCTTTGAGGCCAATTGGGAGCATGTTGAAAGGAGCAGTTCATTTAGCAAAGATGGGAACCTGGGACCATATAATTCTACTCCATACCACCCTAGACATTTCTACTAACAATGAAATGACAGGTCAGGGCACTGGGATGGGGATTGAAATATCCTCTCTTTTCCATTATGAGGCTCAGGAACAGGCTTGCCCATTTCACATAGAGAATGGAAGAATTTCCCACTGACCCTCACTATACAGAAATTCTCATCAGTATTATAGGAGGGTCAGAGGTCCCGTACAAGGCTTTACACAACACCTTTCTGACTGAGGTGCACTGGGACACAATAAAAAATGACCCTCCAAAGCCCTTCTTCAACCTCTTGTCTCCTAGAGTCAGTTAATAACATTCAGGTTTCCTCTACATATTTTGGCAAGTATCAACATATACCTGTAAGATGGGTTTAGATGTATTTTCATTTTGAATTGTGAGCACTTGCTGTACTGGAAATGCAATATCAAAGCGTTTGAGACTGCCCCGGAATGCAAACTGACAAATTTACAAATATTTGAAAAATGACTGAGACCAGCTGCATGTCAACAAGGAGTTGTTGAGAAGTGATCCTGGAATCGATGATAAAATTAGTGAAGAGTCACATGATGATACCTTGATTTGCTCACATTTTAGATATGAAAGGGTCATAGTCTCAACATGAAATGTGCTCTTGCTCCTAGTATGTGTGGAACGTGATAGTTCTGGAATTCCTGGTACCCCTTGGTCTGACCGAGGCTGGCAAGCAAATGATGATGTGAAATGTAGAATTTAGGGATTATGATACATTGATTCTTTTCCATGCACGTTACAGAAGCTGCACCCACTAAGTGTGTGTTAATACAGCGTTATTTTTCTGAATCTGCAGATCTCTGGCGATGCTGTGGCTCAGTTTGTCACAATTGGCATCTGAGTCAGAAGTTCATGAATTTGAGTCACGCTCCGGAGATTTCAGTGCACCATTTGGGCTGTCATTCTGGTATGGTATTAAAGTGGTGGCATTAAGACTTGCATTTATCGAACGCTTCTAGTGACCAGCAGATGTCTCAAAGCATTTTGTAATCAATGAGGTACTTCTGAAAGTGTGGTCACTATCATGGTGTACCAGTCCCAAGGCACAGCACATGGTCAACAGCACCTTCAGAGAAAGGATACCCCTCCATCAGTGTCCAAAACATCTGAAACCACGACTAAAATAATTTTACACGCCAATTTATGGTTTCCAGAGACTACCCTTAACTCTATTTGAGCCACTAGCATGCTGGAATAAATGAAATGTGGACCATCTGCTTACAATGTACCTTATGGCAACAACACTTGAGGTCAGTTGAAGGTACAAAATGACAAGAACCTCACCAAGCACGCTTTTAATTCATAGAATCATAGAATTCCTAAAGTGCAGAAGGAGGCCATTTGGCCCATCCAGTCTGCACTGACCATAATCCCATCCAGATTTTATCCCTGTAACCCCATGTATTTACCCTGCTAGTCCTCCTGACACTAAGTGGCAAGTTAGCATGGACAGTGCACCTAACCAGCATGTCTTTTGGGTTGTGGCAGTCAACCGGAGCACCCAGAAGAAACCCATGCAGACATGGGGAGAATGTGCAAACTTCACACAGACAGTGATGCAAGCTGGAATCAAATCCGGGCCCCTGATGCTGTGAGGCAGCAGTGCTAATCATGCTACCGTGCTGCCCAAATTAATTAAATAAAGCTTCTGGGAATGACATCTGGTCAGATTACCTTTTGGTTGATGGGGCAAGGAATTTGGCAGCAGGAGGAGTGATGGGGGGCTCATCATGGTGCGGGAGTAGGGAGGTGGGTCAGTGTGGGGGTTACTTTCCCATGAACTGCTCCCAGCTGTGTCCACAACTCCACTGGGAATGTGGCAGAAATGGTACTGATGTGTGAAAATAAGAGCTTTCACCCATACTTCTGAAAGCATGGTGCTGGGGCAAGAGTGGTTTGGAGGAAATTCCCAGCACAGACTTGCTGAATCACGAGTGGTAATTTGTCCCATTCTAAGAGGCAATTGCAACATGGCTGTAGAGAGAGCTAGCAGATGGCAATGGTACGGTGCATAATTGGAGAAACTTGCCTGTTTTTGGATGAAAAGAAATAAACCAAGCTCAAAATGAAAAAAGATGATGCAAAACTAAAAAAAACCACTAAATTTGCAGGATCATGTTTGAAGAAATTTCAATTTCTCTTATCTCCCGTCACACTCCATTGCCTATCTTACCGTTTATCTGTAAAATCTTCACTTCCCAGGAAAGGTTCAGGAGATATTTGTGTTATATACAATATTGCTTCATAAATCCTCTACTGTAATCCTCTATTAGGGAGGGTAGATCTGTTCCTATATATCATTTACTCCTCATATCAATAGGATAGGTTAACAATGAGGCCTAGATTTTACCTGGGGGTGGACTGAATAGCCCGGTTTTGGCTGGTGTATGCAGATGAGTGGGGCACATATATCTCACTGCAGAGCCTTCATTAAATCCCAGCCCACATCTCGTCAGATTGACAGCCTCTTGGCTGATGGGAGCAGGAACTTGAAAGCAGGAGGCTGTAAATTTGAACCCAGCAGAATGTTCCCCAGCAGTCTTGAGGGCGGAAAGGTTCCAGGGAAGTTGTGCTCAGTGATCAGACGGCTATGGATTGCTTTTTGCATTAAGCAGCTGGGGAGAAGCCAAAATTAGGTAGACCCAAAGGCTCCCCACTGTCCCTGGGGGATTGTCCAGCTCTTTGTTACCCTCAAGTTCAAGGAGAAGGACATTTTTTGAACCTCATCATGATCTCTTCTGGCAAGTCAGTTCCTCCAAATTGCTCAATAACATAAAAAAGTGAATTAAATGTTATCGTTTATAACTGGAGGGCTAGAATATAAAGGGGAGGAAGTTTAGTTACAGTTATCCAAGCACTATAAGGCAGGGTGGCACGGTGGCACAGTGGCTAGCAATGGTGCCTCACAGCGCCGGGGACCAGGTTCAATTCCTGGTTTGGGTCACTGGCTCTGTGGAGCCTGCACATTCTCCCCATGTCTGCATGGGTTTCCTTTGGATGCCTGGGTTTCCTCTCACAGTCTGAAAGACGTGTTGGTTAGGTGCATTAGCCATGCTAAATTCTCCCTCCGTGTACCCAAAGAGGCACTGGAATGTGGCAACTAGGGGATTTTCACAGTAATTCATTGCAGAGTTAATGTAACTTGTGACATTAATAAATAAACTTAGACTAGATTTGGAGCATTGTGTACAGTTGTAGGCATTGCATGTTAGAAATTGTACATTGGTCTTGACAGGTACAATGCAGAATCACCAGAATATTAGGATTGTAAAGGTTAGATTATGAGAAGACAGTATATAAAATAGGTTAGTCTTCTCTGGAATATAAAAGCTTATGGAATGATGTAACTGGGGTTTTTAAGATTTTGAAAGGAATTGCTAGGGTAAGCAGAAATTTCTTTTTCAATCGTTGAATTCAGAGATGGAGGAGAAAATCTAGGATATGCTTCTTCACAACAAAGGAAGATTGACATGTGGAATTCTCTTCCTCAAAACAAGTAGATGCTAGCACAATTAATCATTTTCAAAAAGAGATCAGGATTTTTGCTAGTCACTGGTGTAAAGACCTCTGGAGCTAAGGCAGGGGTCTGTGGAGTTAGGATACAGATCAGCCATGATCCCATCCAATGACAGAACAGACTTGAAGGGCTGAATAGCCTGATCCTCCTGGTTCCCATGTTCACTTCTCAAAGCGCTTAATTTGATCAAATTATTTTTTCTGTTGATCAACAAACTTCCCAAAAGTGTTATCTTATTGGTAATTTCACTGCACTAATTTTGTGTTTCTGATGACCCCCATGAGTTCCATGGGGAAACACTGATTAATCTCCCTATTGGACTTGGTGAATATGAGTCCCCCTGATAACAGGCAATGTCTTACCCAGCTGGTAGTCATTTCCTACCTGTTATAAGGCAGAAGCAGTCCCTACCTGAACTACTTGTCCTAGGCAGGGATTAGTGTGTATACTGTGGTAGTGGCTTTCCTTTGCACTCTGTAAATATACTATGTTACTTTCCAGTCATGTTGCCTGAGTTATTACAGTGTTCTATTGCACAAACTAGCATGTTTAGTTATAAGTCTGAATAATTCCATGACAACCCCTTGCTTCTGACAAAGGATGGTGCATTTGTGGATGTTTCCCTCTGTGGAACTTGTTACTAAACTGACATCGCTTTAGGCCAGTCCTAATCAATGGTCATTGCAATTCAACTGACTTATTCTGAACAGGCAAGAGTGAAAGCAAAATAGCAAGGTTGCTGGAAATTTAAATTTTTAAAAGATACGAATAAGCTGGAAACATTTATTTCTGTCAACATCCAAGGGAAAAGAATGGAATTAACATTTCAGGCCTGTGACCTTTCATAAGAAACTGAGCAAAGCTAGAAATATAATAGACTGAACAAGTGAAAGGTGGGGTTGGGGGGGTTGCTGCGTGTGTAGAAAGAACGAAAGGGAAGATGGGGTGGAAGGCAACAGAGATTAAATGATAAAATAGCTCATGGCACAATTAAAGTCAAAGAGAAAGGCAGTGGGACAAGTAAAGGCACAAAAGATGTGTCCACAGGAGGCGTAAGCGGCGGAAAAGCAGCCGTCCAAACCCAAAGTAAAGGAAATAAGAGAGAAACAAAAGGAAAGAACAGGACAACAGCAAACAAAATGGAGGCAGAGGCAATGATCTAAAATTGTTGCAGTCCATATTGAGTCCAGAAGGCTGTAAGGTGCCAAGTGGAAAAGTAATTTTGACTACAGTTCTCCCGAATGAAATCTAAGTGCTGCTGCCAGCGCAAAACCCAAAGTGTTTCTTACTGACATTGCAGCGTTGGCATTCAACCATCTTTCATTGAAAAAATATCCCCAACAGGAAACATGCCGGCCACATCGGCTTCACCAAGATCGAGGCACCATTTAAAAAGGGCACCCTGATCTCTCAAAGTTCATTGACAGACCCCCTCCTTCCCCACCACCCGAGGTATGGCAAACCACCATCCCCCTCCAACACTTTGCACAGACAAGGCGAGCACCTCCAAACCTTCACTACAGAAGAACAACCTCACGCCCCAACCATTGAATTTACAGCTCACCACACTGGCATGAGGGTGACCAGACTCCCCCCTGCCCCCCCACCCCACCCCCACCCCACGATCAGAGGCCTCACCTCTTTCCCCCACATGAAAGACACTTTGATATGGGGGTCACCTAATGCCCTGCCCCCTCCCCTCCCCTCCACTCCTCTTCTCTCAGTTCTCCTTTCCCCTTACTACTTACCTTCAGGCCTTACCCCTTCAGGTCACTACCAGGGTGCCACTGCCAAGATGTCACTACCAGGTTGATGGGGGGAGAGGTGCATTGCCAGGATGGCAGGGGGAGTTATACCAGCATCTTCTAAGGCTCAAAACACCTGCAGTTCAGGCATGCCATTTTGGCACAAGAGGTTGAAAAAGGCACACTATGAAAAGAAAGCAGTCGGGCTGTGTACATGGTCTTTCTAATAAGAATTTCAGAACAAGGAGAAAGCCTGTTTAAAAAAACTGTGGTTAGAAACCACAGCAGTTGAAAAGAGGAAGCACTTCAGATTTATTCAGTGAAGGGAATTAAAAACCGTCAAATTAACTGCCTACCATGAAATAGCCTTGAACTGTCAATCAATAGGCTAGTTTAAGGTACTGGATTGAATGTAAACAATGCATTTCAAAACAGTTAGACTTCTCAGAATGACCAGAGGCTAGAAAATTTAAAGGGCAATGAAATGTGAAATAAGCAGTTCAAAGATTTTCAGCATACCAGAGGTAAGATTTTCATCTTCAGCTAACAGATTTCCCATCCCAACTCTCTGGATAAGATAATTTCTTCTCAACTTCCATTTAATCCTTCAGCCTATTGCTGTTAATCATACCACCTGGTTACTCTTTTACTCATAGAGGAAATATGTCTATCCATATGCAATCTGCCAAATCCCCCTCAAAATTTTATGCACTTCAGAGAAATCTTCCCTTTATCTCAGAGATAAAGACCACAGCATTTGCAATCTTGAAGCTTGGCAGAGAAACACAGTTGGACTAAAACTGTTAATAATGAAGCTTATGAGCTCAGTGAGAAGCTTGTGGGCAAGGAAAAGAAGCCAATGCAAATAAAAGAACATGATTAGAATGCTCTCCACGGGGGGTTAGAGACTTGAAAAGAAATTGCAGTGTTAAAAAAAATGGGGCCAACTGAACAGCTGTGGTGAAAAGAGGAAGTGCTTAACATTTACTGGAGCATGTATTGATTGTATCAACAATGAAATGTTTGATCTGCTCTGGAGCTGTCAATATAAGCAGTTCAAAGTGGCTATATGGTACCTGCAGCTTATTCAGGCTACAAAGGGGAATCCCTCCCAGTGAAACTGACATTTCCTGTCAATCAAAGTACTTCAAAGGTGTCTGGTCACACTTCAGGGCAGCGATTCTCCCATCGTGACCCGCAACTTTTCTGGCGGTTTGCAGTGGGAGATGCGCATTGCTGGCTTTGTACCGGGATTTGTGTATGTGCCGGGAATGCATGTGCATCTCCCAGAGCTGGTAAACATTCGCCGGTCAGAAGACAGATAAGTCATTTGAATCTTTTTGAAAAGTATTTTAAATATGTATTCAATGTGATTATCAGGAAATTTTGGGTTCCGATTGAATCTCCCACCCCACCAGGAGTATTTCATTCTGGTGGGGTTTAGACTAACTCCCCACATTCAGGGAACTAGCGGGAGACCCCTCCAGAATGAAGGGGAGGCAATCGGGGCCTACCCAGGGAGTCGGGCGATAGTGGGGGATGGTGTCCCCAGGCATGAGCACCCTGACAGCGCCAGCCTGTGCCCCCTGGCAGTTCCCAAGGGGCAAAGTGCCTATACCCAGGGGGTATCTTGGCACTGGCCACCTGATATCAGCAGTACCATGAGGGCTGTGGGTTTGACGCCTGGTGAGAATCCCATTTGGGCTTCCACGCCTGATTCAATAGGCCATCAGGAATCTCGGCTATAACTAGCGGCGCCAGAGAATTTCCCCGATGGCGTTCCATGAGTTCCTTTTGAAGTTCACTGGAACACAGCTCCAGCAATATCCTAGTGGCTTGTGGACAGAACAGAAGTGTTCTGCATAGTGGTCACCGAGTTTGTATTTGGTCTCCTCTGTGTAGGAACAATGAATATAGTCTGCAAAATTGAAAGGAGTGCAAGTAAATTGGCATTTCACATGGAGGATGTGTTTGGGGCCATGGAGGTAAGAGGGGCAGAGGTAGAGGGGCAGCTGTTTTATCTCCCACACAAAGGTGGGAGATAAAACAGGGACGGAGCGTTGGGAGTGACTGAGGACTGGGCCAGTGTGTCATGGAGGGAATGATCCCTTAGGAATGCTGAAAGATGGTGGTATCATGCTGAAGCTGACAGAAATAGTGGAGGATGTTTGGTTTAGTATGGAGGCAGGTGGGGCTGAAGATGAGAATGAATGCTAAAGGTTTCGATTACAACAGAATGAAGATAAATCAACATCTGTAAAACACCAGGGATCTCCCGGACAGTCTAATTAATCTTATCCTTAAAACTCTCAAAGGTATATAAGTTTATTTATTAATGTCACAAGTAGGCTTACATTAACACTGCAATGAAGTTGAAAATCCCCTAGTTGCCACACTCCGGCACCTGCTTGGGTGCACTGGGGGAGAACTTAGCATGGCCAATGCACCTAACCAGCACGTCCTTCAGACTGGGGGAGGAAACTCACATAGACACGGGGAGAATGTACAGATTCTGCATAGACAGTGGCCCAAGCCCAGAATCAGTGTAGGAGCTTCTTTATAAGTCTGTTGGGATCCAGCTGGGACTCCAGACTTCAAAGTGCTGTAGATGTAGAATTGGCTGCGAAACAGCAGAAACAGCCAGTCCTGTTTTAACTCGGGAAGAAAAGACAGAAACCTTCAAAGTGCAATGTTGCAAGATCTCTAAATTATTTCCTGGTGGCTGGTAAGGTTCTGAGTTATACAAAAGCCAATCTTTACTGAATGGGCTTCAACTCTTCAATGGTATCAGTGCGTGCATTCACCAGAAAAAAAAATTCAACTCTGCTTACTATAAGGTCTTGCCTGCTGATGCTTCTCAATGCTGGCCTGTAAAGAAGAGATACCATTCTGTGCACATCACTCAACTGGATAGGAGCTGTAGCAAATCCAATTTGCAGCATGATCATCAAAGTGACTAATAACTGGCATAACCACTCGATACATTGAATTTACAGTACTGAGACAGGCTCTCTGACCAACAGATCTGTGCCAGTGTTTCACAAACACAACCTCCCACCTTTAGTTCATCTTATCCTAACATATCTTTCTATTCTTTTCTTCTGCATGCACTTATCTACTGTGCTCTGCACTACATCTATGCTGTTTGCATTATTTTACTATTGATAGATTTTAAAAATGTTCATAAAATATCACAGTTATACAGTAAAATTCTTTGCCTCGCAATTTGTGTGTGCAAATTGATAGTCACCAAATTTGAAAAACAAAGATGTTCCAGCTTGATGGTTGCTATGATGTCTTTTTCTTTCCAGGAGATGCTGCTAAGCTGCAAACTCTCTCCCCGTTTAAGATTCATCAATGTGAGTCTTATTACATCTACCAATCAGATCATCTGGCAGATGGACAGTTGAAAAATTGTTCCACTCATATTCACAAAATACTACAGTTGTTTCCATGAGGGGAGAATTACAAGGGGAGAAATCTTACCAAGAAAAAGGCAGTATTGATTCCGGTGTGATAAATGGAACATTTCTCACCAATGGCACCAGTCTGATTTTGGGCTGAATCTTATGCCTCATTCGTAATAATTTTTATGCCCACGGGTATCACACTGTTCCAGCGACAAGTTCCATTTGATTCACCCACCCTGCAATAACTTAACTATTGCAAACACTCCATATAAACGCTTCTTAACACTCTCCTGCACTTGTTCCCCAATGACTACAGGATGGCAGCCAAGAAGCCAGCACTGCACTTTACAGAGAAGACCCAGGATGCTCGATGGAGTGGAATAGAGGCGTAAAATCGACTACCCCCCATTCCATCAGGGTCACCACCCCTACCTGGGATGCAGTGGCAGCTCTGGTCAGTGTAAGTGCACTGCAGATGAGGATGGGGCAGCAGTGTTGCAAGAAGATGAATAATCCTTTTCCCTCAGCCAGGGTGAGTGAACCATCCCCACTTCTTTGCATACTTCTTGCACCTCTCACCCGGCCACCTTGGGGTTTGTCAACACCAGGCACTAGGTTCCCGCTCTCCCTCCCACAGTCACAATGTTCCTGCAGTAGCGGCTATGCTCCTCACACTCCAACTCCCACTCAAGCCCCACGTCTGCCACACTTCATTGTCAATCTCACAACTCCCACTTACATTCTCCCTATCTGTATCATTGCAGGACAAACTCAACCACAACAACTCCCACAGTCCAAAGATGTGTGGGTTAGGTTGATTGGCCATGCTAAAACTTGCCCCTTAGAGTTGTGAATGCTTAGGTTAGAAGGATTAGCGGGTAAATATGTAGGGATATAGGGGTAGGGCCTGTGTGGAATTGTGGTCGGTGCAGACTTGACAGGCCAAATGGCCTCCTTCTGCACTGTCGACTTTCTAGGATTTCTATGATTCTACGAACAAGCAAGTGATCATGAGCCCACTTCGGCTATAAAATGAATATGAATTCCAGAACCCCTAATGTGGATGGGGCCAGTAGTAGCTGACGCTATGCATCCCGCGTTTCTGAGGAGGTTAAGCCCATCAAATGGCAGGATGCATTTAGCTCGCTGTCAGGCAGAAGTCAGACATATCACTTTGTATGAGAAGAACAACACTCAGTCCTCAATGCAACTTTTTGATTTGATTTGTTGATTTATTTTTGTCACATATATTTACAGTGAAAAGTATTGTTTTTTGCGCACTATACAGACAAAGCATACCATTCATAGAAAAGGAAGTGAGAGAGTGTACAATGTAGTGTTACAGTTATAGCTACGTTGTAGAGAAAGATCAACTCAGTGTGAAGCAGGTGCATTTAAAAGTCTGACGGCAGCAAGGAAGAAGCTGTTCTTGAGTCAGTCGGTACGTGACCTCAGATTTTTGTATTTTTTTTCCAATGGAAGAAGGCGGAAGAGAGAACATTCGGGGTGTGTGGGGTCCTTAATTATGCTGGTTGCCTAGCCGAGACAGCGTGAATTGTAGACAGAGTCAGTGGATGGGAGGCTGGTTCCTGTGACGGATTGGGCTACATTCACGACCTTTTGTAGTTTCTTGCGGTCTCGGGCAGCATACCAAGCTGTGATACAATCAGAAAGAATGCTTTCGATAGTGCCTCTATAAAAGTTGCTGAAAGTCATAGCTGGTATCCCAAATTTCCTTATTCTTCTGAGAAAGTAGAGGCGTTGGTCGGCTTTGTTAACTTGGCAGCATGGGGAGACCAGGACAGATTGTTGGTGACCTGGACACCTAAAACTTGAAGCTTCTCAACCCTTTCTACTTTGTCCCTGTTAATGTAGGCAGCGTCATGTTCTCCTCTATGCTTCCTGAAACCGATGACAATCTCCTTCATTTTGTTGACATTGGGGGAAAGATTATTGTTGTGGCAGCAATTCACCAGATTCTCTATCTCATTCCTGTACTCTGTCTCATCATCGTTTGAGGTCCGACCCACTACGGTAGTGTCGTCAGCAAACTTGAAAATGAAGTTGGAGGGGAATTTGGCCTCATAGGTGTATAAGGAGCATAGTAGGGGGCTGAGAACACAGCCTTGTGGGGCACGGATGTTGAGGATGATTGTGGAGGAGGTGTTGTTGCCTATCCAGACTGATTGCGGTCTGTAGATTAGCAAGTTCAGGATCCAGTCACAGAGGGAGGAACTGAGGCTTAGGCCATGGAGTTTGGAGATGAGTTTCGTAAGAATAATGGTGTTGAAGGTTGAGCTTTAATCAATAAACAGGAGTCTGACATCGGTGTCTTTGTTATCTAGGTATTCCAGGGTTGGGTGCAGGGCCAGGAGAGGCCATCATAATTCTCCCTCAGGGTCTGGCTAATGGTTTCAGCGCCCTGCCCATGACGCCTGGCAACAGCATGGGAGCATACTGCTGGCACCACATCACTGGTGAGATGTTAGTCTCCCATGGTGGGAGAGCTAGTCGCTCCTAGTCCTGCTCGCCCCAACACGAGGTGCTATGAGGCCATCATTGGCATTCAGCCCAATTGGTCCCTGACCACTGGCTGGGCTTCTTCCTCCTATTCCTCTATGTCATCACCCTCACTACCCTCCTTGACATCCTCCTCATCTGAGGAAATGTGGTGCTCCTCCATCTCCTCCAGGTCCATGTGAGCTCCCTCCTGCAGCGCCAAGTTGTGGAGAGCAAGAGCACAGCAGACTATAATGATGTGGGACATCTTCTGGGGGGGTGTATTGTAGGGGATCCCATGACATGTCCAGGCACCTGAACCGCATCTTGAGCAGTCCAACCGCCTGCTCCACCAGCACGTACATTGCAACATGAATCTCATTGTAACAAGCCTCTGTTGGTGTTCGTGGCCTCTGCACTGGCACCATCAGCCATCTCCTGAGAGTACGCGTTGTACCCAAGGAGCCATCCCTCCAGCTGCCACTCTCCCTCAAAGATGGCTTGGGTCTGGGAGTGGCCCAAGATACAGCTGTCATGGATGCTCCCTTGGAAACTGGCTCACTCCTACAAGAAGCTCCTCGTGTGATCACAAATGGGCTGAACATTGAGGGACTAGTATCCTTTGCATTTTATGAATAGCTCCTGGAGGTGTTCTGGAACATGTAAGGCCATGTGGGTGCAGTCAATCAAACAAAGAACAACCCAGCACGGGAAACAGGCCCTTCGGCCCAAACCTTGCACCTGGGGCAAGCCTGCAAAGGTGGTGAAGCCCTTGCCCCTGCCATCTTGGCTAGCCTGATCCCAATCCTATTTGATATATATGTGAACCCTCGCATAAAGGGCATCTGTAACCCCCTGGATGTGTGTGGCCGACTGGGAGATGCCACACAGGTTACCCATGTTACTCTGGAATGAATCACTCATATAAAAATTCAGAGCAACTGTAAGTTTAAGGGCTACAGGCAGTGGGTGTCCCCCCATTCCATGTGGTGCCAGCTTTTGCAGGGTTCGGCAGAGATGGTCCACTATCCCCTGGGACATTGCACATCTATTGCACATCTGCAGGTATGATGATTGATGTTGGAATACCCCGTGGCCTTTACCTATGAGGATAATGTACTTGAAGGGCTGCTCGTGGAACAGTGACAAGCCCAGCATCTCCCTCCTCCACAGGGTGCTGGTCCTGACAGTAGTGAGATGTAAGTTCAGGCAAGTCATGGGGGTTACAGATAGTGTGACATGAACCCAAGATCCTGGTTGAGGCCGTCCTCACGTGTGCAGAACTTGGCTATCAGTCTCTGCTCAGTGACTCTGTGCTGTCGTGTGTCGTGAAGGCCATGTTGGAGAATGCTTACCTGAAGATCAGAGGCCAAATGCCTGTGACCGCTGAAGTGTTCGCCAACAGGAAGGGAACAGTCTTGCCTGGTGATTGTCGAGCGGTGTTCATTCATCCGTTGTCGATTCTCCAAGGCGGCCTTCATGACACACAACAGCGCAGAGACGCTGAGCAGAGGCTGACAGCCAAGTTCTGCACATATGAGGGTGATCTTGGCCTCATGTCACACTATCTGTAACCCTACGACTTGCCTGGGCTTGCAAAATCTCACAAACTGTCCTTGCTGGAGACAATACACATCTCTTTAACCGGTACTTAATCCCGTCTCCATTCACACTGTCTGCACCTTTAAGATTTGATTACCTGTAAAGACTCGCATTCGTACCATTATTTTGTAAATTGAGTTTGTGCCTTTATATGCCCTGCTTGTGAACTGAAATCCCACTCAGCTAATGAAGGAGCAGCGCTTCAGAAGCTAGTGGCTTTTGCTACCAAATAAACCTGTTGGATTTTGACCTGGTGTTGTGAGATTTCTTACTGTGTTTACCCCAGCCCAAAGCCGGCATCTCCACATCATCATATTAGAGGGCATTCGAGTGGCTGCATCTGTCCAGCATTTGCATCCTGATGGGGGGACCTCGGCAATGCACCCTGTCGTGACCTTGATTGGGGTGTGTGATGATGGACATTACCATCACGCCTTGCACAGGGGGACACACCGGCATTATTTGGACGATGTTGCAGTCTTTCTGGGAATGTCGCCTCAAGCCTTGGGACATATGCTTGCAATAGCTCAAAAGCTGGCCTCCACTAAATGGCTGTGCTGTTTGGCTGCACACAGATTTATGGCCATAATTACTAGTGAGGGGAGGCTGGGGCGGCTGTTCAGCCAAGTGTCTTCCTCTTGTGACAGCCCAGGCACAGCTATATTGTGTGAGGCCAGCAATCAGCATGTCCAGCTCATTCCTACAGGGCACCCTGTTTCTCTCAGTTCACAAAGAGCAGGGCCTTCCATGACCCACTGAGATCGATCATTGCACCCCAGCACCCCTGACAATATATCTCACCCTCTTTGTCCTTAATAGACACCACCCTGGCTGTTACTGCTCCCTCTCTATTTAAATGCTGGTCGGAATTTATTGGACTCCCTTCATGTTAATTGCCATTCTGTGCTACCTTCAGTACATACAAACAACTGGCCCCGCAAACAGTCCAAGCTGCTGTGGCAACATACACTTTTACAAGCATGCTGTAGCCTGGGGCTATGGATAGGGATGAGAGGGCTCCAACTTCATTTTATTACACGGCTAACCAGAGACTCTTCCACTCTTCCCACCTGTCGTTGGAAGGATTAACAGGTTGATACTCAAATCCGTTTGGCTGTCGAACCTTCTTTGGTTGCTAAGTCCTGGAGTGGGACTTGGACCCGGAGCTTCAGACTCAGGAGTTGTGAATCTATGCACTGCATCACAACACTTCGCAAGGTGCATTAAGCCTACTAAACTACTCAAGGTGACCCAGCTATCTGCAATGTGCTTTGATAGCTATAATTCAATTTCTGTACATATGGTGGTCACGATCACTCACATAACTCATTTTAGCATTTTTCATGATGTCACATATCTATTTTTGTAGGTCCCTCCAACATTTTTTTTTTAAAAATCTGCTCCTTAATTAGACAACCAAGCAATGATTGTATATATTTGCTTCGCCCTTTAACAACTGCTGGGTAGCTCTGCTCACCATGAAGCATACTTCACTGCATCCTTGCACTTTTGCTAAATCTGAATTTATGCATTCAGTGCTGTCTCTCCATTTAGCACAAAAATTACACATTCCACAGTGAGAGAGATTTGCATATACTGGTTATGTGACTTTTAACTGGTTGAGAAGTGTTCTTGCAGGCATTTTCACATTTGCTAATCAGCTGTTTGGTATCTTTAGCCTAACTGAACTTCCAGGAAGTATTGAGAATAATGCCAGCCAATCCTGAATCTGCACAAAAACATGGTAAAATAATTTAAAATTCCTTTAATGGGGGGGGGGGGAATTTGGTAAGTTCTTTATCAGATGTGGGGATCAAAATGCACAGATCATGATGTGCAATTGTTCCACTGAGGCAGGCAGCGCACAAACTTCATGTTGACTGCTTGTTGATGTGATTGTAACATACAGACCAGTGTGATCTGTGCTGCTAGTGCCTGTCAGTCAGTCAAGTAGTCCAGGCTGTTCCTGAAGATAATGAGATGGTACAGATTGAAAATGGGCCCTCGAGACCCAGAGTCATATGAGTTCATCCTCATAGAATCCTACAGTGCAAAAAGAGGCCCTTCGGCCCATCAAGTCTGGGCCGAACACAATCCCACCCAGGCCCTAACGCCTATATCCCTACATATTATACCCACTAATCTGTCTAACCTCCGCTACCCTGGACACTAAGGGGCAATTTCTGAGCATGGCCAATCAACCTAACCCAGACATCTTTGGACTGTGGGAGGAAACCGGAGTACCCGGAGGAAATCTATGCAGACACGAGGCAAATGTGCAAACTCCGCACAGACAGTGACCCGAGCCAGGACCCGAACCCAGGACCCTAGAGCTGTGAAGCAGCAGTGCTAACCACTGTGCTACCGTGCCACCCTGTGGGGCCTTCTGCAGTTTCCCCCACTGAATTACATAGGAGAACTAGACCAGTGGCCTCTGAAGTCCTGGTAGCAAGGATTGTATCCTCAAGGTAACAAGGTTATGGCAAGCACAACGAACTACCATGAAGGTGAATAGATAGTATAATGAGTTCCCATGAACAGTCCAAACAGTGAAACTGCTACTTCAGCATCCCAGTGGTTACTCCACCACTTTCCTGGCTGCATGGCTCCCATTATAAGCACCCGCCCTTCCCCTCCCTCCCAAAACCATAGTAAGATTCCTCTTGTCCAACCTCCCACCCACCAGCCTCCAAATTCAATAGATCATCCTCTGCCATTTCAGCCACCTCCGGCATGAAGCCGCTCCCAACCCTTCCCTTCCCCTTTAAAGGGGACAGATTGCCCCCTTTGCAACATCCTGGTAGCGTTAATTACCCCCAACACTCCATCCCTGTCACGTGGCATCATCACAGGAAGTGCAAAATCTGCACCTTTACCACCTCCCTTCTCAACATCCAAAACTTAAATAAATCCTTCCAGAAGAAAGAGCAATTTACTTGTACTTCTTGTACACTGCATTTGCAGCTCAAAATGAGGTCACCTCTCGAATGGGGAAAACAAACAAAGATTAGGTCACTGTTTTGTGGAACTTCTGTTCAGTCCACAAGCATCACATTGAGCTTCTGGTCACCTGTCATTTTAATATAAAATAGGAGCAGGATTGGCCATTCAGCCCTCCAAGCCTTTTCCATCATTCAGCATGACCATGGCTGGCCTTCTTTCTCAACACCATACCCCTAGATACCTTTAGAGTCTAGAAACCTATCCATTTCTTTCTTACAATGCCAGGTTAAGATCCAACAGGCTTATCTGTAGCACAAGCTTTTGGAGCGCTGTCCCTTCATCAGGTAAGTGGAGAACTGGGTTCACAAACAGGACATATATAGACACAGACTAAATTACAGGATAATAGTTGGATTGCAAGTCTTAACAAGTAATTAAGCCTTTTCAGGTGCAGACAATGCGATTGGAGAGAGGGTGAAGTAAAAGGTTAAAAAGGTGTGAATTGTCTCAAGCCAGGATGGTTAGTAAGATTTTGCAAACCCAGGCAAGTCATGGGGTTTACAGGTAGTATGACATGAACCCAAGGTCCCGGTTGAGGCCGTCCTCATGTGTGCGAAACTTAGCTATCAGTTCTATAGTTGGCTATCTGCTCAGCAAACACATGTGTTGTCATGTGTCTTGAAGGTTGCTTTGGAGAATTCTTACCTGAAGATCAGAGGCAATGCTCTTGACTGCTGAAGTGTTCCCCAGCAGGAAAGGAACACTCCTGCCTGGTGATTGTCGAGCGGTTTCCATTCATCTGTTGTCGTAGCATCTGCATGGTCTCGCTGATGTACCGTGCCTCGGTACATCCTTTCCTGCAATGTATCAGGTAGAAAACATTGGCCGAGTTGCAACAGTATGTACCTGGTGGATGGTGTTCTCACGTGAGATAATGGCATCCATGTCGATGGTCTGGCATGTCTTGCAGAGGTTGCTGTGGCAGGGTTGTGTGGTGTTCTGGTCACTGTTCTCCTGAAGGCTGGGTAGTTTGCTGCAGACAATGGTCTGTTTGAGGTTGTGCAATTGCTTGAAGGCAAGAAGTGGGGATGTGGGGATGGCCCTGGCGAGATGTTCATCTTCATCGATGACTGTTGAAGGCTCTGAAGAAAATGTCGTAGTTTCACCGCTCCAGGGAAGTACTGGACATCGAAGGGTACTCTGTCTGCTGTGTCCTGTGTTTGTCTACTGAGTAGGTCAGTGTGGTTTTTCACACTGAAACAACTACATGATGACATCAATAAGTTCCATCCCACCATCAGACTCACCATGGACTGCTCTCCAGAATAGGTTGCATTCTTAGACACATGCACCTCCACCAAGGACGGTCACTTCAGCACTTCACTGTACTGCAAGCCCATGGATAACCTCACAATGCTCCATTTCTCCTGCTTTCACCCTAAAACCATTAAAGAAGGCATCCCTTATGGACAAGTCCTCAGTATACAGAAGATCTGCTCAGATGAGGAGGAACGGACCGACACCTACAGACGCTCAAAGAGATGTTCAGGGGCATGGTACATCGGTGAGACCATGCAGACGCTATGACAACAGATGAATGGACACCGCTTGACAGTCACCAGGCAGGAATGTTCCCTTCCAGTCGGGGTACACTTCAGCAGTCACGGGCATTCAGCCTCTGATCTTTGGGTAAGTGTTCTCAAAGGCTGCCTTCAAGATACACGACAACACAGAATCACCGAGCAGGAACTGATAGCCAAGTTCCGCACATATGAGGACAGTCTCAACTAGGATCTTGTGTTCATGTCACACTACCTGTAACCTCTGCAACTTGCCTGAGCTTGCAAAATCTTACTAACTGTCCTGGCTTGAGACAATTTACATCTCAGCAACTTGTGCTTAACCCTCTCTCCACTCGCATTGTCTGCACCTGTAAAGACTTGATTACCTGTAAAGACTCGCGTTCCAACCACTATTGCATAATTTAGTTTGTGTTTACATATGCCCTGTTTGTGAATCCAATTCTCCACTCACCTGATGAAGGGGCAGCGCTGCGAAAGCTCACGCTATCAAATAAATCTGTCGGACTTTAAGCTGGTTTTGTGAGTCTTCTCATTGTGCCTACCCTAGTCCAATGCTGGCATCTCCACATTATTTCTTTTTTAAATATATATTCAGTGACTTGGCCTCAATAGCCTTCCTTGGTAGAGAATTCCACGGGTTCACCAACTCTGGTAATGCGTTAAAGGGTTATGGGGAGATGGGAGTAAGGAGTGTAGCAGCCATGATCGAAAGGCAGAGCGGACCCCATGGGCCAAGTAGCCTAATTCTGCTCCAATATCTTATGAATTTATGAACTTATATAAGGAAACTACCAAAAAAGAAGAACTTTTCACATAAAGGCAGTTGCAACTTTGAATGAAGCTGAATTTTTCAAATATAGTAGACATTTCTTGTCAGGGGGAAAAGTAAATTGAACCACTGCATGAGCCACATTCACATCCATGAATAAGCTGCAGTAATGTACTTAACTGAATGAATTGTAGATATCTTCATAATATGTGTAGTGTTGCTTAAAATTAGAATCATCTGTCTGTGTGTGATCAGTTGGGTTCTGCTTAAAAACCTTATCAAGCACACTTGGCCACTTACTGATCCATTACCTCATTTCCACTCCTGGCTTCTAACAAATGACTGTTTTTCTGAATACCACTTTCTTTTTTTACAGGACAGCATTAGCCCAATTAAGTGAATGTTATAGCTTGAAATATTGCCCTGTAATTCGGTTTTCTTTTGTATCCATCTCTAATCTTATTATACAATGGAAAACCTTTGACCCCTTTTTTATTAATCAGATACATGTAAGATGAAAAGTGATTTGAATGGGGACACTGTATATTTAAATAGCAGGGCATCTCTTTTAGAAAAATGCCATATTTTTAAACTTTTTATTTTACTAGTTGTTCTGAGAGAACAAAAAAAAGTAAGCTTTTTCAAACCATGCATATACTTTGAAGTAATGGAATTCAACATTAATAATGCCATGAGTGGCCATTTTTTGGGCAGTCTTCCCAATTTTGAACTTTCTATACGGATTCAATTTAAAACAACATACCCTATCAGTTCATTTGCTTGACTAGTAAAAAATAATCAATTGGGTTTTGTGTAATGGTCATCTGAATAACACGCTCCAAAGGTGTGAGGGGTTAGGTAGATTGGCCATGCTAAATTGCCACTTAGTGTCAGGGCGCACTAGCAGGGTAAATATGTGGGGTTATGAGGATAGGGCCTGGACGGGATTGTTTTTGGTGCAGGCTCAATGGGCTGAATGGCTTCCTTCTGCACTGTGGGGATTCTATGATTCTATGAAATAGATGTGGCAGGAATTAGTTAATATATATATTTAAAAAAAGCGAGTCACTAGTTAGCTCTGTGATTCTATGGAGCAGAATGTATCTCCTATATCGTTCAGAGTGTTTTGTCTTCTTCAAAGCCAACATAATTGCAAATGAGCTTTTGAAATTTCCCAAGGCATTATGATCATCTCCAATTTGGATTCCCCCCATGTTTGTGATCAGGACGAGACCCCTCAATTTGGCATCGTCTGTCTGGACTAATTCTCACAATCCCAGAAGAGGTGGGGTGACTGGCTTTGGATCTTTATCCCTCTGCAATAGCAACGACAGTTTAATCTAACAAGGTTCCTTGTCCCCTGGATTTCCCTCGGACCAGTCTGAAGCAGGTGCACATGAAGGCTGCTTCACCTGAAAAGAGTGTTTGGGCTGTTGGATGGTGAGCGAGGAGGAGATGATGGGACAAGTGTTGCACCTTCTACCTGTGGGTAGGGGTGACATGTTGGGTGTGATGGAGGAGTGGACCAATGTGTCCTGCAGGGAACGGTCCCTGCGGAATGCTGACAGGGGGAATGAGGTGAAGGTGTGTTTCGTGGTGGCATCATGCTGGAGTTGATGGAAATGGCAGAAGATGAACCTTTGAATGCGGTGACTGGTGTGGTGAAAAGTGAGGACGAGGCAGACCCTATCCTGATTCTGGGAGGGAGGGAGGGGATTGGTTGGGCTCGGTTGAGAGTCCTGTCAACCTCAATTAAAGAAGAAGGATGACATATGAGCAGCACCATTTTGGTAAGTGACATCATTGGAATGGAGGTGAAGGAACTGAGAGAATATGATAGGTTCTTTACAGGATGTGGGGTGTGAAGAACTGTAGTCAAGGGAGCTGTGAGAATTTGTGAGCTTGTAATGGATACTGGTATACAGTTTGTCACCAGAAATAGAAGCAGTGAGGGCGAGGAAGGGAAGACAAGTATCAGAAATAGACCATATGAAGGTGATAGAAGGGTGAAAATTGGAAGAGAAATTGATAAACTTTTCTAGGTCTAGGTGAGAGCATGAAGCAGCACCAAAATAGTCATTGATGTACCAATGAAAGAGTTTTATGAGGGGTCAGAGGACTGGATCAAGGAATGTTCCACATGTCCCATGAAGAGGCAGGCATAACTAGGACCTATGTGGGTCAGACGGTCATTATGTCCCTTTGTCCTTACTGGAGATGTTTGAACAAGTACCTTGTCTGGAAGCAGAGGGAGGGGCTGCATTATTCCTTACAGAAATTCCCTGCAGCCATTTCTGTCAGTGGTTATTTTTACATTTGTCGTCCATCTTTAAAAATATACATCTCAGGTATTTTTAACAGTCCAATATTTCCATTTATAATCCAGGGTTTTTCTCCATCATCACAACAAGGGAAATGAAAGTCACATTACACCGCCCGATCAAGTTGTGTTCTCATTATTTTATGCATGAGAATTGAAGAGATGCAGAACAACACCATTTTTGCCAAGTTGCAAATTGTTCTCATCACTCCAGAGAAATAATTTTCAATCTTAAATTCCAAAGATGAAACTGAGTTGGTATTCCAAGTAATTGAACACTGACAATTTCTGGTAACATAATACTGTTTGATTACAGAGACTAATATCATTCAGTACTGTGGGTTAACCTCAACATACTTATAATACAATGCCGTACAGTTAGGAGGATATCAGACTAGCAGTTGGGGATGGCAAGGGCTGGAATTTAGTGACATGATGGCTAGGGCAAAAATAATCAGAAGTTTGGAGAACAGGAATTGGGCTGTGTTCATGTATGCAGGAATATATTTTAGATGCTTTAGTCAATTTTTGGATTATTACTCATCTCTACTATTTGGTGGCAATTCAACTTAAACCTCCCCAAGTTCAGTTTATCTGAGATAATTTACAGAATCATGAGGCTAATATTGAAATAATACCTTGTCCCTTTTGCTTAAATAAAGGAATGAGGACAGATGTCAATCAAGCAGGTGGTGCCCATTGTTTGCCCATACTTGCCAGTGAGGTGGATGGGTGGGTGATGCCAGCGGGGGGCTGAGAAGATCAAACTATTTAGGTGCTCAACGACATTCCTCAGGGGGCTCCAATGCTGATCTGACCTACAGTCAAAATCTGTGGTGGGGAAAAGATTGTGGGGGACCTTGAACTGATCAATAGGCCGTTCCACATTTGGAGACTGTTTTTAAACCTCGTCATTGTACGATTTTAAAGGTAATGTTTGTTACTATAAGGAACCAGCAAAGTCATCGTTGTAGGTAGCCAATACAAATTCTTTTACAAGACCTTCTCGCTTGATATGGTGAATATATGCCATGAACCAGAGTATCATTCATATTGACAACTGAGCTGATTAAGTCTGGATGGGGTTTCTTAAGGGCAGAAGATAGTGTCACCAGATTGGAAGTAAGAGTGTTAATCACCTATAATGTTGCCGATTATTCAAACAGTTGTTGTGCTGGTATTAATACATGTCCAGACCCGATACTAGGGTAGATGATGAGTTGGTAGACAAGGCATTTTTTTCTCCCTCTCTCCTACTGGTAACATTAGGAATTAATTAGAAAATATAAATAAGATGAAGCCTCCTTTACAAGAGCCTCCTTTACTTTCTTCTAAAATGATTGACTACAAAGCTGTCTGTTCCAAATAAAATTTTTACCATGCTTCTTACCATAGATAAAAACTTATTGTTGCAGTTTGGACTCACCAGGAAGGTGAGTATATCATTAGAATTTTACATGAGGACCAAAGCCTTTCTGGATTACAGACTGATATTTCTTTGGCAGTATTGCAGGCTTAAGGTTGAGGATTTGGGCTGTAAAGATCACAACTTTGATCCTTCAAGGCCAAATCCAAATCTCAAATATAATTTGTTCAAATTGATTAACTGGCCATTTATGTATTTAATGCCCTTCGGTACTTGTTGCACACAAAATATTAGCCTACACTAAAACATTAATTGCGCTCCAATGTAATTAATTTTATGTGAAAAGCTTTGGCACGACGTTGAGAGATATGATGAGGCACAGTAAAATATCAGTGGTGGTGATAATTTATGAAGTGTTGCTAATCTACCAGTGAATGGTAGACTGGCACCACCCCATTACCCATTCTCACTGCAATTTGCCATCCTGTCACCATCTTGCTAATGCCTTGACAAAGATGGCCTGAAAGGGCAAGGGCATTAGTAATACAGGCAAATCAAGATCATCCGACATACATTTAACTAAAGGAATAGCCTCCCAAGAATTGATACTTAAAGGGATTGCTGGAAGCTGCTCTCAAGATGATGAAAGGAAAGTTCAATTTGTTTTCTTTTTATTGGGGCCAGGGCAGATTTTCCTGGTGTACAAAATCCTGGTCCCCCACAGACGTTCACTGTTGACCAGTTCATCAGGAGAACCCTGGTGTAAGGCAGGTGCAGCTTGGATATCTAAATGGCTTAACCCACGCTCTGGCTCCAGCTCGAATGGGAAGGTGATAGCATTGCCTGCTCCACCGCTACCCAACCTTTCCAACACACCCGTTCTACTTTACTTCAGAAAAACAATCAACATATTAATAAAATATTACTCCTATGGTTCTGTAAATCCTCAGGGATAAATTGAAAACTGGAAGGGGCTCAATTATCATCAAATAATAGCGATGTCTATCCATCGATATTCGTTTGAAGTATCTTTTTAAATAGTGTGATCATAAGGGTTCTGTTCGATGTTTGTTGCTGGAGAGCTGCAGATGGTTAATTCAACTTCCTTTCTAACTCTTTCTCCTTTGCTATGCTCGAAGTATGTTCTCAGCCATTGAATCAAACCAACGGTTGACAACTGGCCTGATTAAGTCCGGACAGTGCATCTTAAGGCTGTGTAATCAGAAGATCATGCCACCAGATTGGAGTTTGGAATGTCAATCATCTGGAATGTTTTCTGGAAGCAATCAGTGCCCATTGGTATGCATTGGGATATATCTAGGAATCTGCTTCCACTTGTTTCAAAGGATAATATGAACCTCAGTATGTAAATATAAAGAATTATTTTAAGAACCGAACATTAAGAAGTAATAACAATATAGGAAAATCATTATTTTCACTTTGAAGGCAATAGAGAATGTAGCTTTCAGTCTTGTATTGCAGAAGCCAACCTACAAAACACACAGCTTTATGCTCCCACAGAATATAGACAGAACTTATGAATGACGCAATATCATTTTGGCAATTGCTTAAAATGCCTTCTTAGTACACAAAGCTTGTTAAAAGGGAACTCAACCATCTCTGAACCATTTCCCGCATTTCTGCTCTCTCCTTCCCATCTTTCCCGAAATCACAATAGAGTTTTCCTTGTCCTCATTTTCCACCCCACCAGTCTCCAGATTCAAAGGATTATCAGCTGCCATTTCTGGAAAATCCAGCAAGATGCCTCCACCAAACACATCGTCCCTTCCCTTCTGCTGTCAGTATTCCAAAGTTGCCTCCGGGATACTGTGCTGTACTTCTCTATCATCCCCAACACTTCATTCTATATCACACGGCACCTCGCTATGCTATCACAGGAGGTGAAACAATTGCTGCTTTATCACCTTCTTCCTCATTGTATAAGGCCCAAACACTCCTTCCAGGTGAAGCGGTAACTTACTTGTACATCTTTCAATTTAGTCCACTGTATTTGCTGATCACAACATGATCACCTCTACACTGCAGAGACAAAGGCAGACTAGGTGACCATTCTGCAGAAAACTGCAGAATGGTCACCTGGTCCCGAAGCATGACCCTGACTTCCCAGCCACTAACCATTTCAATTTATCACATTCTGTTCCTGGCCTGTTGTAATGTTCCAGTGAAGCCCAACACAAGCTGTGGAACAATCCCTCATCTTCCGTTTACACAACTGTGGACTCAGCATTGAATTCCACAACTTCACATCATCAACTCCGCCTCCATTCATGTTTTTTTCTTATAATGACGGTCTGTATCTTGATCTCGGGGCTGATTCTCCCAGCCCACTGTGCCGTTCAAGTATCACAGTGAGCCAGGAATATCAATGGGGGCCGTTTTGCATTTCGAGGACTTCCTGCTAATCATCACAGCCTCCACGTGTCTCCAGGACTAGTTTTTTTTCACGTAATCAGTTCTGTGGTGGAAATCGGCGTGATTTTGCAATTTCCAAATGATTAGTGGGCCCAGACAGTATTCTCCAAGCCCACAAATATCTCAGCAGTTAACCCCACCACCCCACAACCCACCGGGAGTGGATCACTCCAGCAGGATTTGTTTCTACTCCCCGCTAACAGGGAACAGGCAGCCCAACCCCGTCTGGAGGGAAGTTAGGACATTGAGGCCTCCCTGGGAGATTGGGGGTAAGGTTGGGGGGGGGGGGGGGGGGTGCCCCTTGGGCACTGCAACCTGCCACTACCAGCCTGATTCCCTGGCACTGCCCAAGGGGCAACTTGGTACTGCGCAAGGGGCACTGGTCACTGGGCAGCAGGTAGTGCCATGGGGCAGGGCCTGAGGGGACGGGGCCTATTGGTGGGTGTGATCAGTGGGGCAGGGGGACCGTCTACCAATCTGCAATTGTAGAACTGGGAAAGGGAGTGAAAAAGGTGATCGGGGCTGGCCATCCGGGTGGAAGATCGAGTATGGCCGGAGGATGAGGGGGGGGGAAGTAACGAGGCTGGTCAACAGGATCGAGGGGAGTTTGGGACTGTCTGGGAAGGAAGGGGGGTCAGGATTTTTGGGGGGGTATGGTGTTGAGGAGATTGCAGTGGAGGGGGGTAGATCGGGGCTGGCTGGGGAGGGGGAGAGGGGGACATTGGGGTTGGCCTGGGGAGGTCCCGGAAGCCAGCATTTGGGGCTTTGGGAGGGTTGGAAGACCAGCAATGGAGGATTGCGAGGCCAGCAAAGTGGAGGCCAACAATGGGGGCCATTGCGCATGCACCGATCTCCGTGCTGACAGATTGGCGCATGTGCAGTATTCCTCTCAGTGTTATGTTGCTGGTCTCTCGGGCAGGAATAGGCCCTGTCCACAGATTTCAAGAGTGGATCACACTGAGGCACTCTGTTTTACTATTTTTACTCCAAGCGCTGAATCTGGGCATAATGCAGATCCAACTTAGAAATCCGCTTTTAGATGCCCTCATACGCACTCAGCCACTCCAGTCCCATTCGTGCTGTGGGTGGGGCTTAGTGTGGAACTGCACATGCACAGTTAGAAAAAAACTGGAAAAAGTGCGCCCGTGTCAGATCGCTCCTGGGCCACAGAAAGCGGAGAAAGCGGCCTGGGAGACAAAAGCGTGAGTGATGGCGCACAAACACATCCCTGTCCCCCTCATCCACAACCCCACTACCCACACACATCACTATCCCCCTTATCAACCCCCCCACTACACACACACATCACTGTCCCCCTTATCAACCCCCCCACTACACACACACATCACTGTCCCCCTTATCAACCCCCCCCCACTACCCACACACATCACTGTCCCCCTCATCCACAACCCCACTACACACACACATCACTGTCCCCCTCATCCACAACCCCACTACCCACACACATCACTGTCCCCTTTATCAACCCCCCCACTACACACACACATCACTGTCCCCCTTATCACCCCCCCACTACACACACACATCACTGTCCCCCTCATCCACAACCCCACTACACACACACATCACTGTCCCCCTTATCAACCCCCCCACTACACACACACATCACTGTCCCCCTCATCCACAACCCCACTACACACACACATCACTGTCCCCCTTATCCACAACCCCACTACACACACACATCACTGTCCCCCTTATCCACCCCCCACTACCCACACACATCACTGTCCCCCTTATCAACCCCCCCACTACACACACACATCACTGTCCCCCTTATCAACCCCCCCCCACTACCCACACACATCACTGTCCCCCTTATCCACCCCCCCCACTACACACACACATCACTCTCCCCCTTATCAACCCCCCCCCACTACACACACACATCACTGTCCCCCTCATCCACAACCCCACTACACACACACATCACTGTCCCCCTTATCAACCCCCCCACTACACACACACATCACTGTCCCCCTCATCCACAACCCCACTACACACACACATCACTGTCCCCCTTATCAACCCCCCCACTACACACACACATCACTGTCCCCCTTATCCACCCCCCCCACTACACACACACATCACTGTCCCCCTTATCAACCCCCCCCCACTACACACACACATCACTGTCCCCCTCATCCACAACCCCACTACACACACACATCACTGTCCCCCTTATCAACCCCCCCACTACACACACACATCACTGTCCCCCTCATCCACAACCCCACTACACACACACATCACTGTCCCCCTTATCACCCCCCCACTACCCACACACATCACTGTCCCCCTTATCCACCCCCCACTACCCACACACATCACTGTCCCCCTTATCCACCCCCCACTACACACACACATCACTGTCCCCCTTATCACCCCCCCACTACCCACACACATCACTGTCCCCCTTATCCACCCCCCACTACCCACACACATCACTGTCCCCCTTATCCACCCCCCACTACCCACACACATCACTGTCCCCCTTATCCACCCCCCACTACACACACACATCACTGTCCCCCTTATCCACCCCCCACTACACACACACATCACTGTCCCCCTTATCAACCCCCCCACTACCCACACACATCACTGTCCCCCTTATCAACCCCCCCACTACACACACACATCACTGTCCCCCTTATCAACCCCCCCACTACACACACACATCACTGTCCCCCTTATCAACCCCCCCCCCCACTACACACACACATCACTGTCCCCCTCATCCACAACCCCACTACCCACACACATCACTGTCCCCTTTATCAACCCCCCCACTACCCACACACATCACTGTCCCCCTTATCAACCCCCCCACTACACACACACATCACTGTCCCCCTTATCAACCCCCCCACTACACACACACATCACTGTCCCCCTTATCAACCCCCCCCCCACTACACACACACATCACTGTCCCCCTCATCCACAACCCCACTACCCACACACATCACTGTCCCCCTTATCAACCCCCCCACTACCCACACACATCACTGTCCCCCTTATCAACCCCCCCCCCCCACTGCCCACACACATCACTGTCCCCCTTATCAACCCCCCCCCCACTGCCCACACACATCACTGTCCCCCTTATCAACCCCCCCCCCCACTACACACACACATCCCTGTCCCCCTTATCAACCCCCCCCACTGCCCACACACATCACTGTCCCCCTTATCCACCCCCCCCACTACACACACACATCACTGTCCCCCTTATCAACCCCCCCACTACACACACACATCACTGTCCCCCTTATCAACCCCCCCACTACACACACACATCACTGTCCCCCTTATCCACCCCCCCCCACTACCCACACACATCACTGTCCCCCTTATCAACCCCCCCACTACACACACACATCACTGTCCCCCTTATCCACCCCCCCCCACTACACACACACATCACTGTCCCCCTTATCCACCCCCCCCCCACTACACACACACATCACTGTCCCCCTTATCCACCCCCCCCCACTACACACACACATCACTGTCCCCCTTATCAACCCCCCCCCACTACACACACACATCACTGTCCCCCTTATCCACCCCCCCCCACTACACACACACATCACTGTCCCCCTTATCCACCCCCCCCACTACACACACACATCACTGTCCCCCTTATCCACCCCCCCCCACTACCCACACACATCACTGTCCCCCTTATCCACCTCCCCCACTACCCACACACATCACTGTCCCCCTTATCCACCCCCCCCCACTACACACACACATCACTGTCCCCCTTGTCCACCCCCCCCCACTACCCATACACATCACTGACCCCCTATGCAACCCCCCCACTACCCACACACATCACTGTCCCCCTTATCCACCCCCCCCACTACACACACACATCACTGTCCCCCTTATCAACCCCCCCCCACTACACACACACATCACTGTCCCCCTTATCAACCCCCCCCCACTACCCACACACATCACTGTCCCCCTTATCCACCCCCCCCCACTACCCACACACATCACTGTCCCCCTTATCCACCCCCCCCCACTACACACACACATCACTGTCCCCCTTATCCACCCCCCCCCACTACACACACACATCACTGTCCCCCTTATCCACCCCCCCCACTACACACACACATCACTGTCCCCCTTATCCACCCCCCCCCACTACACACACACATCACTGTCCCCCTTATCCACCCCCCCCACTACACACACACATCACTGTCCCCCTTATCCACCTCCCCCACTACCCATACACATCACTGACCCCCTTATCAACCCCCCCACTACCCACACACATCACTGTCCCCCTTATCCACCTCCCCCACTACCCATACACATCACTGACCCCCTTATCAACCCCCCCACTACCCACACACATCACTGTCCCCCTTATCCACCCCCCCCCACTACACACACACATCACTGTCCCCCTTATCCACCCCCCCCACTACCCACACACATCACTGTCCCCCTTATCCACCCCCCACTACACACACACATCACTGTCCCCCTTATCAACCCCCCCACTACCCACACACATCACTGCCCCCCTTATCCACCCCCCCATTACACACACACATCACTGTCCCCCTTATCCACCCCCCCCACTACCCACACACATCACTGTCCCCCTTATCCACCCCCCCCCAACTACCCACACACATCACTGTCCCCCTTATCAACTCCCCCACTACACACACACATCACTGTCCCCCTTATCCACCCCCCCCACTACCCACACACATCACTGTCCCCCTTATCCACCCCCCCCATTACACACACACATCACTGTCCCCCTTGTCCACCCCCCCCACTACACACACACATCACTGTCCCCCTTATCAACCCCCCCACTACCCACACACATCACTGTCCCCCTTATCAACCCCCCCCCACTACCCACACACATCACTGTCCCCCTTATCAACCCCACCCCACTACCCACACACATCACTGTCCCCCTTATCAACCCCCCCACTACACACACACATCACTGTCCCCCTTATCAACCCCCCCCACTACCCACACACATCACTGTCCCCCTTGTCCACCCCCCCCACTACACACACACATCACTGTCCCCCTTATCCACCCCCCCCACTACCCACACACATCACAGTCCCCCTTATCCAACCCCCCATAACCCACACACATCACTGTCCCCCTTATCAACCCCCCCACTACACACACACATCCCTGTCCCCCTCATCCACAACCCCACTACCCACACACATCACTGTCCCCCTTATCAACCCCCCCACTACCCACACACATCACTGTCCCCCTTATCAACCCCCCCACTACCCACACACATCACTGTCCCCCTTATCCACCCCCCCACTATCCACACACATCACTGTCCCCCTTATCCGCCCCCCCACTACCCACACACATCACTGTCCCCCTTATCCACCCCCCCACTACCCACACACATCACTGTCCCCCTTATCCACCCCCCCCACTACACACACACATCACTGTCCCCCTTATCCGCCCCCCCACTACCCACACACATCACTGTCCCCCTTATCCACCCCCCCACTACCCACACACATCACTGTCCCCCTTATCCACCCCCCCACTACCCACACACATCACTGTCCCCCTTGTCCACCCCCCCCCACTACACACACACATCACTGTCCCCCTTATCCACCCCCCCCATTACACACACACATCACTGTCCCCCTTGTCCACCCCCCCCACTACACACACACATCACTGTCCCCCTTATCAACCCCCCCACTACCCACACACATCACTGTCCCCCTTATCAACCCCCCCCCACTACCCACACACATCACTGTCCCCCTTGTCCACCCCCCCCACTACACACACACATCACTGTCCCCCTTATCCACCCCCCCCACTACCCACACACATCACAGTCCCCCTTATCCAACCCCCCATAACCCACACACATCACTGTCCCCCTTATCAACCCCCCCACTACACACACACATCCCTGTCCCCCTCATCCACAACCCCACTACCCACACACATCACTGTCCCCCTTATCAACCCCCCCACTACCCACACACATCACTGTCCCCCTTATCAACCCCCCCACTACCCACACACATCACTGTCCCCCTTATCCACCCCCCCACTATCCACACACATCACTGTCCCCCTTATCCGCCCCCCCACTACCCACACACATCACTGTCCCCCTTATCCACCCCCCCACTACCCACACACATCACTGTCCCCCTTATCCACCCCCCCCCACTACACACACACATCACTGTCCCCCTTATCCGCCCCCCCACTACCCACACACATCACTGTCCCCCTTATCCACCCCCCCACTACCCACACACATCACTGTCCCCCTTATCCACCCCCCCACTACCCACACACATCACTGTCCCCCTTGTCCACCCCCCCCCACTACACACACACATCACTGTCCCCCTTATCCCCCCCCCCACTACCCATACACATCACTGTCCCCCTTATCAACCCCCCCACTACACACACACATCACTGTCCCCCTTGTCCATCCCCCCCCCCACTCACACACATCACTGTCCCCCTTGTCCATCCCCCCCCCCACTCACACACATCACTGCTCCCCTTACCCGCCCCCCCCAGCCACACACATCACTGTCCCCCTTATCCACCTCCACACTACCCAAACACATCACTGTCCCCCTTATCAATCCCCCCACTACCCACACACATCACTGCCCCCTAATCCACCACCCCACCTCCCCCGACTACCCAGACCGATTGACACCACTGGCCTCCCTCCCCGACCTGCAGACTGGCGGTGGACCCCCTGCCCCTCCCATTGGAGATCCATCTGCCCCACCATCTTACCCGCCTCTCTCCTCCCCCACCCCTGTCAACAATCTGGCCTCACTCCTCTCCTCCTCCCTCCAACCAGACAATGATCTGACCCGCCTCCCTTCTCCCCCCTCCCCCACCATTGATCTGAAACAGAGAGCCGTTGGAAACACTGAACATGCTCTTCAGAAACTGGAGCGCCCAATTCAGACTTTTATTTAGCAGGTCCATTACGGTGTGGTTCCAGGTTGGCAAAGGTGGTGGTAAAGGGGGAAATGCTGATAAAGTTGGGTGGGCGGTTCATTCATCCAATTTAAATGCATTTAAATCATCGTTGCGCCCGTTTTGGGTGCGAAGATGAACACTGCCATTCCCGTGTTTCAGTAAAGTGGCTATCTACGCGGACATGGATGGCATTAATGTTCTCACACCCGACTTTACCATGTTTTCCTGCCCGAAAACAGGCAGGAGGCAATGGTAAAATCGGGCCCAGGGTGTGAGAGGTTCATTCTGGAAACCAGGCTAAAAAAAAAAACAGCTGGATTTAGTCCCATTTTTCTGCACATGAGGAACTTCGATTTTTTTTGAGAGAATCCCAGCCGGCGATGTTTTACTTTCAGACAGCATTGACCTTTATTCTGCTATTAACACCTACTCTGGATCAGTGCTTTATTCTTTTACTACCATCATTCTTACTCTCTTTGCCTTTTGTTCCATGACAACCTTGTCAATTAATCTCCCTGCCCTCTAACCTATCCCTGACCTTCCCTTTTGGCTCCACCTGATCCTCCTCTTTCTTGCACAGCATAAAACTCATCACATTTCTACCTCTCCTCAGTTCCGATGAAAAATCCAAATGGACTAGAAACTAACTCTGTTTCGTTCTCCACAGACAGTGCCAGAATAACATTTTCTGTACTTTCTGTTTTTATGCCTTGGACATGGTGGACTCTGTATTGGGCTGCAGAGAGAATGGTGATGAACACAAAGAACATCAGTAGCCTATAGAGAGGGAAGATAATATTGTGGGGAACGGGACATAAAGCTCTCATGCAGATGGGGTGGGTCGAGATCCACATGGGGCATAGGAACATCACAGGTGATGGGCTTGAGAGGATGGGCCAGATTGTCCACCACAGCAACAATGGAGAATAACAGGATGGAAGTTCTACCTGCACATTGTGAGGCACCAGGTAACTCAGAGGCCAGTGAAGGAGTAAGGGTTGAATTGGATCCTGAAGTACAGGAGCAGCGAAACCATCTTGAGGTCCCAGTGCAAATGTGAAAGTAAGATTGGTTCTGTGTGGGAGGAGTATGAGGCAGTGTGGGAGAATCACTAAGCTGGGCAATGGAACTCCTTCTTGGGATGCGCATACTCACTTGTTGGTGCTGCTACAGTGGACAAGATTCAGATCAATTACAAAGGAGAGAGATACCAATGCCTAGAATATACTAGAAAGCCAATCATTTCATTCAGTGCTGTTAAAGGAATAGATAGAACTCAATAGCATCATGTCAAAGTTTCAACATCAACAGAGTATAAAACAGGAATGCATCCTTGGAGGGTGATGCCAATGATGAAGGGTCTTCAGCTGCATTATATCTGCCATCCATTAGTGAAGGGAAGGGCAAGAATGAGTTAGCAGTGAATGCCATTCATCAATGGCCAAATTGATTCCACTCATTAACCACGAGCAACTGAAAGGTCATTATTACTCATAAAGGAGGTTACCAATGCCCTTTATAGGAGCTCATCATTATGTCAGGTCTGCTCTGGACGATGATAGCCAGGCTCAAAGCTTTACTGGCTCTGCAGCCATCTCAGGCTCCCCAAGAACTCAATGTGTAATAGAATGCACACATGAGGCTATATGGGTTCCCTAAATACAGCCCCTACTGTTTATAAATGCTTAGGGCTAACATTCCATCAACATACAACTGGCGTGTGACCATCACGAACCATCCTCTGTGCATGAACATGTTACCCTGGGATTTGCCGTAACTCCTACATCCTCAGTCACACACAGGTGCCTGGGATTTTCCAAATGTCTGCAGGAATGCTTGTTGGGATAAGGGCTGCCCACTTAAACACTAGCTGATGGCTCTGGTGTGCCATCCTCAAACTCATACTGAGGAGAAGTACAAAACTGCTCACAGCTCCATACACTCCTTATAGAGCAGACCATAGAACTTCTGGAGATGTGATTCAGCTGCCTGAACTGCTCAGGTGGCTCTCTGCAATTCACACCAGAGAGGGTTTCCCACATGGTCACTGTTTGCTGTGTCCTTCACCATCTGGCTATGCAGAGAGGTGAGGCCCTGTCAGAGGGTGAACTGGGGGAAGGTGAGAGATCAGTGAAAGGTGAAGATGAGGGGGACCAGGAAGCCCAGGGGGCTGCTGAGGGTCAGTATGAACACACTGGTGCCATGGAGGAATAAAGGTGTGGGAGACGAGCCTGTGATACTTTAATAGCTGGAAGGTTCCAGGAGGAATAAGGTTAAGTGAGGTCACCTGGACACATCTCCTCTGGCCTTCCAGGCCATTCTCTGTCACCTCAGGGGATAGCCCAAACATCGCTGAGAGAATGAGTCCTGCATTCATACTTACGCAGCCTGACGTCATGATTCACTAAGGATTAATCTTAGTTTTGGTCAGTGGTGACCTGTGGATGCACTCACTATGTCAGCTGAAAGTCCAGTAAGGAACAATGTGAGACAAGGCCTTGATGTTTTCAACACCATTTAATGATGCAAACTCTGCCACCAATGAGTTGCGGACCAGGCTAGGTATCTCTTCCCAAAGTGCCTGTTTTGATTTTGGACTGAGAAGATTCGGATGCTGCCAGAGTATTATTCCTAATGACCTGCCCTCAACCATTGCCATCCCTTAGCTGCTGTTCTTAATCAATGCAATTTATTTATGGTGATAGTACTCCGTGAACCAGAAGTAATTTTTAAAAAACTAACCATATTACTACACGTTGATGCAGCACTAACATCTGCAGCAGAGGTGCAGGCAGCTTGCTGACTGCTACAAAGAACATAGAACAAAGAAAATTACAGCACAGGAACAGGCTTTCGGCCCTCCAACCTTGCACCGACCATTCTGTTTGTCTGAACTAAAAGCCCCTACTCTTCTGGGGACCATATCTCTCTATTCCTATCTTAATCATGCATTTGTCAAGATGCCCTTAAAAGTCACTATCGTATCTGCTTCCACTACCTCCCCGGGCAGCGAGTTCCAGGCACCCACCACCCTTTGTGTAAAAAACTTGCCCCGTATATCTCCTTTAAACCTTGCCCCTCACAACTTAAGCCTATGGCCCCTAGTAATTGTTGTCCTGATGTCTGTGATGATCTTGTGCGAATGTCCTCTGGTGGCCCCGATTCCTATGGTCCCAATCTAGTAAGTATTGCCTACCTGGGTTAGAAGCACTCTTAGTGACTGCTGGAGTGGGTGCAAAAGGACTTTGAGAGGCTACACACCCTTGGAGTATCCTGCATAGAGGTCAGTGTCTGGCTGAAGCTCAGCCTCTCTGTCGGTGCCAGAGGGTCTGACTGCAGGAGGTGGAGCATCCAGATGAAGGTTAAGATTCCTCGTCCCCATGTTGCCCTCATCCTGTGGTACCCCCGAGGGAGTCTGGCCATAAAGAGCAAATCCAGCAAGACCTGTTGGACCAAGGTCTCTGTGGTGGCCACCAAGCTTGCCATGGTGCCCTGGAAACGCTCATATGTCAGAGCCACGTCAGACAGAATGCAGACGGACTCCTCCATCATTTGCTCTAGTCTGCTGAAAGACCCTCTGCCTGATGTTCCCACTGCCTGTTGTTACATGTCCACCAGTGAGGTGGCAGCCACATCCAGAGGCTCCTCACCTGACTGAGTGGGTGGCTGGTCTCCAGCAGCCTTCTGGGTGCTGGATACCCAGGCTGCCACTGTCTCTGACTGCCATGGGGATGTGTCAGTGAGTTTTTCTCAAGAAAGTGACTCTCAGTCTAATACAGAACTATGGCCCACCGAGATGTGTGTCTCTGAACTGCTGGAGGGTACAGGTGAGTACTCTGGGTACAGAGGGTACAGGTGTGTGTCTCTGAACTGTTGGAGGGTACAGGTGAGTACTCTGGGTACAGAGGGTACAGGTGTGTGTCTCTGAACTGCTGGAGGGTACAGGTGAGTACTCTGGGTACAGAGGGTACAGGTGTGTGTCTCTGAACTGCTGGAGGGTACAGGTGAGTACTCTGGGTACAGAGGGTACAGGTGAGCACTGTGACAGTTCTTTCTGAGCCCCTCATCGTTGGACGGCCTTTGGGGACTCAGGCTACTGCTTAGCTGCCTGGAACGCGGTGATTTGCTCATGACTACAAAAAGGAAAGTAGATGCGCTGAAGCTTTATCAGGGTACATTCGACACACTGTGATTGTCAGGATTTGATGAAGTGATGGAGTTGAGATCTGTACTAGGTTGTTGGGAGAGGTCCACCTCTCCTTCCCCACGGAGTCTCCTCAATTACGGTGAAGATGAGTATCTTCGCTATCCCTGCTGTACGCTGGACTCACTCTCATGTGATGTGTGCCCTTGCCCTGTATTTGATTTGATTTATCATTGTCACATGTATTCACATACAGTGCAAATTATTGTTTCTTGCGCGCTGTACAGAAAAGCATACCGTTCATAGAGAAGGAAAGGAGAGAGTTCAGAATGTAGTGTTACAGTCATAGCTAGGGAATAGAGGAAAATCAACTTAGTGCGAGGTAGGTCCATTTCAAAAGTCTGATGACAGCAGGGAAGAAGCTGTTCTTGAGTTGGTCGGTACGTGACCTCAGACTTTAGTATCTTTTTCCCGATGTAAAAGAGTATGCCCAGGGTGCGTGGGGTCCTTAATTATGCTGGCTGTTTTGCCGAGGCAGCAGGAAGTGTAGACAGAATCAATGAATGGTTTGCATGACGGATTGGGCTACATTCACAGCCCTTTGTAGTTCCGTGCAGTCTTGGGCAGAGCAGGAGCCATACCAAGCTGTGATACAACCAGAACGAATGCTTTCTATTGTGCATCTGTAAAAGTTTGTGCGTCGTAGCTGACATGCCAAAGTTTCTTCGTCTTCTGAGAAAGTAGAGGCGTTGGTGGGCTTTCTAAACTATAGTTTCAGCATGGGGGGGACCAGGACAGGTTACTGGTGAACATGAAACATTATATGAACATGGAGGAAAGAATATGATCCGAGGGAATGGAGCAGACTTTGGGTGAAATGCCTGTCTCCTGTGTGAGGCCAGCCCTCCCCAGAAGAGCCAGAGGATGGCGTGTGAGCAACATGGCAGATGGGGTGGTGGTGCTGTGAGACAATAAATGTTGATTTGCGTCTCCCACTAACATAAGTGTGAGATCTGTGACGAGAGTAGCTATTTGAGTATATGATGCTATGCAGAGAGTTTGATGGTGGAGGAAACTTTGGCGTCATGGATGAGATTATTCATCTTCTTCCTGCACTGCACTTTACTTTAGGCACAGTTGCCAGCCATGCTGACCTCCCGTGCGATGCTTCCCAGGCAGGAGAGGTGACATTTGGGTTCTCATTGGAGCCATCCCTGGGATGGAGGACATGCCTCTGCACCCAGACTTCATGGATCGTAAACTTCTGGCTAAGGCAGAGTGCTGCCCTCTTCTTGAGGGTGGTAGCATTTTGCTTCTGGCTGGATGCACCTTGAGTGGTGTCCTATTGAGAGGTGCACTGGAGATGGTGAGGTGTGTGTGTCAGCGGGCGTTTAAATTTGGCAGCGGGATTTGCAAACTTGCCAGCTGATGACAGGCAGACAAATCAGTTCTCGACTGTCCAGTTGATTCAAAGCGATATCCACTCGTGCATAATTAATTTGGCTCCAAGTGCAGAACTGGGTACGAATTTACATCCATTCAATCAGTGGGAATGGTGGTCCAGATCAGCCCGCCACTATATTCAGACAATAAAATGGAGAATTCTGTGGTATTTTCCTGACTCATTTACAAATGCAGCCCTTACCTTTAATTTTGCTGTGTTCCTAAGAATTGCCAATTTTTTCTTCTGCTTGATAGTTTAAATTCTGCTGGAAAGTTGAGTGGCAGCAGGATTCCTCATGCCAGCAGTAGTGACCATGTACTTTTTACAGTGCTAAAGCCAAGGTTCATTTACCTTGGTGAGTCAGTCTAAGTCAGATATTGAATTGCTTTGGAATGATAGGTGTCATTTCATTTTCTGTAGAATTGTCCCCATGCTTTGCTTGGCCAATGAAAAAAATATTTCTGCAGTGTACATCTGCCGATCTAACGCGACAAATGGGAGATCAATTTTCCCATGACATGTTTGAACTGCAGAAACTGTAATCTTTAAATCTTTTTTGCAGATCAGCTTTTCTTAATATAAACGTAAATCTATGCACTGGGACTCAACGTCTCTCTCGGTAAGTCCTTTCCTATCTGAAATTGAAGAGAGATTCATTAACTGTGGCCCAGGTGTGATGCGGTATACTTAAGGTTCTTAACTTCAGTTCGTCTTATTTCTTCTTACCATGCAGGGTGAAAAAAAAAGAATATTGGCACTTCAAATCAGAATATATTGCAAGTGACAGCATTAAACCTCTTCCCAAAAATCACATTTATTGGATTCTAAATCTCTGGGCCAGTTGCGCAAATGTCACCACCTCTTACACTGCATTCTACACTATCAGAACTGGACCAGTCACCTCTGTACATTAACATATTTCCTCTTGCCTGGCAGCTAGACAGATGTACAGCAGGTAAAATAGTGTAGGGCCAGTGGGCTCCCAGATTGGGACCCTTGGAATCCATGAGATCATAGAATCCCTACAGTGCAGACGGAGGCCATTTGCCCATCGATCTACATTCACTCCAACAGAACATCCCACCCATGCCCTATTCCCATAACTCCATGTATTTACCCTGTTAATCCCCCTAAATTACATATTTTGGGACACTAATGCATCAGGTTATGTGCATTGACCATGCTAAATTCTCCTTCAGTGTATCCCAACCAGTACTGGAGTGTGGCAACTAGGGAATTTTCACAGTAACTTCATTGCCGTGTTAATGTAAGTCTACTTGTGACAATAATAAATAAACTTTAGTAAAAACTTAAACTTTAAAACTTTTAAACTTTAAACTATAGGGCACTTTAACAGCCAATCCACCTAACCTACACATCTTTGGACTGTGGGAGGAAACCAGAACATGCGGAGGAAACCTATACGGACAAGCACAGTCGCCCAAGGCCAGAATCAAACCCGGGTCCCTGGCGCTGTGAGGCATTAGTGCTAACCACTGTGATGTTCTGGATAAAATACTTTACAGACAACGCATGAAATGCTTGAAAAAGACATGAAGGAACCTCAAAATATTCATGCTGAAATCCAGTGGCATAAGAAAAATTTCCATTTATGCTGCAACCATCAAGGGAACAAACTTTGTTCAGATGAAAGTATGCGGTATCTATATTTGGCTATTGATGGGATTGTAGGATGTTCTACAGTTGTCATATCAAGGTACCTTCTTAATGCTGAGCTATCATCAATCAGGTATGAGCAGTCAATCACAATGAATTAGAATCCCAGTACATGACAGGTATGATTGAATAGAATATAACAAAGAAAGGACATACAATGAAAAGATTTACCATAAAAATAATCCTATTCTGTTGAAATTGTGGCCCTTTTTCTATGATTATTAGATTTTAGAATGTCTTTGAGGATTAAAAGAAACACTCATATAAAGTTGCTGAGAAGTTGATTGATTTTAAATTTCCCTTTTCTATCATTGCTACTATAAACATATTCCACAATGCCAATACAGAATAGAGTCCCAGCCAGCAATGGTGACCCAGATGTGGATAATAAGGACCCGTTATGAATCAAAGTTCAAAAGTAAGATGTGGGTCATTTATTTTAAAGTTTCCACAAGAAATAAAATTTCCCTCCTGGCTTGGTACTCAGTGAGTGGATCTTAACCAGGGTGAAAAAACAACACCCGGTGCAAACAGGAAGAACAACACCTCATCTTCCAATTAGGCATATTTCAGCCTTCAGGATTCACCTTTAGTTCAACAACTTAAGATAGAAAAAATTCTGTTCCATCTTAAACCATTCCCCTATGGGAATGGATTAAGATGGAGCTTGTTATGCATTGTTTTTCAACTCCTTGCTCAGCATAACAATGAAGAAGAATATATTTAATAATGGCAAAAATACTTAAAGCTTGTGATTTTCAAAGCAGATATGAATGATGAGGTAAAGTAAATTAAATTAATGTGGTTCATTCTTCTCAATATTTGATGCCAGTCCTGCATGTGAGATGTAAATCAGAAGTGTATTGCCCGCTGTTTCAAATTGGGTCTTCCTTGCTGGGCACCTGTTTAGATTGAGTACACGTGCAATAGAAGGATTTCAATCAAACACTTTCAATTGTCTCAGGACAGTCGGTCCATGACTGCAACTGTGGAAATCAATAATACGAAAGCATAATATACTGCGGCTGTTGGAAATCAGAAATCAAAATAGAAAATGCTGAAAATACCAAGCAGGACAAGCAGCGTCCCTAGAGAGAGTGAACACTGGATAAAGGCAAATTATTGCAGATGCTGGAATCTGAAACTAACAGAGAAAATAGTAGAAAATCTCAGCAGGTCTGGCAGCATCTGTAAGAAGAGAAAAGAGCTGACGTTTCGAGCCAGATGTCAAAGGGAGTGAACATGTTCCCTATAAGATTGCTGTACACTAAATAGGACCATATCAGAATAATCCTTCTTACCCAGGTTGAGCTCCATCTTTGTAGTATGTTGCATTAAAATATCCCTTCCTGCATTGCACACACAGGAGAATAGTCTCTGTTGAAATTGTGGGGCCTAATTACTTGGAAAGGAAAATCTAATAAGATACTATCCATGGCATTTACTAAATCTGGCTGAAATTTATTCATCAGCATTGATTTTACTCCCTCTTATTTTGGCAATTGTGTGTGCACAGTTTTCATCTCACCAAATCCCTGGGGTCTTTGCCTAATCTGCGGTCAGCTCTTTGCAGGTATGAAAACTCAGGCAGAGAAAAGTGGCAACCAAAGTGGAACGGACACGTACATCTTTTTCTCTGCTTTGCTCGGGTGCTGGGATCACAATCTTGTCAAGTTTCCCATTACAATGACACTTGTGTGAGAGCACTCTAAGTGTTAAAGTAAAGCAAAGGACCGAGTCATTTTAATGGCATCAGCTTTCTGCTCAGGTGAAGTATAAATGAAAAAGCAAGGAGTCTGAGCAAAAAACATTCTCAGTGTAAATTAGAAAAGGACGCGGTGTAGGACAGAGGCTGAGTGACAGTTATTAGGTAACAGTTGAAAAGAGAAGATGGGCTTCTGGCCAGAGAAGTCTTGAGGGAGACATCTGGATGACAGGCAGGTCAGCGAGAGATGTAAGAACACACAAACTGGAAAATTAGAGAAGGAAAGGAGAAAAAAAATGGTCACAAGGTGAAGGCTACATTCTGCTGTTTGACTTGAACTCAACCGTAAATCAATGTTACCGATGGTTGCATATATCAGACAACTGCAGGAAACGACAGCCGAGTCCTATAACAAGCTAAATGTTGTTCATAAGGAATCGCAATGAGGGAAATGAACCGTGTCATTGAAAACAGAGAAAAGACAGAAGGCCTTACAATTGCGTCTGGAGAACTTTTTCATGCTTAGAAGTACTTTTTTTTTTATTATTTTCAATTTGAATGGAGAGACATTTTTGGCCATTTTGAGTGATAAAGATCCTCGCAACTAGATAGCTGCTGCCCAAGGAGTGAAGTTCAGAGATTGTGCTCTATTCTGAGATTTATTATATTGTCACTCTGGTTGGAATTCTTCCCTCCCACTGTAATTTCTGTGGTGGGAGGGGGAACCTGGAGTGTTCCTCACCAATGAGGGGGGGTGGACCATCTCGGTCAGTGCCTAGTTAGTTATGCATGCACACAATTCACAACACATCTTGTGTAGGGCAGGCAGGAATGCCATCATATCTGTGTGCCATATTTAAAAGACACTAGGACAGTCAGTGACTCAGCATGCCAAAACATCAGGGCACGGAGCGGGCACTGAGAAGGCATCGAGTACTGGTCCCACACTTCTGCAATGCCTTTCTGCAAACTCCCTTCTGGGCTGTTGAGGACAGGAGGGACATTGTCCTTCCCAGGGATGGCAGCAGGAGGTCCACATGATACACCAGGTCACCAGGGGAGCTAATACCAGAGCAGTGTGGAGGATAAACGCTCTGCAGTCTTGGAAATGGATGAATGATTTTATCCATGCTGTCAGGGTAAATGAACCTTCTACTCTGTAAACTCATATCATTTTTCTTCATTGGGTATGAGATATGGGTATCAATAGCAAGGCCAGTATTTGTGTTAACATCACTAAAGGCCCTAGGATGCTGCCCGATTACCTCACTGCAGTTCGTGTGGCCTGCTGGTAGGTTGCTGACTTGGCCACACTGAAGACACAGCCATTGTTGGGGAGGGGGAAGGCTGCAGGTTAGGGGATTGGGTTAAGAGCAACGTAACCCAAGTGCTGTTGGTTTCATGCCTCTGCTGCTCTTGACCTTGTCGCTGCTTCAGCTTATGTGTCTGGAGGAAGATGCCAAAGTAGTGTTATGGACTATCAACAGAGCATCTTTTCCAGAGCGTGCTTGGCTGCCACTATGGGCTGGTGGTGAAGCGACTGAACGTTGAAGGCGCTGGATGAAGTATCAATCCAATGACTTGATTCATCCTGGATGTATCTAGCTTCAAGAATGCTTTTGAAGCTACTGTGTTTTCTACACCTGAGTGCCATTGTAATGTAAAGGTGCTCGACAGGGCAAGCATTAATGTGGGACTGAAAATAGCACTGCCATGGTATGATGTATAGAGTCACATGTAATACATTCACCAAACAGTATACAAAGAGCTTGCTTGGGAGGAGCATCATGCCTCGCAGTCCATTTGCACTAGTTAAGGATTACTAATAAACAGTTCACATTTAAATGTACGCATCTCAAGATCTCAGTAATGAGACACAAAATCAATTCATAACATAATTTGGTGATTAACAGCAGTAGAAAAGTAGCATTGAAACAATGAGCTCAGAATGGAATCCAAAGATGTGAAAAATTCTCAGACTTTACCAGAGAGACATACGCCTAAGAAGAAAAGATGAAGAAAAAGTTGAAGAAATTTTGCTGCAGAGTTGTAAATTGAGGAAACCACCAGAGTTAGTGGAAGTCCATCACCCTGTGCGATGAAGTTAAGGAACCGAGTCAAATCACAAGATGGGTGATTAATACTGTGAAAGCATTGTCGAACATTGTAGAATTGGGGGCAGTCCTAGATGTTCAGCAGTGCAGAAGCTGAAGATAGGTGCAATTGTTAAAAAGGTAGGCAGAGCAGAGGAAAAACTGTAGAGCAGAGAAGAACCTGCTGAGAACCCCTTCATACAAGCAGAGCAAACAGAAAGAAGTGCTGTAACTTTAAAGATTGATTATCCAAGAGTTGAGAAGCTTAATAAAAATGGGATCCAACTGGAATGTGAGCCCATTAAGTCTCACAGGATGTGGGACATTCAAAGACAAAAGAAGAAAGTCTGCAGATTTAAAGAAAAAAATTGTTTTGCTTTAAATAAAACATGTTTTAAAAGTTTAGAAAGCTTTAAAAAAAACCTTGTTGATTGCCAGGGAGGGGTGCACCAAAATTAAAATAGCATCACAGAGGGAAAGCCTGAGTAAAGGAATGATCACTGCTTTCAAAAGACACCGACAGTTAAAAGCAGCAAACTCCAAACAAATACAGCCATAGACAGAAATATAGATGAGCCAAACCCGTTTTAGTTAAGGAAATAGCTGAAACAGACCCAAGAGCAGGAGCCTCGGAGGAAATAACTGTTAGCTTACAGGAGAATTACAGGATTAAATAAGGAATCAAAAGAAATGAAATTGACAAGTTTTTATTCATGCTTCGTTCACTTGCAGATGAAGTGCTCCACAGTGAACATAGCAATCAATACTTGACAACATTTTGTGAGATATTAATAGACTTTGGCAGATATACAAGTTGTGAAGATCCAGCACACAACCGACAAAGCGCAGAAGACTCCAGCTAGGGGGCAACAAAAAAACCTCAGATGGTGACTGAAATTGAAGTCCCCAGGGCACAGGAGTTCAGGGGGGGTGGGGAGGAGGGGGGAACAGAAGACCCCAGAGTGAGGGAGACAATATTCGAATGAACAGCAAGATGGTTGCCTACCATGTCAGTGCAATGAGCCAAAGTGTTTAGTGCATAAAAAAATTGACTGAGAAGGGTAAAGTGTTTTGAAAATTCTGACACAGTAACCAATTAACAGATGTCAATATTGAGTGAACGGATGGCTGTGAATGAAGGAAAACTATCTGAGGTAACACAAAAGAGACAAAGCAGGCAAAATGTAAATGAAGCTGTTCTGGGATCCACACATATAGTTATCCAAGGCCAGAATCAAACCCAGGACCCTGGCACTGTGAGGTAGAAGTGCCAACCTCTGTGCCACTGTGTATCTGATTTTAGCACCTTTTTAAATAGATTAATCATTTCACCTCACGAAGATGTGGGAATTTTGTTTTTGTAGCTGCTTGTGTTTTGGCAGTGCACAACCCCTCTTTTTCAGTGGTTGGCCAAGTCTGGTTTTCTGTCCCTCTGAATCATGTCTGTGCATCAAGGCATTGCTCTTTGCCATGTGTGAGAAGCCTCCTACTCACACTATTCTCCTTCCCTCCACTGCCCTCTCAACTCCATAGGGAGACTTTTAACAGATCAAAATAGCTTTTCAGGATTCTCTTTTGGTTCAGAGCTGAGCTTCAGATCTACCCACTCAATGACCCACCTCCCATCTAGATGTTTTTCTGTTGGATTTTGACGTCATAGATAACCTGATCTGCATGTGCCTCAGCATGGTGTGTCTCATCTTCCAGTCAGTGTCCAATAACACTTTTTACCCTCCTCCTGCCACACACCCCTCTCTATGTCCCATTGCCATTGACTCCTTCCAATGTTCCTTTCACCTGTCATTGTTGAACCTTCCCCATTACTCTAGAGCCCATCACCATTACTCTTTAAATGACTTCTCCCCCACTGAGCCCACACTGGCACAATCTGCATGTGCACCCTGACTCTGCCCAGTCCCCAGATATGTTTGAAAATTCTTAACCATGTGATTGACCCCCTGGATGAGAATACTACACTGTGCAACATGGTGGCACAGTGGTTAGCACTGCTGTCTCACAGCAACCAGAGACTCGGATTTGATTCTCAGCTTGGGGCACTGTCTGTGTGGAGTCTGCATGTTCTGCCCATGTCTGCATGAGTTTCTTCTGGATGCTCCAGTTTCCTCCCACAGTCCAAAAGACGTGCTGTTTAGGTGCATCAGCCGTGCTAAATTCTCCTTCAGTGTACCCAAACAGGCGCTGGAATGTGGCACTGAGGGATTTTCACAATAACTTCATTGCAGTGTTAATGCAAGGTTTCTTGTCACACTAATAAATACTCCTGCCACTACTCAGAAACTCACCCTTCCACATCCTCTCAGTCACAGTACCATCTTACCATCGGTACCCTTAGTTTGCCCTCCGAGATTCCAGTACTGACAGCAATCATTCCTACCTCTGAACACAACTCCTACCCGTTGTGGTGACCGCACCCCCAAGGCTTTCTGTCATCTTCCGCCTATCTCCCCCCTCCTCCCGGTCCCCCCCTCCGCCCCGAGCCTTCCTGGTGACACCCCATTTCCCTGTCCTGGTCACCCCATGCCACTTTATGCCTTCTATGTCACCTCCTCAACCATCACTATGTGTCTTGACCTCCTCACCCCATGTCTGCCACCAGCTCCCCACTGCGTCTTCCAGCACTCCACTCCCACGACCAAGTTTTCTGAACCTCCCCCTCCCCATGTCGTCTCCTTCATGCGCATCGTACCTGAGACCGTGTAATTCTCTGGTGCTCCAGGCCACAACTTCTCGGGTTAGTGATCTTAACTTTCTATGCATGGCAGCTTATCCTAGTCATGAATCCTACAGTATGAATTCCCGCTGGTGGAGCAGAATAGATGCCGGGGTTGGTTGGCCGGGGACTGGGGGTGGAGCGATTCCAGTCTCTGCTTCTTTTAATTGGCATGCATGACATGAAAATTCAGTTCCGGATGATCTTAAGCAGCAAAGGCATCCCATCATTAACTAAACGTGACAGTCAGAACCGCAAATTCCCGCCATCATTTCTCGCAGTTGGGAGATCGACTATTTTCATCCTGGCACACTGGCTGTCCCTGCCCACCACAGATCCTGTCAAAAACAAAGGACAATTTAAAAAGTGGCATATTTGTTTCTTACAAATAGAGTCCAAAGATTCCATTATAGCTTTACCGAATCGTCAAAGTCAGTTCTATTGAAAATCAATAGAGCTCTAACTTACTATGCACCAATTATTTGCTGTCAGATATACTACAGTAAAGAAATGTTGCAGTATTAAAATAGTCATGGCATTTTAATGTTGCCCAGTGCTTTGGCTTCTCAACTTGTGTCTAACGTTGAAACATGTATTTAAAAATAAATAAAAATGTTTTTTTTTAATTATTGCATCATTTTGCATATTGATCAGACACATGGATGTTTGTACTGAAATACCATTGCAGTGTTATTGTACCAATACAGACCACAAGCTTAATAAATGCCAGAAAATAATTTTAACCTTTGCCCATTCAGTAAGAGACCATAGTCACATGCTGTGATATCCAATTGTTACTTAAATTATTCCAGAACTTCCTGTTTCCAAATGAACAATCCATGTCCCTGATCACTATCTGTATGGAAAAGAACTCGCTGATGTTAGTTATAAATTAATCTGAATTGGCAATTTAGTTTGAAGTAGTTGTTCTGATTTAGCTTTACCAGGGTGTTTACTAGCTTCCTATTTATTCTTCCATGGAATGGCACACAGTAAGGGGAGGCGATGGCTCGGTGGTATTATTGCTAGACTATTAATCCAGGAACTCAGCTAATGTTCTTGGGGACCTGGGTTTGAATTCAGTCACGGGAGATGGTGGAGTTTGAATTCAACAATAAATATCTCAAATTAAGAATCTACTGATGACCATGAAACATTTGTTGTACTCAAAAGGTTGTCCTCACTTTTACTACATTATATGTTACTTTTATTCCAGTTTGCCTTAGGATATTTAAAATAGACTGGTATTAATTCTCTGAATATCTCTCTGACCTGGCTAAAAATTTCTCCTCAATTTCATTCTCACAGTTTGGTGAAGTGTAATGCTCTGCAATAATTGAACCATTTCCTTCCCATTTCTTATCTCTATCCACAGAGATTCTATCCTAATGTAACCCCTGTGGCAATTTTTATGTTCTAGAAGTGTGATTGATAGAATCCTTCACTAAAACCCAAACCTAAAAGGATAGTAAGAGAGGATAGGGCCACTCTATGATAAAGCAGGCAGTTCACATATACAATATACAGGTGTGGCAATGGTACAAGCAAATATTATTGCATTAATTTTTACAAATAACATTGGAATTGCCAATGTAGACTCCTTGAAAAAAATTTGAATCAATTGAAATAACAAACTGTAGGACAGAAGCTAGACCTGAAAGTATGTAAAATGGATAAGTCACAAAGCCCTGATAGTGCACACCATAGGTTCCCATGTATGTAATAGAAGCCTGATGTTCAGAATTAAATGATCAATCATTGACTAAAGCTGGTGTCACCCCAGTAGCAGGAATTTGGAAATTTAATGTTATTTGCATTGTTGGCAGCAACAGGCTAGTAGGCTGCAGTCCTTCAGAATCATCACGTGATTCCAGTGTACTAGCTGGCTAGCATTTATTGCTCATCTCTAGTTGCCCTTGTTCAGAGGGCAGTTGGAAATCAACCACATTGCTGAGGCTCGGGAGTCACATATAGGCCAGATCAGGTAAGGACAGCAGATTTTCTTCCCTAAGGGACATTAGTGAACCAGATGGGTTTTTCTGAACATCAACAATGGTTTCATGGTCATCAGTAGATTCTTAATTCCAGATATGCAAGTTAAAAAGTATTATCAATTCTCACCTTATTTAACTATGAAGTTGACTAAATGTGGAAGGAAATACCAACTCTTGGCAATTCATTGGAGTACACTAAACGTTTCTCTGCATTGTTTTCAAACAACAACGTGTGTCAAAGATGGAAGATTACACACAAATTAGGTTACATAGCATTCCAGTAAAATAGCACAAAAATCTCAACGAATATTATAGTAAAATCAATGTTACAAATGATACTCATAGACTGTCACTTAGACTATGTTTTTAATCTCACGGTTTTAAATTCCTAGACCGTGTCTTTAAGTTCTCACAGATTGATGATCAGTCATTCAGGAAGGATCTTCTTCCAACAGCTGCCCACTCTATCTTGACTGAAATGCCAGGTGAAGGAAATAAATCTTATATCCAGGGTTGATCCTCAGCTCTCCCCTCATGCACGATGCCGCTGGGGTCAACAATGAGGCCTTTTCTCACGTAATCAATTACATTGTGTGATTGATATTCTTTCTCATTACTCCATCTCATTGCCCGTACAATCCCACTCACATCTTCCATTTGCTTCCACATTACCAGTTTCTAGCAATTACAAACTTCCTACGTTACCCATTTCCTTATTTCTTGTACATGCATACTTTATTTTATTACGCATATCCTGGCAGCCTGCATCTGCCAACCCTTTGCTCATTTACTGTCCATCATTGGAATTCCCAAGCATGCCAAATGTATTCCAAATATTTGATAAGCATCATTCAAGGTATTTTTTTACCCCACACTGTTTCAAAGTTCACCGCAGTCCTGACTTCCCAATGATAACCAATGAAATGAGCAATTTCAAAATTCTCTTAATGGTCCCATCCTGTTATTGTTTTGATAAACACTGGCGCTGTTACCATTCAAATGTCTGAATAAAACCCTGAACCATAACTGACCTGCTAATTGCAGCATCTTGACCATTTTATTGTATCTCTCCTTTTGTTTAGGATTGCAGCACACACAAAACACTTCATACTGATTGTCAGTTAAGTGCTTACACCGCTGAATTGACCTTCACTATTCTTTCCACCCCCATAACACTAGTGTTCCCACAAAGATTGTGATAGAAAGTTCAATAGTGGACAATTTAACTTAATCCTATCATGTTTATCCTATAATATTCAATTGCAGATTAACAAGTTACATGGCCATTTCAATTATTTAAGTTTATATCATCCTAGTCGAACATGTTTATACCTATGAAGTAGCATATTTTTAAAAATCTGTTCTACTTTGGTGCAATTCCTGAACAAATGATCAGATGACTGGTAGTATGACGTTACCAATTTAAAGAGACCTGACTCCAACCAAAACATTGCTTTTAAAAGTAGTTGCGCTTTTATCGAGATTTATCTGAACTACATAACCTTTTTTTCAGTTCATGCTGAGCCAGTAGCTCTGCTTCCCTTTGAGAGTGCCACTGACTTTGGGAGTTGAAGAATGCTTGCAGACAGAATCTTTTCAATTTGACTTGTAAAACTTGTTATCTCTCGGTTTCCCTACATAAATACATAGTAATGAGCCACTGATCTTATGACTATGAAGCAGAGCAGGCTGCTACCTATATTTAGATCAGAAAGGCTCTCTGGCTTACATCCTGTTCAATGTAGTGCTCTCTCCACCTCATTGACCCATTGGTAATAAAACTGACATCCAAACAACCATTATGGCAACCGGCCTTGTTCTGTTACCATCCTAATTACTGTACTGTTACAAAAATCCATTAAAACAGTAGAGATTAAGTGCATCAAGGTGATAGCATAGACATTGAACTGCATGAACATAGAACTGCCCTGACTGCTTTCAATGAACTGATTTGGATGCATAACACGGAAAGAGACATTGGCCAACCTTTTTTAATTGTCTACTTGTAAGGAAGAGAACATTGAGCGAACGTTGTAAAAATTTTGAGGAGAAGTATGTTTAGCTACAGGATTCAGTTAATGCGGTTCAGAGAAATGCGAGGATAGTCACACAAAGGATGTTAGGTATTCAAAGATCTAAACAAGAGCAACAGCACAGTCATTCAGGATACACCCATGTGAATTCAGAATTGGAACAAATACACTTATCTGGTCGACAATAAAGAGAGAATTAATACTCTGAGCTATGCCCCACAAGGGCAAGGAAATATAACTATTGCTGGCACATTTTGTTGAAAATTAAGTCACATTTTTATATCGTTCCGAGTCATAAATTACAATTACAATCGAGTGCTGCTTGTCCTGTTTATAATATGATGGATTTAAATTAAAGCACATTTTACAGTGGACAGAATTCTAACACCAGTGGCAGCACACACACATGACTATATATGGACAGGACTAAGCACATTGTAGACCATAAGATTAAGAGGTGAAATAGGCCATTCAGCCCATCCAGTCTGCTCTGCCATTCAATGAGATTCTGACAGATCTGATGTGAAAACCCTCAACTTCACTTTCCTATCGTATCCCCATAACCATTAATTAATTGGGCGGCATGGTAGCACAGTGGTTATCACTGCTGCTTCACAGCTCCAGGGTCCTCAGTTCAATTCCCGGTTCGGGTCACCGCCTGTGTGGAGTTTCCACATTCTCCTCGTGTCTGCATGGGTTTCCTCCGGGTGCTCCTGTTTCCTCCCACAGTCCAAAGATGTGCGGGTTAGGTTGATTGGCCATGCTAAGAAATTGCCCCTTCGTGTCCAGGGATGCGTAGGTTAGAGGGATTAGAGGGATTAGTGGGTATAATATGTAGGGATATGGGGCTTGGGTGGGATTGTGTTTGATGCAGACTTGATGGGCTGAAGTGCCTCTTTCTGCACTGTAGGGTTCTATGATTAAAACTGTCTATCTCAGCCTTGAACATACTTAATGACCAAGCCTCTGCTGTAAAGAATTCCACAGATTAACTACCCTCTGAGGGAAGAAATTCATCCTCATTTCTGTCTCAATTGGATGATCCCTTACTCTGAGATTATGCCCTCTGGTCCTAGACTCTCTCACAAGGGGAAACAATTTTCAGCATCCACCCTGTCAAGCTCTGTGAGAATCCTATATGTCTCAATGAGGTCGCCTCTCATTCTTCTGAACTCCAATGAGTACAAGACCAATCTACTCAATCTCTCCTCATAAGAAAATCCATTCATACCTGGGATCAAACACGTGAACCTCCTCTGAACTGCCTCTAATGCCAGTATGTCTTAGATAAGTAGGCCAAAACTGTTCACAATATTTCACGTGGTCAAACTAGTGCTTTGTATAATTTTAACTAGACTTCTCTATTTTTATACTCCATTCCATTCAAATTAAAGGGCAACATTCCATTTGCCTTCCTTATTGCCTACTGAACTAGCGTGCTGGCTTTTTGTGATTTATTCATAATAACCCCCAAATTCCTCTGTGCTGCAGCTTTCTGCAGTCTTTTTCCATTCAAACGATATTCAGCTGCTTTATTCTTTCAACCAACATACATAGCTTCACATTTTTCTATATTATATTCTATCTGCCAAGATTTTGCCCAATCACCTAATCTGTCTATATCCTTCTGCAGATCCTTTGTGTCATCCTCATCACTTGCCTTCCTATCTATTTTTGTGTCATCTACATACTTGGCAATACTATATTCATTCCCCTCGTCCAAGTCATTAATCTGTATTATAAATAATTATGGCTCCAAAACTAATCCCTGTGACACTTCACTAGCTCCAACTTGCCATCTTGAAACTTCCTCTCTTATCCCAATTCTCTGTCTTCTATTAGTTAGCTAATCCTCTACCCATGTTAATATACTACCCCCAACACGATGGGCTTTTATCTTATTAAGTAGTCTTTTGTGTGGTACCTTATTGAATGCTTTTTGGAAATCCAAATACATTAAATCTACTTGTTCCCCTTTATCTATCCTGCTCATTACTACCTCAAAGAGTTCTAATAATTTGTCAGGCTTGGTTTCCCCTTCATGAAGGCATGCTCACTCTACTTGATTACGTTATGTATTTCTTAAATGCTCTGCTATTAATCCTTTATAATGGACTCTTACATTTTCCCAATGATAGATGCTAAACTAACTGGTTTATTGTTACCTGTTTATTGTCTCTCTCCCTTTTTGAATAAGGGTGTTACATTGGCAGTTTTCTAATCCCTTGGGATTTTTCCAGAATTTCGGATTCTTGGTAGTTAAGAAGTTACAATTTTGACACAAGATTTTGGGTTGTGTGCCTTCTGTGATGCACAATCTATGGTGCTGACTGACACAGTACAAGAAATGATGAAGTTTCAACTTGTGCCTGCCTCAAACAAAACAGCAGCTTGTCAGATTTGCCATTGCTAATACTTTGCTTCCAGAGATTTGCAGGATGGCTCACACTTCAGGCACCAGTCATGCAGAATGCAATGTCACTAGTGCTGTAATATGTAATCTAGGCTGGCTGTATCCAATGACCAGTACTGGAATACAAGTACTGAACACATATACAATTACATACATATATTTTACAGCACAGAGTTTACACATCCATACTGGATAGAAGATCCCATGGGAATCTGCTGTCCAAATTCCTGATATGTGCTCCCATTTTCTTCTTGGAGTGTAAGTTCATAAAATCGACCTTTATATGGATTTAGCCATTTATACGTTTTGATGTTTGCACAAATCAAAATGGTTCTATTTTCCTGACATTCTAAAAGCCTGATTGGGAATAATGGGTTGAAATATGCCACTGTATATCAACAATACTTTATGGTTCCCACTTATGCCACCCTTGGGTACATCTCCCAGTGCCTTTTCATACATGTTAAATATTTTGCAAAACTGCAATAATCTTTCTAGCTGGTGTTAGTGCTAGATAAAAGCAACAGCCAAATGGAAGTGCAAGGCCTTGATGTAGGAATCATCAATAATTTATTTTCCTTTGTCAGAACTAGGTATTGATACAATTGCCATAACTCATTTATACACGTTGTGTTACCCCTCTGGGGCCAGGGTGAAAAACATCATGGAGAGATTGTGGAATAAACTGCAGGGAAGGCAATTAGCCAGAGGTTATGGTCTCCCAGGCAATACTGACATAGGAATACTGACATAGGAATTGAGGTGCTATGGCTGGATTTTCAGGAATTAAGTGAGGAAGTCAAAAAGCAGGTCCTCAAAGGATCAAGTAATAATTAAGTACCATGCACTTGCAAGAGTCAAAATTAGAAGATGGGGAGAATCAATGCTTAACTTTAGCCAAGGTGCAGGAGAGTGGGCTTAAGATTTTTGGGGCATTGGATGTTTGTAATAAAGGACAGCAATAATTCTGTGTGATTTAAATCAACAAAAAATTGGAAAATTCTAATTGGCAGTGATGTTAGGAAGGGGATGAGGAGTTCAAAGAATACTTTTGAGATAATTTTTCAGAGCAGCATGTTCTGGAGCCAACCAGAGAGCAAGCTATATTAGACTTGGTGTTGTATAACATGACAGGATTAATTAATGGCCACAGAGTAATGGTATCCCTAGATTGCAGCAATCATAATATGACTGTAATTTACATCCAGAAATGGAGAACAATGGATCTAAGACTAGTATCTTAAACTTAAACAAAACTATGTGGTCATGAAATCTGAGTGAATTGGGATACTAGGCTATGGGATGCATCAATAGAGAAGCAGTGGATGACATTTAGGGGATAGTTCAGAGTACACAAAATAATTATATTTCTACTATAAAGCAAAATTCTAAGAGGAGGACTTTATAGTTAACTAAAGAAGTTGAAAGCATCAAACTTAAGGAAAAAGCATCCAGCTGTGCAATGATGACTGACAGGTCAGATGATTGATCAGAATATAAAAAATGGCGGAGAATGACTAAAAGATTAATCAGGAAAAAGAAGCTAAGAGAGGAAACTAGCTAGAAATGTATATCAGATAAGAAGATCTTCTATAGATATTTTAAAAGACAAAGAATCAGTAAAGTCAGTGTTGATCCTCTAGAGGGTGACAATGAGGAGTTAATAGTGAATAAGGAAATGGCAGAATAAATAAACAAATGTTTTTCTTCGCTCTTCGCCATAAAGGATACAAAAAAACATTCTAGCAGTAGCTGTAATTCAGTAGGTGGAAGGGGGAGAGGAACTTGCTGAAAATACAACTAGTAGGGAAATTCTATTGAGTAAACTGATGGAATTGAGGCCTGACAAGTCTTCATGCACTTATTGTAGAGTCTTAAAAGAGATGATTAATGAGATAACAGATACATTGGTGTTAATTTTACAAAATTTGCTAGATTCTGGAATGATTCCACCTACCTGGAAAGTAACAAATATAACCCCTCTATTCATGAAGGGAGAGACGCAGAAAACAGGAAACACAGGCCAGTTCATTTGATGTCTGAATGGGGAAGGCATTAGAATCGATCGTAAAGGAAGTTGTAGTTGGACACTTGGAGAAACTCAAGGTAATTGGGAAGAGTCAGCATGGTATTGTGAAGGGAAATCACGTTTACCCAATTTATTGAAGTGTTTTGAAGGAGAAACATTCGCTGGGGATAAAGGATAACCTGTAGATACTTGGATTTCCAGCAGACATTTGGCACACAAAGGTTATAGTAAAAATAAAGCTCATGGTGTGGGGGTAACATATGAGCATGGATAGAAGGTTGGCTGGCTGGCAGATAACAGGGCAGGAAGGACAATGGAGGACAAACCCCTGTCTTCATCAATGGGGACAAATCATCGAGAGCTCAAAGTTTTTAGGTGTCCAGATCATCAACAACCCGTTCTGGTCCTCCATACTCTCACTACGGTTAAGAAAACCCACTGATGACTCTGCAGGCTTGCTGTTTCAGAACCTGGACAATCGAGAGCTCAGTAAGAAGTCTCACATCACCGGGTTTACGTCCAACCACTCGATTAAGTCCAATCGAGAGCTGCCATGGGAAGCTGGAATGAGTTATTAATGATGATTCTTTTGTCTTGCCAGTCACTCACGGAGACGCAGAGTTTGGGAATTTGGTTTAGCAACAAGTGATTTTCAAATAGTGCTTCTGGCTGAATGACTCAAAAGGGGTTTCTCAGAGCCAGTTGTCCTGGAATTTTAAAAAACGTTATCTCGCCCTTGCAGACTGCTGCTTGCTGAAACCTGATTTCCAAGGGGGACGCAAGAGTAGAAGATTGAGTCAAATTTCTACCTTCCTTGTCTGCTTCCAGGCTCGTGTGTCTCTCGAGCCTACTCTCGGGCCATGGGCCCTATTTTACCATTTGGATTCTAAGTGCTGGGCGGACTTGAAACTGGGAATGTTTCAGACCTGACTTTTAACCCAGTTTTCAGGCCCCCCCATACACACTCTGCAAAAATGTCAGCAATTCTGAATTGTGCTGCAGAAGCCTGTGGGCAGGGCTTAACGCACCCAAAATCCTGTAGCTCCGATCAGCATCTCCAACTGCACGTGCACAGAAAAAAAATGATAGAATGCGATTCCCCTGCCCCATAGCTCTCAGGCCGGGTAATGAGTCTCCCTGGCCCCCGCAGACATTGCCCCACCGCCACAACATTACTGATCCCTTTATTCCCCCACCCCCTCTGCCACCCAGACCGATCGCGGCCCCTCCCCCTTTCCCTCCCCACCAATCTTTGCAGTGGACCCCGCCTCCCCCCTCACTGATCACAGGCAGAGTGGCAGCAGACCCGTCTTCCCCCACTACCAATCTCAAGCAGAGAACCGTCAGAAGCGCCCCCCCCACTTTCTTTTACTTCACAGGTGATTCGGTCCGCCTTGTTGTCCAACAAGGGGCATACACGCGGTGGGTCGTGCGAGGGCTGCTCTTGGATGTTGCTTTGAGAGTTGCCTAGTGCTTCACGTCATTAGTGTACGCTTAAACTGGGCCATCTGACAGGCAACACGACAGCTCAGTCACTATCACTGTTTGCTGTGCAGATACATGGATTTGGGCCAGTGTCTGCGGGAGTTGGCACATTCTCCCCGTGATTGCGTGGGTTTTCTCCGGGCACTCCGGTTTCCTCCCACACGCCAAAAAACATGCTCTTAGGCTGATTGGTGTAACAAATTATCCCTAAATTAGTCTTCCCTCAATCTTCCCCAGTAGGCGTAGACAAAGGTCATAGGTAGAGCAGGGCACTCACAATGTTAAAATGGCGGCGCAGGCTTGTTGGGCCGAAGGACCTGTTTCCCGTGCTGTGTTGTTCTTTGTTCAATTTAAATGCACGCCAATGCAGTTAAATGGCCATCATGCCCGTTTTGGGCATGGTCCCGTTTGTGGCCATTTTTGGGGCTTGGTAAAGGGGGGAGCAGTGCGGAGGCAGGCATGGATCATGCTATTCACCTTTGAACAAGTTTTCATGACCAATTTGATTCTAAGTGTGCCGCGACTTTGAAACTGGGAGTATTTCAGATCTGACTTTTAGACCCATTTTAGGTGCACCCTTGCGCAAGCTGCCTGAAAAAATATTAGCGATTCCGAATCGTGCTGCAGAAGCCTATGGGTGGGGCGACACGCACATTTAATCCTGCAGCTCTGATCGGTGCCTCCAAGTGTGCATGCTCAGAAAAGAAACGATTGAACGCGCTCCCCTACCACGTCGCTCCCGGCCCGGATAATGCTTTCCCCTGGCCCCCACAGATACTGCCCTGCCCCCACATTTCTGACCCCGTTATCCCCCCCCACACCCCCCTCCCCCACCACCCAGACCGATCGTAGGCACCTCCTCCCCTTTCCCCTCACTGACCTCAGGCAGAATGGCAGTGGAATCCCCCCTCCCTCCTCACTGATCTCAGGCAAAGTGGCAGCAGACTTCCCTCCCCCTCCCAACTGATCTCAATCAGAGAGCTGTCAGATCGATCTTCCTCCCCTCCACGTTGATCTCAAGCAGAGAGCCATCGGACGTTAGGCACTTACCCCCTCACTAACTGGAGCGCCCGAATCAGACTTTTGTGGAGCATGTCTGTTTTGTGCTGATTCTGGATGAGCGAACTCAGTGGTAAAGGGGGAAATGCCGGTAAGGTTGACCATGCAATCCATTCAGTCAATTTAAATGCACGCAAACTTGATGGTAAAATCAGGCCCTAAGTCTTTGAGGTGGAATACTTGTGTCAGGGGTTTCAAATGAGTAATAGGGAAAAGCATGGAACAATCTCAAATGGAATGTCTAAATTGGAAGAGGGCTAACTTTAACATGATGAGAAGTGATCTGGCCAGGGTAAAGTAGAACCAAAGACTGACAGGAAATATTGCAATAGAAAAATGGATGATCTATGGGTGGCACGGTGGCACAGTAGTTAGCACTGCTGCCTCACAGCGCCAGGGACCCGGGTTTGGTTCCTGGCTTGGGTCACAGTCTGTGTGGACTTTGCACATCCTCCCCATGTCTGCATGGGTTTCCTCCAGCTGCTCCGCTTTCTTCCCACAATCTAAAAGACGTGCTGGTTTGATGCATTGACCCAAACAGGCGCTGTAGTGTGGCAACTAGGGGAATTTCACAATAACTTCATCGCAGTGTTAATGTAAGACTTATGACTAATAAATAAACTTTACTTTAAAAGGTATATTTTAACCAAGGGTGATAGTGGAACCAAAGCTGGGACTTATAGGATGATGAGGAAGATAAAGAATATGATTAAATGAACAAAAACAAAGAGTTATGATGCATATTGGGTGAATTCTTTGAGCGAGAAGAAAAAAAGTCATTGGCTTGGATTTTGCAGCCCAATAGTGATGAAAACTGGGAGGTTTGCTTCTACTGAAAGCGGCAAGATCACTGCAACCTCAGGGAAGTGTGCTTATACTCAAATCTGCAAGTTGTGGTTTGCCTGAATGGGCTCTAGATGGTTGATGGTTCTGCTGGGAACTGGTAGTCTGAGAACTTGGGCTGGTTGTCCTGCACTTACCCCAATATGTTACAATGGTGGAAGGGCAGAGAGCCAGCTCGGGAGTGCAATCCTTTAACCCCGGCAGCACTCTCTGGCAATCCTGGCTCATTCCCCTCGCCTTTGGCATCCTTGGCACCGCCATCAACCATCCCCCACTCAGGCACCCCTGACTTCACCTACTCTGTTCCACCTCCCTGGCATTTTCATTCCAGCCCCCGGCATGTCCCACTTGGCACCTCCAGGTGTCGTCCAGCTCTCTGGTCTGCTCCCCTCTTCATGGCACCCCTGACTCCATTCCCCGCACTGTTAACATGCAATCTGCTTGTTACTTTTCTTTAGCACCTCAGAAATTGGAATTGAGCCTCATTATCCCGATAAACTGGATTGTGTCTCTACTGGCTCAATATCTATATTGCTTGTAGTGAGCCCAGGGATGAAACAGAATAGCCATGTCTATGTATTTTGGCCACTAGTTATATATTAGATTCTCACATAATCTTTCTTGACTTTGGAAGGCAGCGGAATAAAATAATTTACTGAACAGTGGCACTGAAAACCTATAATTTACAATGTTTACAGACTTAATTATTCTGCATTGGATGAGAGAGAATCACAAATAGCTGTAATTTCTGCACTAAACTGTAATGGAACTAAATTTGACACAAGTCCCTGAATATTATGTGGCAGTTCATGGCTGACCTTCCACAGACCCTCTCTGGTTCCTCATATTGCTTTGACATTTTCAGATAGACTAATAAATTGGAACAAACTGGTTGAGATAAATTTGACCAGCCAAAAGAAAATTTAAATATCACTTCTTAACTTCAAATAGAGCTGTCAATCAAACATAGAATCCAGCATTATTTACAAGCTGCTCAGACTGAAGTGTTGTACAGGCTCAGATATCTGTTGCAGGGTCCATTTCCTTCAGTCCTTGTCTCAGTGTCAGTCGGACCGTATAATGCTGTACTTCACTCAACTGAAACGCAGAGGCAGCTGGAGAAACATTGCAGTTCAATTCATTCTCATGCTGGGCAAAATGGCATTGAATGCAAATGGGATAAAGACACACTTCCTCAGCCTAATGCTCCAGAACCAAAAATTACAGAGCAAAGTTAGCAAAGGAAATTTGTACTGGCATCTGTTTGGGGGCTTGAGTTATTGGAGATGATTTTTGGGTGACGTGTTTTTATTGTTATTGTTCATGATTTTGATACTTTGCACTTGAGAAGTTGATGGTGAAGATCTGCATGTGGTAAGGGACTTCAGCAGTGTGATTGAGTAGGAGTTCTGGAATTTTGACACAAGGATAATGATATACCTTTATGAGAATGGTGGTCTGATCTGGAACATAGGAGATGGATGTTGCAGGTTAAGGTTTTGGGTGAGTTACTGCAGTGCCTCCTGTAGATTGTACACAGTGCAGCCATGGTAAGTGTTTGACCACTTTTTCAAGTTCAAGCCTCTTCATTTGCAACTGATGTCTTACCATCTCTAGCTGTGCCACACTAGTTTCAGTTGCATTTTCCAATGTTAAATGCTGGATCTACTTTAACCATATCAGTCTTAAGAAATTCCACTTTTATTTTCATCTGCTCTTTATCTGCTATCCATTTCAGCCAAGTCATAGTCAGAGATTTGAAATACTTCCCAGTTATATTTTCCACTTCCAGAAAACCATTTTACAATCCAACCACTTTAAAATCCTTCAACACAAAATTCATGAGTTAGGTATTATCCACATGCTCATATCCTTTAGAAATACAAACTCCAATTCAATCAAGGAATTTTAAGATCTCTCAAAGAGCCCCCAAATTTGTTGCAGATATTATTTGTTAAACAAGCCAAACCCCATTGGAAACATTTCTTTACAATCCCTAGCCTTTTCTCATATTTTGGAAATGAGGAGAAAGAAGAAAGAACTACTGATTCCAGATGTGTAGAACTCGGCAACACTTTTAGGGTTTTATGCATATTAATGCCTCTACTTTCTCAGAAGACTAAGGAAATTTGGCATGTCCACGACGACTCTCACCAACTTTACAGATACAGCACAGAAAGTATTCTTTCTGCTTGTATCACAAATTGATTTGGCTCCTGCTCTGCCCAAAAGCACACAAAACTACAAAAGGTCGTGAATGTAGCCCAATCCATAGGTAAACCAGCCACCCATCCATTGACTCTACACTTCCTGCTGCTTTGGCAAAGCAACCAGCATAATCAAGGACCCCACATACCCCGGATATATTCTCTTCCACTTTCTTACATCAGGAAAAAGATACAAACGTCTAATGTCACATAGCAACCGACTCAAGAGCAGCTTCTTCCCTGCTGCCGTCAGACTTTTGAATGGACTTACCTTGTATTAAGTTGATTTTCCTGTATGCTATGACTGTAACACTACATTCTGTGCTCTCTCCTTTCCTTCTCTGTGAACGGTATGCTTTGTCTGTATAACGTGCAAGAAACAATACTTTTCACTGTATACTTATACATGACAATTAAAAATCAAATCAAATCAAAAAAATGGACTTCGATGGGAACTAAATCCAGCCGCTACTCATAAATCATAGCATTAATGTGATTGATCAATGAAGTTCACCAAGGAGTTGAGAGTAATGTATTGTTCATGGTATTAAATGTCAAAGGAAGGGAGGGTATCTAACTGGAAATGTCGTAGAAACCCAACAGGTCTGACAGCATCAGTGGAGAGAGAATAGAGCCAACAGAAATGTTTCGAATCAGGATGACCCTTCATCAGAGCCCAGCCCATCCAGATTTGAAATATTGACTCTATTCTCTCTCTACAGATGCTGTCAGGCCTGCTAAGTTTCTCCAGCATTGTCTGTTTTTGTTTCAGATTCCAGCAGCCACAGTACTTTGCCTTTTTCCCTTTAACTGGAGATGGTCATTGCCTGACACCGATGTGACAGGAATGTTACTTGTCACTTAACAGCCCAAGACTGGATATTGTCCAAGTCTTGCTGCATGTGGGCAGACTCTGAAAGATTTCCAACTGAGCTGAATATTACAATGATCGGTAAACATCCCCACTTCTAATGGTGAAGTGCAAGTTATTGATGGAAAAGAAAATTGGATGACTTCCTAATAGATAGCTGTTAAAAAAGAAAATGATCCCAGTTGTGTCAATAGAAGATGTTCTGTTGTTTTGTGAAGGCAGAATTTTAATCAACAGACCTGCTTGGAACTGGTGAAGTGTTAATGAGCGGGGCAGGGCTAGGGTGGGAGGGAGGGGGTTGGGACATGCAGGGCATGCCAGCAACGAGTTGGAAATCTGTAAGTTAATGGAGTGGAATTGGCCGTGATTCAGTACCTCAGGCACTATTACCATCATGTCTCTGGATTTCATGACCAACTGGAACTGGATAGCCAAGATCACGACCTGCATCTGACTATGCAACATCAGTTTCACAACCATACAAAAGGATTTTCCAGACCCGCCCACAGAAAATTGACCCGTCCATGGAAAATTTGACAGAGCAGTCAAAAGCCCACTTATTTTAGATGGGAATTTCTAGTCCCATGACGGATCTGACCAGGGAATCACAGCCATGGAACTCTGTAGGTTCGTAATTAGAAAATATGAAACAGCCCGTCAATTAAATCATTTTAAAGCACGGGCAAAGGAAGGAAAGTAGAGGCAAATTACATATTTTAGTGAGGAAGTTTTGTGAGTGGTTTAAAACTGGAAAACAATGAGATGATAGTTGCAGCTCCTTCCCCGGTCAGGTCTCTACTGATGGCCCTGTGAAGTATTCCATTCATTAGCTGGTCCATGAACTCCCTGGTTCAATTTTTAGAACATGCTGAATTCAGTGAAATATTTTTTCTTTCCTCACTTTTTTCCGTTAGCAGCATATTGCTGCTCATGCTGGAATCAGAGACAAAAACGGAAAGCGCTGGAAAATCTCAGCAGGTCTGACATCTGTGGGGAATGGAGAAGCAGAGGGATTGGACATCCATGGTGAGGTGGAGGCACTGTGCGCCAGGGAAGTGGAAATCGCTGATATGACATAGGGCATCAGAGGAATCGTGGATGTAGATGGGAAGGGACTGGACAAGAGGAGAGTGGATGGAGTCAGGATAGCAAGAAATTAGTTCAATGGAGCAGAAGCAGGCTGACACAATGGGCCTACTGGGACAGTCCTATTTGTGGAGTTTGGGAAGGAGATAGAAATGGGCTGTGTGGGTTTGGGAGACGATAAGGTTGGAAGCTGTGAAGGGAAGATCTCTGGAGGAGATGAGGTCAGTGACAGTTCTGGAAACAGTAGCTTGGTGTTTGGTGGTGGGGTCATGGTCCAAGGATTCCAGTCCAACTCCTGCCGCTCCCACAACTCCTTTGTCGGTACATCAATGACTATTTTGGTGCCACTTCATGCTCTGGTTCTGGACCTGGAAAGATTTACCAATTTCACATCCAATTTCCATTCCTTTATCACCTTCACATAGTCCATCTCTGACACTTCTCTTCCCTTCCTTGATCCTTCTGTTTCTATTTTTGGTGATATACTGCCCACTAGTATCAATTACAAACCCATCGACTCCTACAACTACCTTGACTACAGCTCTTCACAACCCATGTCCTGTAGGAACTCCATCTAATTCTCTCAGTCCCTTCACCTCCGTCGCATCTATTCTGAAGATGTCACTTTCCAAAATGGCGCTGTTAATATGTGTTCCTTATTCAATAATCATAATCTCCCTCCTACTGTGATTGACAGGGTTCTTAACTGTGTCTGACATATCTACTGCATCATGACTCTCACCCCCTCCCCTCCGTCCCAGAACCAGGATAGAGTTCCCCTTCTCCTCACTTTTCACCCCACCAACCTCCGCATTCAAAGGATCATCCTCCTCCAATTCTGCTAATTCCAGCATGATGCCATGGCTAAACACGTCTTCCACTAATGCCTCCCCTCCCACCATCAGCATTCCACAGGAACCATTCTCTCCGGGACACCCTGGTCAAGTTCTCCATCGCGTCCAACAAGCCACTCACCTCCCAAGGCATTTTCCCACACAATCGCAGAAGGTGCAACACCTGCCTGCCCCTTTCCCTTCTCCCTGCTCACCATTCAAGGGCCTAAATACTCTTTTCAGGTGAAACATGCACCTCCTTCAGTCTGGTCGATTGCATTCACTGATCCCACTATGGCCTACTCTACATCAGAGACACCAAACACAAATTGGGTGAACGCTTTGCAGAACATTTTCAATCTCTCTATAAGCAGGATCCAGATCTTTTTGTCACTTGCCATTTCAACACTCCAGCCTGCTCTCCTGTCCACATGTCCATCCTTGGCCTGTTGCAATGTGCCAGTGAAGCCCAAGGTAAACTGAACAGCCAGCACCTCATCTTCCAATTGGGCATCTACAGCCTTTCTAACTGAACACTGAGTTAAATAACTCAGAGTATGAACCTTCCCCTTCACCTTCACTCTGCTTCCATTCATTTTAATTTTTTTCATTTTATCTTATTTATTTATATATTTTTGTATTTTCATTTCTTCTATCATTTTATTTTTCCATCTTTTAAAAATCTTGCTTTGCTTTTTTTTCCCCACTCCCCTCCCCCAATTTCATTAGGGCCGTTACATATTTGATTTGATTTATTCTTGTCACATGTATTAGCATACAATGGAAAATCTTAATTCCTGCACGCTATACAGACAAAGCACACTGTTCATAGAAAAGGAAACAAGAGAGGCCAGAAGGTAGTGTTACAGCCATAGCTAGGGTGGAGAGAAAGATTAACTTAGTGCGAGGTAAGTCCATTCAAAAGTCTGACTGCAGCAGGGAGGAAGCTGTTCTTGAGTCGATTGGTACGTGACCTCAGGCTTTTGTATCTTTTTCCCGATGGAAGAAGGTGAAAGAGAGAATGTCCAGAGTGTGGGGGGTCCTTAATTATGCTGGCTGCTTTGCCGAGGCAACGGGAAGTGTAGAGAGAGTCAATGGATGGGAGGCTGGTTTGCGTGAAGGATTGGGTTACATTCACGATCTTTTGTAGTTCCATTGCGGTCTTGGTCAGAGCAAGACCCGTACCATGTTGTGATACCAGAAAGAATGCTTTCTATGATACATCTGTAACAATTGGTGAGAGTCGTAGCTGACAAGCCAAATTTCCTTAGTCTTCTGAGAAAATAAAGGTGTTGGTGGGCTATTCATAGTGTTATATCTTTCATCCAGTGCGATCATCACTTCCGCATAGGGTGAGAGGTAAACTGCCATCAGGATAACAGAGTGAACTCCCGCAGAAGGTGGTAGGGGCGGCATTTTCGTGTCACATATTCTAGGTCTGGGGAGCAGAAACTTGCCAGTGTTGTTACGTGTAGATACCAGCAGATATTGATTAGGAAGCAGAGCCACCTTCCCTAGCCTTGCCTGAGGCCGATGTCCATTTGATAGATTGAGAAGTCCTCTGGTTGTAGGGCACAGTCCAGTGAAGCAGGAGTGAGCCATGTATCTGTGAAACAGAGCACACAGCAATCCCTCAGTTCTCTTTGGAAAGTGAGTCTGGCTCTAAGTTTGGCTAGCTTGTTTTTGAGAGATTGGACATTTGCAAGCAGTAAGCTGGGAAGGGGAGCACTGGGACCGCGTTGTTTCACTCTCATCTGCAGGTTTCTACGTTTTCCACACTTTCTGGAGTGTCTGCTTCTTTTCAAGCCTGGGAGATGGTAAGAATAGTTTGCAGTGTTCAGGGTCTGGTTGTGTCCAGTGAGGTATCTCGTGATCTCCTTTGACACTCTGCTTACCTTCGTTCTGCCATTTATATATTCCAATCTCTTAATAGTCACCATCAGCACCATTCCCAGCCACGATCACTGCCATTTACATTCCCTTTTTTTTTGTCTATTACATCTTTACCAATCCACCCTCCTCACCCTAACAGTATAAACATCACCCATTTTTCTGTTGTCTTCAACTTGGATGAAGGGTCACCCAGACTCGAAACATTGGCTCTATTCTCTTTCCACAGATGTTGTCAGACCACCTAAGATTTTCCAGCATTTTCTGCACTGCAATAAAACGTGCCTGACTCCAACCCATTCCCATCAGTAACAAGCAAAAACCGTCCTCTTTATTCCAAGTTACAAAATAAATCATGACATTGTGTTAATGTGGAGAAGGAATAGAGGTTAAAATCAGTCTCATCAATATTATAATAAATTTGTCCACATGGAAATATCAGCAAAATCCGATTGATTCTACCCAACATTAGAATTTGTGTAAATGTCACGATGTCCAGCAGAACTCGGGACATTTAGCTAATTTATATCTGAACTCAATGGTGGGGAGGAGCAGGGGCCTTATGTTGGGATTGGAAAGTTTGGGGAGAGCTGCTTTTGAGGAGTGTGTCCGATCGAAGAGGCTCACCAGGCAGTTAGCTAGATACAGAAAATAGGCCTAAAGGTAGCCACCACCTGAATCCTCCACATCCCTGCCTCAATGCCAAGCTTTTCCAAGGCTTGGGAAACTTGATTGACCAGAACTAAAGTCGAAACTCAGAAGGACAATGAAACTTGCAATGTCATTATCACACTTAAAGCTGCAATGCAACATCTTGCATTGGGTCTGTCACCCAACAGCTGTAAGAAGTCTCAGAACACCAGGTTAAAGTCCAACAGGTTTATTTGGTAGCAAATACCACTAGCTTTCGGGTTCTGTCCCTTTGTTAGGTGAATGGAAGTTCTGTTCACAAACAGGGAATACAAAGACACAAACTCAATTTACAAAATAATGGTTGGAATGTGAGTATTTACAGGTAGTCAAGTCTTAAAGGTGTAAACAATGTGAGTGGAGTTAGCATTAAGCACAGGTTAAAGAGATGTGTATTGTCTCCAGACAGGACAGTAAGTGAGATTTTGCAAGCCCAGGCAAGTCATGGGGGTTACAAATAGTGTGACATGAACCCAAGATCCCAGTTGAGGGCACCCTCATGTGTACGGAACTTGGCTATCAGTCTCTGCTCAGCAACTCTGCACTGTCGTGTGTCATGAAGGCCGCCTTGGAGAACGCTTACCTGAAGATCAACCAAAGACAACCTGACAGCTGGCCAGATTCAGGAAGGGTGGGCTGGGGGTGGGGGTTGATCAGGAAACAGATGTTTCACACTCACTTCATCTGCCCCAAACCTGCTGCTCTTTAGATTAACATCTCCTCCAAGTTACCTCCTTGATAAATATATTTCAAAAGCATTTACTTAACATTCATGTTTTGCCTCTTAGCAGTAATTCTTTGGGTGAAAAGTAGTGTTCATTGGTTGAAAGTCAGCTTTAAAGGCTAAAAGGTTCATAGTTTTATGTGACATCCAAGCCCACATCCAAGGCATTACAACCAGATGGATTCTTAAACTAAATAAAAGATGTATTAAATTGGAGTCTTGACACAAACAGTTATTTCAAACATGAAACATTGAGGTAAAGTGATTTTCCCAGTGCAGCAGAGCTATATATAGAGGTTGGTGGTCCTTGGATGCCTTGGTGGTTATTTTCCAGACGTCGCTGGATTCTGGGGAAGTGCCGGAAGATTGGAAAACGGCTAATGTTACGCCGTTGTTTAAGAAGGGTGCCAGGCAAAAGGTGGGGAATTATAGGCCGGTTAGTTTAACGTCTGTGGTAGGTAAAATGTTAGAATCCGTCATTAAGGAGGAAATTGCGAGGCATCTTGAAGGGAATTGCTTGGTAGAGCAGACGCAGCATGGTTTCATTAAAGGGAAGTCGTGTCTGACAAATTTACTGGAGTTCTATGAGGATGTGTCTAGGGCGGTGGATAGAGGAGAGCCGGTGGATGTGGTCTTTCTGGATTTTCAGAAGGCGTTTGACAAAGTACCTCACAAGAGGTTATTGCAGAAGGTCGAGGGACATGGAGTTGGGGGTAGGGTGTTAGCATGGATAGAGGATTGGTTGTCAAATAGGAGGCAGAGAGTGGGGGTCAACGGGTGCTATTCGGATTGGCGGATGGTGACTAGTGGAGTGCCCCAGGGGTCGGTGCTGGGGCCTCAGCTTTTTACCAATTATATAGATGATCTGGAGGAGGGAACCGAGTGTAGGGTGTCGAAATTTGCTGATGACACCAAGATTGGGGGAACGGCAAATTGTGCAGAGGTGTGGAGAGTCTGCAGAAGGATCTAGATAGGCTGGGCGAATGGGCTAGGAAATGGCAAATGGAATTTAATGTTGGCAAGTGTGAGGTGGTCCACTTTGGTAGGAAGAATGGTAGGAAGGACTATTACTTACGTGGCGAAAAACTGCAGCAGGCGACAGTGCAGAGGGACCTCGGGGTCCTTGTGCATGAGTCGCAAAAACCCAGCTTGCAGGTGCAGCAGGTGGTCAGGAAGGCGAATGGGATGCTGGCCTTCATAGCGAGGGGGATTGAATATAAAAGTAGGGAGGTCTTGCTGCAGCTGTATAGGGCATTGGTGAGGCCGCAGCTGGAGTACTGTGTGCAGTTTTGGGCGCCGCACCTGCGCAAAGATATCTTGGCCTTGGAGGGAGTGCAGAGGAGGTTTACTAGGCTGATACCAGAGTTGAGGGGGTTGAGCTATGAGGAGAGGCTGAATAAACTAGGCTTGTACTCGTTGGAGTTTAGAAGAATGAGGGGAGATCTCATTGAGACGTATAAGATGATGAATGGGATGGATAGGATAGAGGTGGAGAGACTCTTCCCGCTCAAAAAAGACACTAGGACTAGGGGGCACAGCCTCAGGATAAAGGGGGGGCGGTTTAGAACGGAGTTGAGGAGGAACTTCTTCACTCAAAGGGTGGTGAATCTCTGGAATTCTCTGCCCATTGAAGTGGTGGAGGCTGCCTCGCTAAATATTTTTAAGACGTGGGTTGATGGGTTTTTGATAAGAGAGGGGATTAAGGGTTATGGGGAGAGGGCGGGAAGGTGGAACTGAGCCACGACAGATCAGCCATGATCTTATTGAATGGCGGGGCAGGCTCGAAGGGCTAGATGGCCTACTCCTGCTCCTATTTCTTATGTTCTTATGGTCTTGAGGGAAGAGTGAGATCCCATTTTGATATAATGACAGGGCTGTGTTATACCAACCAGCAGAAAATTCAAACACTGACTCTCCAAACTCAACGCCAATCTCTCTCTTTACTCAACACCCACCTCTCACCAAACTGCAACACCCGCATCATCACAAGATGAGCCAGAGGCTTTATGTTTGGTTAAAAACTGCATGTTCTGGAATGATTCATTATACCTGGGTCTCACTGGGTACTAGCCTATTGTGTAAGGATGCAGATTTGGATGAATGTGTAAAATGAAAGGTGATGTATTGGTTTAGCTAATGCCTCGAGTGCTCATTCCTGTAGTATCCTACACCATTCTCACCCTCACTGGAGGACTCAAAACCTGTGTACATGAGAGGCATTGCTGATTACTGCACCCAGGTCTGAAAGCCTCTTAATCACCTCATTTTGCATGAGTTGCACTTCAGTGCGGACCATCCCATAGCCTGCTTCCGATGTGTGCACCCACTTAGCAGTACCACCAACTTCACCCTCCTATTCTTTAATGCCTCTCGTCCTCTCGTGTGCTACTCTCAATGCCTTCCAGTTGCAGCCACCACTCATCTGTCACTCAGCTCTTGCCTCGTTACAGCTTATGAGCTGCTGAAACTTTGTGGATCCCGTGAATCCTATTAACATTTTAAAAAAGCACTCAAAATAGCTGTCAATTGGCCTCTCCAGAGGCTTACTTTCCCCTCTATTATCACTGTATTCCCAATCACCCGAATGTCTCAGGAATAACAGTGAGGAACACATTTAAGTTCCATTTGGATCTGCCCCCACCAATTTACTACTTCCCCTCAGCCTCCAATCCCACCCATCTATTCCATAAAGCTCAGCCCATAGAATCATAGAATAGTTATAGTGTCCGTTCTGCTCTGTGTAAGAGCAACTTTGCTCATCCTATTCCTTGTAACCCAGAAAAAATTTTAATTTCAGCTTACCCAATTCTCTTTTGAAAGCCATCATTGAATCTGCCCCCTCAGTCTCTCAGGCAATGCATTCCAGACCTTAACAACTTGCTACATAAAAATGCTTTTCTTTATGCCAATCATCTTCAATCGGCATCCCCTGGTTCTTGACCTTTCCAGAAGGAAAACAAAACAGCCAAACTTGGAAATGACTACTGGCCAAATTCACCTTGTGTACATGAACTTGGGACTCCAGTTGTACAAGTGCCAATGGTAATTCTTTTTGACAATTTGATACTGCTTTTTACCTCCTACGGGAACTTCCCTTAAGCTAAGCTGTCCAGACCCTCCCATGATTTTGAACATCCTTATAAAATCTCCTCGTAAGCTTCTCTTGTGCAAGAGCAACTTCAGCATCGCCAATCCAAGCTCAGAACTGAAGTCCCTCATCCTTGGAACTATTCTCATACATCTGTTCTCCACCCTCTCTAATGCCATCACATCCTTCCTAATGTGCAGTGCCTAGTTGAGGCTGGACCAGTGTTTTATAAAGATATGTCCTTGTGTGAAACATTAAAAATAAGTGTAATGAAGAGATAGAAAGCATTGACACTAGAAATCTGAAAGTATAACTGAAAATGCAAGAAACGCATAGTGAGCCAGTTAGCATCTGAACCCGGAAAGACTGATGGACATTTCGGGTACAACCTTACTTCAGAATTGGTCAGCATCTTTATAGCGTTAACAAAAGCACAGAAGAAAGAAGGAACAACAGATAATGGAATGGTTGTGCCAGTGCTGAGGGAGAAAGTGAAACATTAGCCTATCCGTTGCCTTTCGATGCTGAACTTTGGGCATTGAATTTCCTTTATTTTCTGTTTACAGCTGAATAATGGACAGTATGCAGCAGGAAAGCACTAGAAATGCCTGATAAAGTATTTATAAGATGGCTAATGAAGTAGCTATGGAGATAATTCCAGAAATGGAGTGCATTGCCTGAGCGTGTAGCGGAGACCAAGTCAATTGTGACAAATTGGATAAGCAGAAGAAGAAAAAGAAAAAAGCAGGATTATGCAGACGGGGTAGGGGAGTGTGGTGAACTCAACTGCTTTTTCTAAGAGCCAGCATTGACTCAGTGGGCAGCATGACCTCCTTCTATGCTGTAACCATTCCCTGAAATAATTGCTTTGTAGCTTCAAATATAAATGAAACTGAAAAAAGCAGCCATGCTACGAATTAGGAGGGTGCGGCGTATTGTCATATCCTGCAGCCATCAAAGATATGAGTTTACATTTTCTTATCAGAGGTAATCTCGACTCAAATTCGGTATTGAAAGATCACTTGCTTAACCTTTAGTATGCTGAACCTACTTGTAATTCCAGGTCAGTCTCATCGACATAATGCAGGCAGGACAATTTATCAAGTGCTGAAGCTGAGCTTGAAGGTCTGCGTAAGGTTAAAGGGACAACCCTTACAGTTTGTGGACAAAGGCAAAGAATTATTTGGCGCTTTGCAATATTTGGAAAAATGCGAGAAGCATTTTAGATAAAACCGAGTACATTCTGCTGTATGAAGTGAGGCACGAAATTGATGGGGTGAAGGAGCTTAATGTTTAAGGCAGGTGCAGCAAAAGCCCAAGGCAAACTGCGCAGAGAAAATGGTAAATGTCAGACACGTTGAGCTTCATTTTCTGGCCCCCATCAAAGTCAAGAATGGAGGTGGGCTGGGTGGGCTGGTTCCCAACCTCCTTGTTCCGTGTTGGCCAGTTTGGTGAAAGCAGCTGGGGGACCCGGGGAAACCTTTCCCCTTACATGAGCTGTTCAGACAGTTAGAATCATGAAGAGCATGGGTTGGCTATAGTTTCTCCATGTGATGGCGGGCCAACAACTGCCTAGAAGAGAGCCTCTGGCGGCAGCTGGGGCATTTGCATTCTCTCTACCTGCCATTAACTTTTCTCTTTGCACATAGATTTAAAGGGCTGATTTCTTTTCCTCATGAAGGTGAGGAATAGGAACGGGAACTATTTAAAACCCAGCTCCAGAGGAACACTGGTAAAGTCATGCTTTGTCACATGAGTGAGTTCCTCATTCGAATGGGAACAAGTTTCCTGTCCAATTAAGGATGTCAGGCAGCCTCTCAAATCTGGAGGGCCATTCAGAGGCCTTACTTCAGAAGAGCACCCATCTGCAGTACAAGGTAAAAAAACTAGAGGACTTCTCAGTAAGAAAGTGCGCGCTCAACCACTTTTTTGAAAACTTTAAATGAAAAACAGAAAGAAAGAGCCTGACCAGGATATGGAAGGGGGAGTGGGGTCCCTCTGCAGGATGGCCTTTTGGTGAACTCACACTCATGTGACGGGACAGGCTTCCAGGCCCCCATGTTTGTATTGACCAAACTGACCAACATGAAATGAGGTTAAAAGCCAGCCAGCCTGGTCCACCTCCATTCCTGACTTTGGCGGGACTGGAAAATGAAGCTCAATGAGTGGTATTTTCCAGTCTTGCTTGCCCTGACATGGGAAAATCCTGCCCGAGGTCAATGGATCTTTCCATAGTTCAATCCTCGCCTGCTCTGATTCCCATGGTGGGGTGGGATGGTAGAATTCCAACCAATGTGTCTGACATTTACAACATCCTGCCATTATCTCTGTGCAGTTTACCCAGGGCTTTTGCTGCGCCTTTCTTTCCAACTGAGCCAAGATTGGAGAACCTATTGCTTTCCTTTACTTCAATATATTAAATGTACTTGGCACTAACTCATTTATCTGCACATTACAGGGAGGATTTTAGAGCATCTCATCCAGGTATAAATGCAGCTAGACCATAGAATCCATGGAATTCTTACAGTGCAGAAAGAGGCCATTCAGCCCATCGAGTCTGCACCGACTCTCTGGAAGAACATCCAATCCAGGGCCCCCCGTCCACCCCATCTGTCACCCCACGTATTTTTCATGGCCCACTAAGTCTGCACCATCTCTCTGGCAGAGAGTATTACTCAGGTCTTGTCCTCATAACCTCATGGATTTACCCCACTAATCTCCCTAACCTACACAGTTTGGACACTAAGGGGCAATTTAGCATGGCCAATCTACCTAACCTGCACATCTTTGGAGGAAGTCAGAGGAAACCCACGCAAATATGGGGAGAATACAAACTCCACACAGTCACCCCGAGGCCGGTACATCTTTAGTATGTTCCGGTGGGAAGATTTTATGAAGTCATCTTAAGGTGTCTGCATCCAGAGACAGCTTCCAAATGCCAGAGCCGTATGACTATGGCAAGCAAGTTAGAATTACATTTCCAAAACTTAAACATCCTCCTTTCGTGTAAAAAAAATCCGTTTTTTCATATTAAAAAAATACAAACATTCTCTTTTTATAGTAAAATAAAGTTACAGGGAACAAAAGACACATTTGTATGCACAATCCCGTGTGACTATGAGTTGCCCAAGTTACCCATTAGATACTTACTGTTTTCATGCATTGACAGCTGCTTGGTCTACTAGTCAGTTTCTGCACATGGAGTCTTCAAACTGTGGTCCATGTGTGTGCTAAAATTGGCTGTACATCTAGATAATGATCCTTTTCTGGAAAGTGTTACTCCTGTTGCCCTTGTTGTCTTGGTGATTATTGTTGTTCCGTTGTGATTGTTGGGGACACATGGAACTCTGGAATTAATGATAGTTCTATGCTTAGTACAGCTTGTCAGATCCTTTCTCCTCAACTGGCTGACTACTATGAAGAAGCAGCTTTGTTATGTGAATGCACATGCCAGCGGCATGTGTATGAGTTTTCCAACTCTTGCTTTGAGTTACTAACTATGGAATTGTGGGACATTCTTACCTCCTGCTACTTTTGTGTTTTTCCTGAATTTGTTTGGTCAGATCTCAAATAGCTTGGTTCATCGAAAGCTTCAGTTTTGAGTGTTTTCAAAAGTATCGATTCAGATGGGATGTTGTCCATCAACCCTTTCAGTGCAGCTCAGGTGTAAACATTTTCCTGTAGACCGTTGGCACATACATTTCATTGCATTAAAATGGTTGTCATCCATCAATTTTACCAAATTGTAGTTTACTTAAAGATTGTCTCCTTTTCTCTGGCACCGTCTGTCTGTCTGTCTGTCTGTCTCTCTCTCTCTGGAGTCTTTATTTCCCTCTCTCTGGGGTCCTTTTCTTCCTCTTCTCTGGCATCTTCTGTCTTTCTGTCTCTCTCTCTCTCTCTGGAGTCTTTGTTTCCCTCTCTCTGAGGTATTTTTCTTCCCGTTCTCTAGGGTATTTTGTTGTCCATTCTCCATTGGCATATTTAAGGTTATCAGTCCAAACCTTAGACTTCTTCCAGCTGAGGTGAGTCGTCATTGTGTCCCATCTATAATCTGGAACTTGAGATTTTCCATTTTGCCATTACATTGGGCTGTCAGACTAATCTGTCCTCTTGGTATGAGTGCATGCCATCATATAGCCTCAGTTGTACTTACGAGGGCTTAATTTCCAAATCACCACATTGAGCTGTTTCACACAGATCTGTGAAAGTCATTATGTTGTGTTTATCTGTCATTTCTTGTTCATCTGATACAGTCTCTGCACTCACCACCGTAAGAATCAGGAACTATTTCTCACGGACTTTACTGAATCAACCCATTATACTGTGTATAGTTCTTCATCAGACTCATCTGCTGAGATTTCTCCAGTGATCACCTGTATAGTATTGACCAAATACTTGAAATGATTTTGCTTCTTGCAGTTCTGCTTTCCCCAGGCTGGGTAGTCCTTCCTTTCCCATTATTGCTGCTCTTTATAGTATTTGCCTCCTGCTGTTTGTCTGTGATTGCTCAGCTCTTTCGGCTTGGGCTGTCTTTCTGCATAACGTATGTCATGACATGATTTGCTATACATATGCTCTAGCTGTTGCTTCACAACTTCTGCATTTCAACACACGTCTATTGTTTTCTTTAGTTTCTCATCTTTTAGCAGGCCTGACTTCACTGAGAGGTGTTTCACACCTAAGACCAATCTATTTTTAATCAGATCATCTTTTAGCTGTCCAAGTTCACATGATTCTTCTAGCTGCATCACTGCAATGACAGGCTGTCCAATGGTCTCGTTTTCACTCTGAACTCTAGTGTTGAAGACATAATGTGCATGTGCAACATGCACTTGGGGTTCAAAATATGCTTTTCAAGGCTTTCAGGATCTCCTGGTCTTTTTCTTTTACTTGTATGTTAAACTTAAGGTGGTATATACTTTGTAACAGTCTCTCCCCAGCAACGTAAAAAGTATAGCTACTCTTGTTTTTTCAGACTTATTAATGAAATCTGTGGTAATCTCATCGTTTTGTTACTGGAATTGGAAAAACTGCCAGTTTTGCCACACATCATTTTTCATTTGGATAGGAGATCGGATTGAAAAATTCACTGTAGCCATTTTTACCCACTTGGTAATTTACTTACAGCCCCTGTTTGTGTTTCCTTTGTTTTTTTTCTCTGCAATCAGCAATTTCACTTGCAGCCTGTGTATGCTTTTCCTTTTGTCCTTGTTTTTTAGCAGTGCTTTCCTGTGTGCTGTTCTGAGTTGTCTCACTTGCAGCTTTGCAGCCTTAGTTTGTTTTCCTTGGTTCTTTTCGGCAGCTGTTTTGCTTTTGCTGATTTTAAACTTTCTGTGTTCCTGGGTTCTCCACATAATTTCCAGGGTTCAAAGTTCTATTTTTTTGCTACTTTCTGACACCATATTGAATGTATATGGACAGCTGTACTTCTTTAGTGTGTTTTTGTAAGAGGCTTTTATTGACCGGGTCTCCAGAGGCAGAATCCTCATGGAAGAGTTATATGACTATTAGCAAACCAATTAGTTTATACAGCATTGCATTTCCAAAGCCCAAACAGTGGTAGTGCCATGAAAATGGCGTGGGATATGACCTCACTCCCACTGACTATGTGACTAATTCTGTCTTCTCAGGACCTGCTTATGGGTGGTCAGAGTGCTTGCCTGTTCAGGGTGAACTCTTTGAACGTGTAGGTCAAGATCTAAAGATATGCATACAACCCCAAGCACCATTTAAGGGTTTACCAGAGTGGAGGATGTGTTATGCAGAATAATTAAGGTAGCTTTTGTAACCAGGAACGGCTTGAAATCATGCCTAATTAAGGCAGGGAAGATGTTTGCAGGCACTAGTGTCCTGTGGATGTATTTAGCTGCAGATTCCTTTGCATCATTTGGAACTATTCAGTCAGAATCTCTCACATGATTTGCAGCCTATGATCCTCTATAGTGAATGTTTTTTAAGTTTACTTATTAGTGTCACGACTAGGCTTACATTAACACTGCAATGAAGTTGAAAATCCCCTAGTCGCCACACTCCGGCGCCTGTTCGGGTACACTGAGGGAGAATTTTGTATGGCTAATGAACCTAACCAGCTTGTCGTTTGGACTGTGGGAGGAAATCGGAGCACCCGGAGGATACCCTCGCAGACACGGGGAGAACATGCAGATTCTGCATAGACAGTGACCCAAGCCAGGAATCGAACCCAGGTGCTTGGCGCTGTGAAGCAGCAATGCTAACCACTGTGCCATTTTGCCACCCTATGAACAACTCAGCCGATAAAGGCTAGCGTGAGGAACAACCAAGTGGGCACCATGAAACTCTGACAGTCCAAATTGCTTGGCATCTCTTTGCTGCTGCTCCTTCTTCCTGAAGGCACAGGGTATTGGCATCCCCATGGGGAAGGCACCATGAAGATAACCAAGGCTGCAATTAAAACGACAGTGGCCACTTCAAAGACACACAACAGCGATGTGAAAAGCAGACAAAAGAAATACGAGTTGTACAGTATGCCTTTCCGTCTCTTTAAAGACACATTTATTAACCGCACAGTCCTTAGCAACCCTGGACAACTACTTTATGTGGGTGAGTGAATGCATCAGCGATAACCCAGCTGGAAAGCTAGGAATTTGCTGAAGAACATTAATATGTCATTCAGCGCTCATTTGCAGAAGGAAGCTGTCAGACTGCTGAGTGTCAGCAAGAAAATTGCTCCGGGCACAAAAAGGGAGGAGAATTGGTGCGATGACTCTCCACCCTTATTTCCAGTCAGTTTGCTGGGTTTAAGCTAATATTTAATGGCAAAAGCGAATGAAAAATTGAGCCGTTGACATCTTGTCAAAGCAGCGACCAAAATAATTGGCTCTGTTGGTGCGTCAATGGATGTGACTAAAGGAATAGTTTTCATTGGTTAAACATGGATAGTTATTACTAATAGTGCAACTGCTAAATGCAGACTTTTGTTTTGCAAATAAAAACACACTATGATTGCTAAGTAGACATCCATCCCTTGTTGTTGCCATACTTAGTAAATCAATTTGTGCTTGGCTGCTGAGAAAGAGAGAAAAAAAAAACCAAGTCTTAGTTATTGTACAATACAGAGGGCGGGTTATCTTATAGCATGCCAGCGATCATCATCAGATCAGCATATCTAATTAGTGACTGGTAGCGATATTAATCAGGGCTTGTCAGTGACTGAGAGGAGCTTGCTGACTGAACCAATTTAATGCTCGTTCAGTGTCACATGGAAAGACTGTTTCTGCACTGGGTTTTCCTCTGTTCTTTGTTTGTGGTCCGAAATAGAAACTTAAAGCCGCAGACTCTGTCCACAACCCTTTGTGATATGTTCGCTCCGCCAATTCTGGCTGCTTGTGTAAGCCTGATTTTTGTAGAATCACCACCAGCGGCTGTGGCTGCAAATAAGCTCTGTAATTGCCCCCCTGAGCCCCATCTTCTCCTTAAAGTCTCTCCTCAGTTAGGTCACCTGGCCAAATGTTTCTTTACTTGACTGAGTGAGAAATTTTACACGACAATGCTCCTGTGACTGCACCTCGGGAGGAATGTATCATATTAAAGGTGCAATATAAATGCAAACATTGTTATTGTTGTTCCTGTATCCCTATGACGTCCACGGTTACGCAAGTGTGTGGTGACAGAATGTTGTGTCTTATTCAACAGGATAGCTGCCAGTGACTGATGATTGATACTGGGTACATGGCAAAGCTGACAGAGAGGTTCTGTTACTAATCTAAGGACATGGTTACTTTGCCTATTAAAAGAGCATAGCACATCTGTAATATATACTTCAATAACAGACAGCTAAAGTCAACTTTTGCAGGATTTGAATATTTGACAGTGATTGATTTACTTACAAAGCACATATTCAAAATAGGAATAGTAGAATCGGTGCCATTTTACAGCTGTTATCCAGCGATTATGGCAGGACAAGTATTCCTCAGTGGAGCTTTTCAACAATATAATGTTGAATTTACTGTTTTTTTCATAAAATTATTATAATGAAGGTATAATCCTCTCAAAAGCACAAAATGCTGAATCTCTCATTCATGCTCCTGTTGATTGAGACTTTTTATTATATGTGCAGTTTTCCCTACAGATGCTTACTTTTGACAATCAGTAACATCCTGTCTACGTGTAGGGTGGAATTCTCCATTTGGTTATCTAAGTGGTGATGGGCAGTGCCATTCCCACTGGGCAGAATGGTGAGAACTCACACCCGATTCCGTCCTTGGAGACTAATTAATTAAGCTGAATGAGTATCTCGCTGAATCATATGGTGGGTGGGAAGTTATTTTGCCTGCCTGCCATGGTGGGTTTGAAGGTCCCAGTGCTATATCTCAACGCCAGTCCAACACACGGATATAACTCTCTCCAGCCCATTTGTCAGCAGGAGATTGTGAAAGATCCAGTCAGAAACAGAAGGATGTTATCCTCAGGAAGGAGGCAGCACCCCAGCTAACCCACCAGGCCCTCAATGCTTTCACCCATGGAGTCTGGGCACAATGGCATGTCCTCTATCCCAGGGAAGGCTCCAGGAAGCACCTTAGTGTCATCTCTCAGGCCTGGGAACCTTGCCCAGGAGTCAGCAGGATGTCATCAATGAGGCTCTGGAAGTGGCTGCCAACTCAATGGCGGAGATGAAGTGACAGGCATCGGAAGATCAGGCAGAAGTTTGGGAGTCACTCAGAAGACTAGAGTGAACAAGGGGAGAGACTGTCCATGTTCTACCTGATTCTGAGATGCGGCTCTGACATGTGAATGCTTTGAGGTCTTGCACTTTGGGATGAGATACCTAATCTGGTCCACATCCCTTTTGCATCATCAGGTAGTGTTGAAAGCATCAAGGCCTTGTCTCACATTGTTCCTCACTGGACTTTCAGCTGACATAGTGAGTGCATCCACAGGTCACCACTGACCAAAACTAAGATCAATCCTTAGTGAATCATAGTGTCAGGTTGCGTAAGTATGAATGCAGGACTCATTCTCTCAGCGATGATTGGGCTATCCCCTGAGGTGACATGGAAAGGCCTGGAGGGTTAGAGGAGATGTGTCCAGGTGACCTCACTTAGCCTTACTCCTCCTGGAGCCTTCCAGCTGTTAAAATATCACACCTTTCCCACACCTTTATTCCTCCATTGCACCATGTGTTCATACTGACCCTCAGCAGCCCCCGGGGTTCCTGGTCCCCCTCATCTTCACCTTTCACTGATCTCTCACCCTCCCCCAGTTCACCCTCTGACAGGGCCTCACCTCTCTGCATAGCCAGATGGTGAAGGACACAGCAAACGGTGATCATGTGGGAAACCCTCTCCGGTGTGAATTGCAGAGAGCTACCTGAGCAGTTCAGGCAGCTGAATCACATCTTCAGAAGTTCTATGGTCTGCTCTATAAGGAGTGTGTGGAGCTGTGAGCAGTGTTGTACCCTCAGTATGAGTTTGAGGATGGCACACCAGAGCCATCAGCCAGTGTTTAAGTGGGCACCCCTTATCCCAGCAAGCATTCCTGCAGACATTTGGAAAATCCCAGGCATCTGTGAATGACTGAGAATGTAGGAGTTATGGCAAATCCCAGTAAAACACACTCACGTGTGCAGGATGGTTTGCGATGGTCACACACCAGTGCTATGTTGATGGAATGGTAATCCTTGCAGTTTATAAAAATTAAGGGCTGTAGCTCGGGAACCGTATAGCCACATGTATGCATTCAATTACACATTGATTTCTTGAGAAGCCTGAGATGGCTGCAGAGCCAGTGAACCTTTGAGCCTGGCTATCATTGCCCAAAGCAAACCAATGGCAGAACCTCCAGTAAAGCGCATTGGCCACTTCCTGAATGCAGTGATGTACTGTGGACTGAGAGATGCTGCACAGGCCTCCTGCTGATCCCTCAAAAGTCCCAGAGGCAAAGCGATCAAGTGCTGCCATCTACTTCAAAACCACTGGTAGGAGGTAGCCGCTAACCCCATGTGGTAATAGGTCTTCACAAAGAACGTGGCGTATGTGATGTACAAGTTCTCTGGACAATCTCAGGCATGTCTCACACTGCTTTTCACTCATTTGTAAGTAGGAGATGCTTGGGCAATAAACCCTCAGTCTGGCGAGTCTCCTCTGCTGTCTGGGCCTCTCCCTCTCACCCTCTCGTTCATGATCAGGCTCCCTGTGGCCATGGCCCCCCCCCGCAGTGCCTCCTGCTTGAGCTGCACACCACTACTTTTCAAATGGGTTTGAAGCCGATATAATTTCCTGCTGGTATGACGCAAGATTGGAAGGCATGGAGAGATTCTGGGGAGTAACTGTTTAATGAGCGTTCTTCAGATACATACGAGTGCAAATGGCATTCACATCACCAGCTAGTGGGAAGACTGTCATTGGGTGAATTGCAACCTGTTGTTATGCTGATGGGTTTCTGACATTTTGGCTTCCACCAGATCCTCTGCTCTCGCCCACACACCAAACCTGCCATGGGCAGGCTGTGAGAATTCTGCCTATAGGGTGCAGTCAGAGTTAGATCCACAGACGGCATGGTGGAACAGTGGTTAGTGTCGCTGCCTCACAGCGCCAGGGACCCGGGATCAATTCCAGCCTTGGGTCACTGTCTGTGTGGAGTTTGCATGTCTACATTGGGGGCGGCACGGTAGCACAGTGGTTAGCGCTGCTGCTTCACAGCGCCAGGGTCCTGGGTTCGATTCCCGGCTCGGGTCACTGTCTGTGTGGAGTTTGCATGTCTTGTTTGCATTGGTTTCCTCTGGGTGCTCCGGTTGCCTCCCACAGTGCAAAGATGTGCAGGTTACATTGATTGGCCGTGCTAAATTGCCCCTAGTATCAGGGGAATTAGCAGGGTAAATATGTGGGGTTATGGGAATAGGGCCTGGGTGGGATTGTGGTCAGTGCAGACTTGATGGACTGAATGGCCTCCTTCTGCATTGTTGGGATTCTATGATTCCATTCTATGAGAGAGCATCAAATACCAAATATAACATGCTTCCACTGTTTGTAAAATAGAATGAGCATCAACTGTGAGTTAAATATATACAGCATCAACTCCCTAATACAGAGAGTATTGACTGCCAACCACTGGGAGTATCAGCTATCAAATATAATGCATTGATTGAAAAACATAGCTAGTGTCACCTGTCACATATTGGCAGCGTCAAATACCAAATGCTGAGTGCAACAACTGAAAAAAAAGTGAGCATTGACTGCCAAATGCACACAGCCTTCACAATACTTGGAGCATTGGGAACAGAATACGCAGCAAATTATAGCACTCTGTGAAAGAAAAGTTAAATTCCACCGATGCTTTTTTTGTATGTTTAGTTGTCAGTGCTTCTCTGCTCTCGCCCATCACCAAACCCACCCGGGTCCCTGGCACTGTGAGGCAGCGGTGTTAACCACTGTGCCACCGTGCTGCCCATGGATCTAACTCTGACTGCACTCTAGGGGCAGAATTCTCCTAGCCTACCCATGGCGGACTTTAACTTTTCTTTCACAGAGTGTAGCAGTGGCGGGCAAAGTGGCGTTGAAAGTCGTCAACACCAATAGAATCTCTCTCCATCGTATTGTTAGGAACATGGTGCAAAAAAACCTCAAAGGGCAGGTCCCATGACAACATGTGGTGGGACGGGCTCTGAGTGAGCCCATGCCATCAGCAACATAGGATTTTAAAGATTGGGCCACTCTTTACAAAGGCCACCCCAGTGCCCAACATTTAAAATGGAAGCACTACCCAATGCCCTCGCTCCCCCCCCAACCCAACATCCGACATGCAAACTGCCCTTCCTGCACCAGCATTGCCCCACTTGATAACCGCCCCCCCTCCCCGCCCCCCCCGCCACAACCCCAGCGAGCAATGCGCTCTCCCAAGCTCCTCAGGGAAGTCAGCCTGCCCGTTGCATGCCCTCACACCGATGTGAATGGATTATCTGATGGAGGGGATGGGTGGGTGGGTGGGTGGAATGACCAGGCATAGCGGCCTGACAATGAGATTCAAATTTATTATAATTGTGCGCTCCTGACATTGAATGTTGAGATTCCCGTGATGTCAATGGCGGGAGGGTGGGGACAATCACTGTGAGATTTTCTGCTGATGTAACCATGATTTGGGACTCTCTTGAGGGTTTCCATTCCCATCACCAAACCTACCTGCAAAGAACAAGTGTGGAAAATCCCGGCCTACGTCAATCCTGTGGCTGGTGATTCGAGGCTGGTATTAGGGCCTGGTGGGAGATTGGAAGCTGGTGCTGAGGGGAAGATTGAAAGGATCAGCAGAGAGTCAGAGTCATAGGCTGGAATTCTCCCAAAAAGAAACTAAGCGCCCAACAGTGTTCTCCCGCCCAATTTTTGGGAATACTTAGTTTAATGAATCTCTCGCACTCTTGACATCACAGAGTACCTCAGAGAGATTCACACCGGATAGTAGGAGGCAGGGTCTAATCCTGCTTAAAAGGCCGGCAGCATGGTGCTGTGTGAGTCACTGTGTACAGGCCCCCGCCACCATTGTCAATCTCCCAATGTTGTCCCCAACCCACCCCCTCCTCCCCTAAACACCAGCCTCCTGATGTTGTCCCTGACAGCCTCCCCCAATTGCTGACCTACCTGACCCACCTCACTCTACCCTGGGCCAGCCCCAAACACCAGCCCTCCATGGCCAGCCCCAAATCTCTCCCACTATGGTAAGTCCCAACCATACTCCCCCCATGGCCATTCCCTATCACCCTCCTCCCTCCACTCCCCACTAATCCCATTGCAGACTGTGCAGTGCCCACCCCCCCCCCCACCTCCACCATTACTTGGCACTCCAGGTCCTTTTGGCACTACCTAGTGCCTGGTGGGCAGTGCCAAGGTGCCCAGCGGGCAGTATCAGGGTGTCAGATTGGCACTGCCAGGCTGAATGCCCAGGGGGCAATCCCTCTCCCTGTAAATGACCCCCCCCCCCCGGGGGGCCTCAGCAGCCTCTGTCCCCATCAGCGGGGTGAGCATGCCTGGTCCCCATTGGTGGGGAGCAGTTGTAAACCGGGCTGGTGGGGACCTCTCCCAGCACAGGGGGAAACACTAGTGGCCTGGAGACTATCCAGGCCCGCTATTCATGTGGAAATGATAATTTCCAGATGGTAGACAACCCCATGCTCATTTCCAGCATGGGGTTGATTACAACAGAAAAAGAGGCCTGGGAAACTTGTGATCAGCCAGTCACGAGTCCTGCTACAAACCCCCCGTTGATGTCTCCTGGCCAAATGCACTCCTCCAGCAGCACAGCGAGCTGCAAGAATCCCAGCCATAGAGTTTTACAGCACTGAAAGAGACCCTTCCGTCCATCATGCCTGCATTGGCCATCAAGCCCCTATCTATTTTAATTTCATTTTCCAACACTTGGTCCATCGCCTTGAATGCTACGGCATTTCACGTGCTCTTATCGCGGGGGTCCCCGTCCCTATCACTCCTTCAGGCAGCGAGTTCCAGATTACCACCATCCACGGTGCGAAAAAGAATTTCCTCAAATCCCCTTACCTTAAATCTATGCTTCCTGGTTATTGAACTGTCTACAAAGGGGAAAAGTTTCTTCCTATCTGTCCTAGAGTTCTCATAATTGTGTAAATCTGGGCGGTGGGAGTGGTTGTGGTGGTCGTGGTTGTGAGGGGGAGGACGGTGAGTAATGGTGTGAGCGCTGTGGGAAGTGGGTCTGATCACAAGGGGGGGTTGCTTGGTGGGCCATGGGGAAGAGCTTCTGCTCCATGTACCCCAAAAGCAGTGCTGGAAAGAACAATCCTCACCTCTCTTTAGTTCCTGGATTAAAACTAACCTGTCAGAAAAAAACCTGAGACAAGAAGGAACATAAGAACAAAAAAAAAATCAAGAGGATTAGGTCTCTGTTTGAGCCTGCTATTTAATAAGATCCTGGCTGATTCTTAATCTCAGCTGCACTTTCCCACCGATCCCCATACTCCATGATTTCCTTATAGCAGTGCTTCCCAAACTTTTTCCCACTTGGGCCTCAATTCAAGACTTCAAAATTGCCATGAGCCCTCAGTGAGACTTGTGAGTGTGGGATGCGGAGGGGTTGACCTGTGAGAGTGGACGGGCATAGTTTTTAATTGTCACATTTTTAAAAATAAAACCTACCTTTAAGTTGGTTTTCTGAGCCAGAATCAAGCCTCAAGAATCAGCCATTTAGGTCACGTCTATGAGGATTTGAGAGGAGATTCGCAGCTTTTAACATTCAGTGTGAGCTCCAGAGCAGCTATTCCAACTCTTCCCCATTGTAATCCCCAGCTTGAGAAGGCCTGCCTTAGTGTCTAAAAATCCATCTATCTCCAGTTTGAATATACTCAATGATGATGCAGATCCTTCCCTCCAGGGTAGAAAATTCTAAAGATTAGCCACCGTCTGAGTGATGAAATCCTTCCTCATCTCAGTCCTGAAATTGCCGTACTCTTATTTTGAGACTATGATCCCAGATTCTAGATTCTCCAGTCAGAGGAGTCAGCCTCTACCCCCTCAAGGCCTTTCAGATTGTTACGTGTTTAAACATGCTTACTCCTTACTCTTCTAACTCCAGACAGTATCGGCCCAATTTACTCCGTCTCTCATCATAAATCAGCCGTCTTATCCCAAGAATCAATCAACAGAAAAGCAGAATACTGTGGATGTTGGAAATTTGAAATAAAAACAAAATGCTGGAAACACTCAGCAGGTTGTGCTAGCATCTGTGGAGAGAGAAACGGACCTGAAATACTAACTTTGTTTCTGTCATGACCTGCTGAGTGTTTCCAGTAATCCACTGAAACTTTGTTGCCTCCTGTCTAAGGCAAGTATATATTTACTTAGATAGGAGACCATAACTGTGCACAGTACTCTAGACATGGCCCTACCAAAGTTCCATACAATTACAGCAAGACTTCCGTATTCTTAGATACCAGACCCCTTACAATTAACGTCAAGATATCCTTTGCCTTCCTGACCTTTTGTTGGATCTGCATTTAACTTTATGACAAGGGAACACTTAAGTCCCTCTAAATATAAACATGTCTTACAATTTAAGAAAATATTGAGTTTTTCTATTTTCTTCCTTCTGTTCCCTCCTTCTGCTAATTTCTTTCCTACTCACTTGATTTGTCTTTAACCCAGTCCTGACATTTTGTGTCCTCCCTGCTGGCCCACCTAGGTTTGGATCACCAGTAAGTTTGGGTGCATTGCACTCAAACCCTTCAACTAAGTCATTAATATAGATGGTAAATAGCTAAGGCCCCAGCATTGACCCCTGTGGCACCCCAGGAGTAACTGGCTCCAAATTTATGTTTGTTCCCAATCTTTGATTAACCGATCTTCTATCCATGCTAACATATGTTATCATAAACCCATGCCTCCTTAGATAGAGCAAAACCTTTCATGTGGCAGGAAGGTGGTGGATACAATTTACAACACCAACATGCCTGGTAAGGGGGCTGTAACATCCAGTCCACAGAATATCAAATGCAAGGAATACCAGTTGTCAAATAAAAGAGTAATGGTTGGAAAATACAGCGAAAACCAACTATCAAACAGGGACTACTGGCTGTAAAATGGTACACCACCTTGCAAATACATGGAATACTGATCATCAAATACAGAATGTACTAGGTTTTAAATACTGATTTTGAAATGATTTTGAAACGGGAATACCAATGTTCAAAGACATGGAATGCTGACTGTCGAATAAAGGGGATATTAACTGTCAACTACAGTGGATATTGACAGTTGAGTGAAAGATATACTGACTGGAAAGTATTGGGAGTACTGGAATACCAAATGCAGGGAATTCTGACAGTCAAAAACAGAACACTGACTGCCAAATATATTCAGTCAAGCTCAGGGATAATTGACTGTCAAAAAAGGGACTACCGATTGCTAACTATACGGAATACTGACTGTGAAATACAAGGAACACTGGTTATGAAATTCCGGATCTGAAATCCCTTTCACTTGTTGGGAGCTGCCACTCAACTAATTAGAATATAAATTGGAAGTGTGTGTGTGCCCTGGGCATGTGTCCCACATGCAGTCAGGCAATGGGGTTGGGTATAGAATGTCTGCTCCTACATCGACTGATTCCGTTCCAGGTTAGCCTGGCTAGCATTCAGTTTCTCCAAGCAGGCAGAACTGGTGCCAGCAGGGAAAATGATCATCCACCTGGAGGGCAATCTGGACAATTTTCACGCCTTAATCCCTCTTTGACTTCCTCCATCAATTAACCCCTGTCACTCTCCCTTCCATCTCTCTCGTTATCTTCTTGGAGAACCACCCCACTCTCCCCTTAGCCCCACTTGCATCTCTCTCGTTATCTCTTCAGCCCCTCATCGTCCTCCCTCTCCCCCGCTCTCCCATTCACCAAGATGTCTTGGCACAGCCAGAGAGCAGCCCCACAGTTCAGCGATGCCTCCCTGCAGGTTCTCCTCCAGTCTGGTTGGAAAAGACAGGAGGCGCTCATTCCCAGGAATGGGAGTTGGAGGTGGTTACGATGAGCTAAAGAGAGGCAGTATGGCTCCCCTTTTTTCCCACATCTGGTTTGGCCATGTCAGTTTTCTTAAAAAGAAGGATATGCCTGCCAATTTGGTGAGTGGTTAACTGTTTAAGTGCTATGATGTGAAAGACACAAACAGACACGTTTTCTTAAAAGAAGATAATTTTTATTATACTTAACCAATTGAAGTAAAAATAATACAAAACACTCTAACTTTCATGCACGCATACACACATCATCTGAATAATCTGTTACTTTCTTTTTGGCTGAACTTCAGCCCATGCTCCTGATCTTCTGGCACCCAGTGTGGAGGGGGGCAGAGAGGGCACAGGACCTTCTCCTGGTCCTGCTCCAGGGCCTTGCCAAACTGGCCCTCGATAGGTTAAAGCAACGGGTTGTCAATCACAACAGTCTGCCCTCTTCTGTAACTATGTTCACTGGTTGCTGATAGCACCATCAAGGCCTTCCCTGTTACAGGGCACTGTGGGGTGCACTATTCAGCCCTTATTTTTAATTTGTTCATGGGTTGTGGGCTTTGCTGGCCGGACCAGTATTTATCGTCCATCCCTGAGGGCGTTTAAGAGTCAACCACATGTGAAGTCACATGTAGGCCAGACCAGGTAAGAACAACTGATTTTCTTCCCTAAAGGATGTTAGTGTCCAGATAGGTTTTTATGACAATTGATTCATGGTCATCATCAGACTTTTTCCTAATTCAAGATTTTTTTTATTGAATTCAAATTTTACCATCTACCTTGGTGAGATTCGAACCTAGGTCATCAGAATATTATCCTGGGTCTCTGGATTGCTAGTCCTTTGACAATACCACTAGGCCACTGGCTCCCTTTAATCATGTTTTAATTCGATGTTTTAAGTTTCCTTTGCGATTCATTTTACTTTGCTGCAATATCATTTTAAGAAACTGCATCTTCAATTTGTCCCACGGGTTTGTTGATTTTGTTGATTTGGTTAAAGAAGCAAAATGCACACAGATTCCAGTTGGTTATGGAGTTGCAGGACAGAATAGACAGACTTTTTAGAACCTGATAAAAGATGGCAGTATAAGGGTCTTGTAGATTGACGTCGATCGTCCCTCTAGATCTGATGTTGGGGTGATTTAAACACATCGACAGACGAATGATCTTTTCTTCCCAATACAGCAACTGCTGGGCTGATTTTTTTTTAATAAAACCTGCCTGTAGCATATGGATAGTCAAATAACAGGCAGAACTCAAACATCCAAGTTGGATGGGGAGGGAGAGAGGGAGGCTTCAGTCTTTGGCCTGGAGAAAGCAGTTTCTTAAATCATAGTATTAACTGGCTTGACACATGATCTTCTCTATTCATACAGACATAGAAGAGTAGACTATTCAGCTCTTCGAGTCTGCTCCGCCGTTCATCTTGATCATGGCTGATCATCGAATTCAATATCCTGATCCTCCTTCCTCCCATATGCCTTGATCCCTTTAGCCCCAAGAGCTCTATCTAATTAATCAGACAACGTTTTGGCCTCAACTACAGTCGGTGGAAGTGAATTCCACACATTCACCACCCTCCGGTGCAGTGAATTCAACTAACCAGTGACTCAAATATGGTCATGGCTTGTGAATTCCGGGTGTAACTTGATTGGATAATGGCTGAGCTAATTCCTCTCCCAGTCAGAGTACTTTGCCCAAAGTGATTACATCTAATACTTCTTGCCCACCCAGTTGAGCCTGGAGGTCCTGTGAATGGCTGAGGGGATGTGAACCTATCACGTCCTTCTCAGGTGACTATCTTTGATGGGTTGGCTCTACTGCATGACTTTACAATTTATTATGCACAGTGATACAAATGATCAGCCATCATAGAAACTGCAGTGTCTCAGTCGTTTTAAATTCAATCAATAATTTTCACTGAGCAATGCAGAAAGTAATTTGCGATATAAAACATATCTTCATGAAAGACCCTCCTGTTTGACCAAGGCCGCCTGGACAGAGATAGCAGAAGAGGAGAGCAGCTGTTTAAAAATGATCTATTCCCCTTGGTCCGCTAAGGCGTAGAGGACTTGTACAGTGAGGGAGCTCCAGATGGAGACTGGCAGATGTGAGCATAAACCATAGCAGGCAAAGGTTTGCAGGTGAAGTGTAGTTGTTGCATGTTCTGAACACAGTCATTGTGTTATCTACCTCAGAGATATTCAGAGGGTTTTTTGTGTTAACAGGAGCTTTATTACAATGCTTTTAAAATACCTGCAGCCTTATGCTTACTGCTGGTTTCAGTTGCACTTTCCACATCCACAGGTTTGACACACAGCAGACTGTATGGTGAGAAATCAGCAGGCACACACAAAAAGCATTGAACAATCGAATACACTGGGGGCAATTCTCCCATTGCAACCTGCAGATTTTCTGGCAGGTCTGGTTGGGAGAATCATGTGTCAACGATTTCACAGGATTTGCACATACATTCCCAGCGTACGCGCGTCTCCCAGAGCCAGGGAACAGGTGCAATCCGTTCCACGCTAGAAACCAGCGGGAAGAGAGGTAAGTCATTTGAATCTGTTTTTAATATATTTTAAATGTAATTTACATGTGATTAACTGGCCTGTCACGGAACATGTTGCGCCCCATTGCATCTCCCACCCCGACAGGACTACTTCATTCTGGGGGGTTTACACTGGCTCCCCATGTTCGGGAAACTAGCGGGAGACCCCACCAGAGTAAAGGAGGGACAATCCGGGCTGTAGTGGGGTGGTGTCCCCAGGCATGCACACCCTGGCAGTGCCAGCCTGTGCCCCTGGCACTGTTCAAGGGGTAAAGTGCCCATGGCCAAGGGGAACCTTGGCACAGCCCACTGGGCATTGGGCAGTGCCAAGTGGGTGGGGCCTATTGGGAGCAGGGTATGGGGACACGCGATAAGGATTGGGAGGGTTCCGCTGCCACTCTGCATGGGGATTGGTCTGGGCTGGAGAGAGGCCAGCAATCGGGGCGGGCTGGGGGGAGGGTAGTGGTCTGCCGGGAGGGGGTTAGTGGGGTCTGCCTCCCATCAAGGAGGTCTGACCCCTGGGGGGTCTGACCCTGGCGGGCTCGGCAGAAAGTGGTCTGCCGGGGTGAGGGATTGCCACTGCTGGGAGAGTGGGTTGGACACTGGGGGACGGGAGGGTGGTGTCAGGCCTGGCCCAGGAATTGTTGTGGGGGGCTGCGATTGGGCTGTGGGGCGCGCTGGAGGGGCAGCACTGTGGGGGTCTTGGGCTGACCAGCAATTGAGCGGGCCAGCAAATGGGGAGACTGACAGATCGGGGTCACTATGCATGCGCAGAGTTCCAGAACTGTCAGACTCTGGTGCGAATCGATCCCGTTCCCCCGGGTTTTTATTGATACTCATGATAGTGACCTCTGCAGTGCACAGAGTTCGGAGATTCTACCCTGAAATACCAGTCGTGATCTCGACCAGTTTTCTCACCAATTTCAGCACTTTTGGGAGAATCGGCCCCAACCTCTTTTCCCCCTTCAAAAACAAAATAACCTTATCTTAAATTAGACCCTCCAAAATAACAAACATTTGTACACTGAGTGATTTCTTGGAGTTCAGGATCAGCACAAGCATTGATGTTGGCACATGAAGGAAATTTCTCTCTGGAAAAGTTACGAAGTAACGTGTATTAATAGTGATGAGAATTGTTTGCCCATTCCTTTTTATAGAATTAATTTAAAATGTGATTTAAACAATGATGCAGGAATTCTGTGGTTAATCTTAATTTGCCTGTTGATGGGGCAGATGCTTTTTATTAGGAAATGATTGGTGTTAAAATATTACCATCATCAGTGGCTTCAAGAAAACCCATTGAGGTCATTGAAATTGAATTGGTTTATTAGTGTCACATGTATTGGGGTACAGCGAAAAGAATTGTGTGTTATACAGGCAAAACATACCTTTCATAAAGTGCATCGGGACATAGGAAAGGATGGGGTGCAGAATATAATGTTGCAGTTATTGACAGGGTGAGGCGAAAGATCAGTTTAATATGTGATAGGACCATTCAGAGTCTGATGGCAGCATGGAAGAAACTTTTCTTGAGTCAGTTGGTATGTGTTTTTATACTTCTGTATCTTTTTCCCAAAGGAAGAAGGTGAAAAGAATATTTCCGGGTTGCATGGGGTCTTTGATTATGCTGGTTGTTTCCTAAGGCAGTGGGAAGTGTAGACAGAGTCAATGGATGGGAGGCTGGTTTGAGTGATGGACTGGGTTATGTTCACTACCCTTTGTAGTTTCTTGTGGTCTTGGTCAGAGCAGGAACCATACCAAGCTATGATACAACCAATGTAGGGTGTCGAAATTTGCGGATGACACCAAGATTGGGGGAACGGCAAATTGTGCGGAGGGTGTGGAGAGTCTGCAGAAGGATCTAGATAGGCTGGGCGAATGGGCCAGGAAATGGCAAATGGAATTTAATGTTGGCAAGTGTGAGGTGGTCCACTTTGGTAGGAAGAATGGTAGGAAGGACTATTACTTACGTGGCGAAAAACTGCAGCAGGCGACGGTGCAGAGGGACCTCGGGGTCCTTGTGCATGAGTCGCAAAAACCCAGCTTGCAGGTGCAGCAGGTGGTCAGGGAGGCAAATGGGATGCTGGCCTTCATAGCGAAGGGGATTGAATATAAAAGTAGGGAGGTCTTGCTGCAGCTGTATAGGGCATTGGTGAGGCCGCAGCTGGAGTACTGTGTGCAGTTTTGGGCGCCGTACCTGCGCAAAGATATTTTGGCCTTGGAGGGAGTGCAGAGGAAGTTTACTAGGCTGATACTGGAGTTGAGGGGGTTGAGCTATGAGGAGAGGCTGAATAAACTAGGCTTGTACTCATTGGAGTTTAGAAGAATGAGGGGAGATCTCATTGAGACGTATAAGATGATGAATGGGATGGATAGGATAGAGGTGGAGAGACTCTTCCCGCTCAAAAAAGACAGTAGGACTAGGGGGCACAGCCTCAAGATAAAGGGGGGGCGTTTTAGAACGGAGTTGAGGAGGAGCTTCTTCACTCAAAGGGTGGTGAATCTCTGGAATTCTCTACCCGTTGAAGTGGTGGAGGCTGCCTCGCTAAATATTTTCAAGAAGCGGGTTGATGGGTTTTTGATAAGAGAGGGGATTAAGGGTTATGGGGAGAGGGCCGGAAAGTGGAACTGAGCCACGACAGATCAGCCATGATTTTATTGAATGGCAGGGCAGGCTCGAAGGGCCAGATGGCCTACTCCTGCTCCTATTTCTTATGTTCTTAAAAAGGATGCTTTCTATGGTGCATCTGTAGAAATTGGTAAGAGTCGAAGTGGATATGCTGAATTTCCTTAGCCTCCTGTAAAAGTAGAGGCGATGATAGGCTCTCCTAACTATAACATCAGTGTGGAGGGTGAAACCAAGTGACTTAAAAAGATATAAGATTTCCTGTGACCCTAATGCGAACATTACTGTTTCAACTAAAGATGTGCCCAAGGAATCAGAAACCCAGTCTGTTAAAAGAGCATTTGTGCATCAGACTGAGAATAAAATACAGGAGAAACATGAACAAGTCTGTGGTAAAACAGGGAGCAACAGCACTCAAAGCCATCAATAAAATAAAAGAAAAATGCTCTGAAGGATTGCAGCCCAGCTGCATCCAATACTGACACCATAGAGCTTTGATGGAGAATAAGTGTTCTTGGATCTAAATTAAAACTTCAGAAAGACAAAGCAGTTGTTCGTACAACGGAAGTCTTTGGTAAAGTTTAAAATGAAAAAGAGGATGAAAGTAAACAAGAAAAGGTTGGAACAGCATCCTCCTAGAAAAGGTGGAGCCCAGAGAGACTTGGGTCCAGGTAAAAAGTTTATTAAAATGTCATGAACTACTGCAGAAGGTAATCAAAAAAGCGAATTGAATGCTGATCTTTACAACTAGAGGACTAGAACATAACAGGGTGGAAGTCATGCTTCAGTTTAAGCTGTGCAGACCTGGTTAGACCACACCTGGAGTACTGACAAATTCTCGGCACCACTCATTCTTGGCCTCAGAATGAGGATAGTACAGATTTACCTGAACAATATCATGACTACTAGATTAAATTGTGGAAAGCATAGGAATATACTCCCTGGAATTTAGAAAGTTATTAGGAGGGATAGATAGGATAGATACAGAACAACTCGTTTCACCATCTGTTTAGGAGTCCAGGTCTCCAGATATGATTTAAAGATTAGACCTGGATCCTGCAAAAGTAAATTTGGGAAACATTTTTGATTATGAATCCACCATTTTATTAGATGGTTATGATTTAAAATATCTGTTTTAATTCAAGGCAAAAAGGGAATATGTGACCTGTTGCTAATTCTACCTGGTGATAAGCTGATGTGACCTGGTTAACATGAGGACAGGAGACCAAGTTAAGTGCTATTGAAATCTACGTATTAGGTTTAGCACCTGAACAAAGGACAGAGCATCCGACTTTGGCATGGGTAGCCTTCTAGACTATCAGCAACTTTGGAGTCGTTCCCACAATGTGCTGTAATGTACAGCTGCCATGTAGGGTATCGAGTATGATAAAACATTAATAGGGGATGTCTTTTAGTTTAGTGTACTGATGTCTAGTAAGTAATGTCTAATTTTAGTTTATTTGTTACAGTAAAAACCTTAAGGCTTGCAATCTTGTGTGATTTCTTGAAGTCGGTGGCTCAGAATGTTATCAATTACAATGAGCATTATAACACTTCTACACACAAAGGGTGGTTGAAGTTTGGGACTCTCTTCTGCAAACAGAAATTGTCCAAGACCAATTTGTTAATTTTAAATCAGAGATTGAAGGTTTTTTTCATCCAAAAATATTAACGAACAATGCTGGGTGCATGGAGTTAAGTTACAAAACAGCCATGGTCTCACTGAATGTTCAAATGACCATCTCATGTTCCTGTATATTCTGTGGAACAATCTTGACTTGGGCACGTTAGAAACAGTTCTAATAATAGTACATGTTGTGAGTGAAGCTGTCATCCGTAGCTAGACTTACATCTTTTGGAGACATGTCCTGTGAGAAAAACGCTGCTTCAACTGATGGAAAAGTCACGAAAACAGGAACTTCACAAACTCTACCCAGCAATGCCTCATTACAGTGCCACTGATTCTTTAGTAGCTCTTCTGTTTGGTTGCAAACTCTGAATACAGCTTTATGCATTCTCTCATTGTTCACAAGGCCCAGACCGCAGGGGTTGTTTTAATTGGTTGGGTTGAGTCTCCAGCTCATTGGTGGCAGTGTGCTTGCTGAAAGAACATCAACAGTTGATCATGGAGTTTTCTGCAGGGTGTGGATGAAGAGAAAAGTGCTGTTTGAGTCTAAACATAGAGCACACTGTTGAACCCATGCAGGTCACAGAAATGATTTTGTGAAATTGTTTTACATGAGTGAATTCAATACAGGAGGCGATACAAAGGTGGCTCCCTCTAAAAGGAAACTACTGTAGATACTTTGCCACTCTTGGCAAACTACAAAAGTGATTCAGCAGCACTATATTATAATCTCCTCTTCAATTCACAATAGAGAAAATACAAGGATTTATTGAACTCGGTAAAAAAGCACAAATATACAGAAAGAAGTGACAAGGGTTGAAATGTAGAGAATTTGTAGCAAGAGAAACTATTGATACAAATAGAGATAACAGGTTTAGATCTAATCATCACAGCATGGACTAGGGCTATGTTTAACAGTGAGCTGTGGCCCAATCAACACTTTAACTAAAGGTTTTTGGGTGGGTGGTGGTGGGGAAGAGAACTCACCCACAGCAATTTAACATTAGGAGGTGATTCTGGGGTTTGGTATTTTGGCAGGGGCGACAAACCCTGTCTACATCAACAGCGACAAAGTAGAAAGAGTTGAGAGTTTCAGGTTTAACTGTCCAGATCACCAATAACCTGTCCTGGTCCCCCATGCTGACACTACAGTTAAGGAAGCTCACCAATGCCTCCACTTTCTCTGAAGGCCAAGGAAATTTGGCACGTCAGTTACAGCTCTCACCAAATTTTACAGATGCACCATAGAAAGCATTCTTTCTGGTTGTATCACAGCTTGGTATGGCTCTTGCTCTGCCCAAGACCACAAGGAACTACAAAAGGTTGTGAATGTAGCCCAATCCATCATGCAAACCAGCCTCCCATCCATGACTCTGTCTATATTTCCCGCTGCCTCAGCAAAGCAGCCAGCATAATTAAGGACCCTACGTACCTTGGACATTCTCTCTTCCACCTTCTTCCGTCGGGAAAAAAATGCAAAAGTCTGAGATCTTGTATCAACCAGCTCAGGAACAGCTTCTTCCCTGCTAGTGTCAGACTTTTGAATGGACTTACCTTGCATTAAGTTGATCTTTCTCTACACCCTAGCTATGACTGTAACACTACATTCTGCACTGTCTCATTTCCTTCTCTATGAACAGTATGCTTTGTCTGCATAGCGCAAGAAACAGTACTTTGCACTCTTTGTTAATTCATGTGACAATAATAAATAAAATCAAATCAAAAATCAAAAAAATGGGTGTTAGGGTGGGGCAGATTAGTTGTCCAAGAATAATGGACATCTCAGGCATATCTTATTTTATATGCTTGGCTGAGAGCCCAGACACCTATATCATTTATTAAACAAGCTGCACCCCAAAGTGAACATTGCTAGACGGACAGTTCTGGCTGTCTGGTCTCTGCAGTCAATTTCTCAATAATTATTTACAGAAGGTTAAGTGGGTTCAAGGGTTTGTGGTTTCTGTTATTGTTACTTGTAAGAGTCTGAAGGCTTTACACTTTTATTGCATTATAATGAAATTACTCTTTATTAACAATATGGAAAGTAATGAATGAATTACTTTTTAAAAACCTTTTATGACACACCTACTGTCTTTATAGGGTTCATTAGTTCTATAAAGTGTATAGTGGGTCAAGGAGCTTGAAGTGGCATAGCATCAGAAAATGCATTGGTGAGCATGTAACAAAGACAGTCATCAAAGTGGAAAGTAATATTCATATTCAATAAATCAAATTGCTCTCATTAGCCTGAAAATTTAGTATGTAAAATGCTTTTACAACACTTTCCCAGGGATAAAACTATTTTAGACCTTGTATCATGAGGCAGGTTTAATTAGTAATCTCATAGAAGACCATCCTCTGGGAAAAAGTGTTAATAATATAATTAAATTCCATACTGAGTTCAAAGTTACATATTTCATTCTTACATGTGATGATACTGTTCCTTTAAAAATGTATTTATATCATGTTTTTTGGAAGGGTTATGATTAAAATTCAGCTCTGTTTTACATGGTGCCATTTTGTCCGCATCAGGCAGCTCACATGCTAAGAATGCAAAGCAGTCAGTTTCTGCTGGGTCCTGAAACAAGCAAGAGGTGGCTTTCTCTCTTGCATAGTCGAGCATGCTGGAGGAGCCAGATGTTCCACTTATTCCTTATGTCCTTATCTGTTACAGCCCTGCTTTAATCTGGGGTTGAAGAGCAAAATGATGATTAAACTCAATTTGCTATTACTGAATGAAGTTCAATTCTGGAGGCAGACTATATTGTGGAAATGGAGACTGAACAGAAATTTTTGGAGGCAATCAATTAGGAATGATGGAAACAACAGTTAGTGCCCCAGACACGAAAAGGCTGTAGGAATGCTTTTCACAGAATCCTAGAATCCCTACAGTGCAGGAAGATACCATTCAGCCCTGTAACAATCCCACCTAAGCGCTATCCAGTAATCCCATGTATTTACCCTGCTAATACCCCTGACACAAAGGGGCAATTCAGCATGGCTAATCAACCTAAATCACACGTCTTTGGACTGAACCACGTGGAGGAAACCCACACAACATGGGGAGAATATGCAAACTCCACACAGATGATCACCCAGGTCAGAATTGAACCCAGGTCCCTGGTGTTGTGAGACAGCAGTGCTAACCACTATGCCACTGCGCTCCTAAAGTGAATATAATTACTATGGAACTTAAAATATTATTATGATATACATTCTCACCAATTCATACTGAGTGGACTCTACAGGATTTCTCAGTTTCACCTTGCTTTCTGTGCACAGATGTCATAGAATCGTAGGATCCTTACAGTGCAGAAGGAGGCCATTTGGCCCATCGAGTCTGCATCAAGCACAATCCCGTCCAGGCCCTATTCTCGAAATGCCATGCATTTACCCTACTAAATGCCTGACACTATGGGGAAATTTAAGATGGCCAATCAATATAACCCACACATCTTTGGACTGTGGCAGGAAACTGGAGCGCGTGGAGGAAACTCACGCAGACATAGGGAAAATTTGCAAACTCCACATATTCAGTGACCCAAGGTCGGGATTGAACCCGGGTCCCTGGCGCTGTGTGGCAGCAGTGCTAACCACTGTGCTACAATACCATGTATTTACTTACACTATGATATATCCTGTACAATTATTATAATATGACTGGACATTTGCTACAGCCATTTTGACATCAATACAGTATTCTCCTTAATAATGGGTGGAGGTGGTGTGGGGATGAAGACACATTTCTGAATCTGGCACTGGTCCGGAAAGTTTAGCTCCTGCACCGTGCTTATCTTGACCTCAGCAAGAGATGGTTTCAGTGGCCTCAATGGCCCTTGACTAGGACCTTGGGGTCTGGGTCCATATGTCTCTTAAATTGGCCTCACAGGTAGAGGACATGGTCAAGAAGGCGTATGGTGTATTGGCCTTCATCAATCAAGGGATTGAGTTTAGTAGTCGGGAGATAATGCTGCAGCTTTATAAGACCCTAGTCAGACCCCAATTGGAGTACTGTGCTCAGTTCTTGTCGCCTCATTACAGGGAAGATGTGGAAGCTATTGAAAGGGTGCAGAGGAGATTTACAAGGATGTTGCCTGGATTGGGTGGCATGCCTTACAAAGATAGGTTGAGGGAGCTCGGTCTTTTCTCCCTGGAGAGACGAAGGATGAGAGATGACCTGATGGAGGTTTATAAGATGTTAAGAGGTATAGATCGGGTGGATTCTCAGAGACTATTTCCCAGGGTTGAAATAGATGCTATGAGAGGACACAGGTTTAAGGTGCTGGGGAGTAGGTACAGAGGAGATGTCAGGGTAAGTTTTTCACTCCGAGGGTGATGGGTGAGTGGAATCAGCTGCCGTTGGTGGTGGTGGAGGCGGATTCAATATGATCTTTTAAGAGACTTCTGGATGAGTACATGGGATTTGATAGGATTGAGGGTTATAGGTAGGCCTGGTAGGTAGGGATATGATCAGTGCAACTTGTGGGCCGAAGGGCCTGTTTGTGCTGCAGTTTTTCTAAGTTCTATGTTCAATGAAAGGGAATAAAGTCACGTTGATGTTCCCTCTGATAACAGTGCAACAACGATTGCAAATATTTGTCTGCTTCTGAATATTAGAGTAGCACATAGTCAAGCCTAGCTATGACATCTCTTGGGTGGCGAGGGTTAAAATTGATTTGAAATACCGGGATAATTTCGGCTGGAGCGGAGAAGGATGGGAAGAGATATGATAAAGGATATTTAAAATGATGATGCATTTTAATGAGTGGAAAGAGAAAGCATTTCCTTTGATTCTCCAGTGATAAGGGCAATCTATACTTTAATATTCTCCATAAGGATATGAAGAGAATAGATAAGAGAAACACCCTATCACCAGAGGCGGATTTAAAATGAAACATACTGTGCCAAGGCACAGGGCCCCAACCAATGGGGAAACTGCATGCAAGGCCAGTGCACTGAGCATCCAATCGGAGATTGACTACTCTGCATTTGCTGAGAGTCTATCAGCAGCAAATGTGCAGTGAAATCAGACTGGTGAGTCTGAAAGAATGGGAAAACTGGTAACAACGTTAACCTGAGGTGTGAAACCATGGTGAGAGGTGGGGGAGAGGCAGCTGAGGTTTTTAAATCAAGGCAAGGAGAGCTGAGGAGGTGAGCGGGTTTGTACTGGGAACCGACAGCAGTGGACCGAGGCCAGCAACAGTGAGGCTCGACTGTTGAATCAGGCCAGAGGGTGCTGCCAAGCAGGTGAACAAGCAGGTTTGTGTCGGCCGCTAGAATTAGCAATCCCAGACCAGCAACAGGTGCGCCAGGTGTGACACCCCGAATCAAACCACAAGAGGCCGACAAGCAGAGGAGCAGAGCCCAGCAATGACTTCCTCAGGTGAGGGAGCGGCAAAGCAGCCATGATGCACGAGGCAGGCTGCCTTGAAGGCCCCAGGTGAGCGTGGTGAGTGAGATTGTGAGCATGGGGGAGTGTGAGAGGTTGAGGAGTGAGGGGGAAGAGTTTGAGAATGTGGGGGGAGGAGAGTGTGTGTGGGGATGAGTTTCAGACTTGCATTGAGGGAAAGTATGTGAGGGCCACATTACATTATGGAGGGAGGGAGAGTTTGAGAACAATAGGGTGGCACAGCAGCTAACACTGCTACCTCATGATACCCGGGGCCTGGGTTCAATTCCAGTCTTGGGTCACTGTCTGTGTGGAGATTTTCCATTCGCCCCATGTCCGGGTTTCCTCCAGGTGCTCCGGTTTCCTCCCACAGTCTAAAGATGTGCGGGTTATTGGCCATGCTAAATTACCCTTAGTGTCCAATGATGTGCAGGTTAGGAGGATTAGCAGAGCAAATATATGGGGTTACAGTGATTGGGTCTGGGTAAGATGCTCTATCGAACAGTTGGTGTAACCTCAATGGACCAAATGGCTGGCCTCTGCAATGTAGGGTTTCTATGATTCTATAAATAACTTCTTTGATTTTGTGAGAGGAAGTAAGGAAGTTAACATTTATTTTTGAAACCAAATGAGACTCTGTGAAATATACTGAGCGCATGCACCTTGTTGATTGGAGTATTTGCTCCTGCACTGCACTGGCTCATTCTAGTCTGCACTGGCCTGTGCTGCAGCAATGTCTTTGGCTGGTTTTTCTATCTCGTTGCTCATCAGCAAGTTCCCCGTTTTCTCACCTCAAGACCCACACATCACGATATGGACCATCTTTACCATCATTCTGACAAGGTGTAAGCTTGGGTTTCAATTCAGTAATTATTCATACAGGCACGTTTTTTTACAAGTTAAAATGCACGAAAGAAGTGATCAATTTTTGTGGTTTCCGCCTTTGTGTTGTGTGGAGTGAGGTTGGGTGGAGTTGGAAGGAGTGTGTGGTTGTACAAGGGTGGGGCTCAGAAATGATGGTGAATGCTGGACCGCGCAGACTGTAAATCCACTTCGACCCACCGCCATTTTGAAGAGACATGTAGATTTACATTAGAAGTGATGGAATTGTAATATTAACAAATATGGTGATTCTCCCAGTCCGCTGTACTGTTCGAGCAGCACAGCAGGCCAGGAGACACCAGCAGAGACCATTTCACAGGCTTCCTGCTGGGCACCCCCTCTCCCAGCCAAAGATTTCCACTGTCATCTACTCCGTGCCAGAAATCAGTGCGGAGGCGATTACAATATGGAAATCAGCATTTCCATTTCATTAGCGGGTCTGAAGTCTTTGGGCCCACTAGCATCTCTCTCCCACCATGAGTTGTTCACTCTGATGGGGTTTACAACTGCTTCCCGCAAACAGTGAACAGGTGGCCGACTCCATTGGAGTGAGAAGAAGCCATTGAGGCCCCCCCTCCAGGAGGTCAGGGATAAGGAGGATGCCCTTTGGACAGTGCCAGCCTAGCAGTACCAGCCTGGCATTGCCCAATGGACACCTTGGTATTGCCCATGGGCATCAGGCAGTGCCATGGGGTGGGGCCAAATGAGGGGTCTATTGGGGCAGGGGCGATTGGTGGGGGTGTGGAGACCCCACATCCCCACAGGGATTGCAGGCAGAGGAAGGGAGGACAGCGATTGGGCCATCCGGGGTTGGGACTGCTGGGGGATTGGGGCTGCTGGGGTGGGGGGCCGTGGATTCGGGACTGCTGCAGGGATGGGGCATTGGCGTGGTTGGGACTGTGGGGGAGGGGTTGGGGCTGTTGTGGGGGGAGGGAGTTGATTGAGATATCGGGGTTGGCTGAGGGAGGAGGTGGGTGGCCTGGGAGACCAACAATCAGGCAGTGAAGTCTCTGCAAGGCCAGTACTGAGGGTTTGTGGGGCTGGCCAGAGATCCGGAGTCCACCACTGCACGTGCACCAATCTCCGCGCTGACAGATCGATGCATGTGCAGCGGCCCGCTCAGTGCTATGCGGCTGGCCACTTGGGGGGGGAATGGCCTACTGATTTTCACAGTGAATCCCACTAGGGCACTCTGTGATGTACAGAGTGTCGGAGATTTGCTCCTGAAATCACGCTGAAAAAAAAACCAGCGGGAGTTATTCTCATTTTCCCGCAAATTGGGCACTTGGATTTTTTTTTTGAGAGAATTGGCCATAATGTATGTGATCTGTGCTGGTCTCTTAATTCCCTTGAAGAATTCACATGGGTACCAAATATTTTATAGAAGTTCTGTGATTCAAGTACTGATGAAATATTGTTGTGACAGAAATAAAATGCTGTCTAAAATGGTCTCCATTGCTTACCTCCTTAAATATTGAAGCTACAGTCGGTGCATTTGAAATTCCGGAATTTCTATTACTACTTTCCTTTCCTTTTGGATTTCACTTCACAATGCACTCTCTGGGGAGGTCATAATAGTTTTGAGTTGAGTACATTTGAAACAGCACAAGGTCCACGTAAAGGACCTGATACAAGTCAAAATAACCTGGATATTGAATTGAAGTGTGTATTCGAACAGTTTACTCAATTAGTGTATAATTGGACCAGCTCAAAATGAAAGCTATTTGCATCAATCTAATCAGCCATTCTTCTGTTGACCCGGCCAACGCTTATCAGTCAAGCAAAAACACGGAAAACAGATTATCTGTTCATTATCATATTGCTGAATGCTGGGCCGTACTGTCTGCAAACTGTCAGCTTTATTTCCCTGCCTCACAACAATACTTCAGAACTGTTCACAGCCTCTAAAGCACTTTGCAAAGTTCTGCAATCATAAGATATGGTAAATAAAAGCAAAAATCTTTCTTTTTGGAATTTAATTTCCGCCTAATACACATTTTCCTTTTGTAAAAAGTGACAATAGGCATTTTTTCTTCCACACAGATCTGAAATTTCTCATGCAAAATTTGAATATTTCCCAGGGTGGGATTTTCCGCCCCCACCCATTTCCGGTGGTGGGGGCAACTCACCATCCGCCACCCGTGAGATCTTTCAGTCCCGCCGATGTGTGAGGTTCTATGGGTGAGATTCTCCAGCCTCCCCTCAGCGTTTCTCTGGTCGGTGGGAGGCAGAGCGCCGTTCACTGGCAGCAGGATCCTCTGGTCCTGCCCCTGTCAAAGGGAAATCCTACTGAAGCCACCTCACGCCACTGCGAAACCCACAGCAGGGGGTACACCCCCGGTGGGACCAGAGACTCTTGCCGATGTGAATGAGCGGAGAATTCCGACGCAGAACTTTTCCCATGACTCACCCATCCCAGGGGAATCATCGCGTGGGGTCGGGGGGGCAGGGTAGTGGTGGTCACCATCAGCGGGACCAGAAGATCCCACCAGGGAGTGGAGTTGGAAAATCCCAACCCCAGTCTCAGTAATGCCTTACCCTTCCTGAAAAGCTCTTCAGTTTGTCTGATTGGTAAGGCACTGAATTTTAAGTGATTTATTATAGATAATGATAGCCAGAGAATCACCATCAACAGTTTCTCTTTCCATTCCCATACTGTTCCCTCTGACATTCTCCAGGGATCTATCCTTCATTTACATGCCACCCCTTGGTGATGTCATGACGAAACAGCATCAGTTTCACCCTGTACACTGAGGACACCAAACTTTGCCTCGCTGTCACCTCCCTCGGCTCTCCATTGTGTTTCAGTTATGAGACTTGTCTGACATCCAGTATACGAAGAGCAGAAATTTTGTCCAACAAAACATTGGACAGACCAAAGTCACTGAGCCAGAACATCCAAGGAGTAGCAATCAGAATTGGATTGTCACTTGGCTCCTTTTTTCCTCCTTGCAACCTCTTTGTTGGCCTTCAAACCCGGGCCAGTTGAGGATTATGCAGTATAGCGGGTTCCTGGGGCGGAGGAAAGGAAGCCATGCCACTTTTTTACAATGCCAGTTACCATAAAGCAGGTAAGCTCAAAGATCCAGTCACTTTGAAAAGCTAGGAAAAAAGCAAATAGGTGTTTGGTTGGATGGTCTGTGGAGTCGGTCAGGTGATCGGTCAGGCAGGAGAAAGTCCTGGTGGTGAGTTGGCGGGTCAAGTATTCAGTGGTGGATGGGTGGCCAGAAGGGAGATCAGGTAGTGAAGGTGATTGTGTTGTCACTGGGGATGTGAAGATAGGTCAAGAAGGAGGGTTCGGAGAGACAGCTGAGCAGTCGGGTTTGGGGGGGTTGAGTTTGTCGGGGTTATGATGTGGAGATGCCGGTGTTGGACTGGGGTAAACACAGCAAGAAATCTTACAACATCAGGTTAAAGTCCAACAGGTTTATTTGGTAGCAAATACCTCCTGTTGGACTTCAATCTGGTGTTATAAGACTTCTTACTGTGTTTACCCCAGTCCAACGCCGGCATCTCCACCGGGGTTAGCAGTGGGGAAGGAGGGTAGTTGGGGATAGGAGGAGTAGTCAGACAGTCCCATCAGGATTCCAAGTAGAGGTGGGGATCCGTACCATTATTACCCAGAAACTAAAAGTGGTTTTAATTCTTATAATTTTTTCCCAGGATAACTATTTTGGTAAGAGAGTCAAAACTATCCCAAGTCTTCAATTTAAATCAAAGTATCAGATGGTTAATACCGAGCTCTTTGGCCATAAGAATAGTTGTCAGACAAACTTCATTATATGTAATAGTTGCGTGCCCAGGCTCTGATAAAAGGATTGATTTTATAGGGTTGTGGGAATAACAGTTCTTTTTCAAAATCTTGTAAATGGATATCTTTTATTAAGTAGTTTCACATATGCCATTATTACAATATGGGTCATTAGTCCTGCACGTAACATATATTGGGTGTATAGACATTCTAGGATCATGAGTTGACAAGGAGGATCAGGGGGGTTTTCAAGGGTGAGCTGGGGCATGAATTGCCATAAGGACCATGGGGGTGAATGAGGAGCATCAGTTGGCATTGTGTTGATATAGAGTAGGCATGGGTAAGATCTTTGAAAGTTACTTTCAAAAGGTGTCAAAATCTAGACTATGGTTCACGGTACCTCTGAGGACCATGAACTATTAATTATGGAAAATTGGTTCAAATTTATGAAAATTGCAGGGGACGAGGAGATGCCAACATCCCTGATGGACCCGGCCAGGTTGGGCATGCATGCTGCAAGCTTACTACTCACACCCTTATCTAGGCCAGGCAAAATTTGGAATCCTGGGAATGGGGAGGGGAATCCTGGAATTGGGTCTCATTCACCATTTCTAAATGCCTCCAGAACCTTTCCAACTCCAACATCCAGCCCAATGTCTGTAGTGCTAAAGAGTCCAGCCATTGGAAACGGCCTCTCATCATCTACTCTGTCAAGCCACATCAGAAACTTACACATTTCTACAGGATCACTTCCCTTTCGTCCAAACTCCAGAGGGATAGACCCAATTTATTCAAGCCTTTTCTTGGAGGAGATGGTTGCCCTGTCAGGAGGAAGTCTACCTCGATAATGGCGACATTGCTGTGGATCCTCTTGGGTGCGGAATGATTTGGAAGCAGAAAGGGAAAATCTCAACCACTCCTGTCTGTGAGGGGCAGTTGCTGAGGGAGGGGGAAGAGGAAGAGGGTTCTCAGTACAAGGTCCTACTTTCCAAGGATCTTTCGGCTGCACCTCCACCTCCATCCTAGCCTGGAAAAGTCTGTAACGTGCTTGCATTTTATGAAGGGTGAGGTGCCTGAACGCTGCTATCTCCTAAACCCAGCCTGTGGTCACACAGATGGGCAAGGATGCCATTGCCAGTGGTCATCAAGATCACATTCTCCCTCAATTTCTAAACCAGTGGATCCTTCCAGGCAGGGTCAGGTGACATTAGCAGCACTTCACAGCTCACTGCCATCCATTACTGCATTAAAGGAGATGACAAGTCCTGTAGAGAAAAAGTGGGAACTTTATCATCTAGGAAGAATGAGTGTGTAGCTTTGTCAGGCTATTGGGATTCCAACAGTGCAGAGTACAATTGACTTGCAGGTACATAGCTCTGTGGGCCCTACATGTTAATGGAAGATGTTCCTTAACCAAAAGAGCTACCATGCTATTACTGGCTAGCTGATGTGTGAACCTGTCCAGATTACCTTGGTATATGTCCTACATGCTGGCAGCAGCCATAACACATTTAGCCTGTGCCAGTCAGCTGCATCTGCCATACTTGGCCCATCATGATAAATCAGAGACTAGCTGTTGCTGGACAAGAGGATACCTGCTCAAAACCTCGCTTATGAGCCCTCCCTCTGCTACCTGAATATCTATAGACAGTGTGTCTACAATGAGAGCCGTACAGCAACCAGGCGTGTTTGGAAATGGATTTGCTGCCTGGATCATTTGGGAGGTCTCGAGTATTCGATGGAGTATATCTCCAAATTGTTGATGCCTTGCTATCTATCCCCCATTGTATCACTATTGTAAGGGCACAGCTTTTGCTACTGGGTGGACAGAGGAAGAGAAGGAGGAGGAAGAAGAGGAGGTTTTCAGAAACCCTTCACTGCAGTCTGTGCGTGAATATATTCGGACTCCATTCAATTATTTTTAGAATGATGAAATAGTTGAAACAAATACGTTTATAAAGATAACCAGATTCCCTTCAATGTTGGCTGGAATTACCTCCAACGCTCAGATTAGGTTCGACAAAAATGTTTACATCGTACCCTGTTGAATTTTTGCCAGCAGTGGAGCTCGAGACACTGCCAACTCTCAAATAATCTCTGCATCGCAATTACTCTACAAATCACCACCTTTTATTCATCTGCTATGCTCCATCATATTTTGGCTAGAATTCTGAAATAAAAGCCATAAACAACAAAAAAAAATCCATTATATTTTCACGCAACTACACTTCCAATAACACATCTAAAACGGAACTAGTTACTCTCGTGCATTCGCTTTGTGTCTGTCTTACAGGTTCTTTTTCCTGGCCTAAAGTTCCTGGCCCAATGGCAGCAGCATGGCTGATAGAAGACCATTGACTCTCACTTCTGGGGACTGCAAGTGTTCCTGCACAATGAGTGCAGGCAGTTTTGGTTCTTGAGGGTCTGACTTCAGACTGCATCACCTTGGTACGGCAGTCGCAGTCTGGACTGGCAACTCTAGACTCTAGTCAGCTAATTGAGAAGTGAGAAGCCAGTGGCACAGTGATTAGCACTGCTGCCTGATGGCACCAGGGACCTGGGTTTGATTCCCGGCTTGGGTCATTGTCTATGTGGAATTTGCACGTTCTCCCCGTGTCTGTGTGGCTTTCCTCCGCGTGTTCCGGTTTCCTCCCACAGTCCAAAAGATGTGCTGGTTAGGTGCATTGGCCATGCTAAATTCTCCCTCAGTGTACCCAAACAGGCACCGGAGCGAGGCAACTAGGGGATTTTCACAGTAACTTCATTGCAATGTTAATGTAAGCCTACTTGTGACATTAATAAATAAACTTTAAACTATACCCTTCCAGCTGGGTGCAATCCCAACGCGATGTGGAGATGCCGGCATTGGAGTTGGGTAAACACAGTGAGAAGTCTCACAACACCAGGTTAAAGTCCAACAGGTTTATTTGGTAGAAAAACCCACTAGCTTTTGGAGCGCTGATCCTTCATTAGGTGAGTGGAGAGTTCTGTTTGTGATCAGAACTCTCCACTTACCTGATGAAGGAGCAGCGCTCCGAAAGCTAGTGGTGTTTACTACCAAATAAGCCTGTTGGACTTTAACCTGGTGTTGTGAGACTTCTTACTGTGTAATCCCAACAGTAGCCATGCCTTCTGATGGCACTTCTGAGACTGAAGAGAGCTGCTGACCCTCCAATTGGCTGGCAGCTTTTAGGGGCAGTCTCTCGCTCTTTAGAGAGATGGCAGCCCCAGTGGTAACTAACTTGTTGCCAAAAATGAGACTGGGTTTCCCACTGACAGCTGAGACAGAATTGCCCCTGGTTTTCATGTCCATTGTTGGAGTTCGTGCCACCCTGCCTAAATTCCAGCCGTTGTGGAACCTGTGCTTCAATGTAAGCTGAGTCATTGAAATTCTCTCCCTTAGAGCGCAATGGAGGCTGGGACATTGAATACATTCAAGGCTGAATTAAACAGATGAGTCCACATGTTTTTAATGACATCCTCAAAAGCTGTGGGTGTTCCTACTTTCCAGAAAATGTTCAAGGGTGGAAGTGAAGTGACGGTGGAACTCCCGTCCACTGTAGTGACTGAAAGTCCTGGTCCCACCTCCATTTGGCACTAATTAGCACTGGGAAAATCAGGCCCCTGGTATGCAGGAATATTTATTACCAATCCCTGTGGTTTTATGAACCAGGTCTCCATTATTGTCTCAACATCATATTCCCACATGGCTATGTGGCCTGCAGCTCACAGCTTTATTATCACACTCTGAGCATTCAGTATATGTAAAGTTAATTTAGACATTGTTACATTCCCTCTTGCTCTGACCCCACTGAGTATCATACTATTTCTTACTCCTTTGCTATCATTCCTCCCAATTCTTGTTTTGCCTCACTAATATTACCTCCTGGTTCCCACACCCTTGCTGAGTTAGATTAAATCCTCTGCAAATCATAGAACCGTAGAATCCTTCATGCAGAGGGAGGCCATTTGGCCCATTGAGCCTGCACCAACAACAATCCCATCCACGCCCTATCCCTATAATCCCATGTATTTACCCTTCTAATCCCCCTGACACTAGGGGGCAATTTAGCATGACCAATCCACCCTACCCACACGTCTTTAGACTTTGGAGGTATGCCACCAATTCCTGTGCCCTTCCTCGTGCTCAGGTAGAGTCCAAACAGCCATGCCCACTACTCTGAAGGAGCTAGAACTGAGGGGGGGGAGGAGGGAGGAGAGGGGAGCAGAAGGCAAGGTTGTGCGGAGATCAAGTCACCTGGTGTGAAGGCAAGCAGGGGTTGGGTGGGATCAGGTTAGGTCCACGAGCTGGAGATATTCCAGAGAAATGGGGAAGGGGGAGTGCCTGGTCGGCATTGCAGGTTGAGGGGATGGTTGGGTGATGAGGGGGAGGGGGAGTCCTTGGGTTGGGAGGGGTGGTGGGAAAAACCTTGGCAGGAGGGGTGATTGAGTTTGTGGAGGAAACGTGAGGTGTCCTGTTGGAGAACGGTCGGGTTGTTTACAACAGTTATGGAGAAATTAGAAGAGGCTTTAAGTTTTCTAATTTTCTTGCAGTAACTAATAGAGTAACCCTGTTGGACCATTCAAAGTTAATGATTTAAATCACATTTTCAGGTGGCTCACAGTGCAGTGCAACTACTCACGGGAAGTTTGAACTGCTGACAATTGCCATGCAAATCCTTACCTGTGAAGCTCTGAGAGGGATTCCTCAATACATCGATGGAGTACCCTCTATATCCAACACTGGTGAGCTCAGTGGTTACAGCCCATGCTGCCACAACACCATGGATCAATGAGCAGCATGAATGTTACTGCTAGTGTGATGCCAGGCACATTGACTGTAAAACCCACTGATTGGCTGATTGAATCAAACTTGTTCCTCCGGATGTTTGTGATAGGTGGAGACTATACTAATCTAGATACTGAATCGGCCCATACATGACAAAATGCCTACTAGATGTGAATCTGCAATTGGGCAGCACTTACTAAACAATCCTGAGTGTAATAATAGTTACCCTAACAACCAATTTAAAATAACCAGTTGAGCTTATAACACTTATACTTGCCAGAAGCAATATGCATTTATACACAGGTATACATTCTCTGCAAACAAGAGGAATATGTTCAAGCTTTGCATCTGTTTTTGAATTGCCCAGGAGTTTGGGGCGCTTATAGTTCCCCCTTGCTTTTTCCATGACAACACGTTGGCCTGGTAGATTCCACTTGCACCCTTTTCTATAAATTGTGGTGATTGTTTAAAATTTGGCATCCTTGTGGTTGCCTGATGAGTGCAAAATGAAAAGCTTTGACAACACATCTCTCTTTTCAGCATTTTTCAAAATATAGAGTGGTTATAATGATGGAGTTTAATTGTAAATTGTAATTAATAGAAGAATTAGTGGTAGTGTAAAGGGCAGAAAAACTAACAGTTTCTAGCGCGTTCTCAGGAAAATTTTCTACGGCCATATGCTTCCAGTCCAACAAGAAAAGAGCCGCTGTTAGACCTGGTTTTTGGTTGGCCAAGTAGATCCAGTCAGAGAACATTTAAGGAATAGTGATCATTTTATCATAAGTTGTCAATCAAAAAGGACAAGGAATAAGAATAATTAACTTGGAAAATCAAGCTTCAATGGGGGCAAGGATGGATTTGGTCTGAATAAATTGGAATCAAAGGTTTGCAGGAAAAGCAGTGCATCAACAATGGGTTGTCTTCAGAGAGGAGGTAGGTCATGCAAAGTCAAGGTGTATTCCCATGAAGGGGAAAGGTTTGGCAAACACACCTAGAGCTCCCTTTTGTAAAAGAGATAGAAATTAAGATGAAGAAGGAAAAGTGTGTTTTTGACAGATAAAGTAGATAATACAACAGCAAACCGGGCTGATTATAAAACGTTCAATGGGTGGATGAAGAAGAAATAAGAAAAGCAAATACAGAGTATGAAAAAATATTGGAATGGAATCCAAAAGACTTATGTAGGCATATAAAGAGTAAAAGGGTCATAAAAGGAGGAGTGGGGCTGATTAAAAGCCAAAAAGGAGATTCCTTCATGGAGGCATGGGGGTTGGCTGAGATATTGATTTTACCAAGGGGCAAAATGACAACGGTGATAGAGGAGGTAATTCAAAAATTTGAAGGATCTAAATTTGTTCATGAGGAAATTTTGGATAGGCAGTTGGTAATTAAGGCATCAGGACTAAGCAACGATATTGAGAGAAGAGTGGAAATTGCTGTAATTTTCTAGTTTTAGATTTGGGGATGGTGCCAGAGGACTGGAGAATTTCAAATGGTAGACGCTTGTCAAAAAGAGGGTGTAAATTTTAACTTCAATCATGGGGAAGCTTCTAGAAGAGATAATTCAAGACAAAATTAATAGTCACTAGTTAAGTGAAAATTGTGTTTAATTAACTTGTTAGGCTTTTCAGAGGGGGTAACAGGGAGGATTGATGAGGGTAATGTTGGATTTTCAAAAGGCATCTGATGATGTGCCACACAAAGAACTTGTGGAAAATTCACAACTCATGGAATAAATGGGATGATAATGATTTGGTTCCAAAATTAGCAGATTGACAGGCACCAGAAGACAGTGGTTCATGGATGTTTGTTGGAATGGTTTTTTTTGTATTGGAGTTCGTCAGAGTTCCTTACTCTTCCTAAGATATATCAATGACCTAAACCTTGGTGTACCAGACACAATGGGTGGGATTTTCCGGCCTCGCTTGAGTGAGACTGGAAATTCCGGCCCGGGGTCAATGGACATTTCTATTGTCTGTCCCTTGCCCACTCTGATTCTGTGACATTGTGAACTGTGAGGATTGTAGTATGGAACTTAAAAAGGACATAGACAATTGAGTGAAATGGCCAGAAAAGTGGCAGATGCAATTTAATACAAAAGTATGACGTGATTCATTTTTGTAGGAAGAACATGGAGAGATAATAGAAAATAAAAGGCAGAATTCCAAATGAAGGTGCGGGATCGGGCGTACCTGTATGTATATGTGCATAAATCATTGAAGGTAACAGGATCAGTTGAGAAAGCAGTTCAAAAACTGCCCAAAGAACACTTCACCCTCCTGCCCCTGGCCTTCTGAATGGCCTCAAAAGCCTCTGGTCCACCAGCAAGGTCATCACATCTGATCACTGTTGCTGAGAACTATCTGTGATTCCCACTAATGGGAACCTTCACCAGTGTGGTCGGAAAGCCAAGTGAGTCTGGGCAATACAAAATGGAGCTCTCTAATGAAATTGAAATTGGATTATAAATATTAAAATCAGCCTTGCGCCGTTCCCCAGTGATGGTGTGGGAAAAAATGGCCCGCGATCTGCTGGAATTTGATTTTTTGACTCTCGCATATATTTCTCACCTCACTACCCTGGTCGAGTAAATTGTGCCCAACACGTCAAGAGTTTGCATTCAAGGTGAGAATAATATAACTTTCTTGAGTTTGTCCCCTATTCTAATATATGAATTAAAGAGTGTTTGTCAGATTTTTGAAAAACGCACTGATCATGGTACTTGGAAGGTAAGATTAATTATCTTGGAAAGAAAATTAATAGGTCACAGTTTCCTGGAGCTTGCCTGATTGTCTTTGAAGGGTCAGAAAGGACTCAAGAATTGATTCCAGCTGTCTGGGTTTCTGCATCTCTTGGGGGTCGAATGAGAGGGAGGGCAGGCAATGAAGTATCAGCCAAAAAATGGGGCAATCACATATGGACCGAACCATATTCATCATCTTCCGGACATAACATAACATAACTTGACATGACATTCTCAATGACAAAATGCTCACTTCCTGTCTCTTTAGAAGCTGGGAAAGGAAATTTCAAGTAGGGCTATTGTTGCTGCCTTATTTGTATTTACTCTTGTTGGCACAACAGGAACAACGTTCCAGACTTGCTTATCATTAATTACCTAACGGTATGGTTGTAAATTTGATTTGATAATATCACAGTGCATCTTGAAACAGTATCTGTGCCTCAGTAAGCATCGAGCACATTCTCAGGCAGACAGGATCTGATAAGAAGAGCTTTTTATCCTCATTGACTTCAAACAACTTCGATTATCTTGCTTAAAATGGTAAACCTGAAGAGCAAATACCATCTGTAGTGCAGGGGAAGCTACTGTACAGTTCTTGGTTACAGAAACTTATCCCACATAGAAATGTCTGAAATGAGAAGGGGGCTAAATTCAATAGTTCCCCAAAACAAGCACAGACAAATTTGTAATGCTTGTTGTTTCAAATTATTTCAGCCTTTAGCCAACCGTTGATTAGTTAGATTTGCAAACAATAGACCAATAAGGTTAGCCTCATTTTAACTAGCATGCATTGTGGCTGTAGCAGGTACAAGAATTGAATCTGGTCTCAAAAACAATGAAGAATGGGTACAGCAGGGTGAGAGTGGGCTGCAAGGTCTTGTGATACTATACTGGAAGCTTTGGTGGAGAAGCGGACAGGAGGAAGGATATCCAGTATCTGGAAGCTTCCACACATGCACAAGACACATGGGAATAGATAAGCTTGGAGGTCATTGGGAGCCAAGCCGCAAGCCCTCAATGCAGTGTTGAAAGAAGTTCAAAAGTTTCACACAAATGGTCAAGGTCGGTAACTTCAAATGCCATATCCCACAGCCGCACCACTGCAACTGCTCAATTCACCACACTTCCATTACTCACCTACCAACAATTCCCAACAGTCAGGACTCAAACCTAAAATCATGTGTTCCACCTCACCCTCACACACTTAACACTGCTGCAAGTCTCCTCCCACATCTCACAGCTGAACAAAGCATCAGATCCAGCTGTTCAACTATGACAGTCGCATCAGCTAAACACATTGCACAACATCCACTGACATTTCCCTCTCTCTAGCAGGATAAGGTAGCGCAGTAGCCAAGGTAGCAAGAGCTAACCACAGGAGGCAGTTGGGGTAACATGTCCTAACCCCCTTGGGGCAGCCACTGCTGAGGCTATAGCCAGTGACAGAATTAACAGCATTGAAGGTGAAGTTATTCTCATACCTAATATTTCTTCTCATTTGGACCACACTACACACTTCCTAATGATTTACAAGCTGCTGATATTATCAGCGTATATCTCATTGCTTTCTGTCCCTGTGTCACAAATCATTGTGCCTTCTTCTAGATTGTCCAAAGTTTTTGTGTGAAGGGTCACATTTCAATTTTTCCACACTCAAGGGGCCATGGAAAAACTTCCAGAAAAATAAGGTTTGGTACAACACTACATAAATTATAAAAAATCATTGCCAGAGCAATAAATTGGTAAATAAAAAAGTGATTAATACGGATGACTATTAAAGAATGCCAAGCAGCAGAGCTAACCAATAGAACCTGTTTTGCCTCTTCACTGAAAGAGAGACAGATTAGGTCCCAAGAAGACGAGAGAAGGAATGCATCCAGGCAATTCATCTTTATACTATGCACTGTTCCTCAAATCATAAAATATCTCTCCCACATTTGCTGCTGATAGCTCACCAACAACTGGAGGGGCAGCTCCATCACTTGCAGATTTTTTACTTGCATTTAGCTATATTTTGAACAGTGAGTCCACTGATTGTATAGAGAGGTATGGTGGGCTGGATTGTGACCCCTAGTCCATAGTCAGGACAGCCCTGACTTACTGCTTTCAGATTCCCAAAAATTCCAACTTGGCCAGGCAATGGGGTGACTGCAAGAAGACAATGATAATGAAGATGCACAGTCATTTGTTTTTGCATTTGCCTCCACCAGCTCATAAACTGACATGGCCCATAGTTTAGAGGACAGCACAGAGGTAGGATCTGATGTGGTGAGACATTGAGCATATCTGGACTACAGCCAGGGCTGAGGGAAAGGGTGGCATGAGTGCTACCATGCCAGAGGTCTAAATCACAAAGGTTCTGTTGCAGAATAGGCCTATAATCACTTAAGTGGGGTGGTTAACAGAAGAAGGCTTCTGGTGGGTGGGACGGTGGCACAGTAGTAGTACTGTAGCCTCACAGCGCGAGGACCCAGGTTCAAATCCAGCCTTGGATCACTGCCTGTATGGAGTTTGCATGTTCTCCCCTGTGTCTGCATGGGTTTCCACTAGATGCTCCGGTTTCCTCCTACAGTCCAAAGATGTGTGGATTAGGTTAATTGTCCATGCTAAATCGCCCCTTAGTGTCAGGAGGATGAGCAGGGTAAATACGTGGGGTTATGGGGACAGGGCCTGGGTGGTCTTGTTGTTTGCGTAAGCTCGTTGGGCCAAATGGCCTCCTTTAGCATTGTAGGGATCCAATGATTTGATAAACTGAAGGCTGAAATATATGCACACAGCATTGTGGGTCTGCCAGAAAGTCTGCAGTCAATGTCAAAGGGCATGGAGTTCAGCACAAATTTGACACAGGGATTTGCAAAGTGCCTGGTGTTTATATTATGCGGCATGGAAATAGTAACCAACTCCATCAGTGCAGTTGTAAATTCACCACGATAGCTAGTATCAAGCTGAACAATGTCTACTGGAAACCTTGAGTGCTGTAGTGAAAGCTCAGACTGTACTATGCAAGGTCAGTTTGCTGTCACACAGGCTTAGGCAGTGAAGTAGAGTGTCCAAAGGGGCCGGCAGGATGTCAAAGCAGTCCAGCAATCTGTCCTCCATGCTAGATTACTGGAATTGTTAAGATGCCGGCTGAGGGGAGTGGCAATGACTCCATGGAATATGAACCTTCTGTACTTTCTCAGGAAGATAGCATTCATCATCCCAGCTGTTATGTACTGTAAGTCTTTTTTTAGCTTGGCGTACTTTGCAAGCCAGTGCACTATGGGATCGCAGGGTCTATGTTGTCTGTTAGTTCAGCTGCTGAAGTTTCAATGTTTAATCACCTCCACGCCTACATGTGTATCGATTCATCTTGAAAGTTATCAACAAAACCATTATTAAAACATAACTGGCGACAAGGATGACAGAACTTTGTGGTAATGCCACTTGAAAAGCAAAACCGAAGAAGCGTAATTTTTCTCACTGTGAAATGTGCGTTTGGATTTAAACTGCATTGCTGAAAAAGGAACCTGCAGAGGTTTAAAAAACTAATGAGAGCCTGCAGAGTTTAGTGGCAGCAATCAGCATGGCGACACAGTGGTTAGTACTGCTGTCTCACAGCGCCAGGGATCCAAGTTCAATTCCAGCCTCAGTGACTGTGTGGAGTCTGCATGTTCTCCCCGTGTCTGCGTGGGTTTCCTCTGGGTGCTCTGATTTCCTCCCACAGTCCAAAGATGTGCGAGTTAAGTTGATTGACCATGCTTAATTGCCCTTAGTGTCAGGGTGATTTGTTAGGGTAAATACATGGGGTTATGGGGAGAGTGTTTGGGTGAGATTGTTGTTGGTACAGGCTCGATGGGCCAAATGGCCTCCTTCTGCACTGTCGGGATTCTGTGCTTCCATAAATACGGGAATGATTCATTTCAAAGAAAAAACAGAAAAGTTCACAAACTTCAGAAAAAGCAGCCACGATGGTGGGAATCCCAGTAGGACATGGGAAAATCGAGACCATAAAGCTGTCAGGCCCCAAGTTCAAAATGAACAAGAACTGGCTGTGTCACCCACAGAAGAAAGTCAATTTTCAGGACTCAGGGAACGGGGTCATGGCAGCTTTTAAGGAAGAAAACATTTAAAAGTTGGGAAAAAAAAAGCAAAGTAGCCACGTTGCTAGTAAACCCGCCAAAACCCAAAACGTGTAGGAAACTCACAGCATTGAAAGCTGACAGCTGCAGTGACAGCGTGAAGTTAAAAAAAATTGTTACTGTCTTAAAGTGGCAACACATTTAAGGTGCTAAATACAAGACAATGACTACACTTACTTATGGGACATTACAATGAGCATATAGAACAGCAGAGCTCCTACACTGAATGCTTTGAGTTTGTTCTCCTCACAAATGGAATTGAAAGTTATAGAAATCTGCCAATTTTCTTAAATGGAATGGGAACTAAAACTTTTGGCTTATGAAGAAGCAAGGTGCAGCCTAACAAAACTGGCTCACAATTGTTTAAGGACATTGTAAAAGAGATGCATCTTCCCCTGAGCCACTTGTCAAAGCAGAAAGATTTAGATTTCACAAAAGAAACCAAAAAGAAAGGGAAACAACTGCGTAGTATGTTGCAGTGAAGTACTGAACAGTAACAAAAGCAGAAAGTGCTGGAAAATCTCAGCAGGTCTGACAGCATCTGTAGAGAGAGAATAGAGCTAATGTTTCGAGTCTGGATGACCCTTTGTCAGAGCTTTACTGAATGGTGTTTTTCATGGTAGGTTGGTCTGTGACCTTTGTACTGAATCATGTCAGAAACACCTCCTGACAGAGGCTAACCTCACTTTGCAGAAAGGCATGGAGTTTGCAGTCTCCATGGTGCTGGCTGCAGGGAAGCACGGTAACCAAGGGCATAATTTGACAGCCCATCATGCACACAAAGTAGCAAGGCAGCTGAGAATGTTACCATTGTGCAAAGCCTGGTCATCATCAATCTGACTGTGCAAAGACCTTGAGGGTCATCAGTGTGGAAGAAGGGATGCACTGAGCATGTATAAAAAAGAAGCAGCGAATCAGAAAAACAAACCAAAGAGAAAGAAGTCTGCAGCCTGGTGTAGCAAGAAGAAAAATCTGCTTGTCATACAGCAGGACCAGGAGGTGATTCACGGAGTTACTGGGTAACACTGCCGCTGGAAGGCTAATCAATATGTATGGAACTGGATACAGGGACGGCAGTTTCTCTGGTGCTCGATGATATGTATAAAGAGAAGCTTAAACATCTTCACTTTACGCCTGCAACTATCATTCTGAAAACATATACAGGGGAATCTGTGCCCATGATGGGCAAGCTGCTAAGTGACCATTGTTTGTGGTGAAAGGGGACTACCCAGCTTTAGTTGCATGGTCTTGGCTTGAGAAGATCTGGTTAAACTAGCATGAAATACATAGCATTGCAGCAGACGAAACTGGTCTGACAGCCATTATACAAAAACATGCTGCTATTTTCAAAGGAGATTTGGGAAGCATGACAGGAATTACCATAAAAATGAATATCAAAGCTGACTCTCAGCCAACATTTCTGATGGCCAGAACCATGCCTTATGTCATATGACCAAAAATCAAAACTGACCTGGAGGATCTGGTCCGGATCTGATACCTATCCCCCATAATGAATGGGCAACAGCCATCTTTCCAGTGCTTGAGAAGGACAGCTCCATGCACATCTGTGGAGCTTTAAAGGTTACTGTTAACCCTGTGGTTTGTGCTGAACAATATCCACTTCCCTGGGTGAGAACCATTTTGCTCATGGACAGAAATTCAGCTAATTAGGCTTATACCAGGCCTACTTACAAATGCACGTTGATGAGAAGTCACAAGAATATTTTGCCAAGGGCAAATATCTCACCAACACACAAGGGGCTATGCAGACTTTGCCAAAGCTGGCAGGGTGGCACATTGATTAGCACTGCTGCCTCACGCCGCCAAGGATCAGCATTCGATTTCTGGGTTGGGTCACTGTCTGTGTGGAGTTTGCACATTCTCCCCATGTCTGCGTGAGTTTCCTCTAGCTGCTCTGGTTTCCTCCTACAGTCCAAAGATGTCTGGGTCAGGTTGATTGGCCATGTTAAATTGCTTCTTAGTGTCAGGGGGACTAGCATGGTAGATATATGGGATTGTGGTCGGTGCAGACTCGATGGGCCCAATGGCCTCCTTCTGCACTGTAGGGATTGTATGATTTTCCTTTCGGAATAACTCCAGCTCCAGCCCTGTTTCAAAGGGCCATGGTCCAGATCCTGAGTGGCTTACCTGCTGTAGGATCCATTCATTCCTTTGAATAGACAAAGAGGACGTTGGGACAATGAATTTCTTTTATTGAACAGAACTTAAAATTAAATCATTACAAAAGCAAACAGAAAGAGAAAAAAGCTAAAGAGAGAGAGATTGGCTTCTTCTGCCAGTCCTGTACTGATCAAAACAGAACTCCAAAACAGACTGAACTAAACAAGGCTGCACACATAGAACTGAAACTACAATATATGTGATTCATTATCTTTGTTATTGAAATTGTTTGGCACACGCTGTCTCTAACTTGGAGAAACAGGCCTAGCCTTGCAGATGTTGTTTATGAAAAACTTTGTTTGGTTTATAAAAAGCCTATTTTGTTAGCATTGTACTTTTCAAAACTCAGCATGCTTCTGAGTTTTAAAATATAGTCAAGTTAAAGCTGAGTTTGTTATTTTTTTTAAGCTGAGCATTGAATTGTAATTTCATAGGCAGAATTACCTTAAAATGAAGTTTTTGCATAAATAAAGCAAACCATACAGAGACTGAGCACCTGGTGTTCAGTGCTATCTTGGTAACAACTAGGCGACAGGCAAGATTGATGAGGATTATCTCAGGATACCACCATACAAAGGCTAGAGGAACATGGTCTATGAGTTGACAAAGACAAATGTGAGTTTTTTCAGTTCTCTGTGGAGTATTTGGGGCATGTCATTCATGCTGCTGGACTTCACAAAGCAACCTGCAAGGTCAAGGCTATTGTGGATGTTCAAGCTCCACAGAACATCAGCCAGTTTCGCTCATTCTTAGAACTGTTGAATTATTACAGGAGATTCATTTCACAGCTGACAACCTGTTCATAAACTTCTGTGTCAGAACATAGCCTGAAAATGGAGAGATGCCTGTGATGCATGGGGTGGCACGGTGGCACAGTGATTAGCACCACTGCCTCATAGCACCAGGCTCCCAGGTTCAATTCCAGCCTTGGGTCACTCTCTGTGCAGATTCTGCACATTCTCCCTGTGTCTGCATGGGTTTCCTCTGGGTGCTCCAATTTCCTCTCACAGTCCAAAGATGTGTCCCCCTTTTCTCAATTTTACCTCTCTCCCCCCCCTTCCCCCACATCTTCATCTGTCACAGCTTACGCTCTGATTTCAAATTCTCTGCTGACAAAGGGTAATCTGGACTCGAAACATCAGCTCTTTTCTCTCCTTACAGATGCTGCCAGACCTGCTGAGATTTCCAGCGTTTTCTCTTTGGGCCAAAGATGTGCAGGTTAGGTTGATTGACATGGTCAATTGCCCCTTAGTGTGAGGGGGGCTAGCAGGATAAATACTTGGGGGTTAAGGGAATAATGCCTGGATGGGATTGTTTTGGGGCAGGCTCAATGGGTCAAATGGCCTCCCACTGCATTGTAGGGATTCGATAGTTCAATGATACTGGGTTCAAGAAGACTAAAGCTGCGCTGCGGATTCCGTGCAACTGACGCATGTTGACCCTTCCTGAGCTCCAGAACTTGCATGTGCTTCATCATCACCTGTTGTCCCATACACAAAATACCCTCTGATGTGGAGAGGCCTACAGCTTTCGCTTCATGCACTTTAAGCAAAGCAGAGAGTCGATATTCTCAAATCGAACATATAGGGCTAGAGATAACCCAGAAATGTTTCCAGTATCTGTTTGGCCAGAAATTCACAATCCTGGCTGATTGTCAACCACTCACCTCAATGTTCAGTCCACACATGGGTATCTCTTTAACTGCATGCAGGATGTAGCATTGGGTACTGGTGTTCAGCGCTCACACATATGACATCAAATAGCAAAAATCTGCTTTTGTGGGATTTTGGATGGACTTTCGAGGCTGCCTGTACCAGTCAGCCATTGGGGCAGTGCTCAGAAAGACATCTTCTCCTCAGCACACGTGGACAACACACCCATCACTTCAGCCAAATCAAGAAGGCCACTCACCGTTCCTCCATTTCAAAGCAGATTTGATAGAGATGTTCAAAATCATGCAGGGGGCGGACAGGATAGATAAGGAGAAACTGTTCCCACTCGTAAAAGGATTAAGAACAAGAGGTTATAGATTTCAAGTGATTTGTAAAAGAAACAAATTTGATGTGAGAAACAAGTTCTTCACACAGTGAATAGTTTGGCTCATTTTGGCACTGCCTGGAAATGTGGTGGAGGCAGATTCAATCGAGGCACTCAAGAGGGCATTTGATGATAACTTGAATTGAAACAATGTGCAGAGGTAAGGGGGAAAGGAAGGGGAATGGCACTATTTTAAAATACTAGTTTGGAAAGTCAGTGCAGATATGATGGGCCAAATGGCCTCCTTCTGTGATGTAACAATTCCAGCATCCAATGGGCAGGTCTATCATATTCTGTTTGGCAACAAGGCATTAGGCATACTGTGCATGTATGTGTGGCTTACATATAGAAGTCATCACTCATGTAGTTAGGGAATAGCTCTTGTCACCCAGCTGCCACCATTTGCTATGCTGTCATAGCTCACTGTTGGGCTCATTCTCTGTATCCTTACATTGAGGTACCGAGCATTGACCTGCAAAATTCACTGCCAATGATCACACAGAGGCTCCACATCAAGGGGGTCAGAATCTCTTATCATTTCTGGTACATGGCAAAGTTGACATATGGGACTTGCAAAGTGTGTGTGCAGACAATGGTGTCCTTTCACTCTTCCTGCATTTCTGTGCAAAGAGACAATGGAATATAGTTAGCTCTCATTGTGTAAAGAACCTTGGTGGCCTTCCTTATGTCGTAGTGGACATCAAACTGTGAGATCTTGAAAATATCCTGAGCTCCCCCCTGGAAAGATCAATATTCTTCTCCATGGCTACTTTCACATTCATAAGCAATATGATCCTTGCCCTGCTCTTCCATTGTGGCTGCAGCAGCTGGTGATAGATACTGAAGCTGAGGCATTTTGCACATTCCACCGTCTATACCATGGGTGGATATGGTCGCCTGCTGAGGACTCACACCACCTCTCATCATCGTCCCTCTTTCAGCAGCTTGTCCTTTCTCCAATCCATGCTGTGTTCGAAGGAGAATGCTTACTATTGCACTCATGTCTGGCACCAACTGTTTTATGCAAGAGCCTTGGAGTCAACAAAAAATGCCTTTAGCTGTGACTATATCACTCCCTGTAAACTTTTGCAACCTTAAACAGTTGTAAACCAAATGCTTATAGAATCACAGCAACAAGCCAAAGAAACCAATCTAAGTCGTTGATGGTCCCTTTAAGTACAGCTATTGGCTGCTGATAGGTGGCCTTATGGTGCAGTGGGTAGTGTCCCTTCCTCTGAGTTCAAGTATCACCCCTTGACTTGTTGACCTAAGGAAGGTACATTAATAAAGTGGCCAAATAGGTTGCAAATCTTTCCACTGGCAAGCCATGAGAGCAGCCATGCAATGCAAAGAAAGTTAGATCCATCATTATTCACATAGCTCCAGACTGTAATATGCATATATAAGTGCATGTTGCACAGCAACTCAGACTTCCTGAATGATCGCAAATGCAACACCTACTGCTGAAAGGTTAAAGGAGAGCATTAGCTGAAGATTGAGCTTCAAAGTGACCTGTTGACTGACATTCTCTATCTGTTCTGCATATTTCTGGTGGTTCTTCACCTTATGCACAGTAACACCCTCACCAATGTGGTATCCGGAATGATTCATACAAAAAGTGTATGCACTGTGGATACCATTTTGGTCCCCATACAGCACCGCTTAAAGTTTTACATTTATTTGTTAGCGTCACAAGCAGACTCATATTAATGCTGCAAAGAAGTTATTGTGAAAATCCCCTAGTCGCCACACTCTGGCGTCTGTTCAGGTACACTGAGGGAGAATTTAACATGGCCAATGTGTCTAACCAGCATATCTTTCGGACTGTGGGAAGAAACCAGAGCACTCATACAAAAAGTATATGCACTATGAATACCATTTTGGTTCCCATACAGCACCCATAATGACCAAGTAACAGGAACTACAAATCCCCATTTCACACCGCTTAAAGTTTTACGTTTATTTATTAGCATCACAAGCAGACTTATATTAACACTGCAGTGAAGTTACCTTAGTCGCCACCCTCTGGTGCCCCTTTGGGTACACTGAGGGAGAATTTAACATGGCCAATGCACCTAACCAGCATGTCTTTCGGACTGTGGGAGGAAACCAGAGCACTGGGAGGAAACCCACATAGACACAGGGAGAATGTGCAGACTCCCCACAGTCAGTGGCCCAAATGGGGAATCAAACTGGGATCCCTGGTGCAGTGAGGCAGTAGTGCTAACCACTGTGCCATTGTACAACCCCTCATTGAGATCAAGAGCTCAGCTCTACCGGTATATAAGTCTGCTCTTTGTTGATATTGCAGTCAATAACACCCATCAGCACTCTGGTCCTTATATCCACTGGGTTGCAATCACTGGGCTTCCATTAATTTGTCTGTTAGCCAGGATCACAACAATGGATGGGCAATTCGGCACAATCAGTGTTTGTTTACACTAAGGTTTTCCAAAGCATAGTCCAGTTTAGATATTGCAATTTATAGGGAGTTAGCATTGATATTGCTAATAGAATTGTAGATAAAAGTTAACTTAGAAAACTAGTAAAAACAACTGCATAGGGTAACGACTATAAGTTGGTATTTGGGAGAAACATTCAGTTGCAATGATCAGATACATACTGCAGATCATGAGTTTCAAAATTTAATTTCCTTTCGTCTTGTCATCGACACTTAGAAAACCCTCAAGCATAGCCTAAACGCAAATAACACCAATTTTCAAAGGCACAAAGGATTGGATGACAAACTGAAGGGAAAAAGAATGTGAAGACTCCCATGGGACTGGTGCTGGGTAAAAAGAATAGGTTATAGTCTTCAAAATAGAAGCTGTCACTGAACATTCCATTAGCAAGATAGACCTAAACTGCTGCACAAAAACATAAAAGTGGACAAGTACTCTCAAAGTATCCGTACTGCCGTTATAGCTACAAAATAGAGTTTAGCTTCTTGCTTTAACTGAAAACAGGAGAAACAAATCAATTGAAAAGCAGAGTGTAAAGAAGGTGGGAGGAAGGCAGCAATGTATGCCCCTCTGATTCATCATATTTCAGTTTCTAAAGGCTAATGCTGGCCTCACACACATTTCTATGTATTAGCTCTATTACTTATTAATATATATGAATTAGCATTCAGAAATTAAATTATGCTTGCAATTTTTGGCACACGGTTACATGAAGGCAGGTTGTTTACTCATCCTCCCCATTCTAATTATAACCTCCCCAGGGAATCACGAACACCTGTAATTATACCTGAAAATGGAAATCAACGTTGTTGCATTAATTAGAGAGCATTTGTGTGCAATGAAAAAATTTTCAATTTTTCCACTTGGATATTTTTGGTCCAAATTTAATACATTCAGAATACATTTTAGTCAAGGAAAATACAAAATCTATCTGAACTGTGACCCAAAATCAAAGCCCATAATATATTTTAAGTTTTACAATATAGCAAGTAATATTTGTCCACCTTTTGTCATAGTTCTCAGCAGCAACTTTTCTTTTAAAGGTAAAAACCACATTCTGAATTTGTCTTTACGACTTTAGTCATCATCATCTCTCGAGATCCGTGAATACCTGTTGTGCTCAGAGTCAACGTCCTTGCATTAATTAGGATGTATCGGGTATGAATAGCCTTTAAAATGTAAAGTAACAGAGCAAGGAGAATCAAACCTGACAGATTCCAGCTAAGAGACCTTGATATGTCACCAGTACCTCTCTGTGAAAGTTATGACAATAAAACACAGTGACGAGCATAACAGAAAAATGAAAGAAAACACAAGTCATTTCACATTCAGAACATATATAATTGACAAGGTTGTTTCAGGTTATGCTGCATAGCTTCTCAGGGAAAATAACACAGTGTCTGCTCAATATTCTAAGATGTCTCCTGCGCAAAATGGCCAAAGCACACTATCTTGTTGGAGAACACCCCAGTGCTCCATTAAATCCAGCGTGCACCTTCCCTGCAACTCGATTACAAATCATGGCAAGCCATTTGAAATGTACTCATTTACTCAGAAAGCGACTGCTCCTTTTCACTCACCCCTTTCGAAATAAATGGAAATGCAGCAACCCTTGCACTCAGCACTCAGGATCTAAGGTACAATTCTTTCACCGTGCAGAACAACCCTGAATCTTCACCATGCCACAGAGAACAAAGAAAGCACCACTTTACCCTGTTCTACACTAGTAATAATCTGAAATATAACAGTAGAACCATCGGTGGAGCAAGTGTGTGCTTGACAGTGCCTGGGTTCTGCATCAGAATCTGTAACAATTCATTAACAAACAAAAGCTGCATAAAAAGTAGACCTCAGCTGGAAGCAGTCAAATTCCTAATATAAAAATCTTTCAAGACATCACATGTTTGCATGTAGTAAATGGTTGTTGATACAGAGATGTTACACTATCCAGTGGCGAAACCCTTTTAAAAGTAATCATGTTTACTTCTAATGCTAACAGCTTAATCTGATACAGAATTATTGACTTGTCACTTTTCCCAGTGGCTGGAGATATGCTATTCAAGGAAATTGTTTCTCCAGTCTGTAACAAGCTGTAAAATTTTCCACACTTTGTACTTTCATCCTGGATTTCATGTCTCCTTAATGTAGTGGTGATCTTTTATAAGTGAGATTTTGCTAAATCATGTTTTAACATAGTTCATAAAATCTCTACAGTGCAGAAGGAGGCCATTGGGCCCATCGTGTCTGCACCGACCACAATCCCACCCAGGCCCCTTTCCCGCAACCCTGCACATTTACCCTGCTAACCTCCTGACACTAGGGTCAATTTAACTTGACCAATCAACCTCACCCACATGTCTTTGGACTGTGGGAGGAAACCGGAGCACCCGAGGAAACCCACGCAGACACGGGGAGAATGCACAGACTCCACATTAAATGCTAGAATTGAGCTCAGGTCCTGGCACTGTAAGGCAGGACAGTGATAACCACTGTGCCACTCTATGAAACAGTCCTACCTTGCTGTTTCCATATAGGGTCAGGAAGCTGTTTGCAATGCCCACCAATGCACCAAGCACCTTTGTGTGTAGGCTCAGCAGTTTGCTCCTGAGGTCACCCAATCAAAGTCTTCATCTGAGTTCCCATAGCAGAGATCATCTGTGACCCCAGCTTGCAATGAGCAGAAACATGATCTATCCTTTCCATCAGCCTTTTTGTAACCTACTCATACCTGAAAACTCACCAGGTGGAGATCGTGATTCCATACTATCAACTGTGTCACTCTCTGGGCTGGCTCCGAGAGTCGGGGTCTCTTCATCAGAGGTGTGGAGTAATCCTCATCCATCACTGCACCCGCTGCCAGATGGTGGTCCATGGGTATCTGAAAAGCAAGAGTTGGGTGAGATAAGTGGAGTGGGGTGGAAAGCATGAGGTCCATGATTGCACCATCTGCAGGATGCACGTCATGCCATATAATAGGGTGACGGAGTGGTGGAAGTTGAGAGGAGGCATAAGGAACATCTTGCTGTCTTTTACATTATCAGCAAGGTCAATTGCAACAACCCCATAATAGGGAGAACCAACCTCTGTGGCTCAGGGGTGAAGGTCTGCTTGGTGACTAGTCTGCCTATTTATCTTTGTGCTACCTTGTTCTGTAAGAAAGAGGTGAGGATGTTGAAATGTTGCAACATGTCTGAAGCACCTGCCATTCTCAAATAGCTTGCGATATTTGGAGGCAATGACAATTGGGCCTGTGGTTGGTGTTATTAGAAAGGGTGTGAGGGTGACGTTGAGTATCTGGATGTTGAATATGAGTGCTAGGGATTGCTGTTGGGTGGATGATGGGAGATGGTGTGTTGAACACCATGAGATCTTGGTGGTGTGGTGGTAGGAGATGCCATGTGAAGGTGCATTCGCTGTCACTCTTTTTTATTCATTCGTCTAACATGGGCATCACTGGCTGGCCAGCATTTATTGCCCATCCCTAGTTGCCTTTGGGAAGGTAGTGGTGAGCTGTCTTCTTGACAAATGGGTGCCATTTCAGAAGGCAGTTGCAAGTCAACCACATTGCTGTGGCTCTGGAGTCACATGTAGGCCAGACTGGGTAAGGAAGGCAGATTACCTTCCCTAAAATTAGTGAATCAGTTTTTCCGACAATCAATAATGATTTCATGGTCATCAGTAGACTCTTAATTCCAGACATATTTTTTATTGAATTTAAATTCCACCATCTGCTGTGATGGGATTTGAATTCGGGTCCCCAAACTTTAGCTGAGCTTCTGGATTAATAGTTGAGTGATAATATTACTTAGCCATCACCACCTTCATTAGGTCATTATTTGGATGCTGGCCCCGCCCATGGGCCCTCGTTGCCAGACTGTTTGCATTGATCTCCCTGGCTACCTTCCCACTCCCTCCAGAGCATGCTCTTTGAGTTCTCTTAGCTCTCTGCACAGGCATGGCATCTCCTCCTGTCAGATTTCATGATTAAAGCCTCCAGTGCTGCATCTTCAATCTGCATCTGACCTGGTCTTCCATTTCCCTAGTTTCCAACTGCAGTGCTGATTGTCAGAAGAAACCTCCCTCGATTTAGAACAGCTTCTCTTTTTAAGAGGGACAGATTGCCCAGGAGAGCTGCAGGCTAGCTATAACATGTGCTAAGCCTTGAATGCTGTCAGACCACCTGTCGAGGTGCAGCCAGCCAGCAGCAGGAGCCGTGCTGGTCTTATTACAATACGTAATCAGGAGTTTAAAGTAGACAAAGTTTGAAATCTCAGTTACCCACTAAGAGAATAAAGCCATAAGATTTCATGGTTTTAAACAAACAAGATAAACTTTACTGTACGAAGACAGCAAAGTAAAACAATGTACCATTAGTAGTATGCTCTAACATTCAGAATTAAGATGGGTAGGACTTAACAGACAAATGGTCATCAAACACACCACACTGCACATTAAACAGAAGATGTGACCAAGCCAGATCTCGCTGATATGTTGGCAACCCACCCAGATGTTAGTGACCACTATGAGTCACAAAATCTCACTAAGATTCTGTCTCTTCCCACAAGGGGTTTCAATTCTTTATTTTCAAAGAACCAGCCTCTGAATTCCTTGAAAGCCACTGTGATTTGGATTATCTTAATGGCTGCTTAATTCACCATGGTTGAATTTCCTCTCATGAGACTGTGCACACGGAAATCATAATTTTGCATTCCTACCTCTAATTACCGGCTCATTTCCAACTCTTTTGCTAGACCATTAGCTTTAGTATTTTTCATGGCAATCAGGTAGATCTCACTGAGAGGTCAACCTCGAGTAGATGTTTTGGACACAATTTGCATGTTTAACTGTAATGTTTAAAGGTCTTCCAGCCTGTCAGTTTCACTGATCAAGAGCTCTCCACTCTACTCTCACCTTGTTGACCCTGGCAAGCTGCACACAGCTCAGGAATTCTGTGTCTGGCTGTTAAAGCCAGAATGCTGTGATAAATTCTCAGTTACTTAGCTATTTTCATATTGAATTAATTTGCTCAACAGTTCCACGAGGGTTCCCTGCTAGGTAAATCCAGAAGCGGGCAGGATAATATCTTTCCAACACAATGCCACTTTTTGTGACTTTCAGCACACCCAATGCTGACCCAGACAACCCCTGCAATTCTCACCCCCATAAACTTCTGCCCAATGCCTCTATGCAGCACTGTTGTTTGTAAAATGTTCGTGACAGCCTAAAATAGCCAAGTGACATAAAAATTAAATGCAGTTGTATAATAATCAGGAAGCCCAACTGGAAAGGAACATCGTCCATTTACAGAATGCAAAATAAAACCACTACCATGGTATAGACTCATTAGTGCCTGCCTGGGACAGAGTAGTTCAGTTGGCCCAATCCTGGGCCTGCCTTACAAAAGGCTTAGGAAATGAGTTCCAGCTGGGCAGGCCTGTCATCAGGGGAACTCGTAATCAATGAGCCCCACAAGGAGATTCAATATGGGCCTCGTGGGGGGTTATCACAAGTTGTGACCTCAAAAACCAGGGAGAACATGGTGCTTGTGCACCATGAATCTCCCAGCAGCATTTAGAATTATTCATTGATGGTTCCCTAGTAAAATGAAATTTCCATAGTCACTGCCCTGCTAACAAAAACAGCTAGGTGTTCCTCTAATGCTACATTCTGGCATTGAGTGCCATTTACCTGATACCTCTCCATTGATGCTCCACTTGTTAATTTTGCTAATGCAGGGACGAAAGGGAGCCATAATCCCAACTGCATAATTGGGATTAGCCTCCCCTCTGTACCTGAAGTATTGCATTCAGTTCTGGGTAGCACACCTCAGGAATGATGTATTGACCTTGGTAGGGGTGGGTGGTAGTTCAGCAGAATAATATTGGGGCTACAAGGGTTAAGTTATGAGGACTGATTGCATAGACTAGATTTGTATTTCCTTGAGTCAAGCAGATGAAAGAGTGATTTAATTGGGGCGCGAAAGATGATTAAAGGATAGTGTAGATAGAGTGAAACTGGCTGGGCCTTTCCAGCTGTTCATGCCGGCAGGATTCACTGACCCAGTCGGCGTCACGCACCCTGCCAGGGGTTTCCCAGCAGTGTGGGGTGGCTTCAATGGGAATTTCCATTGACAGCAGCGAGACCGGACAATCCCATCGCCAGTGAATGGTGTGCCACTTCCCGCCATTGAGAGAAATGTTAAGGAGAGGCCAGAGAAACTCGCCTGCTATTCTTTCTTTTGGAAAAAGTCCAATACAAGGGATAGAACCTTAAATTTAGAGCATGGCTGTTGATATCAAAAAACAATTTTTCCACATGAAAGATAATGGAAATTTTAACATTCTGCACCAAAAGACATGGATGTTGGGTCAATTGAAAATTTCCAAAGTGAAATGGATAGATATTTTGAGGCCAAGATATTAGAAGTTATGAAACAAAGGCAAATAGATGGCGTTCTGTTATGGATCAGCTTTGACAATTGAATGACGTTACATGCTTCAAGGGGCCAAATGGCCTACATTCCTATGTTGCATTGTGTCCAGTATGAAATGGTGGAGGGGACAGGAAATTATAGTCCTTTTGCTGGGTGACAGAAAAGCAACCATCAAAGTAATTGATAACAGCAACTGAAAGGGTCAGAAATATACAGATGATGTAAATGGATGTTATTAATGTAAATCTGAGGCTTATTAAAATTCTGTTCCATTTTTCCCCGAGTGGATGCTTCTGTGTCTTCAAAATATGAGCTAGTCAAAATGAATGACCTGTTAACAAATTCACGGATGCACACTCAGTTTTCAGCTTCTGTTCCTAAGAAAGTGCGGATTTCATAAACAATACCAAAAAAAATCCCAGCCGATCACAATGCATGTGTGACAGTGATCACCTCATACTTCCCAGCAGTTAATGAGGCACTTAGCCAGTAAAGCAGTTGGAAAGTTAAATAATCCAGCTCTGAAGAATGCAACTGTAGTAGAAACTGGTTCAATGTCAGCAGAGGGAAAACATTTTTTTCTCAACCAGTCTGTGCAGGTGTTGCTGAATCCTTCTGCGGAATGTGCCAAGGATATTTTTGGATGGGAAGCAGAGAACTCAAATAAGCAAGGGACAAATGTGAGAGTTTGTGACAAGACCCTATGCTAGTTGTGACGGTGACCCGGGAAGGTGTGAGAAGATGGGCGTATTAACATAATATAACTGCATTGGACATAGCATATAGTGGTGGTTGGTAACATATGCAAAAAGTTTGCAGTAACACAGGTCAGCGGCTAATGTTAAGAAATGATGAACAGTCAATAAGCATGCAGAAGTGAAAATAGCAGGGCTATGCAAATTATATATTTACAAATTATGCCCTGGACTGGGAGCCTAAGTTAGGTTTTGCATTGGTCTGTCACTGTACTCCAGAAAAAAAGCAAGGAGACTTTCAAAAGGTCTTCAACAATGTACATATCAGAGATTAGTGAATAAGGTCAGAGAATGCAGGAACAAGTAACAGAATGGATTATTGGCTGGCTTCAAGACAGAAGTCAGAGAGTAGTGGTAAAAGACAGTTATTCAGAGGATAATTTTCTGCCTGCATTCGCTGCAGGTGAAGATGGTAACGCTGGCAGGAAATCCCACAAGAATACGGGAATGAGAATCTCGCCAGCAAGATCTCATTCTCAGATTTTCCCTGCCCCTCGCTGGAGACATGACGGAATAAATAAATTAACATGACTTAAAGGGGTTCAATGCCATATGTTCTTCCAAGTAAAGAAGACCCCCCTGTCCCCTTCCATGCCACCCACACCCACCCCCTCTCCCAAAACTGCCATCACTTCATGTCAATAAGGTTTACAACAAGTATTAGAAAATGGGAAGCAGTTGAGGGGAACCTGCTTGGGGTGCCAAGGTAAGTATAGCCCTCAGGGGTAGAGGGACAAGCCTGGGCAGTGCCAGGGAGGGCCTGCTGCAGAGCCCCATGAGGAGCTTGTGGGCTTGTGAGGGGGGTGTTGCTCTGACATATGTGGGCAGGACAGGGGTGTGGGGGGGGGGATGGTTTGCCCTGTTGCTTGTTGCGGGGGAAGGGGTTAGTCACGGTGCTTGTCAGGGGGACTTCTCTGATCGGAGATCACTTTGCAGGTTCTATCAGGCCCCACCTCACCAGTGTGACAGCAGAAAACAGGCCCCAGATTTTCTGTGCACTGGGTGCCAGAGAATGTAGAGAGAAAACTCAGCTCTGCAGCTGGAGAGCTATGTGCCAGTTTACTCACCTCAACCAGCACAACTTTCTACCCTCAGAAGGTAGGAAGTGATGTTTCACAGAAATAAGTGCTGTGACCACTTCAGTTCACAAATTATGCTAACAATTTACACTTTGGAAGCGAAAACCGAATCTCTAAGTTTGCAGATGACTCCACATTGGGGGAGGGTAGTCAATACATGGGAGAGCTGCAACAAATTACAAGCCAGTCTGAAAGTTGCTGAATGGCAAATGAATTTCAACATCGATAATTTGAGGCATTTATCGGTACGTCAAGAAAACTAAGGAGTTGTATATTACTGAGAAAATTAAATTCTAAATGGCGTGGAGGAGCAAAGGGATCTGGGATTAAATTTACATAAATCACTTCACGTTGCGCCACAGCTTAACAAGGCCATAAAAAAGCAAATCAGACATGAGGGTTTATTTCTAGAGGGTTAGAATTGAAAAGAAATTATGCTAAACTTGGCTGAACCACAATACATAATTCTGGTCACAATATTTCAACAAGATATAGATGAACTGAAGTGGTTGCAAAACAGATTTACACATATAATACCAGAAACGAGGGTAATACCTATCAAGGGGGTGAATTGACTCACTTTACCTTGAAGAGGAGGTTGAGACATGACTTAACATAGCTTATTAAAATTATAAAAGATTTTGATAGCGTGGACACAGATAAGATTTGTAGGAAGAGAAAAACTAGAAGCCATCAATATAAAAAAGTCATAGAAAATATAGAACAAACTTCTTTAACCAGAGGGTGTGAGAATGTGGAACTCACTCATACTGATCTAGTTAAAGACAAGCCAAATAGTATAAAAGAAAAGAATGTTATGCTGACTGAATTAGAGGATAAAAGATGGAAGGAGGCTCGAGTGGAACATTAACACTGACATGGATGGGTTGGGCCTAATGGCCTTTTTCTCTGCTGTACATCCTACATCATCCTATATAAAACCTTAACAAGCTATAGCAGTTCTTCCAGGTTTCAGGCATTCCCTGATGGCTTTGAGGTATGTTGAACCATTGTCAAAAGATTCTAAAGCAGGAGGTAGTCCTGCAACTCCTCTACAGCTCGGGAGAATCTGCTCCCAAGAGAGATCAACTGCACTCAGTGGATCTGAATGTAAGGCAATGTGTAAAATGGGCAGCCAATTATTTTACACCATTACCTGTGACACACATCTAGCCCACAAAAATGGTTGACTTCCTCGATGATGCCTGGAAAGGTTCTATGACTAATGTTGAAGGTCTTGCGGATGGCAATTAACTCCAAACGTGTTTTCTGCACAGTTCAGTCTCAACCTTCTTGGTGAGTCTGTGCCTTCTTGTGAACCACTTTCTTTACCATGCCCAGCATTTGATTTTTGGAACAGATTTAGGATTGACACGTGGCGTGGTACCTGTGCACCTCATATGTTCTCTTTGCTTCCACTTCTCTTCACCTTCTTTGTTGCACTGTGATATATTAATAGTCACTGGGCTGTACCCATACACTTTAACAAAGATTCACTCCAGCTGGCTATTCATTTCATTGAGATGAAAATGAGACGATAACATTTTCCTTTTGTTAAACTGGAAAGGAGTTGATCCTGTTTGTGATAATTATACTGTAGTTTGTGAGGTCAATGGGAGGGTTGTAATGTATATGAGACTGGTATTGCCACTGTAGGCACACCTCAAGTGCCCACCTGCTTCATGTTGTAATTGCCCTTCCCTGCATCCTATAGGATCAGTGAAACTCCCCATCCACATTCAACCCTTGAGTTATGTTGTGTCTTTAAATGAAATAAAAAGTCCATCTTGAATCCAGGCTACATCCCCAAGCCAGGTTTATTTGCTATGGCCTACTTGCAAGTGTCTGCAGGCTGAAAACCCTCAACTTTCCAGCTTTAACTGGCCTCCAGGTTTATGCAGGACATTGATGAACTGGAAGTCCCCAGTAGAGGGAATCTCTGCCCATGACCCTACAACACCCTGCCCCATCCTGCAACTGGCTTTATAAGGAGCAAACAAGGAGCCTTGTGTCAGCGAAAAGTCTAATTTCAGGTTCAGCACCCAATTAAGTAGCGGTGGGAGTCCAAAGGAGCACTTCATAAAATCCCTACAGTGCCAAAGGAGGCCATTTGGCCCATCAAACCTGCATTGACAACAATCCCACCCCGGTAGCCCCACGTACTTACCCTGCTAATCCCCCTGACGCGAAGGGGAAATTTAGCATGGCCAATCAACCTAACCCATACATCTTTGGAACATGGGAAAAAATCGGAGCACCCAGAGAGACCCCACACAGACAAGGGGAGAATGTGCAAAATCTACACAGACAGTGACCCGAGACCGGAATTGAACCCAGGTCCCTGGCACTGTGAGGCAGCGGCGCTAACCACTGAACCAATGAACCATGCCAGCTTTGAGGGAATTTGAGGGAATTCAGCCCTATTAACAGCAGGCCTGCCCTTAGGTGAGGTTTTCATTTAATGATTTGACTGCAGTTCAGAATGAAGTTTTCAGCAATGGCTTTTAGTTTGTCTTTAATGAGTAAGAATTCTCCACCACTCTGCTAATTTTGATTAATTCATTTTTGGAGGCTTGTTACTTCTTAAACATGGACAAACAGTCTTCACCCTTTCCTTCAGTGTGAAACAGATTTTGCTCAGGTCTACCTTTTTGCAAAAATCAGAGTCAAAAATATGGAGCTGGTGCTACCTAATCAGTTGTAGAGATCATTACAAGAAATACGTTATGCAAACGTTATAAATTGCATGAGATTAAAAGTAAAACAGCTTCAGCAAAAGACAATTATATCTTGCAGGTTCACTAGACCTACATCTCAGAGTGTTGCAGGTAAGATCAATGATACCAGAACTCTTTGAAATTATTTGATAAGAAAACTAGTCAAGCACATTGTCAGGAAACACTGTGGCTTGTAGAATTTGCAGAAAAAATTGCGCATAAGATATAAACGAGTTAAGTGAACTATGGGATGGTTATAAATGGGAAATTTCTCACACTGGAAAGTAGAAGCTGGCAGAATTCATCAGGGACTTGACTCTGTCTTGCAACTTTTACAAGCATCATCACCAACCCAGATTATGAGCAGGTTTCTGCAGTCGCCGATGACACACATTTGTGAGAGTCAGAGGTTACCTGAAAGGATTGGAGAGGTTTCGCAGTTAGACAGTGATTGGAAAATGGCATTTAATGTACATAAATGTAAGTTAATGTATATTGATCCGAAAATCATTGGATGGTGGGTGTTACTTTGATGGAGTTAAAATAGAGAAAGAATTCCAGCATAAAATATTCATGGGTGAGATACTGACCTGCATGGCAAGCAAAATGGAAAAGTTCAGATAGCCCCCTATTATCAATATGGTGTTGACTAAATAGCTTGGAGCTTACTGGGTCCATCGTTATACAGAAAGTGAAGAGGGCAACAAGAAATCACTATTGAACCAGTAACATGGTCCTAGTACAGTTGTCCCAGCATCTCTGCTCATGCATGTTCCACAAACCTGTAGAGCGTTACCTTCAACCAAAATACCAGTCCTTCCCTCAAGGCAGGCAGGCCAAGCAGGAATTTTCTCAACTCCCGCTCCCTGTTTCCAGTATGAAAGCCTATATTTTAATAAGACTGTCCACTTCCGCCTTTGTAACACTTCCAACTTCACCTTTGCCTCAGCTCATCCATAGCCGGAAGCTTCATTCACGTCTTTGTTAACTCCAGACTCGAGCAAGTTAGACCACTCCTGAATGGTGCCCACAGTCTATCCTCTGTAAACTTGAAGTCATCCAATTAATTACTCCACCATAACTGCCCTTACCTTTATCTGCCTAGGCTGTAAGTTTAGGAATTTCTTTCCTGCACCGTTGTGCTTCTCAAATCCACTCCCCCTCCTTTGAGTTTGCTTTATCTTCGGGTTCCTAGGAATTCTAAATAATTATGCTTAACTCTGGAACTTCATTAGAGGTATATTTTTACAATTCCCCATGTGGCTGCTGGACTGATACATTGTTGCTCAGCATCTGACTGCTGTGTAGCAGTAAATGTGCCACCCTGGGTATACATTCTCATAACAATTAATTCCTAGTTCTTTAGTAATAACAAAGAAATTCCTTAAAATGTATCATTCTGACAAAGTTTTTATTTCCTTATGCAGCTGGGTGTCGTTTCATCTTGCTCCTGTGAAGTGACCGGTAATAATATTCCTATAATAAAAATAGTAAGTAAGTAGTTCTTGCACACCAAGGGCAAGAGAGTGGTAACTCTTGTGGTTGCAGCTTCATTGCCCATTGATGGGGGGAAGGAAGGCACACTGAGTCTTCAAGCCACCTGTGTGTCTTCAATGGTACCATGTACCCTTGGGAAGCCTGCTCTCCAGTGAATCCACACGCCCTTTCATCCTGCTGTTCTTCCATGACTTGCCAAGGTATCTCTGAGTGGCGAATTGTGATGCGTTCATAATTGTGCCTGCTTCCAGTTGGCAGAGTCCAGTAGTATAGAACATAAGAATGATGGTGACCTTGGTCTTTAGGAGGGTCATCTTCACACCCTGCTTTGACCCTTCAGGTCAGTGTGAAGGAATTGGCACAGATCTGTGATGACCTCCTTTAAGAATCACAGCCTCCTCAGGCATTGTTCCTGGCTCATTATGAAGTAGGAATGGTGCCCATGGCAGATCTTCTTCATGGAGAGCTGCCCTCCTCTCCCCCCTGCCTCCCTCACAGAACTCCCGTCTCTGCCTCCTTGTTAACATGTGCTGCTCATGTTGCAGGGCGAATGACACTGCAACAACTATCCCTCAGGTTATGCTGATGTAGACTTTTAAATGGACATTGATATTGCCATTCACAATTGATATTATATTTCTTTTGTATGCAATTGAATCATGTTAAAAATGTAATTTTTTTATAGATGGGGGGGTTTTGAAGTAAGAGGGGAAATGTTGGGGAAATGTCCCTGGGCCAGGTGACCCAGGAGTGGAACTTACCTCACAAGTCTTGTGCTGACTGTGCTAGGATACAGACGTGTTAATAAACAGCTCCAGTTAGTTTACTATCCACTGACCTTGTGGTCTTTACTTGTCTCAATATCAGTCCTCAAACATAATACAAGCCATCCCAGCTTCAAGTGTTGAGTGGGACATTAAATAACTCAGAACAGGGTCCACCTTGCTTCCTGATGCTTTCCGCTTCAAAGTAACAAAGACTGTGCCTGCACGTTTCTTAATAAGATTTGGTATCCACGTGTTACATCACAACAGTCTTTGGCCTCGCGCAGGTGTCTCCTCTGTGAGTGCCCCTCCAATCCACGCCACAAGGGTCATGCAAGGAGCAAAAAGGGCTGTATATGCAGATGGAGAAACTCCTGTAAGCTTCCAAAGAGCTGTTACTTGAAAAGGTGCCATACAACTGAGCTTCGTGCCTAAAGTGTGCAGAACAGATGGTCACGACTTGAACAATTTCAAGCCATGGGTCAACAAAGACGTGAGAAAAATAATGTAACTTAATTCATATATTTATAATGTTTAAGAAGAATAATTTAATGAAGTAAAGCTTCATGTGGCCAAAAATAAAATTTAATAGATGTAGGTCTTGATCAAAAGATGGATGAATTGCTGTTTTCATCCAGTGAAAGGTACTAACTGCAAGAAATGGAATCATTTCCTATCTAGTGACTTCCAGATCCATCCAGGCAAATATCCAATTTTTCGACTCTGTTCTAACTTTGCGCCTAATATTAGAAGAACAATCTTCATTGCCCTTGCGTGACTATTACATTTTTCATACCAACAATCCTTATGGAGCCTAGTCTTAACCTCTGTACTCTGGTTGGGTTTTGAGTGGGTTAAAATCTTGTCCTAAATCATTCTCCTGAATTAGACTTCTAAGTTTCTGCCAAATGTGGAGGCTGTTTATACTCGACTCACGCCTGTTATGATTGGATTAAAATTGACCAGATCCACAGCCAACAGACAGAAGAGGCTTTCATGCAAATTGCCTGGACCAAATTCAAATCAATTTCCTTGGAAAAGACACCTATTACAGCTTAATGGTCAATTTGTACAAAATACTCAGGAGACCATGAATATTCTCAAATGCCCAATATAAAGGTGCCTTCACTGTCACATTCCAAGTTTGTTTTAGTGTGTTCTGTATAAAAGGCATTGAAATAAATGGAGTTTGGTGATTCCAATGTGTAGTATAAAAATATCTCAAAGCTAATTAGTAATATTTAGTTGATATTCATTATAGAAAACACATCTCTACCCAATACAGCAGTTTAATTTTCTAACAAACAGCATATCTGCCTTGCTTATATGTCTACCATCAGTTGAAGCATGCAGTCATCTTGGAATGTTTAAATTTATTCTGCCAGCAAAGTCCATTGTGATTAATGACCTTTTAAAATCAAGACGTATTTGATTGATTGTTTTTGTTTTATTCAATATCGATACTCTATTGCATTTTCCAATAGCACTGTTATGTTAGTAATGTAACCCACAGGATATGTCTAAACACAATTTCAGATAGAATATGGGCTATTTTTTTCCACAGCTGTGAACAGTGTTCTGTGAGCGATTGAACTCAACAAACATAGTGGTACTCAGGGTGGCACTGTGCCTACCAACACACTCAAGTTTCATTCCGCATAGAAACATAAAACCAGTTAGGAGCCAATTACGACAACAGCAATTCGATCACCTCATTTGCATTAAAAATAATTTTTTAAATTCCCGAAGTGAATTGTGTTTCAAAACAGCTTTATGGGTTCAGCAGATTATATAACCGGTGATCTCAGAATCTACAAAAGCTTCCCACGCTAATATATTATTCTGAATTACATTTTGTCTTCCATATTTTCTCAACAAACTGTTCAATCACACAGATACTTGTGATAGAGCAAAATTGACGACTGCATAAACCAAAAGAAAACTTTATTTGTGCAACTTGCACACCATTTTGAAACCATTTGTTCATTGTCGGTGATTGGTGCATATACTGAACAGGATGCGCAATCCCTTTATAGCCGGTGGGCTGTATGGAATGGAAAGGTGCCATGGGCAGCTGCTAAAAAGCTGATATAAGGAATGTTGAACATATTCACAAATTCAAAGATATGTTGAAGGAACAAGTGACATTACGATGTGAGATAATAGAGTTTTGGTTCTCCCTATTTTCTTACTTTAATCATTTCAGAATTGAATGATACACTGACTTTACATTTTAAGGGAATTTCCCAAAGTGGGAGAATATGGATCACTTACAAGTAGTGTGATTATTGGACTGATCAGAGCTAGTGCAATTAATGGATTGCTTACAGGTAGTGTGGTTATTCGATCACTTGCAGGTAGTGTGGTTGCTGGATTACTACTTACTAGTAGTGTGGTTAGTGGATTACTTACTAGTAGCATGGTTAGTGGATTGCTTACAGGCAGTGGGGAGAGTGGGTTACTCAGAGGTTTATGAAGAGGTAGTGGTTTTTTATTTAATTAATCACACATAAGATTGAACTTTATTCTGAGAGGTAGTGTTTGTTTCTGACATTAATTAATGTGCCCCCCGCCACGTGTAGTTATACCCCCAGCAGTGCCATTTCCTGCCCACCCCCCAGCAGGCAGAGTCCCCCTATGACTGCACCCACCCACACAACAGAGCCCCCCCCCCCCATCCTCCCACAGCCCACCCCTATCGCTGGCCTCTCTCCTTAGTTGTCCGATCACAATGGTAGAGTGGCAGTGGGATCCCCACCCCCACCGATTGCCCCCAAGACCCTGTCCCATCAGGCCCTGCCCCTTGGCACTGCCCCATGCCCAATGGGCCATGCCAAGGTGCCCATTGGGCATCAGCACTTTGTCCTTTGGGCAGCGTCAGGAGACCCAGGCTGGCACTACCAGGGTGTGAATGCCCAAGGGGCTCCACACCCCACCCCCCAACTCTGGGGGGGGGGCGCTGATGGCTCCCATTTCATTCTAACGGGGTCGGGCTATTAGTTCCCTGAAAGTGGGGAGTTGGTGTAATCCGCGCTGGAGTGAAATACTCTGGCAAGGTGGGAGAGGCTAGTGGCCCCGGAGAATCCAGTCCGGGCCTACTAATAGCATTCAAATGAAATTTAAAATTTTCCTCATTTCCCTGCCGATTTCCAAATCCCCACATCAGCCCACGCGCATTGGGAGAATCACATCCGTGTTGTCAAATCAGAAAGTGGTGTCACACTATGATCTGTTCCTGGCTGAATTAAAATGGCAGACTTCAGTTACCAGACTGAAATTGACTGTGGTAGTTATTGTACAAAGCTTTCACCTGTCTGTGTGATCGTACTGAATCTACCATTACTATTTACATTTATTCTGTTTCTCCTGGTTTATATTTGAATGCGTTAGCTCCTTCTGAGTGGCTTAGCCTCTGGTTCAGTGCGTAGAACATATTGTTCTTTTAGATAATTTGTTTCTTCACGTGTGTTCACTTCAACATGATGTCCTCAAACTTGATTCTGTCGCAAATTCTTAAGTTTAACGTGTCTTTGCTATTGAGAAATGAAATTTAAGCTGAAAATGCTGAACTGGCAGCATCTGTGGAGAAACCCATTAACACTGTATTCTTATGATTTTGTTGAGGATTAAGGAGGCAAGGTTGTGCTCCCCTCCCCCTCCCCTCAACAGTCCCTACATACAGCAAGATTCATTCTTTGTTGTCTGTGGGTGGCACAATGGCACAGTGTTTAGCACTGCTGCCTCACAGTGCCTGGGGCCTGGGTTAGATTCCCGGCTTGGGTCACTGTTCACGAGGAGTCTGCACGTTCTCCGGTGTCTGCCTGGCTTTCCTCCGGGTGCTCCGGTTTCCTCCCACAGTCCAAAGGACGTGCTGGTTAGATGGATTGATCATGGTAAATTCTCCTTCAGTGTACCCTAACAGGCGTCCGAGTGTGGCGACTCAGGGATTTTCACACATTTTTACCTGTGACAGTAATAAATAAACTTTAAACTTTAGTCTTTAAATCACCATCTGAAGTTGTTAGTGTAGTTTACCCGAGAACTTCATCAATTTATTCTGACATTATCTCATTTGAGTAATCTCACGACTGATCTTGATTAGCACTTCATGATGAGGGGCTCTTACCCACTAAAAAAACCTACACAGGCAGTGTGAGTTGTGGATCAGTCAGGACTGTTGTTGGAGTGGATCACTCATAGGTGGTTGCATAGTGGATTACTCACAAGCAACATGGTTTGTGTTTCATCGAATCCTTACATGCAGAAGGCCATTCAGCCCAACAAGTCTGCACTGACTTTCCAAGTGAGCATCCCCCTCAGGCCTTATCCCCTCATCCCCACATATTTACCCCAATTTACCATGGCCAATCCACCTAATCTGCAAATCTTTGGATCATTCGCAGACAGAATGCATTGTGGACCAGTCACAAAAAAGCTTTTGCCACCAAATAAACCTGTTGGATTTTAACCTGGTGTTGTGAGACTTCTTACTGTGGAAAGTGCATCACGTACAGTCAATGTTGGCAGTAGATCACTCACAGGCAATGTTGGCTGTGGATCACTCACAGTATGAGTAGTGGGTCACTCAGGTAGCGCAAGCAGTGAATCACTCAGGCAGAATGGATTATGGACCACGGAATGTGGTCAGTGATCACTCACAGAAAGTGGGGGAGTGGATCAGGATTGTTGGCTACTAAGGGGTGGTGGTCAACCCTCAGGAATGTATGCATTGCATATTATTAACAAGCTTAGCCGGTAATGGATACTGATAGATGGTTTGTGGAGGGTTTCTCTGAGTTGCGACCACACAGTTTGTATCTTCTTTTCTAGCATGTTCCCTGTCCAGGAGCCTGTCTGAATGATGAGTTGCCCTCTTGTGGCTGAAAACACTTGAGAGAAGGCTGCGGCTGGGTTAATGGGAGCTGGGTTTCCAGATCTTGGAGCGAAGCTTCAATCTTACTGAGAAGGTAATTTAATATTGGAGTCAGAGTTTGTAAAAGCGTCCAATCTGAGAGGGGGGAAATCAGTAGTGTCCCTCTTCTCCTGACCCACAAGCAGTGCCATTAACAAACTTCTTCCAAGCAGCAGTCCTTGCCTGGTGTGTTTCGTAAAGCCCCAAAACCTGGTTAGAACATAAGAACATAAGAAATAGGAGCAGGAGTAGGCCATCTAGCCCTCCGAGCCTGCCCCGCCATTCAATAAGATCATGGCTGATCTGTCGTGGCTCAGTTCCACTTTCCCGCCCTCTCCCCATAACCCTTAATCCCCTCGCCTATCAAAAACCTATCAACCCGCGTCTTAAAAATATTTAGCGAGGCAGCCTCCACCACTTCAACGGGCAGAGAATTCCAGAGATTCACCACCCTTTGAGTGAAGAAGTTCCTCCTCAACTCCGTTCTAAACCGCCCCCCCCCTTTATCTTGAGGCTGTGCCGTCTAGTCCTACTGTCCTTTCTGAGCGGGAAGAGCCTCTCCACCTCTGTCCTATCCATCCCATTCAACATCTTATACGTCTCAATGAGATCTCCCCTCATTCTTCTAAACTCTAACGAGTGCAAGCCTAGTTTATTCAGCCTCTCCTCATAGTTCAACCCCCTCAACTCCGGTATCAGCCTAGTAAACCTCCTCTGCATTCCCTCCAAGGCCAAAATATCCTTGCGTAAGTACGGCGACCAAAACTGCACACAGTACTCCAGCTGCAGCCTCACCAATGCCCTATACAGCTGCAGCAAGACCTCCCTACTTTTATATTCAATCCCCCTCGCTATGAAGGCCAGCATCCCATTCGCCTTCCTGATCACCTGCAGTATTAAACCTGGAATATAGATAACATTTGAGATATGAAACCTCATTATAACAATCCCCACTTCTGAGGAGTATGTGGATGATCTAACCACTATTCCAACTCATTTAAAGCAGGAAGGGTGTGGGCTGCAGGTGGTGTGAGCTTGGATTTGAGATTTCTAGAAGTTTCACAACCCAGCCAGCCCAAACCCATCAGATGTGAGAGGTTAAAGTTACCCACAAAATGAGTTTTGAATAGTATGTTTAGCTAATCAGGAATCAGGGGAGGTAGAAAAAGTGCTGGTTCCATTATTAGAGGAGTTGGCAAGGTTCCCATAGACATGCCAATCTCCAGAAAAAAATGGACACCAGATGGCACAATTATTGTAGTTGTGTAAATTGGATGTGGACTGCAGTAAGTGAGGTTACCGGGGTAGCGTATGGTGAAATGTCTGCTGAGGCATTCATTGTGTGGGAGGTATCACACGGATTGCACAAATTATCCAGACATCTCAGGTGCCCTTTGCTCCCTCTTTGCTCGGGAAGTGTCATTCAATGTCACTTTCCTTCTTCTGACATTCACACAGCGTTAAACAGAGGTCTGAGCTGATACTCAGGTAACATTACAGCTTTCTCTCCTCTTTAATTTCCACTGGTGTCTGGCCTTCAGACAAGTTTCTTCAAAGGTAGAATGCTAAAAGAGACAGAAGCTGGTTTAGAAATTCCACTTCTCCCCATCCCTCTTGAGATAGAACATCTCACCCAGTTGACAGCAGTATATTTCGATGCTTCAACAGGAATTGATAAAAATTTGTTCACATGGCCACAGAATTCAGCTGGAAGTTGGCTCTGGGATTTGAACACATAGCTCAGAGATTGACATTCTGACGCCAAGTAGAACTTTCATCAATAATCATCAATTTATTGTTGCATCTTCTAATAAATGCTTTGGTAATATTCTTGTAGCCATTTTGAGATGCATAATATCAGATCCAAGAGAACAAACACTGGGATGTTGTGCATAAGGGACATACCCACATCGAACAAATTGAGTATTATTTTCTTCAGCAAGGCATTGCATAAGAATTATCCAAAAATTGATAACATCAACTAAAAGCAAATATTAATTTTGCGCTTGGATTCATTAAAGTTAAAAAGGTTATTTGTCACAAGTCAGGCTTACATTAACACTGCAATGAGGTTACCGTGAAATTCCCCTAGTCACCATAGTCCAGTGCCTGTCTGGGTCAATGCGCCTAACTAACGTGTCATTCAGAATGTGGGAGGAAACCGGAGCACCTGGAGGAAACCCACACAGGCACAGGGAGAGCGTGCAAACTCCACACAGACAGTGATCCAAGTTGGGAATCAAACCCAGGTCCCTGGCATAGTGAGGCAGCAGTGCTAACCACTGAGATACCATGCCACCAATATTAACACATCAGCTCAGAGATGGAATCTAATTGGTTAAAGATCTCCTATTAAAATTTAAAATCTGTGTCAAAGAAATTGGGTTATATGTTCCTCGTGTCTATTCAATTCGTCAAAAGTTTTAACATGACTGCAAATGTGCTCTGCCCTTAATTAATTGCAATTTATAATTTTCCCAATGGACTTTCTAATGCCTTTTTCTCTTTTGAGTGCAGTGGTATTTATTAGGGGTACTTATCTGATCTAAACAATGCAAGAATTTCTGTCTCTTCAAAACCAATAAAATAATAGGCGACATTTAAAAATCTGAATCTATTGAAACAAAAGGGGAGAAATTCAACTCATGGATGTCTGTTTCTCCAATTCCTTAACCATGTTCATTGGGTCCCACTTTGGAACATGGAACTCTGATACCAGTGGACAGAATACAACACAAGCTCTGGGCATCCTAAACAAGGGAAGACTCCAGTTTTGATTTGTATGGGCCCAGGAGAAGCAGGGCCGTTGCTCCCAGGGCACAAGGAGACTCTGGCCAACTAGCAGAGCGGTCAAGCCTTCCATCAGGGATAGCCCACTGCCACCAACTCCAGCAATGACACTGCAGTCCCTATATTCTGTCTGCTCCATGTATGAGCAGGACTCACTGGAGAGCACTAAGGAGTGCTTTTGACACCTGTAACCAGCTGACAGGATTGAAAGCAGGCTTTGGCACAGGCTGACATGGATTGGAGCGCAAACATTTCCTGCGGCCATTTGAATGCAATTCAAATTTCTACTCTCGGATTTAAAATCCTTTTGAGAACCATCGCTCAGCAAGTGAAATATCCTTATCACAACCGTACTCCATTTCGATAATTCCTGGTCTTACTTTGCGATCTATTTACCGGGATATCGTTCATTCCTGCTTCATCTCATTCAGGAAGCATTTGAATTTTCTGTTTGTGGAAAGATCAAATGAGTTTGGGACTTGATTACAGGAAAATAGAGCCTGTTTTGAAAACTGCTTTTCTTTTACAGTTTATGATTTCCATTTTCCAAAACTCCCTAGAATTGGGGAAGGTGCCACTAAATTGGAAAATAGTGAATGTAACTCCTGTAACCTGAAAGGGAGGAAGGCAGAAAACAGGTAAGTACTGGCCAGTTAGCTTAACATCTATCATAGGGAAAATGTTCGTTGCTAATACTAAAGACTGTGGGCAAAATTTTCTCTGGTGTATGTTTAGCTGTTTAGTCAAAATAAAGTTAAGGGGTGCGTCTCACGATGTCACTTACGGGACAGGCTCTGGTTGAGCCCCCCAGCAAGCAGGCGCCATTTTTGAGGTTAAGCCCCACAGATTTGGAACCCTTCATCGAATGTACGCCCCCTCCAGAACACCGATCCATACAACACTGTCCCCCTCCCGCCCGGGTAGTGATAGGGCACTGCCCTGGCATGACTCTGTCCCACCTGGGGGTTGTACGTCCCTGTGTGCTTCCAGCAGGTTCTACTACCCAGGTGCGCACCATGGGAGACCTGTCATGATTCGCACACCAATGTGGATGGACAATTTAATGGGTGATGTGGGGAGGGAGGGGTGCGTATCAGGTGTAATAGAAATAGTCAGATTTTTAATCAGTAAGGGAATCAATAGAAATAAGGCAGGAGAATGGAGCTGAGGATTATTGGGTGGGATTTTCTGTTCCAACTTGACCCATATCTGGAAATTTCTGCCCGAGAGGAATGGACATTTTAATGATCTATCAAATTTACCACCCCTCAAGAATAACTCCCACGATGGGACGGGACCAGAAACATACGATCATAACAGATCAGTCATGATCTTATTGAATGATGGAGCAAGCTAGATGTGCTGAATGCTCCTACATCTCATGGTCTTGTATAGATATGTTAAGTAAGTGGGAAAAGACTTAGCTAGTGGACTATAATATGGGAAAGTGTGATATTGTCCATTTTGGCAGGAAAAATATCAAAGAAACACATAGGTGTTTCTTATGTTCTTATGGGTGACATGGTGGCACAGTGATTAGCACTGCTGCCTCACAGCCCCAGGGACCTGGTTTTGATTCCCAGCTTAGGTCACTGTTTGTGTGGAGTCTGCACATTTTCTCTGTGTGAGTTTCCTCCAAGTTCTCTGGCTTCCTCCCACTGTTCAAAAGACCTGCTGGTTAGGTGGATTGGCCATGCTAAGTTCTCCCTCAGTATACCTGAACAGGTGCCAGAGTGTGGTGACTAGGGGATTTTCTCAGTAACTTCATTGCAGTGTTAAGGTGAGCCTGCCTGTAACTAATAAATAAATTTTACTTATTGGCGAGGATTGCTGAGCTCTGAGATCCAAAGGGATCAAGGGTCCTAGTGCATGAGTCGCAAAGGCTAGTGTGCTGGTATAGCAAGAAATTAGGAAAGCTAATTGTGAACGGAATTGAATGGTGGTTTGAAGGTCTGAGTTGCATACTGTTACCCCTAATTCTTGTTTTCAATTTATACAGCTGAAAATGAGTTTATCAAAAAATTTGCATTTTAAAACAAGTCGATCTGCAACCTGTGAATAACTCGATTTAGCAAATTAAAATTATGTGCACTTATGTAAATGTAATATTAATTAGCAATAAACTCTAATTTGATCCTAGCTAAAACCAGAAAGAAAGTTAATTGACTTAAAGTAATTGTTGATTCTATATCAAAAATGGGGAATATTAGAATATAATAAGCTGATCCATTATTCATTCCAATTTGATATTTCAGAGCATGAACACATTTAAAAGAAAGGGAACTTTAACCTTGTCTCAGTGGGTGATTAAGAGGACTGGGGATGAGATAAACATTTAACCTGAGCACTTACTGTAGCATAAACAACGCTTGCAACACATATAGAAAGGCTGAAAGGATAAAAACTGTAGATATGGCTATAAAGTGCCAACCACCTATTACGCAAGCATAGTCCAAGTCTTAATAGTATAAGAATAGAACCAGGTCTTCCTTAACTCCAGGGTATATGAAAGGCTCAGGAGCAATGCAGATTTGTGAAAGGCCTGGAGAGTGTGCTCTGGCCACTCTTGGACTTGTATTCTCTGACATCAAAATGCATTCTTGGATTGCAGTCAGAGCTTGGAAACCAGGTTGCACAATTTATATGTCATTTGATTTTTAATTGAATTCATTTTTATGGGATATGGGTGTCGTTGGCTGGGCCAACATTTATTGCCCATCTCTGAGGGCATTTAAGAGTCAACTACATTGGCAATGGCTCTGGAAGGCACATGTAAGCCAAACCAGGCAAGGGTGGCAGATTTCCTTCCCTAAAGGACATTCATGAATCAGATGATTTTTTCCAACAATCAACAATGGTTTCATGGTCATCACCATATTTTTAATTCCAGATTTTTATTGAATTCAAATTTCACCATCTGCCATGGTGGGATTTGAACTTGAATCCCCCAGACATCACACTGGTTCTCTCTGGATTGCTGGTCCAGCAACAATACCACTATTTCACCGCCTCCCCCATTTGATATAGATGAAAGACCAAATTAAAAAACAACTCAGGCGCAAATTACAATGACTTTGTCATTGAACTAGTAACAATCTCTTGTTGGAATAGCAACAACTATGTAACCCACTAACAATTCCTCCATATTGAACAACATTTGGAGAAAATACTGAGGGTGGCAATGGGGCAAAATGTACTCTGGATGGAGGATTTCAATGTCCACCACCAAGCGTGGCTTAGCAGCAGCACAACTAATCGAGCTGGTCAGGTCCTGAAGGGTATAACTGCTTGACTGGGTCTGCAGCAGGTGGTGAAGGAACCAACAAGAGGAAATAACATACTTCACCTCATCCTTACCAATCTGCTGGCTGCAGATCGATCTGTCCATGACTGTATTGGTAAGAGTGACCACCGCACAGTCCTTGTGGAGGTGAAGTCCTGCCTTCACATTGAAAATAACCTCCATCATATTGTGTGGCACTATCACCGTGCTAAATGGGACAGGTTTTGAACCAATCTAGCAACTCAAGACTGGGCATCCATGAGACGCTATGTGCCATCAACAGCAGTGGAACTGCACTCCAGCACAATCTGCAAACTCATGGCCTGGCATATTCCCCACTCAACCATTACCATCAAGCCAGGGGATCAACCCTGGTTCAATGGAGAGTGCAGGAGGGCATGCCGGGGCAGCACCAGGCATACCTTAAAATGGGGTGTCAACCTGGTGAAGCTACCAAACAGGACTATTTGCATGCCAAATGATAGACAGAGCTAAGCAATCCTACAACTAATGGATCAGATCTAAGCTTTGTCGTCTTTCCACAATCAGTTGAGAATGGTGGTGGACAATTAAATAACTCACTGAAGGAGGAGGCTCCACAAATATCCCCATCCTTAATGATGAGGGAGCCCAGCTAATCAGGGCAAAAGGTAAGGCTGAAGTATTTGCAGGAATCTTCAGCCAGAAATGTTGAGTGGATGATCCATCTCAGCCTCCTCCAGTGGTCCCCAGCATCTCAGATGCCAGTCTCCAGCCAATTCAATTCACTCCGCATGATATCAAGAAATGATTGGAGGCATTGGATGCTGCAAAGGGAATGGGCCCTGATAATATTCCGGGAATAGTACTGAAGACTTGTGTTCTGGAATTATTTTCAATGTGAAGTCCTGCTGCTCCCCTAACCAAGCTCTTCCAGTACAGTTACAACATTGGCATCTACCCAACAATATGGAAAATTGCCTAGGTATGTCCTGTACACAAAAAGCAGGACAAATCCAACCCAGACAATCACTGCCCAATCAGTTTACTCTTGAGCATCTGTAAAATGATGGAAGGGATTATCAACAGCATCTGCTCAGCAATAACTTGCTCAGTGATGCCCAGTTAGTGTTTCACCAAGGACACTCAGCTCCTGACCTCATTACAGCCTTGGTTCAAACATGGACAAAAGAGCTGAATTCCAGAGGTGAAGTGAGAGTGACGGCCCTTGACATCAAGGCTGCATTCGACTGAGTGCAGCATCAAGGAGCTCTAGTGAAACTGGAATCAATGGGTATCAGGGGCAAACTCTCTACTGGTTGGAGTCATACCTGGTACATAGGAAGATGGTTCTACTTGTGGGGGTCAGTCATCTCAGCTCCAGGACATCTCTGCAGGAATTCCTCAGGGTCGTGTCCTGGGGCCAACAATCTTCAGCTGCTTCATCAATGACCTTCCCTCCATCATACGGTCAGAAGTGGGAATGTTTGCTGATAATTGCACAACGATCAGCACCATTCACAACTCCTCAGATACTGAAGCAGTCCATGTTCAAATGCAACAAGATCTGGACAATATCCAGGCTTGGACTGACAAGTGGCAAATAACATTCGCACCACACAAATGCCAGGCAATGACCATCACCAATAAAAGACACTTTTACCACTGCCCCTTAAAATTCAATAGTGTAACTATCACTGATTCCCCCACTGTCAACATCCTTGGGGTTACCATTGATCAGACCGGACTCACCACATAAACACAGTGGCTACAAGAGCAGGTCAGAGGTTATGAATACTGCAGTGAGTAACGCACTCCTAACTCGCCAGAGCCTATCCACCATCCACAAGGCACAAGTCAGGAGTATGATGGAATACTCCCCACTTGCCTGGATGGGTGCAGCTCCAACGACACTCAAGCAGCTTGACACCACCCAGGACAAAGCAGCCTGTTCGATTGGCACCACACCTACAAACGTTCAATCTCTCCACCACCGACACTCAGTGGCAACAATATGTCCTATCTACAAGATGCACTGCAGCAATTCACCCAAGGTCCTTCCAACCCACGACCACCTCCATCTGGAAGGACAAGGGCAGCAGATACATGGGAACACCATCACCTGCAAATTCCCCTCTAAGCCACTCACAATCCTGGCTTGGAAATATATCACCATTCTTTCATAGTTGCTGGGTCAAAATTCTGGAATTTCCTCCCTAACAGCAGTGTGGGTCAACCCACAGAACATGGACTGCAGCGATTCAAGGCAGCAGCTCACCACCACCTTCTCAAGGGCAACTAGGGATGGGCAATAAATGCTGGCTGGCCAACGACGCCCATATCCCACAAATGAATAAAAAAATTAGCCTTGATGTTGATTTCAAACTCTGCTTTAAAGGTGTTCACCAATTAAAGAGGTACACATTTTTTCATTGTCATTATTGCTGAGTTGTGAAAAGCATCTCTGAAACACATCTAGAGATTTTCTGGGACATTTTGGCTGGAATTTTACTGCACGCCTACCCCGAGGCTTGGACAACGGCATTCTACGTTGGCCTTGGGTGAGATTGTATGAATTTCCGGCGGACATGCCGGTAAAATTCCACCCTCAGTCAAACAGTCATCATCACTCCAGTAACATTTATCCCAGAATCTCTCAACACTTCACCTAAAAAGTGTAAGTTCTGTGCCATGACACCTCATAGGAGCTACCGAGGTGGTATGGCTTGTTTGACCTGCTTGAGGAATGGCAAGAAGATATGAGGCCAGCACCAGCTGCTGTGGGAAAGATGGTGAGGAGGGTGAGATGACATCCTTTCCCTCTGTGAGTACAGGGTATCATCCTCCTCTTCTGGATCTCTCCTCCAAGACTCCATGCAGCAACGGGGAACCTGTGGATCCTCTCCCATGGCCTGTTAACCATCCTGCAACATGTCGCTGGGTGATGGAGTCCACCTTTCAGTGGATGTATGTATGAGGAGAGCACAATTATTGTCCGTAACGTTTGTTTCTAATTAAAATTTGCGTGCTGAACTAGCAGTTTTTAGCATCTCCAGGAAAGTTCTAATGGTTGTAATCAGTATTTAGAACAAAATTCAATGCCAAAAGCAAACTTTCAAACAATCTAGCCTTATTAACACAGCATGCAGTTAGCATCTGTTTTCATCTTTCCATTAAAATAACCCTTAAATGTATGAAATAAAACAATAAAATGTCACAAAAAGTCTTTGTTTTTGTTTCCTTTTTTAACCATATTTGCTGATAGATGCAGCGGAAATAATTAACCTTTTTCCATGATAAAAAAGACAAAACTACCTTTGTATATATAACTAAATTGTAATGTTACTATGGCATTTCTGTTCTAATGCCATGATATTTTAAGTCCAATGGTATTCCAGTAGCCTTTAATTTAAATAAATTTGTCTACCTTCCAGATTAAACACATTCAAGTTCCATGGTAATATGAAATAGCTGGTTTAAGAGCATCAGTATAGATATTAATCTTAAGACTATTGGGGGCGATTCTCTTGCACCTGGCACGAATCCTACTATGTTGGGAAAATTTGGCGAATGTCCTAATACGGGATTCACACTGGGCGCAAATCAATTTGCGATGCTCCCAGGCCCTATCAGCAGATGTACAGGATGATTCTCCCAGCCTGCTGTGCTGCATGAGTAGCACAGTGGGCCGGGTGCCATATTGGGTGCCATGGCCACCATGTATCTCCCAAGGGAAGTTTTGCAGTGTCATTAGCTCCACGCTGGAAATCAGCGCAGACCTGATTATCAGATAGAAATATCATGTAATTGGTATTCTCCAGGCCTGCTAGCATCTCCCCTCCCACCGGGAATGGTTCCTTCCAGCAACATTTGCAATTGTTTCTCACTCATGGGGAACAGCCGTCTGACCCCGTTGGAAGGCATGATGTGGGAAGGAACAGAGGCCCCGCTGGGAAATCAGAGGTAAGGGATGTTACGCCTTCGGCAGTGCCTCAGCATGGCGCTGCCAGACTAGCACCCTGGCATTGCTCAAGGGACAAATTGGCACTGTCCACTGGGCACAGGACAGTGCAAGGGGGTGGGGTCAGAGGGGACAGGCATATAAGGGGCAAGGCCTATTACACAAGTGATCAGTGGGGAGGAGTGAGTGAGTGAGGCAATCAGGGCTGGCCATTAGGGGAGAGATGTTTGAGAGACTGTCTGGGAGGAGTTGGGCCTGTCCGGGGCGGGGTGGGGTGGTATTTGGCGAGATTGGGACTGGCTGGGGTGAGGGGAACCTAGGGTCTGACTCAGGGAGATCTGGGAGGCCAGCTGATAGGGCCCCGGAATGGTGGGGTTGAAAGGACCAGTCATCAGGGAGGTTCCAGAGGATGCCAATGATCGGGGGTGGGGTGGTTGGAAGACTGGCGGTCAGAGAAGTTGTGGGGCTGGCCAGCGATCGGAAAGGCCAGCGATCAGGAAGCCGGCAGGAATTACTCCCATTTTTCCACACGCTGAGAACTTAGAAATACTTTGAGAGAATCCCGGCTGTCATCAGGTTCCCCCCCCCTGTGAGGGCATGAATCTAATCACCATGGGTTGAAATGCATTCAAATCTGCAAAATTGGTTTGCCTGAATATTCCGGGAACATATGTTCCCACTCACTGGTGTGATGTAAAGCCAGGGGGGATCACTATGGATCACCACAGAGACCGGACATGTACCAGCTGGGGTATCAGAGGCCATTGCAGCCCTTGGGTGGTTGGGACATGGCAGGGCAGTGCCCTGGCACTGCTCCCTGGCACCCTGTCAGTGCCAACTTGGCATCAGGTTGGCAGTGCCAAGGAAGTGGGGCTTGAAGGATCAGGGCTGAAGGGGCAGTTCTGAAAGGGTTGGCACATAGAGGGCAACCCATTGGGAGGGCCCCTGATGCTGGTGATCTACACTGGGGAGGGGTAGTGGGAGCTCATGATCCATGTTCAGGTGGGGAATCAGGTTATCAATGATGGCATTAGGGAGGGCCTTTAAATTAAATTTGAGTTTGGAGTGCTCTTTAAAAATGGCACCCTAGTCTCTGCGAAGCATCTTTTGGCCCTGCCCCTCAAAGTGATGATGCAAAACATGCTCCCGCATTAAGAAAAATGGCAGTGTGGGAAGATCTTGTTCTGACTGAACCTGACTCTTCACCATTTTGGGAGAAAATTCCGCTTGTTGTATTCCGATAGTGAGGATGGAAATGGTAGAAATGCCACAGTTGGTCCAAACCGAAAAGCCAGGATAGAAAAACACCAGTGGGTGCCTTTCCGTGAACTAGATGGTGAGAAATCCATTAGTCTGAACTTGAGAAACAAGATTTTTATGAAAGAAGCTTACCATTTCATGAAATTTTCATTTCAAATCGGGGAGATTAAATAAGATACTTCCTCTGGGTCCCCAGTGAAGGTTTCTCATTGTACCGAGGGAAACCAGCTAAATGCCGCATTGAATACTTTTCTGGCTTTTAAGTTGTCATTAGCAGAATCATCAAGATGGTTTGAATCTTGATTAATTGAATAGAAAAGTTGCATCAGTGCTATTTAAACGGTACAGACAACATGATCATTGGAATGCTTTGCACCTTTCTACTAGTAAACAAGGATAATGTGCAGAAAGGTGAAAGAGTATTAAACTACATCCGTAGTGAGATTGTGAGAGTTTTAAGCAATTTAGAAAATATAATCCAGAATCTTAAAAAAAAACTGTTCTGAGCTTCTTCCTGGGATTTATGCAGCATGGTATTATAAAATTCTAAGATGACTTTAGAATTCAAAACCATCCAAAGAAAGGCTGATTTTGCACTGTTCTCACCAGGTGATAAGGGGTGAAATGACTCCCCTATTTTTACACTCCTCCTTTGACCAAAACAGGGATTGTTTTATTTTAGGAGGGTGTGCTGCGAGTGTCCCACTATTTATGAGTCAGTGATATAAAGAATTGCTCAGGCAGATTTTCTTACGTTAAATAAAGGACGAGGTAAGTTTATTGAAACCGTTCCCAAGCTAAACAAAATGTAGGAAAAAAAATGACATCATTCACAAGTGGCACAATGGTTACTAGCATTGCGGTCTCACAACGCCAAGGACCTGGATTCAAATCTGGCCTTGGGTCACTGCCTGTGTGGTGTTTGCACATTCTCCCCATGTCTGTGTAGGTTTCCTCTGGGTTCTCCGGTTTCCTCCCACAGTCCAAAGATGTTCTTTGATTAATATCTATTATATGTTGGCTGAAATTCTCCTATGTCCCCCACTGTGGGAACGTCCCGCAGGAGGGACAGAAAATCTGGCGCACCATTCAAATGTCCGTTGAGCTCGGGTAAGAATTTCCAGTCTTGGCGCATGCCAAGAATCCCACACATTGGGTTCTGTTTGACCTTGTGTGTTAGCTTCTATAATTGTAGATTAGCCACGCTAAAAATCGCCCCTTAGTATCAGTCAAATTAGCAGGGTGAATACGTGACTAGAGATTGTTGTCGGTGCAGATTTGATGGGCTGAATGGCCTCATATTGCACTATGATTCCTGGGCCCATGCACACATAAGTATAAGCGGCAGAGGATAGGCTTAAGAGGATTTCACAATCAATGTTCTCCTGAATACAGGTGTAAGAATTCCACATTTTAAAAGATCTTGGTTAGCAAAATACTGTGGATGTTGGAATCTGAAACAAAAACAGAAAATGCTGGAAAATCTCAGCAGTTCTGACAGCATCTATGGAGAGAAACGAGAACCAACATTTCAAGTCAGGATGGCCCTTTATGATAGTCACCCAAAGCCAGAAATGAACCCTGACCCTGGCACTGTGAGACATAGTACTAACCACTGGGTGGACATATTTATTATTTATCAGCAGGTGCTCCTTTTTGCAACTTCCATGAACATAACCTAACTTCATTTTTGTATTCAATTTAAGTAAAAAAGCAGCAAAGGATTACTAAAAGATCAGTAAGTAGGGGAAAAATTGGACTATGAGATAAGTCCAGAGATATAATGACAGATAATAAGAGTTTCTATAGACATGTGAAAACAAAATAGTTAACAAAATGAGCATTGATCCAATGGAAAGTGAGTTTGGGGAATTACTAATGGAAAATAAAGAGATGGCAAATGAATTGAAGAGGTGTTTTGGATTGGTCGTTGCCTGAGAGGATCCGAGTAACAACTCAGAAATAGCTATGGACCACGTAATAGAAAAGAGGCAGCAACTCAAGAAAATTACAATTGCCAGGGCAGTGGGACTTAGCAAAAGGTTAAAACTGTGGCTGACAAGTCCCCAGGTCCTGTTGGACTTCATCTTAAGGCTTTTAAAGAAGTGACCGGCTGCTATAATAGTTTTATTTTTCCAAAGCTCCCTAGATTTGGGGAAAGTTTCATTAGATGGAAAATAGCAAATGTAATTCCTTTATTCAAATAGGGAGGAAGATAGAAAGCAGGAAACTACAGGCTAGTTAGCTCAACATCTGTCAAAGGGAAAACATTAGAAACGATTATTAAAGATTCAAGATTTTATAGCAGGGCACTTAGGCAAAACAAAAATAATCAAGCAGACTTAAAATGTCAAAACAGTCTACTTTCTCTAAAGTTAGCTGAGCTTTAGAATGTTTGAAACTCTAGATATTTAGAAATAAGAAAAATGAACTTTATGATGGTTGTTAGTGTCTGAACACGTGTGTTAATTGCGAATTATTGAGCACAGGAACGAAAGTTATTTTAGTTGCAATGTGCTTTTGAGTGCAATTGATGTAACATAATGGCTAAATGATTGCTTCTGAACAATTAATGTCAAATGATAGTTAAATGATTCCTTTTTGAGTGTGACTGATGTCAAATGAGTGCAAATGAACACTGCAAATAGTGTCAAATAATATCAAGATTTTCAGCTGGTGGTGTTGGGGACTATTGTCCTGTCCCTATTTCCAAAAGTTATCACATGCCAACCCTTGTCACTAAATTGGTTGAGTTACAAAATTGGTCAATAAGCTACCATTTAGAATAGGCCCAAAAGCTGAGCAGCTGATGGTAAGAAGTCATTCTTGGTATATTTATTTTGAATGGCCACAGTTCTTTGGGCTCCTTAGTTGTTGGTTTGAATTCAGATTATAGAATAACACTTCGATCATTTAAAGAAGGGGCAATGGGGGAAAATTGTTTGAAATTAACAAAAGGTGCTTTAAAGTAACTCAGAAAATTATGTCCGCACATTCTTTTCAAGATTGGCCTCTTCCATCTCCAAGGCAAGCAGTATTTTCTTCATAAATTAACATACTCTGTTCTAATTCAGCCATCATAAAATAAAGCTGCAAAGATTTCACATCTATGACCACAATAATGAACACCCTGACATATACAAGTGAGGAAGGTTAACTTATAGAGAAGTTAATAAAAGCCAGCAATTAGAAGAGCTTTGTAAGAAAACATAAATTTGCACTCTGCCCATCAAAATTGTTCTTCGATTAATATCTATTACATGTTGGCTGAAATTCTCCTATTTCCCCCACTGTGGGAATGTCCCGCAGGAGGGACTGAAAATCCGGCGCACCATTCAAATGTCCGTTGAGCTCGGGTAAGAATTTCCAGTCTTGGCGCATGCCAAGAATCCCACACATTGGGTTCTGTTTGGCCTTGTGTGTTAGCTTCCATAATTGTCAGAATATTGTAGATTTTAAATAATAATTTGATTTGGGGATCTGAGACATTAAAACGTCCATGTTACCGATTTCATTATCAACGCCTGTGCTGATTTGTTATAGCGCTTAGTCCATTTACACTTTACTTGATATGAAGTGACATGTGGTCAGTGACAAAGTGATCATGTCTTCCACTGACCTTGAAGAAAGCTGCCGATTAGGAACTAATGGTTCCTGTGGTGCAACTTTCACCTTTCTTGATGTCAATTTGAATCTGGCTCCAAAACAAGTGGCTCTCCAAGCATCCAACAATAGTGATGTCATCAAATAAGGTAAACAGCCAATCACATTGAAGAATTCTCACCAACAGCAAACCTCTTACAAAACTTGCAGGGAATGAAATAAAATGGCGACATGCCCCCAAGAAACAGAAATATTACAAGCTTTCACAGAGGAGATGTCAGGGGTAAGTACAGAGGAGATGTCAGGGGTAAGTACAGAGGAGATGTCAGGGGTAAGTTTTTCACTCAGAGTGAGTGGAATTGGCTGCCGTCGGTGGTGGTGGAGGCGAACTCGTTGAAGTCTTTTAAGAGACTTCTGGGTGAGTACATGGGATTTAATGAGATTAAGGGTTATAGATAGGCCTGGTAGGTAGGGATATGATCGGTGCAACTTGTGGGCCGAAGTGCCTGTTTGTGCTGTAGCGTTCTATGTTCTATGTTCTTTCCTTATAAAAAATAATTTTTATTAGAATAATAAAATACGAATTTTTTAAAATTCACATGGAAAACATTGACATTCCACAAATATAAAACTAGTTTTTCAAGGTCATAAAGGTTTTTCACCAGTCGTTATGATTTAGTGCATCATTAAAACCCAGTTATACTTCATTAAGAAGGCATACATTTTTGAGGGGTTTTAACAGTGGTATTACATTATAACAGGTTAAGTTCTCATGTGTTCAGTGATTCCTAATTGATTTCCATCGCGTAAATTAACAGCGCATTCTAAGGAGGAACAAGAGATTTCTGTCTGTGACTTCTGTGTTCCCTCACAGAACTGCACGTGTGAATACCGTAAGTTTCTGACAGTTTCACAGCTCGACTGATGGCAAACTCTGACAGATTCGTTGTCATTACAAATGCAAAATATATTTATATGAAAATAAGATAAGAAAATGACAGAAATGCTCACAAAAGAAATGCTTGTTTGGTGTGAGCACACTTGGTCAGATCTGGAGAAGGAGGGTAATAGTTTACCTTTACTGGTTGTCCAAAAACAAAAGGGGTAGGGGGAGAGAATAACAGATGAAGGAGGTGGGTACATACAAGGGAACTGCTCTTACAATACAGCTGCTTCTTGAGGTAAGAGACAATCCTGGCATGAGTCAAAAACTTCTGGACAATATACAATGATCTCTTTTTGTGAGCCTCTGAAAAGACATTTGAAAGGCAAAAGTGAAAGAGTTGTTCGAAGAATAAAGAACAAAATGAAACAAGAATGAGAGAAGCTGGCAGAAAAATCCAGAGAATTTACATCATTCATACTGATCCAGTATGAAAGGGATGCTCTTTCCTGTTCTAGCACTTTTGACAAAATGTAACACGTGTCCAATGTCTTGTGATGTTGTGACTGAATATTTTACCCCATCTGGAAACAGATTTCCAGCATTTGTGATTGTTATATATGTAGGTGGGTTGTATGGTTGCTTTAAAAGCCAGTCATGTAATTTGATGGTGATGTCATTGGGGTTTTTCACAGGCTCCTGTTTAGTTTCAGTTTCTATTCTTACAGGCAACAGCTTACAATAAACCTTTTAGTTGTTAGTTTGAATCTACATATGCAATCTTTTCCTTTTTGTGTAAAATCCACAACCCCTAGTTCGGACATTGCAATGATATTTTATTTTGACCGGAAGCATTATATTTCAGATTTCATTGTGGTTACTTTTGCAGCAAACGATTATACTTCGACTCATATTGTCTGAGCTTAAATATAGTTTCATCTGTTAGTCAAACATAGTTTCTATCATTGCGCTATCAATTAATTTAAAGAGCACTCCATCTCAAGAGGGTTGGAGGGGAGGAAAAGGGCAACTCTCAAGCCAGAACTTTACATCATAAGAACATAAGAACATAAGAAATGGGAGCAGAAGTAGGCCATCTGGCCCCTCGAGCCTGCCCCGCCATTCAATAAGATCATGGCTGATCTGTCGTGGCTCAGTTCCACTTTCCCGCCCTCTCCCCATAACCCTTAATCCCTTCTCTTATCAAAAACCCATCAACCCGCTTCTTAAAAATATTTAGCGAGGCAGCCTCCACCACTTCAACGGGCAGAGAATTCCAGAGATTCACCAACCTTATAAAGAGGACATGCCAGGAGCAACACCAGGCACAAAATGAGTTGTTAACGTGGTGAAACTACAACACAGGATGACGTGCATGCCAAGCAGTGGAAGCAGCCTGCAATCGACAGCACTGTGCAATCCCGCAACTAACCATTCAAATCTAAACTCTGCAGTCTTGCTGCACCCAGTTGTGAATGCTGGTCAACTCCGTTCTGAACCGCCCCCCCTTTATCTTGAGGCTGTGCCCCCTAGTCCTACTGTCTTTTTTGAGCGGGAAGAGTCTTTCCACCTCTATCCTATCCATCCCATTCATCATCTTATACGTCTCAATGAGATCTCCCCTCATTCTTCTAAACTCTAACGAGTACAAGCCTAGTTTATTCAGCCTCTCCTCATAGCTCAACCCCCTCAACTCCGGTATCAGCCTAGTAAACCTCCTCTGCACTCCCTCCAAGGCCAAAATATCCTTGCGCAGGTGCGCAAGTTGGACAGTAGCTGAATGGAATTACATTTGGTTACAAGAGAATCACCCTCTAGGTTAGAGCATAATCTGTGGTAATCAATGATTGAAATTAGGATTAAATAAAAGAGAAGCAGTGTATGGAATTGTGGTCAGTTATGCACTGTTTAAGACAGGAAGGAACTTGTTTGAGAATGCCCAACCTAACCTCACAGTAGATCCTCATAGCCAGCAGAGCTGCATTCCCATGGTCATTTTTATACAGTCCATAAGTCTGCCTTTTTTGAAAGGAAAATATTATTGGCCAAATCCTTGTTCACATAATATAAAATATTGAAAACAGCATTGCTGCCTTATTAAAAATATAAAAGTGAAGATATTTGCACTCATATTCCTCAATGGCCTTTGCAATTCTTTGCTTCACATGTTCAATAAAGAGGACATGCCAGGAGCAACACCAGGCACAAAATGAGTTGTTAACGTGGTGAAACTACAACACAGGATGACGTGCATGCCAAGCAGTGGAAGCAGCCTGCAATCGACAGCACTGTGCAATCCCGCAACTAACCATTCAAATCTAAACTCTGCAGTCTTGCTGCACCCAGTTGTGAATGCTGGTGGACAAGAAAATAATTAACTGGAGGAGGAGACTCCAAAAATGTCTTTATCCTCAAAGATGCAGTAGCCCAGCACACTTGTGCAAAGACAAAGCTGAAGAATTTGCAGCCATCTTCAGCCATGGTGCCATGTGGATAATCCATCTAGACCTCCACCTGAGATCCTCAGTATCATAGGTGCCAGTCTTCAGCCAATTCATTCCACTCCACATAATATCAAGAAACTGCCGAATGTCACAAAGGCTATGAGCCCTGACAATTTTATGTTAATATCACTAAAGGCTTGTGTTCCAGAATTAATTGCACCCCTAACCAAGTTGTTCCCGTACAGCTACAACACTGGCATCTACCTGCCAATGTGAAAAATTGCCCAAATATGTTCTGTATTCAAAAAGCACAACAAATCCAACCCAGCCAATTACTGCCTCATTAGTGTACTCTCAATCATCAGCAAAGACTATAAGAACTACGAGCAGAAGTAGAGCATTCAGCCCACTGAATCTGCTCCGCCATTCAATAAGATCATGACTGATCTGATATGATAATCCTCAACTCCCCTTTTCCTCCTGATCCCCATAACCCTTGATTCCCTCACTGATCAAAAATCTGTCCAATCTCAGCTCGTAACATACTTAACTACCCACTTTCTACAGCCCTCTCTGGTAAGGAATTCCACAAATTCACTACCTCCATAGGGAAGAAATTCCTCTTTGTCTCTGACTTAAATATATGATGTGGAGATGCCTGTGTTGGACTGGGGTCAGCACAGTAAGAAGTCTCACAATGCCAGGGTAAAGTCCAACATGTTTATTTGGCAGCACAAGTTTTTGGAGTCTCGCTGCTTCATCAGGTGAGTGAAGACTTGTGTTCACAAACAGGGCATATACAGACACAAACTCAATTTACAAGATAATGGTTGGAATGTGAGTGGAGATTCGGCCCAGCACAAGTTAAAGGGATGTGTATTGTCTCCAGGCAGGACAGTTAGTGAGATTTTGCAAGCTCAGGCAAGTCATGGGGGTTACAGATAATGTGATGTGAACCCAAGATCCCGGTTGAGGCCATCCTCATGTGTGCGGAACTTAGTTTCTGCTCAGCGACTGCATTGTCGTGTGTCATGAAGACCACCTCGGAGAACATTACCCTGAGATCAGAGGTTGAATGCCCATGACTGCTGAAGTGTTCCCCAACTGGAAGAGAACACTCCTGCCTGGTAATTGTCGAGTGGTGTTCATTCATCTGTTGTCGTAGCGTCTGCATGTTCTTCCCAATGTACCATGCCTTGGTGACCCATAACTCTGACGCTATGCCCTCTGGTCCTGGACTCTCCCACAAATAGAAACAATCTGTCAGCATATATCCTATCAAGGCCCCTGAGAATCCTATATGTCTCAATAAAGTCACCCCTCATTCTTAACTCCAGTGAGTACAGGCCCAACCTACTTAACCTCTCCTCATAACAAAATCCCTCCATAACCAGGATCAACCTAGTGAACCTTTTCTGGACTGCCTCCAATGCCAGTACATCTTTCCTTAGGATAAGGGGATCAAAACTGTTCACAGTATTCCAGGTCTGGTCTAATTAGTGCTTTGTATAATTTACTCTGAAACCATGGGCACACTAAAATTAAGAAATACCGAGAATCTTCAATGCATGTGGCCCATTTGCAATTTAAAACACGTGACACAGCCGAGGTCACCTTTCAAATTCTTATACTCCATTCCCCTTGAAATAAAGGCCAACATTCAATTTGCCTTCCCCATTTCCTGCTGAACTTGCATGCTAGCTTTTTGTGATTTATGCATGATGGAAGTGATAGAAGATGTTGTTGACAGTGTTAACAAGCAACACTTACTCAGCAGCAACATGCTCACTGATGTTCAGTTTGGATTCTGCCACGGCCACACAGCTCTTAACCTCAAAGCAGCCTTGGCCAAAAAAATGGACAAAAGAGCTGAACTCAAGTGATGAGCTGAGAGTGACTGTCTTTGACGTCAAGGCAGCATTTGACTGCGTGGCATGAAGAAGCACTGGAAAAACTGGAGTCAACAGGAATCAGGGAAAAATTCCCCACTGGTTGGGTATGTATCCAGCACAAAGGGAGATGGTTGTTGGAAATCAATCATCTCATTCCAAGGACGTTACAAGGGTTCTTCAGGGTAATGTCCGAGGCCCCACCATCTTCAATTGCTTCATCAGTGACATTCCCTCCATCATACAGTTAGAAATGGAGATGTTTGCTAATAATTGCACAATGTTCAGCACCATTCACAACTCCTTAGACACTGAAGCAACCCTTGTCCAAATGCAACGAGACCTGGACAACATTCAGGCTTGGTGTGACAGGTGGCATGTAGCAATCACACCTCACAAGTGCCAGGCAATGACCAGGGGCGGCAGCATGGCATAATGGTGAGCACTGCTGCCTCACCGCACCAGGGACACAAGTTCAGTTATAGCCTTGACTGTCTGTGTGGAGCTTGCACATTCTCACAGTGTCTGTGTGGGTTTCCTTCAGGTGCTCAGGTATCTTCCCACAGTCCAAAGGTGTGCGGGTTATTTGAATTGGCCATGATCAATGAGCCATGTTATGGAGACAGGGCAGGGGAGTAAGTTTAATACAGTGCTCTTTCAGAGAATCTTTGCAAACTTGGTGGTTTGAATGATCTAATTCCACACTATAAAGTTTCTACAGTGGGTTGTAGATGGTGGCCTCGTGGTATTTTCATTCGAGTAATAATCTGCTGCCCTTATCTGGGCCGGTCTATATGTGATGCCAGACTCTGTAACAATGCAGTTGACTCTTAAATGCCTGCAGGGATAGGCAATAAATGCTGGCCCCGCCAGCAAACCCACATCCCATAAACGAATAAAAAGATAGGGCTGAGGTGAGATTGGAGATGCACAAAATTGTGAGGGGCCTGGATAGAGTAGATGAGAAGGGCCAATTTACTTCATTCAAGTACAAGACAGGGATACCTTGCTGCATTACATAGGGGTCTTGGTGAGGCCACACCTCAAATACTGTGTGCAGTTTTGGTCTCCTTATGTGAGGAAGGATGTGCTTGCTCTAGAGATATTGCAGAGAATTTTTACCAGACTGATTCCTGGGATGGCAGGATTGACGTATAAGGAGAGATTGAGTCTGTTCGGGTTATATTTGCTGGAATTTAGAAGAATGAGGGGAGGGATCGCATATAAACCTGTAAAATTATTCAAGGACTGGATAGGGTAGATGTAGGAAGGATGTTCCCCATGCTGGGGGTGTCCAGAATCAGGGGTCATGGTCCAAGGACATCGGGTAAACCATTTAGGACTGAGATGAGATAGTTCATTACTCAAAGAATCATAAGTCTGTAAAATTCGCAACCACAGAAAGCAGTTAAGGCCAAAACATTGTCAGCGGGATTTTCCAGCCACGCTCGCTCCAAACCCAGAAAATCCCGCCTGGGGTCAACAGACTTTTGCATAATCTGGCCCCTGCCCGCTAAGATTCCTGTGGCAGATGGGATGGGAAAATTCCCACATGTATGTTTTCAAGAAGGAGTTCGATGTATCTCTTGGGATGGACAGGATCAAAGGATACTGGGGAAGGCTGGAACAGGCTACTGAGTTGGATGATTAGTGAAGCAGGCTTGAAGAGCTCCTAATTTCTATGTTTCTATCTCCAACAAGAGAGAATCAAGCCTATTATGTATGCCCCTATGGACTAAGTCTGCATAAAGAATCACGAAGTAGGCTTGGTAATTTAAGCATGGGAGCTCTTCATTAGAAGTGTGCACTGATTCACAGTTAGGTCTCAGACTGCCTAGCAGGGTCTCACACTGGGAGGAGCAAATTGCCCAGTGGTCACCTGACCCAGACACTTAAAGGGACAGTACACACCCAAATCCCAACATACAAGTTATATATGCATCTATCACAAAACCATCTCCCTTTGACATTCCATGGCATTAACATCATTGAAATCCCCATAGTCAATATTCTGGGGATTACCACTGACCAGAAACTGAACCAGACCAGCCATATAAATACTGTGGTTAGAAGAGCAGGTCAAAAACTGGAAAATTTGTGATGACCAACTCACCTCGGGACTCCCCAAAGCCTGTCTGCCAGCTGCAAGTCACAAGTTAGGATTGTGATAGAATAAATTTCACTTGCTTGGAAGAGTACACTCAAGAACCTTGGCACCACCCGGGACAAAGCTAACCCTTAATTGGCATCCCATCCACCACCTTCAACATTCACTCCCTCTACCACTGATGCACAGTGGAAGCAGTGTGTATTGTCTACTGTAGCCTCACCGAGGCTCTTTTGACAGCACCTTCCAAACCTGTGACCTCTGCCACGTCAAAGGACAAGGGCAACAGATGCAAGTTCCCTCCAAGTCACACAACATCCAAACTTGTAATTATATTGCCATTTGTTCACCTGCACTGGTTTAAAATCCTGGCTCTCCCTCCCTAACAGCACTGTGTGTTTCCCTACACCACTTGCCCTGCAACAATTCAAGAAGGTGGCTCACTACCATTATCTGAAGGACAATTAAGAAGAGACAGAAAGTGGACAGGGATATAAATGAATTACGATGTTTTTCAGAAGAGGCCATTCAGCCCATGCATCCTATTACTAGCGCAATTCAAAACTAATCCTAAATGTTGGCACGCTCCCGGTAACTGTGTATTTTTCCATTTTCCCTTTTTAATTCTTCCCTTTTTAAACTTATCATGAGCTGCAAATGCCGGGGTAGATTCAAAAAATAAAAAAAACCAAGCAAAATAATATTTATTTTAAAAGCATCAACACAGACGAAAGAACAGTGTCGTTGACATACTATTTGATCTTTCACTCCCAGGGGATTTAATGAGTGAAGGCATATGGATGATTGGTATTGAAAATGTATCAGTGTACCATTCCACATGGGTAATGGAGATGAGATCTTTTACAAATAAGTTGTTAAATGTGTAGATGAAGAAGTGATCAAGTATAAAGAAAAGAAGATCAACTAATAGCAGCATGACCTGAAATTGAAAACGCTATCTTTTTTTTTCAAACTCAGAGAGGGCAAAAACGAAGGGAAAAAAATCAATAGTCAATGCATTTGGCGAATATGAGCAAAGACTGATACATTTTTTGAATCAAACATGAGACATCACACAATCAACACTCCTAATGGCAGCACAGTGGTTAGCACTAGGGGCCTGGGTTCAATTCCAGTCTCTCTCTGTCTCTGCAGTGTTTGTGTGTTCTCCCCATGTCTGCGTGAGTTTCCTTGGGATGCTGTCGTTTCCTCCCACAGTTCAAAAGATGTCCTGGTTAGGTGCATTGACCATGCTAAATTCTCCCTCGGTGTACCCAAACAGGCACCAGAGTGTAGTGACTAGGGGATTTTCAAAATAACTACATTGCAGTGTTATTATAAGCCGACTTGTGACAATAATAAAAACTTTAATAGTATTTCTACATTGTGCCTCTATCAACAAAGAAAACCTAACCTGAACCATTAGAACAATGTCATTTTAATATTCACAAATTTTACAGTGATCCTCAGCAATTATTTTGAAATGCAAGTTGTTGTTATGCAGATGAGAAAAGGTCTATGAATTAAAAAATAGCCTCATTCAGTGGACAACCAGTTTCATTGTTTCTAATATAAATGGTAGAACTGCATGAAAACCATACAATGCACATCAGTCGCATGTTTAAACCTGAGACCATTACATAGAAAATATACTCATGTTTTTAGAGATTGTTTCCTATTTCATAAAGACTGCTTAACTGTATTGTAAGGGGATGCTTTGAGGCAAGTACAGAACAAAATGTTATATTTGAAGTACAGAAGGCACAGCTATGGTAGTAATCTTATTGATTGTTACACAATTGTTAACTGTATGGAATATACTTCTCTAGGTACTATCATTAATCATTCAAGGGACACCGAGCCACAGCTTGTGCAGTGATTTTTATATGGTGCAGGGTGAGGTGACAAACCTTAAATCTACCACAACTGGAACAGGGAATCAAACCCCACCCTGTTGGTATTACTCTCAATCACATGCTTAGCCATCTGGGCCAGCTGACCTCCAGAATACACTGAGATAAATCTAATTGCTTAGGATGCTTCACGCATACACCAAATGCCAGTTGTAAAATGATAAATCATATTTAAGCAAGCAAAATGATAGAAGTAATGAAACAATGTCACAGAGCAGCATGGTGGCACAGTGGTTAGCACTGCTGTCTCACAGCACAGGGGCCTGAGTTCAATTCCAGTCTGAGATCTCTGTCTGCGTGGAGTTCCCATGTTCTCCTTATGTCTACGTGGGTTTCCTTCGAATGCGCTGGTTCTCTCTTACACTACAAAGATGTATGAGTTAGATTGATTGGCTATGCTAAGTTTACCCTTAGTGTCAGGAGGATAATCAGGGTAAATACGTGGGATTAGAGGATAGGACGTGGGTGAGATTGTTGTTGGTCCAGACTCGATGGGCCGAATGGCCTCCTCTGCACCGTAAGAATTCTAAGATTCTATGATAGCAAAAACTAATTTAGCTTGGGCCAGAGGCTGTTGATATAGTGGCAGGTGGGGAGGACATGGAAGGGAGACGGTACGAGGCTGCCGATATTTTCTTTGGGAACAGACAGAAAGATCCTTATCTGCGGTACCATCTGAAGTTCGATCGGAAATTTAGTGGCCTGCTTTTTGGGCACCATGTGGTTAAAACAGAAAGGATTGAACTACAGGCCAGAAAATTAGAGCCTATAGAATGGTGATGACAGCAAATGGAAGCTAGAAAGGGACCCATATATTTGGAAGAAAATAACATTTGCATTTGCTTTTTTTTTGCGCTTATTCTGTTGTTGCAATGCAGTCGTGCTAACCAAAAGTAATATTAAGGCAATACTTCAAATATGATGATGTTTGAACTGCAGGCAGATTTCAGAGGGTTGTGCTAAATTGGTTTTAGGGGATCATAACTTGACAAACTGAGTGTGTTATCCTGATGACCACAACCAAAATTGATGGAATTTATCACCGTCACAGCTCCGCAGTATAGATAAATAGAAATGATTTGCTATTCCTCATGAAATCACCAAGGTGACCCATATTTTAAATTTGCAGGAAAATAATGGAACTTGTTTGTAACGTTAGCTTATATTAGCGGGGGGAGCGGGGAGGAGACAAAGTTTAGGATTAAGGATTATTTCCTAGCTATCGAGCCACAGAAGCTGCTAACCCTGGAAGAAATAGAATTCAGCTCATGCTTCCTAATGCCACATATTGGGAGCAAGAATAACCACAGGTGAATCTTTGACAGAAATAACTGCAAAATGGGATTGAATAAATCAGAACAGAATAAATCCTTGTCGGAGGAAAGGTAATAGGTGACCTAGTTTAGGAGAAGCAGTAGTTCGTGGCTGAAGCTAATTCACCGAAGCAATTAAAATCAGTCATCAGCCCTGAATACTATTACTGACTAAAATCAGTCCCTTCTCATCTGGAGCAGACAATGGGTTTAAATAGTGTGCCGAGGAAATTATTCATCCAGAGAGACATACTGGGGGACCATTTCTATTTGTATTTTATTAAGATCTTTGTACTTGAAAATTGGTTTAACTGCAGTGTCGAAATTAATATCAGGAAGTCTTATTTTCTTATTAATGAGAGAGCTTCTTTTTCCACAATTCTGCAAATCTCGTGAACTAGTGTGACGACAATAATCTTTCCCCCAATGTCAACAAAATGAAGGAGATAATCATCCACTTCAGGAAACGTATATCATTTAACAGGTCGACATCAATGGGGACAAGTAGAAATGGTCGAGAGCTTCAAGTTTTTAGGTATCCAGATCACCAACAAACTATCCTGGTCCCTCCACGCAGACTCTATAGTTAAGAAAGCCCACCAATGCCTCGATTGCTCAGGAGACTAAGGAGATTTGGCATGTCTGCTACAACTCTCATCAACATCTACAGATGCACCTTAGAAAGCATTCTTTCTAGTTGTATCACAGCTTGGTGTGGCTCCTGCTCTATCCAAGACTGCAATAAACTATGAAGGGTTGTGAACAAAGCCCGTGAACTCAAACCAGCCTCCCATCCATTGACACTGTCTATACTTACGGCAGCCAGCATAATCAAAGACCCCACAGATCCCTAACATATTCTCTTCCACCTTCTTCCATCGGGAAAATGATACAAAAGTCTGACGACATGTACCAATTGACTCAAAAACAGCTTCTTCCCGGCTGCCACCAGACTTTTGACTGGACCTACCTCACACTAAGCTGATCTTTCCCTACACCATAGCTATGGCTGTAACACTACATTCTGTCCACCCTGGCCATGACCATAGCATGACATTCTGCACTCTCTCCTTTTCTCTCCTATGTATGGTATGCTTTGTCTGTATAGTGCTCAAGAAACCATATTTTTCACTGCATACTCGTGATAATAATAAATCAAAATCTATTAGGCCAGATTCCAGGAGCCTTGTTATCCATCAGCTATCTGCTGGTATTTGTGGCATTGGATCTGTTTGTTTCTGCAAATAGCAGACTCAGCCATGAAAAGCATATCTAAGGGAGCAGTTGTAATAGTAAGTGGCTTGAATTGGGTGGGATGTCAAAATAGCATAAATTTCAAGCATAGCACAACCCGACGCCCACTTACATTTTAACTGGCATGCATTAGGCAGTGTGTAAGGAATCTGCTAATTGAATGTGTGTCCATCAGGATAGGTATTGTGATCATTGTGACATGATAATGCAGTGACTTTCAACTGATGTGACAAAGGATTTGTATTTAATGCCTCCAAGTTGCCTAGGGATCTGCAAACTCGCCTGTAAAAACAGAGAATGAATGGCATCTTTTGGGTATTCTTAAAGTTCAGAATGTTCATTCCCAATAAAACCTCAACGTTTATGGCTGCTTTCTCAGTTCACTCTGATAAATGTTTTGCAGAGGCTTTATGAAAATGGGACTTTTATTTTAAAACATTTGGAAGTTTTCAGACAGAGATTAGGCTGGGGGAACTGTGGATGTTTTCCATAGAACAGACAAGGAAGACAAGGATCATGTCCTATGCCACTGTTATGCTGTGGTGGGATTTATGGATGCACAACAGACAAATACACTTAAGATCTTAAAAATATTCCTTCAAAGCAGTCTCTCCATGTGTCTGTCCATGCTACCAGTGTCTGCTCCCGTTCACTTATGAGGAATCACTGGTTGGAAATGTAACTAATTTATAAGTTGGTTCCAAAGTGGGGGTATTAGTGCCGGTTCATGGCTGTGCAAACTGTGGCAGTGCACCCATCAGGGAATCATCAGCATGCTCCTCTATCAATTCTTGTCCTATGCATGAAGGCCCAAAAGAAATGGATATGACTGGAAAAATAACCCTCTTGACAATCACAATTCTCAGGGTTCTCACTGTCCAGTCATTGCTTAAATAAAATCAGAAAGTTCCTCAGGAATATTTTTAATTCTGCCAAAAGGCATCTGGGAATTTTCTGTCTCCCCAACTCCGATCTATCACCATGGCCTCCCCTTCTGCTTCCTGGAGCTGCACAATTCATCTGCAATCCTCTTCCTCTGCCTTGTGTTTGTGCTCACTTTCCCTTCACTGTACAGAAGAACAGTCCTGTGAATAATTGATAGCCAGACACTCACCCGATCAATACAGTCCATTGGAAATTTGAGAGTGTGTCAGGAGTGGTGTGTTGAGTGTGCTGAGCAAAATAGAGCTGGTGGCAGGGCGCTTAAAGCACAAGGTGTAGTTGAATTAATAACAATTTGATATGATTTATTATCACATGTATTGGGATACAGTAAAAGGTATTGTCTCTTACAAGCTATACAGATGAAACATACCATTCATAGAGTATTTAGGAGAGAAGGAAAGGAGAGGGTGCAGAATGTAGTGTTGCAGTTACAGGTAAGGAGAACAGAAAGATCAACTTGGCTTAATATACAGTAGGTCCCTTCAAAAGTCTGATGGCAGCAAGGTTTTTGAGTCAGTTGGCACATGTTCTCAGACTTTTGTATCATTTTCCTGATGGAAGTAGGTGGAAGAGAGTATGTCTGGAGTCTTTGATTATGCTGGCTGCTTTTCTGAGGCAGCGGGAAGTGTAGACGGAGTTAATGGATGGGAGGCAGGTTTGCGTGATGGAAAAAAAATGGCATAACACAATGTAATCATACAACTGACACTCAAGTCATTCACACTGGCCACTTGACCAGATCCTCTGACCCTTTAACCACTCTCCGATCCCTCTGACTCCCCCGCTTTTCCCCGAACCTATCTGACTAGCCCCACTATCCAACACCCCCTCCCGCCCCAACCAGACCTGACTAACACTGACTTGATGTTGACCTGGCCTGACTCCCCTGGACCCACCTCTCCACTCCCATAATTACCCATCTGTGGCCCTACCCTGTGAACCTACTAACTACTTCACCACTACACCCCCTACTCTTTTACCCACTTGCCTTAGCCATCTCATCCACTTTGCACCCTGCCTATCTGCTGCCTATTCACCTCACCCTACCCCCCTGCCTCCTTACACCTTTACCCACCCACTTACCTTACCGACTTTTCTACCGCTTTATCTCACCCCCTTCTACTCTGTTAACTACCCTGTCCCATTACCCACCCTATCCACTTCCTGATTTATATTACACACGTATCTCCTCTCTGAAGCTGTTGCCAAAGCAGCTTTGGAACATATATACTCTTTACTTACTGGAATACAATAGCTCTTGCTATAAATGGTGGATGAAACTTCTGCATGGATTCTACGCTATTCTCCCGATGCACTTTGTAGCACTCAGTCCGATGTGAAGGATTTTCATTGGAAGGCTGCCCTGAAATACAGGAGGAAGGTAAGTGTGTATTCCTTTATCTGATTGGAAATTGGATTGAGTATTGGAAATCGGGCCCTAAATTTTCCAGTCCTGCTCACGACAGGGATCGTTGCTGACAGGACGTCCAAAGATGTGCAGGTTAGGTTGATTGGCCATGCTAAGAAATTACTCCTTAGTGTCCAGAGATGCGTAGGTTAGAGGGATTATTGGGTATAATATGTAGGGATATGGGGGTAGGGCCTGGGTGGGATTGTGTTCGGTGCAGACTCGATGGGCCAAAGGGCCTCTTTCTGCACTGTAGGGTTCTATGATTATATGAGGACGTAAAATTTGATGGACCTTCAAAAAGTCCGTTGTCTTCTGGCGGATGGACAGGAAAATCCCACTCATGATCAGGGCCAAAGATTCCAGGCATTAACTGATTTAACCCAACACTGAGGGCATCACTTGATGGGAGTGATCTTGGAAGTGAGGTTTTTTTTAATTAAAATAACTTGACCTTGACATTAAAATGACAGCATTAATGTACAAATGTTTAGTATCTTTAATCATGCAGGTTCTTTTGGCTGCTATTTTAAAGGAACACTATTAACCTTTTATAAAAACATGGGTAATGCCCTTGTTATCAGCTGACAAAGCGATTTCACATATTTCCAATTCATAGAATTGTAGGATAATAGGGCATTGAAGGAGGTCATTCAGCACATTAAACCTGTGCTGGTTCCTTGACAAAATGACTTAATAAGTCCCACCTCCTTGCTGCAGTTTCCCCATACCCATGTCTCTTTTCCTCTAAATATATTGCCAGTTCCCTTTTCAAAATTATTATTCACAGTGGTTAGCCCTGCTGCCTCACAGCACTAGGAACCTGGGTTTGATTCCCGGCTTGGGTAACTGTCTGTGCGGAGTTTGCACATTCTCCCTGTGTCTATGTGGGTTTCGTCTGGGTTCTTCGATTTCCTCCCACAGTCCAAAAGACATGCTGATCAGGTGCATTGGCCATGCTAAATTCTCCCTCAGTGTACCTGAACAGGCGCCAGAGTATGGCGACTGGGGGATTTTCATAAAAACCCCATTGCTGTGTTAATGTAAGCCTATTTGTGACTAATAAATAAACTTTACTCTTTAACTTATTGAATCTGCTTTCATCACTCTTTCACGTAGTGCATTCTATGTCACAAAATAATTGATTCCCCCTCATCTCACCTCTAATTCCTTGGTCTACATTTTTCAAATTGTTTGGTAATATTGGCAATGTAATAGGGAGGTCTGCAGTTATAAAATGTACACGTGTCAGAACATTTGCCCAAAAAGAAAACTGTAAATCTAACATTACAGTGCGAACTCATTTTAAAAATGTGTACCAGCACAAACCACATTTGTTTTCATGTTTACACTCCACTCTATTTTCCAACCTCGGCTTCTCCAGAAGTTGCCCCTTTACTCGAAGAATTTCACAGTTTTTATTTCTCAATATAATAATTGTAGGGACATGATCCTCAGGTGACGTGTTTATCATTGGGAGTTAAGCATTAATTGTCAAAAAATTCTTTGTATCTTTAAAGCAACAGGTTTTTCAATTTATTTATTTGTGTCACGAGTAGGCTAACACTGCAAGGAAGTTACTGTGAAAATTCTCTGGTCGCCACACTCCAGCACCTGTTCACTGAGAGAGAATTTAGCATAGAGTCATAGAGGTTTACAGCATGAAGACAGGCCCTTCGGCCCAACTTGTCCATGCTGCCCTTTATTTTTAAAACCCCTAAACTAATCCCAATTGCCCGCATTTGGCCCATATCCCTCTATACCCATCATACCCATGTAACTATCTAAATGCTTTTTAAAAGATAAAATTGTACCTGCCTCTACTACTACTCTGGCAGCTTCTTCCAGACACTTATCACCCTCTATGTGAAACAATTGCTTCTCTGGACACTTTTGTACCTCTCCCCTCTCACCTTAAACCTATGCCCTCTAGTTTTAGACTCTGCTATCTTTGGGAAAAGATATTGACTATCTACCTTGTCTATATAGTGTGGCCAATGTACCGAACCAGCACGTCTTTTGGGAGGAAACCGGAACACCTGGAGGATACCCGATCAAACAAAGAATGGATCTGAATCCATTAACAGAATGGATTTGAAGGATCATGAAGGGTCTGGGGGCTAGGATTTGAATCCCACCATGGCAGATGGTGGAATTTGAATTCAATAAAAAAAATCTGGAATTAAGAATCCTCTGATGACCTTGAAACTATTGTCAATTGTTGGAAAAACCTCTCTGGGTCACTGCTGTTAGTGAGCGATGGAAGAGGGTGAGGGCCGAGAACAGGAATATTCTGGGCGGGGATTTAAATGTAGCTCCCTATAGGCTGGAATTCTGAGTTTAATGCTGCATAGAGTCTGTTTGCAGTGGGAACCTTTTTGGTCTGTTACTGATTTGAAGTGATGCTCCAGAGTGTAAGATGCTTGGACCCCCTGTCAGGTGTGACAGGACTTCCTGGATCCACTCTACCCCTAATTTCTCTGATGTGAGCCTGAGGGTCTTACTGGAGACAGTAAATGACCGCTGACACACCCTATTGCCAAGGGACAGCAAGAGGAAGCCAACACACATCACCAAGACGACCTTGATGGAATTGGCAGCCCTGATCAGTGGTCGTGACATGGTACTCAAAACCTGGATCCAACGTAGGAAAAGGTTCAGTAACCTTCCACGCTCTGCTAGGGTGAATACTGACTCCAGTTGGATGTCTTTTTGGGTGGCACCACATGTTGGTGCTCAGGGATGTGAAATGCAGGGCCCAATGTAACACATCATGTGTGTCTTGGCAGATCATGACTGGCATGTACGTCAGGGTGATGTGTGGCAATGTGATAAACAACTGTTCCTGTGTCTTGGAGGTTTAACAGAAGCACTCTTTTCCTTACAGGAGAAAAGGAGCTTCAGTTTGCTGGAGTGAGGAAAGAGTGGTGGGGGTGGGGGGGACTGATCCTCAGTCATGTAGACTAGCAGGCGTTGGAATTGGCCTGTAAGCGTTAAGCAGGTCCATAGGTTGTGGAGAAATGGGGATGTTGGATGAGGATAAGAGTCTGATGGAAAGGGAAGGGATTGGTATAAGGTCCCAGAAATGTGGGGCAGTCGCTGCAAGACAAACATGTGAAATGCTTTTATTCCTGTTGCTTATTCGTTTGAAAGTACTCGCTCACCCAGATCTCAATTGCAAAGAGAAAGCAGACTGTGTGCACTCAGATTTTGTGATGACGATTGATGCTGACATTTTTGCTTCCTCCCTCTGATGCCTCATCATCAGAATCCCAAACGGACTCCTCTTCCGACCTCCAGGAAGGAAGACCTGCACATCCTCCATCTGTACCATTCAGCAGTGCAGGTAGAGACTGATCAGTGGGCATTAGTGTCTCGGATCAGCTGCTGGTGTGCAGTGATGAAGACACACCGCACTTACATGTGATGCTGGCAGAAACAGGGAGGGGATAGCACTATGGTCACAGAAGGGGTTGTCATTGGTAATTTATGCTTCCTTGACACATTTGCATTGGTTTATTTGTATATTTGCCTTCATTATGAAAATGTCTCATTATGTGCAATGGCCTGAGTATGCTTTACGCATTTAGTAGAGAAGAGGCCCAGGACACTCATATGGCACAGAGGAAGGGTGCCAGGATTGACTCATCAGGAAAGGTCAATAAGGTGGCGCACACATTGTCATCACCTTGACTCCGAGCTGAAAGACCTCTAAATCAAGGTCACCCTGCCTCCCATGAGAATCCTCAGATCAGGGTCCTGCTCTTCACCCAGGGACTCCTCCAGCTCCTCCTCAAACCCAGCATTGAGTTGCTTTTGGAGCAGAATTGTTATCTTCATCCTCCACTGGGTCCCCCCTTGGCACAGCCAGATTATGATGTGGAGATGCTGGCGTTAGACTGGGGTAAACACAGTAAGAAGTCTCACAACACCAGGTTAAAGTCCAACAGGTTTATTTGATAGCAAACCCACAAGCTTTCGGAACGTTGTTCCTTCATCAGGTGAGTGGAAAGTTCTGATCAGAAACAGGGCATATAAAGGCACACACAGTTTACAGAATACTGATTAGAATGCGAGTCTTTACAGCTAATCAAGTCTTAAAGGTGCAGGCAATGTGAGTGGAGATAGCATTAAGCATAGGTTAAAGAGATGTGTATTGTCTCCAAACAGGACAGTAGTGAGATGTAAGTTCAGGCAAGTCATGGGAGTTACAGATAGTGTGACATGAACCCAAGATCCCGGTTGAGATTGTTCTCACGTGCGCGGAACTTGGCTATCAGTCTCTGCTCAGCGACTCTGTGCTGTCGTGTGTTGCGAAGGCCGCCTTGGAGAACACTTACCTGAAGATCAGAGGCCGAATGCCCGTGACCGCTGAAGTGTTCACCAACAGGAAAGGAACAGTCTTGTCTGGTGATTGTCAAGCGGTGTTCATTCATCCATTGTCATAGCGTCTGCACGGTCTCCCCTCTGCAACCTCTGCAAGACATTCTGGACCATCAACATGGATGAAATCATCTCATGTGAGAACATCATTCACCAGGTACACAGCACATACTCTTGCAACTTGGCCAACATTGTCTACCAATAAGCTGCAGGAAAGGATGTCCCGAAGCAAGGTACATTGGAGAGACCGTGCAGATGCTACGACAACAGATGAATGAACACTGCTCGACAATCACCAGGCAAGACTGTTCCCTTCCTTCAGGACTGCTGTGCACTAGCACCGCGAGTGTAAAATTCTGGCCTTGGAGTTGGAGAAAGAAGAAAACTAAATAGGTGCAAGAATTCAAGAATACAGGAAGCATAATGGAAGGTGCAACAAGAAAATAAGAACAAGGCTAGCAATGGGAAGGGCCACATAGGTGAGATTCTCTGGCCTCCCAGCCGTATGTTTCCTGCCAATGGGAGATGTGTGTTTGTTATTAGCAGGTTTCTCTGGTCTCGCTGTTGTCAAAGGGAATTCCCCTTGATGTTACCCCCCACTGGCAGGAAATCCACGGGTGGCGTGCACTGCCAGCAGGACTGGAAAATCTCACCAGTGTGAACAGCTGGAGTATTTTGGCTGAGAAGAGATGATTGCTAACCAGAAAACCAAATAATCAACCCAAGAAGCTATTTGTAAAGAGTTTGATTTGGAGTGTCGTCCTATATGGATGTGAGACTTGGAATGAAAATGGTAAAATTGGGCCCGAAGTGCTGAATCTGGGAGCAATTCAGATCCGACTTGGAAATCTGCTTTCAGGCGCCTCCATTAGTACTTAGCCTGAAAAAAAATCGCGAGTCTGAATTGCGCTGTGGGTGGGGCTTAGCGCCCCTGAAAGATCTTAGCTTTGAACTACGCATGTGCAATGAGGAAAAAAATGTAAAGAATGCTCCCCTGTCACATCGCTCCCAGGCCACAAGAAGAGGATAAAGCAGCCTGGGAGTGAAAAGCAGGAGCGATGGCCCCCACAGACATCGCCCCACCCATCAACGTAACTGTCCCCCTTATCCACCCACTCCCTGCTACCCCGACCGATTACAATCCCCTGCCCCCTTTCGCCCCCGTCCAATCGCCCGCAGAGCGGTAGCGGACCCTCTGCCCCTGTCCTACCTCCCCACCACTCCATCACCACCACCAGAGATCCATCGGGCCTCTCCCCCAGTATATTTCACATACTCATAGCTGAGTGCTTTGACAGTTTCACTAATTAAGTGGACTATTATAGTAGTGGAATCCCTTCTCGCTACTGCCTGTACTTGCAAAATTCACCCAGGTACATATCCAAGCTTTTATTGAAATTGTGTAATGAAACATATAGCCGTGTCTAGAAATAACCGTCGCTTGATTCAATAACCTTTGCAATTGTGTTTAGCAATAGCCGATGTTTAGCAACAGCCAACTTGCTGTAAATCCCTAAGAGCTGCATTTCCAAGTTTAGATCATCATTTGGGAAATGGTAATAAGATAATTTTGACTTCTTCTGAACTTGCTTGTGTCGGGGAAAAAAAAACAACATTCATGGTAAGTGAAATATAATCTAAGTAGCATTTATAACAGGAATGATCAGAATTAGAAATGTGATGGGATAGAATTAACTCCGCCTTCCCACCAGACAATAATCTGGCCCCGCTCCCCCCCGCCACCACCAGACAACGATCTGACCTCTCCACCCACCCCAGACAATGATCTGGCCTCCCCCTCCCCTCCCCCCCCACAACCAGACAACAATCTGACTTCCCCTCCCCATCCCACCAGACAACGATGTGGCGTCCCTCCCCACCCCCTCCCCCACCAGATAACAATGTGACCTCCCCTCCTCCCCCCCATCAGACAATGATCTGATCTCCCTTCACCCACCAGACAACGATCTGCCCGCCCACCCACCCTCCCCCCCAATAGACAACGGTCGGGCCTCCCACCTCCCCTCACCAGAGATGCATCTGACCTGCTCCTGCTCCCTCCCCCCCTTCCCAGATAATGATCTAGCCCACTTCCCCCCCCCCCATTCTCGACCGATCTGAGTCAGAGAGCCGTTGGAAGTGCTGAACTTACCTCTTCAGAAGCTGGAGTGCCCAAAAAAGACCTTTGCTCAGCAGGTCTGTCTCACACTTAATCTCGATGCGTGAACACGATGGTAAAGGGGAAAATGCTGATAAAGTTGAGTGGGCAGTCCATTAATTCAATTTAAATGCATGCAAATGCATTTAAATCTCCATTGCACCCATTTTGGGTGCAAACTGGATCGCGGCCATTTTTGGGTCTTGGTAAAGTGGGCATCTGCGCAGGCACAGTTCGCGTTAATGGCATTACACCAACTTTACCAAGTTTCCGCACCCATTTTACAATGATAAAATTGGGCCCTTCGAGTCAGAAGTTTACAGCATGGAAACAGGCCCTTTGGCCCAACTTGTCCATGCCATCCTGTTTTTAATCATTGAGCTGGTCCCAATTGCCCGATATCCCTCTATACCCATCTTATCCATGTAACTGTCTAAATGCTTTTTAAATGACAAAATTGTACCCACCTCTACTACTACCTCTGGCAGCTTGTTCCAGACACTCACCACCCTCTGTGTGAAAAAAATGCCCATTGGGATCCTTTGTATCTCTCCCCTCTCACGTTAAACCTATGCCTTCTCATTTTAGCCTCCCCTACCTGTGGGACAAGATTTTGACTAATCTATGCCCCTCATTATTTTATAGACCTCCATAAGATTACCCCAAACGTCCTGTGCTCCAGGGGAAAAAAACCCAGTCTATTCAGCCTCTCCTTATAACTCAAACCATCAAGTCCCAGTAGCATCCTAGTAAATCTTCTCTGCACTCTTTCCAGTTCAATAATATCCTTTTTCTAATTGGGTGACCAGAATTGTACACAGTATTCTAATTGTGACCTGACCAATGTCTTGTACAACTTCAACAAGACATTCCAACTCCTATATTCAATGTTCTCATCAATGAAACAAAGCATGTTGTCTGCCTTCACCACCCTGCTCACCTGTGACTCCACTTTCACGGAGCTATGAACCTGTACTGCTAGATCTCTTTGTTCTATAACTCTCCCCAATGCCCTATCATTAACTGAATCCTTCCCTGATTCGATCTAACAAATTGCTTAACATTTAACTAAATTAAACTCCATTTGGCATTCATCAGCCCACTGGACTAATTGATCAAGATCCCGTTGCACTCCTATACAACCATCTTCACTGTCCACTATGCCACCAATCTTGGTGTCATCTGCAAACTTACTAACCATGCCCCATAAATTCTGATCCAAATCATTAATATAAATGACAGTGGACCCAGCACCGATTCCTGAAACTCTCCACTGGTCACAGGTCTCCAGTTTGAAAAACAACCCTCGACAGCCACTATCTTCTGTCATCAAGCCAATTTTGTATCCGATTGACTACCTCACCCTGAATCCTGAGAGATTTAACCTTATGCAACAACCTCCCATGCGGTTGGTTGAACCTTACAGAAAGGAGGCATCAACTTGCTAAATAGTTTTGAAATATGGATTTGGAGGAGAACAAAAAGGAAGCGTTGGACAGAAAAATATAGCAAATGGTGAAATGCTGGACAGTATGAATGACAAAGGAATTTGCTGAACCTAATTCAGGACAGGCAGAGAATCTGGGCAGGGAACATCTTAAGAGGAAACAGATTAGTAAGAGAGATTCTGGAGGGAAAGTTTCAATGAGAAAGAGGAAGAGACTAACAATGCTAGATGGTTTGGAAATTGAGGGAAGTTGATGAAAAGACTGGCACAAGACAGAGAGACGTGGAAAAATTATTCGGAATCGAGGACCTGCTTTCAGGCAAAACAAATGATTAACTTCGTAATAAACAACTCCAGATATTTACATAACAGACCTCATTCAAAGGATTTGTGAATAGATAGGTCATGATGTCTTGTAAATGACACGTACCTTTGACCGAATCAAAATATGCCTGATTTATTCCCTTATATACACATATAAGGAAGGTTGCTTTGTGCTCCAGAGGATTTGGACTTGAAGCTAAAAAAACCTCTCTCTGATCTGGGTCGGGGTGAGCCCTCACCCTAGATGCTCAATGAAGTCTGTCCAGTATATTACACTAAGTTGTGTCTGTCTGATGCTTACTTGAAATGTACTGATGTGAACTATAGAAGGAAGGCAGTTAACTACTGACTGGGGTTAATGTATTATCAAGGACACAGCTGATGATGAACACTGGGTTATTCTAAATCCCAAAAGGAAAACTTGAAACAACTGCCTGCAGCTGTATTTTTAGCAATTTGGTATAATGTGAGGAAAGATTTGAAATCTAGAAATTGATGTCTCAGATGTTTCGTGATGGTACATAAATGTTCAGTAAGCAACAAAATAAACAATAATGTAAACAAGAAGTACATTTAGCTAAGACAGTGTCTCCACACCATGGGGATGATTCTCCCAATAGTGCTGAATTAGTGGGAAAACTGTTCTAAATCCTGACTGCTCTGACAGTTCAGCTCCTACCTGAATCTCTGCACTCTGTGCACTGAAGCAGGCCCAGTCGTGAATATCATTAAAAACCTGGGGAGGGCGCGGGGTCAATTTGCACCGCAGTCTGACAGTTCTGGACCTCTGTGCACATACAGTGGCCCCAAACTGTCAAACTCCCATTTGCTGGCCAGCCCGGGGCTTCCGCAGTGCTGTCCCCCCAGCCCCATCCCCATGACCCACAGCAATTCCCGGGCCAGTCCTGACCCCACCTCCCATCCCGGAGTGCCCCGATGCCCAGACTCTCCCCCCCTCGCCCCCAACCCAGCAATGACAATCCCCACCTCCCTCACCCCGGCAGACGCCCTCCCACCTTCCACCCCAGGGCAGACCTCACCCCCGGAAGCAGAACCCCCGCCAGACCACCCCCCCCCAAAATCGCTGCCCTCCTTCCATTCCAGATCAATCCCAATGCAGAGTGGCAATGGGAACACCCCATTCATAGCACCTGAGCCCCACCCACAATAGGCTCCATACCCTTGGCACTGCCTGATTTCTGGCGGGCAATGCCAAGGTGCCCCCTGGAGATGGGCACTTTGCCCCTTGGGCAGTGCCAGAGGCACAGGCTGGCACTGCCAGGATGCCCATGCCCAGGTGGCACCTGCCTGACTCCCTGGGGGGCCCGAACTGCCCGCCCCTTCATGCCTGGGGTCTCCTGCTAGTCTGAACCCTGCCGGAATGAAGTACTCCTGGCAGGTGGAAGATCCAATTGGACCTGAAAGGTCCCAATAATTAACAAATATATATATTTAAAATAGATTAAAAACAGGTTTAAATGACTTACCTGCCTTCCCCCCAGTTTCCAATGTGGTCTGGCTGGCTCTGGGAGATGTGCATACATTCCCAGTGCAAATCCCTGTTCAAAGCCGCAGGCGTGCATCTGCTGGCCAGACCTGCCAGAAAAGTGGCGGGCCACGATGGGAGAATTGTGACCCATGTTACTAATTTCATACAGTTCCAAACAAACTTCACTCATGACCTTCAGAAGTGGTTTGCAGCAGTAAAAAGGGGTTGGGAAGATAGCAATCCATTTCACACTATGTGTGAATCGGATTTTGAGCATCTCACACTAATTTTCCCAACTGACTACACTGATCAATGGGCACAGCGAGTTGTTAAGATCGCGCCCTAGGTCTATTCCCTTGTCACCTCCTCTCTGATAAGTGAATTCAAGGTGGCATCATTGAAGCAGATCCCTGCTGTGGTATGTCATAGAATTATAGAATCTCTACAGTGCAGGAGGAGGCCATTTGGTCCATCAAACCTGCACCGACCACAATCCCACTCCGGTTCTATCCCCCAACCCCATGCATTTACCTTAGCCAGTCCCTCTGACACTAAGGGGCAATGAAGCATGGTCAATTCACTTAACCCATACATCTTTGGGCTGTGGAAGGAAAGCGGAGCACCTGGATGAAACCCATGCAGACATGGGGAGAATGGGCAATCTCCACACAGATAGTGACACAAGCCAGGAATCGAATCCAGGTCCCTGGAGCTGTGAGGCAGCAATGCTAACCACAGTGTTCCCTCCTTGTTCTCAGTTCTGTAATGTGATTATCCAGCAGCCTGCAGTATGTTATTGCAATTCAGGGATTAGCTCTTTGTAAGGGGAAAGCTGCGTGGGGAACATGCTTTTTTGGGGACACTCCTCAACCCCCTTCAGTGTGCAGAGGGTACCAGCAGCAAAGTGGAGACTGGCTCAGCATGAGAGTTGCTTGCGGCCGATCAGGTAAATGAGGTGGGTACACAAATTTAAAGTTTTCCCACCTGGTTTTAAATTGCCACGAGCAGATCTCAAATTGGGGTCCCCACACCCAAAGATCATGTCAAATGTGTCTCAAACTCTTTGGGTTTATCCTTACTCTGAAAGTGAATTTTTTCTTGGCTGAGGAGGAGATGGGGATAAAGTAGCACTTTCAGTCTCAAATAGGTTCCTCTCTCTTGATGAGAACTTATTTATTCACACATTCGCATGAAATATATACTACTCCCATTTGCAATAATTTTATGGTATTCTGTTAGGCTTGTGCATTATTAACATATGTTTAGGTATGTTTAACTACAGTAATTTCATTGGCTATTTGATCAGATGTATGCTTGCACTACGCAGCAGTCGAAACTACAACATTAGTGAGAATCTATAAACATTCAACACTTCAGCAATACTTGTGTTTTGTTGAATGTTTCATTCATTAAAAAAGTTTCTAATGTCCAGAAGCTATTAGAAATCCTAAATTTGCGAAAGGATCAAATAAGATCTTTAACTGTTGGCAGGGGAGCATTTATTTAAGAACTGACCCCTGTAAAAGAATGTTAGTGAACACTGGCCCTTCACAATCCTGTTGCAAATCAAGCTATCATCCGGAGCACATTGTCAGAAGTGCTCACCATCGCATGTCATGTAGAATACTTACCAATGATGTCCCCTGATTTCCATTCTCAAACTAATAGTAAGAGGTGATGCAGAATTCAAGTACTTCCCTAACATGCTAAGAGCACAAGGAAGCAGTCATGATTGACAATAAATCTGGTAGCTAATGGAGGCATTAGTAATGTAATATGCAGCTCATTTTGAACGGAAAGACAGTGAGCTGAAAATTTATAGTGTGGTTCGAGATTTTCCACTGAACACAGAGGTATTACAACACTCATTGGATAAATTATTCCATACACTGACAGCTTATGGGGAATTGATTGATATAGACACTTACAGCAGAACAATAAGAACGTTACTGACAGCAAGACACTTAACTTTGTATTTCCCAGAAACATAAGGGCCACAAAATGCCACACAACACACTGCCGGACATCTTCTGGCACACCCTGGGCAGGTGGTGAGTTGAGGGCGGTATGAAGAGAGGTCAGAGAATGACATCAATCAGCCATTCCTGCAAACTTGACATACATTTTACATCAAACGGCCTGTGCTAATTATCCTGAGCCCAGTGTGCACTCAACATGAGAGACTCCCAACCTAGCATTGTTTAAAGGGCCAAGCATCCAACTTTCAGGTGAGGTGTTTCTCATTGACTTCTATTATAGGAATGTTAGCGGGAGTGCTCTGACATGCTTTTGGAGGTTTTTGGGATGAACTACTGCACGCTTTCAGGGGCAGTAAGAAGTCTCACAACACCAGGTTAAAGTCCAACAGGTTTATTTGGCAGCACTAGCTTTCGGAGTCTCAGGCTCCTTTATGGGGTGATTGAGGACTTGTGCAAGTCCTCACTCACCTAATGAAGGAACCTGAGACTCCAAAGGCCAGTGCTGCCAAATAAATCAGTCGGACTTTAACCTGGTGTTGTGAGACTTCTTACTGTGCTTACCCCAGTCCAATGCTGGCATCTCCACATCATGATATTCAGGGAGGACAGAGGGTCTGGCGACAAAACTCAGCACGAGGTAGAAAAGGCTGTGGTTGTAATGGCTCCAAATCTGCAACATGATCAAGCAATAGAGCGGAGGCTGCAGGAAGAGGAAACTGGGATGAGAGGGGTGATGAAAAAAGTTTTTAAAGTTTATTTACTACTCACAAGTAAGGCTTACATTAACACTTACATTAACACCCTAATCGCCACAGTCCAGCGCCTGTTCGGGTCAATGCATCTAACCTGCATGTCTTTCAGAATGTGGGAGGAAACCAGAGCACCCGGAGGAAACCTACGCAGACATGCGGAGAACATGCAAGCTCCACACAGACAGTGATCCAAGCCAGGATTTGAACCCGGGTCCCTGGCACTGTGGGGCAGCAGTGCTAACCATTGTGCTACCATGCTGCCCCATGGCTCTACACAAAAGCCCTTCCCACCAAGGGGGTTCAGAGGGCGTTTTCTTTAACTTCACCTAATCCAGGATCAGGCTGTGTGACTCGGGTTCAACATTTTGGAGGATAATACCAAGCAGTTCTGAGCTTTGAAGGTCCAACTTTGAGCTGCACCATCTGCGCATGGGTGCTAGCAATCTGGCCTGACCTGACAAGGGCACTTGGGGACTGGCAGGGATTGGGGTCGTATGCGTCTCCGAGAGAAGGCAGGTGTAATGTGCCTTTAAAGGATATCAGCATGACATCACTACAGAAGAAATATGATGCAGTCTTAGTTTCAATTTTGCTTTGAACACAGATCTGATGCCTCCAAGCTTTATACCTATGCAGAAATGTTCTCATGTGCCTGGTCTAAATAAATTAACCCACAACATGTTTAAACAATCCCTTATGTTCAACTGGTGCCATGTGTCTTGGGCAGCAAATAAACAAAAAGTATGATATTATAGTAACATGACATGGTGATTGGACAAGTGGCAGCAAGATGAACTATAGGTATGACATAGTAGACACGAGAAGACCCTTGAAATTTTGGTCAGGCTGAAGCAAAGTCAGATGGTGTTGAATACACTGTGAAGAACATGTTTGAATATACAGCACCAAGTTAATTCTCAAGTGGGACTTTGCTGTTTGTAATATATATAAATGATTTGGAGGAAAATGTAACTGGATTGATTAGTAAGATTGCAGATGACATAAAGATTGGTGGATTTGTGGATAGTGATGAGGATATAGATCAGTTGGAGACTTGGGTGGAGAGATGGCAGATGGAGCTGAATCTGGACAAATGTCAGGGAATGCATTTTGGATGGTCTAATACAGATAGGAAATAAACAGTAAATGGCAGAACCCTTAAGACTAATGGTAGACAAAGGGATCTGGATGTATAGATACACAGGTCACCGAAAGTGATAATGAAGGTGGAGAAGGTAATCAAGAAGGTATACTGCATGCTTGCTTTCATCGGCCGGGGTACTGAGTTGAAAAATTGGAAAGTCATGTTGCAGCTTTACAGGACCTTTGTTAGGCCACACTTGGAATATAGTGTTCAATCCTGGTCGCCACACTACCAGAAGGATGTGGAGGTTTTGGAGAGCGTACAGAAAATATTTACCAGGATGTTGCCTGGTATGGAGGGCATTAGCTATGGGGAGATGATGAAGACACTTGGTTCGTTCTTATTCGAACAATGGAGGTTGAGGGGCGACCTGATAGAAGTCTACAAAATTATATGGGCATGAACAGAGTGGATAGTCAGAAGCTTTTTCCCAGGGTGGAAGAGTCAATTACTAGGGGGCGCAGGTTTAAAGGTGTGAGGAATAAGGTTTAAAAGAGATATATGAAGCAAGTTTTTTTTTTATTTTACACAGAGGGTGGTGAGTATCTGGAACTCACTGCCAAGGGAAGCAGATACAATACTGACTTTGAAGGGGTGTCTGGACAAATACAAGAAGAGCATGGGAATAGAGGGATATGGTCCCCGGAAGGGTAGGAAGTTTTAATTTACTTGGGCAGCATGTTTGGTGCGGGCTTGGAGGGCCGAAGGGCCTGTTCCTGTGCTATAATTTTCTTTGTTTTTTATTCCCCACACATTGACTGGCAGAAGGAGGAGGTAAGATTACCCCATAAAATAAGTTAGAGAAGATTGCAATTATAATGGGTGGTGTTGGGAATTGCTGGACAATAAATTGAATTAGAGATAAAGGTGCTATTACTCCATAGAGCATTCGTACCACAATTCAATTTCCTGGGCAAAGCTTCAGGAAAGAGCATGAAAGCAGTTAGTGACTACATAAGAAGGAAGCTCAAAGGGATATTGTCAGAATATCCCCAAAATTCCTCTGTTCAAATCGGAATGCAACTGACCTACGATCAGAATTCAAGATGTTTAAATAATACATAGTTATGGTTTCTTGATTCAAGTGTGTCTGAACCAGAAAAGCAAGCCATAAAAATTCACCTAGCAATTGGAAATCAAGGTCTACATGGGCTGAACATGTCAAGATCAACAGAAGAAGAGATCAAGGATCCCCAAAAGATCTGGACTATGTTGGAAGGCTGGTTCAGAATGGTGTTAAACTATCGTGTTCATCGACTAGTGTTCATGTCATTTCGACAGACTGTAGAATCCAGAGAATCAGAAGCTAATCTGAAAACCTATTCATGATCTAACATTGAAATATCCAACTTGCTCTGACAAAATGATCAATAACAGGAGTTGCAACATTATGCTGACAGCAGAATGCAAGTCCAGCTCATAAATGCAGCATCCACATACAAGATAAATTGAAGTCGACAAAACGGAGAAAATTGGGATCATAAGAAAAGCTGAAGAGCACAGATTGCTCAATTGCATGTGTCTCAAAGGAGGATGGATGATTGAGAGAAAGCCTTGATCTACAATGCAAGTTTGAAATGTTGGCCTTATTAGATACCCACATGGGATGACTTAAATCCAAAATTTGTAAGTGAAAAATTCTTCTCCACATTTGATTCCAAACATGGTTATTGGTTAGTACATCTTGCAGAGAGGTCACAAGAGCTTATGACATTTTGTATCCTATTCAGGCAATATTGTCCCCAATGGTTTATTTTTGGGTTCTGTCTTCCTGCTCATTGTGATTTGAATCAGTTCCATCTTTTGATGGTGGTTTTATAATTTCTATTGGCACCCCTGCAGGCCTATCTTTAATTGGTCACATTGCATAATATGTGTACAGACATCCGGCTATCCCTGTGTGCAGGTAATCAATCCAGAAATGTTTTGGCTCTCTTGAGCAATTCAGTAAAATCCATATCTTACCACTTGATCACTATTAGATAAATATTCGTACACCATTAGGCAGCTAACTAAAACTGACTCATTGCACATTACTGAATCTAATGTAAATCTAATGTTTCCTTGTTGGTCCTAGAATATTGAACACACAAAATTTACTTTCTGTATTGAATCAGGCCATGCATTGATAATGGTTTTTCAGTTTCTGTTGGCTCCCCTGCAGGTCTGTCTATAATTGGTCACATTGCATGATGTGCCTACAGATGTCCTGCTATCCCCGTGTGCAGGTAAACAATCCACTGTACTGGGTCAAATCTCATACATTCCTGAGCCAGTACAGGAATGAGATAGAAAATCTGGTCAACTAGTGTGACAACAATGATCATTCCCTCAATAAAATGAAGGAGATAGTCATCAACTTCAGGAAGCGTAGAGGAGAATGTGCCCCTGTTTACAACAGTGGAGGCAAAGTAGAAGAGATCGAGAGCTTCAAATTCTTTGATATCCAGATCACCAACAACTTGTCTTGGTTGCCCCATGCTGACACGTTAGCTAAGAAAGCCCATAAACGCCTCTACTTTCTCAGAAGAGTAAGGAAATTTGGCATGTTCACAACAGTTCTCACCAACTTTTATAGTAGCACCATAGGAAAACATTATTGCTGGTTGGTTCACAGCTTTGTATGGCTCTTGCTCTGCCCAAGACTGCAAGAAACTGTAAAGGTTGTGAATGAAGCCTAGTCCATCACGCAAACCAATCTCCCATTCATTGATCTGTCCACACTTCCAATACTTCAGAAAAGCAGCCAGTGTAATTAAGAATCCCACGCATCCCTGACATTCTCTCTTCCTTTTTCTTCTGTCGGGAAAAAGTTACAAAAGTCTGAGGTCACATAGCAACTGACTTAACAGCTTTTTCCCTGCTGCCATCAGATTTTTGAATGGACCTACCTCTCACTAAGTTGATCTTTCTCCACGCCTTAGCGATGAGTATAACACTACATTCTGCACTTTCTCCTTTCCATCTCTATGAATGGTATGTTTTGCCAATACAGCATGCAAGAAACAATGCTTTTCAATGTATACTAATTCATGTGACAATAATAAATCAAACCAAATCAGAAATCTCATGGTAACCTTGAGCAATTTGATAAAATCCATTCCTTACTATCTACGTCACATTTCTCCTTTTCAAACACAACATTGATCACTATTAGATAAATATTTGTACATCATTAGGCAGCTAACTAAAGCTAGCTCATTACTAAATCTAATGTAAATCTAATGTTTCCTTGTTGATCCGAGAACATTGAACACACTCACAAAATTCACTCTTTCTGAATTGTGCTAGTTTGCTTGTCCCAACGTTTACGAAGATCAAAAGGTATTAGAAAACTTGCAGAATAGGCAGCTTAGTAATAAATTAACTGTAACATAGTTAAATATGAGCTAATGTACATTGGTAGGAAAATAGAAACATCACCAACAACTTAGAGAATAAAATATTGAATATTGCAAAAGGGCGAAGAGACCAAGCAAAAAGAAATCATTAAAAATAGCACTGCAGGTCAGAAAAGCAATTATAAATGCTTACAAAGCACTGGGATTTATTTCTAGTGGTTCAAAGATTTCAAAAGTGGTGATGTAACATTAAACTTGACCCTGTCAGGCTGCGCTTAATACTGTGCATTGTTCTGGTCTCCATACTATAAAAGGACATAGAAGCTCTATGGCTATGATAGATTTGGGGAGAGATCCTCACAGGTTCCATGATGTTGGCAAGGTATGGCATTACAGGCCACCAGGGCATGATAGGGTGGAGACTGAGTGAAGGCTTGGGGAATCTCAGCTGAATTGAGTGGGTTTGCGAGTGCTGTAGATTTCCCTTGCATGCCGATGGCCATCTGTTTGTATACAGCTATTGTGCACTGGGTCTATCTCTGCTTCCCCCTCATCCTCCTGATCAGAAAAGGTGGCACATTCAAGAAAGTCATCTAGTGCTGTGCCAAGTTGTGCAGAGCGTATCAAACCAGCAGAATATGGGTTACCCATAAGGTTCTGTATTAGAAGGATGCTCCAAAGTGGTCTAAACACCTGAAACATTTTTTCAGAATGGCAATTGCCTATTCAGTGGTCAAGTGAGTTACATTTCATGTATTAAACTGCGTCTTTTCATTGGACAAAAATCATTCCACATGAACCACAGGAAACAATTAAGGGCTGATTTTAAACCAGTTTGCTCAGTGAGCGGGGCTGGGCTGATTTTAAACCAGTTTGCTCAGTGAGCGGGGCTGGGCTGATTTTAAACCAGTTTGCTCAGTGAGCGGGGCTGGGCTGATTTTAAACCAGTTTGCTCAGTGAGCGGGGCTGGGCTGATTTTAAACCAGTTTGCTCAGTGAGCGGGGCTGGGCTGATATTAAACCAGTTTGCTCAGTGAGCGGGGCTGGGCTGATTTTAAACCAGTTCGCTTGGTGAGTGAAGCTGGGCGATTCCAACTGCATTTTCCAACACACTTGCACCTGCCGCTATTCTAAGTGCTAGGTCACTACCTGTATCAGAGTACCTGTCACAAATAGATGATAGTCTACAAAACATCAATCTGATAATGTCATTCAGACCCCGATGCCATTTTGACTGCCAAGCCGAGTAGCCATTCTCAGTATTGGGCACAGCAAAGCTGCCTGTTGAGAGGTAAGATCCAAACCAGAAGAGGCCCTGGTAAGTTTACATTTTTCATTATTCATAATAGCAGAGCCCAGTCCATAAATCTAAGAGATAAGCCTGGGAACATTGCAACCAATGTCAGCCAAAAATGCCGTGTGGATGATTCATCCTGGCCTCCTACTGAGAGTCCCACTTCCATATGTCAGAGATCAGCCAATTTGATTCATTCCACAAGATATTAAGTAATAACTGAAGGCATTGGATTCAACAAAGTCTGAAAAGCCCAACAACATCCCAGTTACAGTACTGAAGAGATATACTCTGGAACTAGCTGGGCATCCAGCCAAGTTGTTTGCTGACAGCCACCCTAAGTGTGTGGAAAATTGCCCCAGATATGCATAAAATGTTGGACAAATCCAATTTGAATAATCACTGCTCAGTTTACTCTCAATTAGGGGTGGCATGGTGGCACAGTGGTTAGCACAGCGCCAGGAACCTGGGTTCGATTCCTGGCTCGAGTTACTGTCTGTGTGGAGTTTGCACATTCTCCCTGTATCTGCGTGGGGTTCCTCCAGGTACTCCAGTTTCTTCCCACAGTCGGAAAGATGAGCTGGTTAGGTGCGTTGACCCAAAGGGCCACTGGACTGTGGTGACTTGGGAAATCTCGCAGTGGCTTCATTGCAGTGTTAATGTAAGCCTTACTTGTGACTATTAAATAAACTTTTAACTTTTATCAACAAAGTCGTGGAAGGTGTTGTCAATCTTTTGGCTAACCGAATAAACAAAATCAAATTAACTCGGGGCAAATTAAAAAAGGGCAGCTCCCAAAAGGAGGGGAACCACCTGAAACCAAAAACAAAGAGGAAAGGAAACTTAAAACTTAAAATTAAAATGTGACTAAAGAGGTCTATAATGCACCCCAGCCCCTACGGTACCCAGCGGACACAGAAGGCCTCCACAATGCCCTCGGACACTGCATACTCCCTGTCCAGGGACACTCTGCTGCGAATGTAGCTGCCATAGAGGGGCAGACAAATGGGCCAGACGACCCCCTCGGATGGCCCACTGCCTGGACCTGTTGATGGCAAGCTTTGCCACCCCAGGTTCACAAGGAGGTCCTCCGCCTTCCCCACCCCTCTCTGTACTGGGTGTCTGTAGATCAGAAGCATGTGAAAACTAAGGAGGGAGTGTGGTTTATAACATGGAACAGACATGGTCCATGGCAAGATATGGAAGGTATTGTCAGAGTTATTGGTGGCATATTTAAAGCAATAACCTCCTCCTCAAAGCTCAGTTTGGGCTCCACCAGGACTTCTCAGCTTCGAATCTCATTACAACTTTGTTCCAAACATGAACAAGGGCTGAATTTCAGAGGTGAGGGGTTAGTGACTGCCCTTGACATAAAGGCAGTATTTGACTGAGAGTTGCCCTTGTAAAATCAGGGGGATTTTTCTCCACTGACTGGAGTCATACCCAGCCCCCCAAAAAAATGCAACAACAGTACTTCATGACAGTGCCCTACAACTGAACATCTTCAGCTACTTCATCAATAGGGATATTTGCTGAAGATTAAGTTGCAGCAGGACATAAATAGGATGCAGGACTGGGCGGAGAAGTGGCAGATGGACTTCAATGCGGATAAATGTGTAGTCGTCCATTTTGGCAGAACCAACGGGATGAACGAGTACACTATCAAGGGCAGGAGTCTTAGTAGTGTTGAAGAGCAGAAGGATCTTGGGGTCCGGGTCCACAGGACTCTTAAATCGGCCTCGCAGGTGGAGGAGGTGGTCAAGAAGGCGTATGGTGTACTGGCCTTCATTAATCGAGGGATTGAGTTTAGGAGTCGGGAGGTAATGCTGCAACTTTATAAGACCCTTGTCAGGCCTCATTTGGAGTATTGTGCGCAGTTCTGGTCGCCTCACTATAGGAAAGACGTAGAAGCTATTGAAAGGGTACAGAGGAGATTTACAAGGATGTTGCCTGGACTGGGAGGCATGCCTTATGAAGATAGGTTGAGGGAACTGGGTCTCTTTTCCCTGGAGAGACGAAGGTTGAGAAGCGACCTGATAGAAGTTCATAAAATGTTGAGAGGAATAGATAGGGTGGATTCTCAGAGGCTATTTCCCCGGGTTGAAATGGTCGCTACGAGAGGACACAGGTTTAAGGTGCGGGGAGGAAAGTACAGAAGTGATGTTAGGGGTAAGTTTTTCACTCAGAGGGTGGTGAGTGAATGGAATCGGCTGCCGTCAGTGGTGGTGGAGGCGAACTCGCTGGGGTCTTTTAAAAGACTTCTGGATGAGTATATGGGGTTTTATGGGATTGGGGGTTATAGATAGGTCTATAGATTGGTAGGTGTTGATGTGATCGGCGCAACTCGTGGGCCGAAGGGCCTGTTTGTGCTGTAGTGTTCTATGTTCTATTACAGTGTTCATTTCCCTTCACAACTTCTGAGACTATGAGGCAGTCTGTGCCAGCAAGATCCAGAAAACATTCAGATCATCGAAAAGCAAGTCTAAGGACTGTCCATTAAAATGAAATGACATTACTATTGCTGAATCCCCCACTATCAACAAACTGGAACAGTTTGGGATGGCATTGGCCACTATTAACCAGAGCCTTAACTGAATCAGCCATTTAAATACTGTGGCTATTAGATCAACTCAAAGGCTTAGAATTCAGAGGTGAATAATTCACTTCCTGACTCTCCACTCACATTTTCACTCCCTAGAAAGCACAAGCCAGGAGTGTGATGGAATGCTTTTCACTTGCCTTTGTAAGTGCAGCTCCAATAGCAGGCACAAAGCTCAATGCCATTCAGATCAAAGAAACCCAAATTGGTACCTATCCAGCACTGTAACCATTCACCCCCTCCAGCACTGGCAGCAGTATGCACCATCTGCAAGATGCACTGCAATAAAACACCAAGGCTTCTTTGACAAACGTGTGACCTCTACCATCTAGAAGGACAAGTGCAGCATTATTGGGGCAGCAAGTAGCACAGTGGTTAGCACTGCTGCTTCACAGTTCCAGGGACCTGGGTTCAATTCCCGGCTTGGGTCACTGTCTGTGTGGCGTTTGCATGTTCCCCTTGCGTCTGCGTGGGTTTTCTCTGGGTGCTCCGGTTTCTTCGCACAGTCCAAAGATGTGTGGGTTAGGTTGATTGGCCATGCTTAAAAAAAATGCCCCTTAATGTCCTGAGATGTGTAGGTTAGAGGAATTAGTGGGTAAATATGTAGGGATATGGGGATAGGGCCTGGGTGGGATTGTGGTCAGAGCAGACTCGATGGGCCGAATGGCCTCTCTCTGTACTGTAGGGTTTCTATGATTATCTACAAGTTTCCCTCCAACACACATGTCATCCTGACTTGGAAATATATCACCTTCATCATTTGGTCAAAACCCTGGAACTCTCCTCATAACAGCACTGTGGGTGTACCTACACCACATGGACTGCAGCGGTTCAAGAAAGCAGCTCATCATCACCTTCTCTGGTGTAGTTTAAGATGGACAATAAATGTTTGGTATGCCAGTGACAACAGTATTCCCATGAATGAATAATAATAATAAAGTCTATCCCACATGGTTACTATCAAATATCTTAATCTATCGGGTGAATGCATTCTATCACACTCACTCATAGGTATCCTTCCTTACAAAAGAACGCATAGATTGACTGGCTGTTGCTGCTTTGATGTTGTTGCTGATGATGTTCCTGCAACCGCTGTATCTTGGTCCACATCTGAGGTGCATTCTAAGGCATAATAAGTGGCGCCTGTGCTGATGTGGGTTAGAGCTTTAAACCACAAATCAGATCTCCAAAATTCATAGTGTGGATACCTACAGAGTGTTGAGGGAGCCTCCAGGAGAGCATAATAATATCTCAGCACTAATGCTGCAAGCAAACCCATTCCCATTAGCAGCTAAGAAAGCTGTTGTGAGTGCTGAGTATTTATTAGCTTAATTTCCTGACATATCTTCCACCCCCTTAATTGCTAAATTCCTTCCTTGCTTTCACTGGGGAGTTCCAAGACTGGGAAATCCATGGATCAAAGTTGAAGTTGAAACCCTTAATTAAGAACATGCCTCTCCTGAGAGGCTCCCTCACAAACACCCTAATATACTATAGTGAAGCTGATGGTTTGGAGCTGGCTTCTTGATGCAATACTGTTTTCCCCAATTCTAATTACTTAAAAATCCTACACACTCTGGCACTTTAACACCTGACCTGTTTCAGAATCTAGCACATTCAGCTGGCTTCTGATATGGTGGGCACAGTAAGAAGTCTCACAATACCAGGTTCAAGTCCAGCAGGTTTATTTGAAATCATCAGCTTTTGGAATGCTGCTCCTTCATCACTCACCTGAAGACTAACACCTAGCTGTGGAGTAGTTATTGAGGAGATATCTTAGTCCTCAGAGATATAACATCCCAAATCTGTCCTGATTTTTAAAATCATTTTGCCCATTGGTATATATTTTTAAATTTCCCCTTGTTACCTTTCTTTGCCATTGTCTTAAGGAGATGATCCAGGATCCCAGCTGTCTGCATTTAATACAGTTGACTAATTAGAGCAGTTGCAGCAATAAATGATCTCCTCACATGACTAGGTCTCTGACAAAAGTTCCAGAGTAGCACATAGGCTGCAATCGAGATGAGTCAGCCAAAGAGGGTTGGAGAATTCCCATCTCCTTTACTGATACCTGTGTCTTGTTGTTCTTCTAAAGAGTCACCACAGACTTGATGGAGCAAATGGTCTCCTTTGTTTCATTAGGAGGAACTCTTCAAATGCAGACAATAACAATACAACAAAACTTACTCTGACTTATAAATCAAAGAAAGGGTTTAATAAAGAAACTTTATTACTCCAAACTTGGGACCTCATCCTGGACCATTCCAAGCTCCCCCACATTTCCCAACAGATTCTTGTTTATACTGAGTCAGCTGGTCAGATCACCATCACATCATTCTGCAATTGGTTCCATGGTTTGCTGGGTCAGCTGACCCTTACAGCTTGTTACTATTGGTCACGTTATGTCCAATACAGAGTTACATTAAATCCAATACCAGTTACATTCTAACATCCTTTTGTGTTGCGTTGTTCCATGATTCTATGTTGAGCTACAGTTGCAAAGTTTCTACCATTTCCACCACGAGAGCTGATCTGTTAGCCCTCCTCACAATACCCAGCCTGAACTTTCTCTGTGCTGGGTATCTGTTCCACAGCCACTCACACAAAAATAACAGACCATTATTTATCAATCTGATTTCCCTTGCAAGAATATTATCCCTTTATGCAGTCAAATTGTTGCATATCTACAATAGTCTATGAATAAAAATCTCAACTAATTGATGCTATTAAGAAGGTTAACAGAAATATTTTAAAAACTCAGCCAGTTCATCTATCACAAAATAATGCCATACTGACAACTGTTACGTAACTTTAACATGGTTGAGTAAATATATGGTGACATAGTGGTTAGTGCTGCTGCCTCACAGCGCCGGGGATCTGGGTTTGATTCCCAGTTTGGTTTACTGTGTGGAGTCTGCACATTCTCTCTATGTCTGCGTGGATTTCCTGCGGGTGCTATGATCCTCTCACAAATCTGAAAGATGTGCTGGTTAGGTGCAATGGCCAATCTAAATTCAGTGTACCCAACCAGGCGCCGGTGTGTGACAACTAGGGGATTTTCACAGTAACTTCATTGCAGTGTTAATGTCAGCCTAACTAATAAATAAACTTTAAACTTTTATACCGGAGCTTGCTTTGTTATTGCATTAGTGTGTTACCGTACTGCCATGCTTCACCATACAAATAAAGTTGTTAACTGATTTGCCAGCAGGAGTGAAAAGCCAACACACAATCACGCTATTACTGTGATAATGATCATTTAATACTCCTTGAACAGATGATGAATCATTTGACCAAGTATAAATGCTCAAAGGATTGGAGCCTCAAATTTCTTGGTATGTGACCTGGATACTTACAATAAGACCACAGGATCATGAGAAATGGGAGTAGGAGGATTCCAATCAATTATTTGAGCTGAAATAAAAACAGAAAACGCTGGAAATATTCAACAGGTCTGGCAATGTCTGTGGAGAGAGGAACAAAGCTAATGGGTGGGATTTTACAGCCTCGCTCATCCTGAAACCGTAAAATCCCACCCAGGTTCAATGGACCTTCCCATCTGCTCCGATTCTCATGATGGGCAGGGTAGTAAAATTCCAGCCAATGTTTCAAAACATTAACAATGTTTTACTCCCCACAAATGCTGTTAGACCTCTGAGGCTTTTCCATCATTTTCTGCTTTTAGTTCGGATTTCCAGTATCTGAGGTGATTTGCTTTTATTTTAATCCATAGAGCCTGCTCTGTCTGAACTCTAGCTTGCTGCCTGTCCCCATAAGCACAGATACTGTCAGGCCTGCTGAGATTTCCCAGCATTTTCTTCTTTGGTCCCACAATCCTTGTCTCCCTTGTCAATAAAAATCTCTTACTCAGCTTTGAATATATTCAGTGACTCAATCTCTCAGCTCTCAGGAGGGCACATAGAACAGGTCAAGCACAGCATTGGCCTTTGCCCTCCACGTGTCCAAGGAGTTTGATGTCTACCTTCCCTTGGTGTTGCCCAGTGCCCCATCCAGCTCTGGCATTGATCCAGTCAAGGGGACTGGGGGGGTATTGAGGTGGGTGGGATGAGGTGCCCATCTTAACCACAATGAAGGCTGTTATAATTCCACTTCTTCATGTGAGGAAGATGCTCCAATCTTTTGAACATTTTGCTCCTCTCTGGTGCACATGGCTAATATTTGGCCTGTCGGGCAGACACAAGTTAAGCTGGAAACTCCCAATGGAAAGAAAGGCGACCACAATCATCCTCAACACCGGTGCTACACAAGGCTGTGTCCTCAGCCTCTTACTATGCTCCTTATACACCTATGACTGTGTGGCCAAATTCCCCTCCAACTCAATTTTCAAGTTTGCTGATGACACTACCATAGTGAGTTGGATCTCAAACAATGATGAGACGGAGTACAGGAAAGAGACAGAGAATCTGGTGAACTGGTGCGGCAACAATAATCTCCCCCTTAACGTCAACAAAACGAAGGAGATAGTCATCGACTTTAGGAAGTGTAGTGGAGAACATGCCCTTGTCTACATCAAGTGGGATGAAGTGGAAATGGTCAGGAGCCTCAAGTTTTTAGGTGTCCAGGTCACCAACAACCTGTCCTGGTCCCTCCATGCCAAAGCTATAGTTAAGAAAGCCCACCAATACCTCTACTTTCTCAGGAGGCTAAGGAAATTTGGCATGTCTGCTAGGATTGTCAGATGCTACAACTTCTACAAAAGTCCATTGACTCTGTCTATGCTTCCTGCTGCCCCGATAAAGCAGCCAGTATAATTAAGGACCCCACACACCCCAGACGTTCTCTCTTCCACCTTTTTCCATTGGAAAAAAGTACCAACTGACTCAAGAACAGCTTTCTCCCTGCTGCCATCAGATTTTTGAATATACTTACCTTGCATTAAGTTGATCTTTCTCTCTTCCGTACTATGACTGTAATACAACATTCTGCACTCTTTCCTTCTTTATGTATGGTCTGCTTTGTTGGATTAAACCCAATGCGTCCCCATATCCTCATGCTCTGCATCCTGAAGTACTCAAGGAAGCGGCCCTAGAAATAATGGATGCATTGGTGATCATTTTCCAGCGTTCTATAAACTCTGGAAGAGATCCAGTGGATTGGGGATTAGCTAATGTAACCCCACATTTTTAAAAAGGAGGAAGAGAAAATGGGGAATTATGGGGATGTTAGCCTGAAATTGATGGTGGGGAAAATGTTGGAGTCAATTATTAAGGATGTAATAATTGAGCATTTGGAAAGCATGGATTCACTGAAGGGAAATGGTGCTTGACAAATCTTCTGGAATTTTTTGAGGATGTGATCAATGGAGTGGACAAGGATGAACCAGTGGATGTTCTGAATCTGGACTTTCTAAGGGCTTTGACAAGGTCTCTCATAAGAGATTAGTGAGCTCATTGTACTGGGGGTAATGTATTGACGAGGAACAAGAACTGGTTGACAGATAGGAAGCAGACAGTGGTAGACAGTGACTAGTGGGGTACCCGCAGGGTTCAATGCTGGGACCCCAGCTTTTCATAATATACATTAATGATTTGTATAAAGGAATTGAATGGAATAGCTCCAAATTTGTAGACGACACTAAACTGGGTGACTGTGTGCAGTGAGGAGAATTACTTGGACAGGCTGTCTGAGTGGGCAATTACAATAACATGTGGATAAATGTGAGGTTAACCACTTTGGTGGCAAAAAAAGAACATTATTATCTGAATGGTGGCAGTTTAGAAAAGGCAAAGTGCAGCATGACCTGGGTGTCATGGTGGAACAGTTATTGAAGGTTGGCATACAGGTAATAGCAAGTGATGAGGAAAGTTAATGGCATGCTGGCCTTCATAGCGTGAGGATTTGAGTATAGGAGTAAGGGTATATTGCTGCAGTTGTACTGAACCTTGGTGAGACCACACTTGAGGATTGTGTGCAGTTTTGGTCTCCTAGTCTGAGGAAAGTCATTCTTGCTATTGAGTCCAGCAAAGGTTCACCAGACTGATTTTTGGAATGGCAGGACTGACATATGGAGAGAGACTAGATTGACTGGGCTTGTACTCACTGGAATTTAGAAGAATGAGAGAGGATCTCATAGAAACATAAAAAGTCCTGATGGGACTGGACAGGCTAGATGCGGAAAGAATGTTCCCAATATTGGGGTAGTGCAGAATTAGGGGTCATAGGCTAAGAATAAGAGGTAAGCCATTCAGGACTGAGGTGGGACAGAACTTCTTCACTCAGTTGTGAACCTATGGAATTTTCTACCACACAACGCTGTTGGAGCCAATTCATTAGATATGTTCAAGAGGGAGCTGGGCATGTGTTAAAGAGATCAAGAGGTATGAAGAGAAAGTGGGCGTGGGATACTGAAAATGCATGATCAACCATGATCATATTGAATGATGGTGTAGGCTCAAAGAGCCAAATGACCTACTCCTGCACCTATTTTCTGTGCACTCATGTTTCTACTTTACTTGCTGTAAGCTGAATTGCAGCATGCATTCTTGCAGAAGGCATTCTTCCTGGCTGTTACTCAGCTTGGTATGCCCAAGACTGCAGGAAACTACAAAGGGTCGTGAATGTAGCCCAATCCATCACACAAACCAGCCTCCCATCAATTAACTGTGTCTATACTTTCCACTGCCTCGGAAAAGCAGGACCCCACACACCCTAGGCATTCTCTCTTCCACCTTCTTCCATCAGGAAAATAAAAATACAAAAGTCCGAGATCACGTACGAGCCGACTCAAGAGCAGCTTCTTTCCAGCTGCTGTCAGACTTTTGAATGGACCTACCTTGCATTAAGGTGATCTTTCTCTACACCCTAGCTATAACTGTAACACTACATTCTGCACTGCCTCATTTCCTTCTGTATGAACAGTATGCTCTTTCTGTATACACATAAGAAACAATACTTTTCACTGTATGTTAATACATGTGACAATAAAAAATCAAATCAAATCAAGCAACCATTAACTTTGGAAGAAAGTATATGGTGGAGGAAAGAACTGTAAGTGCTACCACATACAATGTACCCATCGTATTTACTTACAGGAATCCACTATTAAGAATCTTTAATTTCGTTGTGCTCAGGGAGAAGATCTGTTCCATGTTTGTTTTACGTCAGTGAACTCGACATTACAGTTTCAAAAGGCAGAGGAGCATAAAACTAGTAAAGAAATCATGGAAATCACAAAAGATTCTCCCAGGGAAAGGCAGAGAAGTATCATTTCAAATGATATTTAATATTGGAGGGAAATTGTAAAATCCTATGTAACCTATACATCTAGCTTATATAATTAATGTTTTATTATTCAAACCAGTCAGATAATCACACTTAATTTTTGAATCAGGAACATCATTACTTTACATTTCATTACAGCTGATAATCATACATCTGTGCCAGATTTGTTTAAACATGACTACAAAATAAAAATGTCAACTTTCAATTTAATCATGTTACTAGTTTCTTCTTCCAATAGAACAGGAGCAACTTTCACCTCAGTACCCAGCCTAAGACATTGCAAAGAGAAGATTCATTCCAAGGTTTACAGATCACCCACGTTCTCATATCTGGGAAACTGGAGTCCTTCTGTCCTCCGGTCTTATTATCTACTCTGGAGCAATACATTAATACCAAAAGTTACACTGATGGTTGAACTCATTGTAATTGTCTTGTCAGTAAAATAAAACCTGATTTTTGTTCTGTAGAAATGGATACGCTTTGAACAAATGAAAATCTCTCCTTTGGCCTGGATTTTAAATTGAGGGTGGTTTCTATGCAGGTGTGGGGGTGGTGATAGAGTTGCGTGGGTGAACCCAAAGTCAAATGCACAGGTCAACTCAATTGCACCAGCTAATTCTGAATTCTATTATGTCTCCAAGGCATGTCGCAGGTATGCACCCACATGAGGTAGACATAGCTCTCCTTAAAGGGACAGTGTATGCTAATAGATTCCTTGGTCGTTCCCCGTTGCAACAAAGACTTGTTAATCAGACAACAGTAATTCTGCTTATGATTCACACATGAGTAGCTTTTGATAAGTATAAGCTTTATTATAGTGATGGATTTGGTCTTTCATTTATATTAAGTGAGTAGCACGGTGGCACAGTGATTCACACTACTGCCTCCAATGCCATGGACATGGGTTTACTTCCCGGCTTGAGTCACTGTTTGTGTGGAGATTGCACATTCTCCCTGTATCTGCGTGGGTTTCCTCCAGGTGTTCCGGTTTTCTCCCACAGCCTGAGAGACATGCTGGTTAGGTGCATTGACTCGAACAGGCACCAGAATTTAGGGACTAGGGGAATTTCTCAGTAACTTTACTGCAGTGTTAATGGAAGCCTTACTTGTGACAAATAAAGAAACTTTAAATGACATACAAATTGTACTATCTGTTTCCCAGGTTCTAATTAGAATTGAGAATGTTTTCTACCAACCCTCCAGGCCTATCCCATGGCTGTATTGTTTCTGATCCTCCAGAATGCCCCTTAGTTAAAAGGAATTTAGTTCTATTTGCATATTTTACTATTTACATACACTAACACAAGCTTGGCCTATGCTCATGTATGTAAACTCTGCATTTTTAGCTGAGGCTATAACTTTTACAGCATTTAGCCTTTGCTTCTACCATAAGCATTCTTTCAATTACAGTAAATGTTTAGCCCAAATGTTAATCCAATTTCCAGATCTGTTGCTCATTGCTTTTCAAATGACCATAAAACATTCAAACAGTGCACAAATGGAAATTTGAGGTGTTCAGGATAGATAGTGGACATGGAATGAGAACAGTTTGAGAATAGGGTGCTCACAGACATATCACAATGAACGACTTTGGGAACTGTGTGCTTGCAGTTAGCGACACAGTGAAACTGTTTGGGAACAGCGTCCTCACAGTCAGCGTCACAGTGAAGCAGTTTGGGAACAGTGTCCTCACAGTCAGTGTCACAGAGAAACTCTTTAGGAACAGTGTCCTCACAGTCAGTGTCACAGTGAAGCAGTTTGGGAACAGTGTCCTCACAGTCAGTATCAAATTTAACCAGGTTGGGAACAATGTTCTCAGAGGCAGAGTCACCGTCAACCAAGTTGGCAATTTTGTCCTCAGTCAGTGGAACAGTGAATCTGTTTGGGAATAGTGTACTCACAGACAGTGTCAAAGTGAAGATGTTTGGGAACTGTGTGCTTTCAGTTAGTGTCACAGTGAAATAGTTTGGGAACAGTTTGCTTGCAGTCAGTATCAAAACTAACCAGATCGGGAACAGTGTCCTCACAGTCAGTGTCATAGTGCAGCTGTTTGTGAAGAGTGTCCTCACAGTCAGTGTCACAGTGCAGTTGTTTGGGAACACTGTTGTCACTGTCACAGTGCAGCTGTTTGTGAAGAGTGTCCTCACAGTCAGTGTCACAGTGAAGCAGGTTGGCAACAATGTCCTCACATTCAAATTCAGAGTGAAGCTGCTTGGGAACAGTGTCCTCGCAGTTAGTGTCACAGTGACACAGTTTGGGAACTGTGTGCTTGCAATTAGTGTCAATGCAAAACTGTTTGGGAACAGTTTGCTCACAGTGAGTATCAAAACTAATCAGTTTGGGAACAGTATCATGACAGTCAGAGTCACGGGAAAGCAGTTTGGAACAATGTCCTCGCAGTTAGTGTCACAGTAAAGCCTGTTGTGAACAGTGTCCTCACAGTCAGTATCATAATGAACCAGTTTGGGAACAGCGTCCTCACAGTCAGTGTCACAGTGAAACTGTTTGGGAACAGTGTCCTCACAGTCAGTGTCACAGTGAAGCTGTTTGGGAACAGTGTCCTCACAGTCAGTATCACAGTGAAGCTGTTTGGGAACAGCGTCCTCACTGTCAGTGTCACAGTGAAGAAGTTTGGGAACAGCGTCCTCACAGTCAGTGTCACAGTGAAGCTGTTTGGGAACAGTGTCCTCACAGTCAGTGTCACAGTGAAGCAGTTTGGGAGCAGTGTCCTCACAGTCAGTGTCGCAGTGAAGCTGTTTGGGAACAGTGTCCTCACAGTCAGTGTCACAGTGAAGCAGTTTGGGAACAGTGTCCTCACAGCTTCACTGTGACACTGACTGTGAGGACACTGTTCCCAAACAGCTTCACTGTGACACTGACTGTTTGGGAACAGTGTCCTCACAGTCAGTGTCACAGTGAAGTAATGTGGGAACAGTGTCCTCACTGTCAGTGTCACAGTAAAACAATTTGGGAAAACAGTGTCCTCACAGTCAATGTCACAGTGAAGCAGTTTGGGAACAGTGTCCTCACAGTCAGTGTCACAGTGAAGTAATGTGGGAATGGTAATCTTGCAATTAGTTCTGGATGAATAAAAACAAAGTGACATTACAGGAAATGCTGTGAGAAATATGAGTGATGGTTTGGAGTTTAGTGCTTCTGAGCAATGGCAGTCTTCAAAAGTGACACGCGAAATGGAAGCAGCTGATTGGGTGAGTACAGTTTGGTATGTTTTTTCTCTTTTCATTGTTTATAGTGTGTAAGTTCTTTTTTTTGTGGTTACCTAGTTTGTAGGGGCTATATTTAGTTGTAACAATAGAGGGTGCACCAAACAAAGACAGTGCTAATTTAGTAAATGTGGCAATTAGGTGAAGGTGGGGAGGAGGGAGGTGTTTTTCTCTTTTTTGGAAGAAGGCATTAACTGAAAAACAACTCAACAAAGTGAAGTCAGAGAGCGGAATTTCCCAAAAAATGACTAGGAGAGAAAACCAGACTACTCCATACCAGTCTGTCCAGTGTGAACCGCAATCGTCCTACGCTTAGTCATTCTTTGGGTGAGTGGTGACTTACACACCAGTTCTCAGGATTATTATTTAAAAGGTGAAAAGCTGCAACATGCTACGGTGCAGAGGGACCTGGGGGTCCTTGTGCACGAGTTGCAAAAACCCAGTCTGCAGGTGCAGCAGGTGATCAGGAAGGCAAATGGGATGCTGGCCTTTATAGCGAGGGGGATTGAATAGAAAAGTAGGGAGGTCTTGCTGCAACTGTACAGGGCATTGGTGAGGCCGCAGCTGGAGTACTGTGTGCAGTTTTGGTTGCTGCACTTGCGCAAGGATATTTTGGCCTTGGAGGGAGTGCAGAGGAGGTTCACTAGGCTGATACCGGAGATGAGGAGGTTGGCTTATGAAGAGAGACTAAATAGAAGGATGGAGTTTACAAGGATGAGGGGGGATCTTATAGAGATGTATAAGATAATGAAGGGGATGGATAGGGTAGAGGTAGAGAGATTCTTCCCACTCAGAAAGGACAGCAGGACTAGAGGGCACAGCCTCAAGATAAGAGGGGGGGGGCAGTTTAGAATGGAGTTGAGGAGGAACTTCTTCACTCAAAGGGTGGTGAATCTCTGGAATTCTCTGCCCGTTGATGTGGTAGAGGCTACCTTGCTGAATATATTTAAGTCACGGGTAGATAGGTTTTTGACAGACAAGGGAATTAAGGGTTATGGGGAGAAAGCGGGAAAGTGGAACTGAGCCACGACAGATCAGCCATGATCTTATTGAATGGCGGGGCAGGCTCGAAGGGCTAGATGGCCTACTCCTGCTCCTATTTCTTATGTTCTTCTGTTCTCGGGGAGTTGGCGGGGGAAAGCTTAACACACTGTTACACTATTGAGCCCAGCTGCAAAGTGATCAGGCGCTGTTTTGAAAGATCTCATAGTGTCCTGGAAAGCCTCCATCTTCCCTCCATGGACATTGGGAACTCCCTATCACTCGGTCCTCATTGGTGGCATTTCTCCCAATGACCTCCCTGACATGGACCATGGGCATTGGCATCCTCCCACAAGGTCCCATTTATGACCCGCAACATGCACCCCCACCTTCATGCCTCACCCTTTTACGACACTCTCTTCATCTTTCCCCCCTGCAAAGCCCCCCTTCACATCTCCCTTTATGACCTCCAATCAGGCCTCATCAGCACTCAGATCCCACCCTCTTCACACTGCCCCTGACACAATGCCAGGTAGGCACTGCCAGTGTGCCAGGCGGGCATTCCTAGCCATGTCTCCAATCACCTGGAGGCTACAGTGACCACAGAGCCACCCTGGTATGTTTATCAGGCCTGGTGGAGACGAGTAATGATTGTCATCTGGTCCTCGCTGTACCCGAGGGAAAATCCTGCATAAACCGGGCTAAAACTATTGAAATGTTACTCTAAATATGCCGATCAGCCTTACACCCTTTCTGGGTGACATCTCATTTGAACCAGTAGCAAGCATCCAGGATGATTGCAAAATTCATTTTTAGGCCCACACACAATTTTCCAGGATTGGCGCAATCTGTGCTAGGTATGTCAAGGGCAGAAAATCGCAGCCAGGGTTTTTATAATAAAATAATATAAAGTAAACAAGTAAGATAGGGGAAGTAAAGTTAGTATAAGGGAGATAAGTTGTTGTCATTGTCATATCAGTATACTTTTTTTGTTAAAAACGGAGTAAACAAGAGGCTTAATGGTCATCAGGGCAGGAGAACTCATACCTGAGATGTGCTCCTCCTGTGCTGTGTGGTAAATCATGGAAGCCTCAGTTGTCCCTGGTGACCATCTGTGCAGGAAGTGTGTCCAACTGAAGCTACTGGCTAACTACATTTTACAGTTGGAACAGAGGGTAGATTCACTTTAGAGCATCCATGATGCTGAGCAAGTTACGGATAGCATGTTCAGTGAGGTGGTCACACCGGGGGTGAAAACCAAACAGGCAGAAAGCGTATGAGTGAGTACCAAGCAGGGTAGGGGAAGGCCGGTCGTGCAGGAGGGCCCTGTTGCCATCCCCCTATCTAACATATACAATTTGTGATACTGTTGGGGGAGGTGACAGTGCAGGGGAAAGCAGGGGCAGCCAATTTCATGGCACCATGGATGGGTCTGCTAGACAAGGGAGAGGGGAGAATGGCAGAGCTATAGGAGATTCAATTCGAAGTGGAACAGACAGGCATTTCTGTGGTCGCAAAAGAGACTACAAGATGGTATGTTGCCTCCTTATTGCCCGGGTCAGGAATGGCACTGGACAACTGCATTCCTGGTACATAAAAGGAATGATGTCCTGTAAGCAGAATTTAGGGGCTAGGAAGTAGATTAAAAAAAGCAGGCCCCAGAAGGTAGTAAGCTCTGGATTACTTCTTGCAAAATCTCACTAACAGTCCTGGCTGGAGACAATACACATCTCTTTAACCTGTGCTTAACACTCTCTCCACTCACATTGTCTGTACCTTTAAGACTTGATTACCTGTAAAGGTTCGCATCCCAACCATTAGTTTATAAATTGAGTTTGTGTCTTTATATGCCCTGTTTGTGAACAGAACTCTCACTCACTTAATGAAGAGACAGCATTCCGAAAGCTTGAGGCTTGTGGCTTGTACTACCAAATAAACCTATTAGACTTTAACCTGGTGTTGTGAGACTTCTTAGTGCTGAGTGGGCCATTGTGTATGCGCCAATCTGTCAGAGAACACTGGCATCTCAATCACTGGCTTCCCCTTCCCAATTGCTGGCTTCCTGACACTGACCCCAATCGCTAGCCTTCCCAACACCCACCTTTCCCCAATTTCTGGCCTACCATTACATCCTAACCACCCCCCCACCCCAAGGCCAGCCCTAACCGGCCCCCCTTGATGGCCAGCCCCAATCACTCTCTCCCCCACCAATCACACTGCAAAGTGGCAGCAGGTCCCCCATCCCCACAAATCATCCCACCCCTTTCAGTAGGCCCTGCTTCCTTGGCACTGTCTGGTGCTTGGTGGGCAGTGCCAGGGTGGCTGGTGGGCAGTGCCAGGGTCAGGTTGGCACTGTCAGGCTGACGCTGCCCAAGAGGCACCCCCCTTACCCAGATCTTCTAGGGGCGGGGTGGGGGGGGTGCTCAATAGCCTTTGTCCCCACCAGCAGTTCTCCATTGGTGGGGAGCATCTGTAAACCCCAATGATGGGAACGTCTCCCGGCAGGGAGGGAGATGCTAGCAAGCATGGAGACTACCATACCGGGCCCACTAATCATATGGAAATCGTTAAAACAAAAGGGCACCCTAGACTCGTGATCAGCTGGACGCTGAACGTGAGTCCCACTAAAGGACCCGTTGACGTCTCGGCCTGCTGCACTGCTCAGGTTGGGGACATATCTCCTCACCTCACCAGCTCATGGATTTAAAAGTCCCCCCTTTGCCTTTACAAAGATAAAGAATATTTTAGCTTTTGTTCAAATGCATTACTTTCAAAAAATAACAAATCCTTAACACATTTTATTGTACTTTTTCTATTTCTATTACACTGATGCCATTTTATCTTGCTCATTAGAATTAAACATTTTGGCTCCTTGAAATTTGACTGTATTAATCACTATTGGGTGTGAAAGCTGCGCCATGAGACAGTGTTTAATCTGGTAAACACAATTAATACAAGTGTAAATATTAGTCCTGATAATCATAAAACTCTGCTAAAACAGATTACAGGAAAATAACAGCTTATGGATTGTTGAAGATAAGTTCCTGTGACAGGAAGTGCTGCAAATCATCAAGAGGGAAATGATTGTATAAAATTATTGAAATAATTGCATATTTTCCTATCAGTCGCACAAGGGGATAGCTACAAATTGAAAATTTTCATAGATACTAAATGTAGAGAAGTAACTGCATTGATAACAAATTGTGTTTTGTCTGGATTCACAATGTGAATGAAAGAGTTACCTTCCCAACAAATGTTTCCCTCCTCAGTTATTATCTATACTGGGATCATTGCTGACCTTCCTTAGACAGCATTTTCCAAACCCATGGGCACTGCCGTCCAGAAGACCAAGGGCAGCAGATATCTGGGGACACCACCACCTGGAAGTTCCTCTCCAAGCTACTCACCATCCTGAATTGGAAATATATCATTGTTCCTTCACTGTTGCTAGGTTAAAATCCTGGAATTCCATGTCTAACAGTTCTGTGGGTGTACCTACATCACATAGATCACAGCGGTTCAAGAAGGCAGTTCATCACTACCTTCTCAAGATCAATTAGGGATGGGCAATAAATGTTGGCCTAGCCCACATCTTGTGAATAAATAAGAAAAAAACATTTTGACAAAGGCTTTGACAAAAGGTCATCCGGACTTGAAACACCAGCTCTTTTCTCTCCGTACAGATGTTGCCAGACCTGCTGAGATTTCCCAGCATTTTCCTTTTTGTTTCAGATTCTAGAATCTGCAGTAATTTGCTTTTATAAGAAAAAAAACACATGTATTCCCTAGTGGCTGCATGCAAGCAATGGTGGTGGGGGTAGGGCTTGGTTACTGGCGATGCCCCCTCTTACCTTCCCCATTTACCACTAGTTCCTCTGTCTAGGGGGGAATGGAGGGGGGGCAGGGGTTGATAATGTTCCCTGCAGCTGAGGAAAATATTACTACACACAATAAGACCACATGGTGTTGGGGAAATATGTTGACAAACTAAAGAAAACAGCGTCTCAGGGGTGCCTCAATAGATGTTTTCTCAAGTTGCCTTTGAATTGTGTGTGTATTTTTACCCATGGAATGAGAAATTCAATTTAAAATAACCCAGCAGCAAAGCATTTTTACTTCAAAAAGAAAAGGATAGGGGGTTTTGTTGCCTTCCCAGTGCCAGGTTAACGACATCTTGTTAGCCCTTGAGAAGAATGTTGAATGGTAGAGGAGGGATCCAGCTCTTGTGGTCCATTTGGTTGCTATGACATAGGTAGGACAAAATCAGACGTTCTGTTGAGGGAACATGAGCAGCTAGAGATCAAATTAAAAAGCATAGCCTCAAAAGTAAATATTTATGGATTACTGCATTAGCCACAAGAAAATTGGTGTAGGGTAAATAAAATCAGGAAACTGAAAGTATGGCTATAGAGAGATTGATGTGTGAGAAATTGGTTTCAACTCATGGGGCACTGGCATTAGTAGCAAGGAAAGAGGAAACTGTGTCACTGGGACAGTGTAATAAATCAAGGGCAACTCAATGTAGCTCAAAGTATAAAACTGCAAACAATAAATAACTATTTACACACAAGGGTCAGACAGAGCAAACACAGGCAGTCTTCACCCAAACCATGTTGTGACTCTGATGGTGAATTAAGTAACTAGAGCTGTAGATAAAAGAAATGGCCGGGATTTTACCAGCCTACCTGCCATGGGAATTGGAGTAAGCGAGGGGCGGACAATGGAAAGGTCCGTTACCTTCGGTTAGGATTTTATAGTTTCAGGATGAGCAAGGTTGTAAACTCCCTCTTGGTGGATGCATGGGTTGTAATCTTCTGAAACTTCCTAGATTCTGGGAAGGTTGCAATAAATTGGAAAATATGGAATCCCTATAGTGCAGAAGGAGACCATTCCACTTATCGAGCCTGCAATCCTACCCCAGCCCTATCACCGTAGCCTCACATATTTAATCTGCTAGTCCCCCTGACACTAGGTGGCAATTTAGCCCGGCCAATCAATCTGACCCACACATTTTTGGACTGTGGGAAGAAACTGGAGCAGTCGGAGGAAACCCTTGCAGACACGGGGAGAATGTGCAAACTTCAAGCACATAGTGACCCTAGTTGGGAATTGAACCTAGTTTCCTGGCACTGTGAGGCAGCAGTGCTAACCACTGTGCCACCCCATCTAATATAATACCTTTATTCAAGAATGGAGAGAGACAGAAAGCAGCAAATTATAGGCCAATAAGCTTAACATCTCTCACTGGTAAAAGATTGGAATCCATCATTAAGGAAGTCAGGGCTAGGCATTAACAAAATCATTATATAATCAAAACAGAGTCAATATGGTGTAATGAGAAGGAAATGATGCTTGATAAGTTTATTAGAGTTCTTTGAGAATGTAATAAGCAGGGTGGATAAAGCAGTTGGTGTAATGCATTTGAATTTCAAAGTGCCAGAAAAAATATTGCTACACACAATAAGACCACATGGTGTTGGGGAAACATGTTGACAAACTAAAGAAAACAGCGTCTCAGTGGTGCCTCAATAGGTGTTTTCTCAAAGTGGCCTTTGAATTATGTGTGTATTTTTACCCATGGAATGAGAAATTCAATTTAAAATAACCCAGCAGCAAAGCATTTTTCACTTCAAAAAGAAAAGGATAGTTAATTTCGCTCTACTGCTCTGAAAACAGCTTATGGATAGGTAGAGTTATTAAACATACATGGACAAAGTTTAATTACAAAATGAAGATGAAACCACACTTATAAAAATTGGATCAGTTTTGTCCACATTTGATACAGGCCTGATAGTATTTGAAGTCGAGATGTTGCACTATCTTAACGGAAGGCCTTGAGGTTGTAGCTGCGATGGCTTCCACTGATCAGTTGTTGGAGGTTGTTTTTATAAGTAGCTTATTAAATGGAATCAGGTGGGGTGGGGTAAGGATATAATTTAGCTCTCTGAAGGAACTATGATGTAGCTCTTTTTTAGTGTGTTTGATTAGAGTTTGATAGCTGTACTTATTGATCCCCATTTCCCTGTATTGAATCTCTTGTCCGCTTTTCTGAAGATGTTTCTTTAGAGTGTCTTTTTAATTTAATGACAGCATCCTGTTAGTGGTGAATACCATTTGTGTGACTGCTACATAGTAGCAGTGTAGAACAGCTAAATTCACCTGTTGCTCAAAATTTATAGATACCTCAGCCTTCCAGGATCACCTGAAGTTGACTGGACACTATCTGGGCAGAAATTATGGCCTTAAGATGATTCATGAGTTTGCTGTTTTGTATTTTCCTGTTTATTAAGAAGTTTGATACAACACCAGAGCACCGAGTCAGGCCTTCCATCCAGTCAGCTTCCACACCTGGCACCCTGTGCACTCTCACAGAGTCAACTCCTGGCCCAACTCCTAGAGAAGGTCGCCACCCTGGAACAAAAATCCCAACTTCTGGACCACTTTCTCCAGGTCAGGTTTGTGGATGAGGCAATGACCTGATTCTGCCCTCTTGACAACCTGGGAGTGAAAACACAGGCCAAAGAGCCTGTCAAGGGATGTAGGCAGATTCAATGTATGGATATACATTGTGCAGGTCAAATATAATGTGGGAAAACGAGAGGTTATCCATTTGGGTAGAAAGAAGGGGAAGGTAAAATATTATTAAAATGGAAAGAGACCACAGAATTCCACAGTACAGAGATCTCTGGGTGTTCCTGTACATGAAACAAAGAACATTAACATGCAGGTACAACAAATAATTGGGGAAAAACAAAATGTTGGCTACTATTGCAAGGGGGTTGGGGTATAAAAGTAAGGAAGGCTTGCTACAAGAGTATAGAGTATTGGTGAGACCATAGACAGTTTTGTAGTACAGACAGTTTAGGTCTCCTTAATTGAGGAATTGCATTGGAAGCAATTCAGACAAGGTTAATTAGGTTGATTTCTGGGATAAAAGAGTTGCCTTATGAGGAAAGGTTGAGTAGGTTGGACCTACAATCATTGGAATTTAGACTAATGGCAGAACTTTTGAAGATTCTGAAGGTGCTTGACAGGGTATTTGCTGAAAGGATGGCCAGGATTTTAGTAACAAGAATGAGGAGCCACTGGCAAAAGATGGCCCAAAACCATGTGGACGGATTGTGTGACCACAGCATTGATTTTTACCACTAACTGTCTCCTTGCTGCTTGGACTGCCCCACTTGAGAATGGTGGCTTACCTCTCAGAGCTCCTATACAAATCCCCAGGGATCCCGTTAGCAGACTGCCATGGTTTACCTGGCAGGCTTTCCATACAGCAAGGTCCATCTCCACACCAGTCAAATGGTGTCAGGGTAAAAAGTAACCATTATTTGGCCGCTTTGTTGAATTAATTGTCTGGCGGTCTCTGGTTGGCAAGTGAACGAGCCACTGCTATTCCCGCTTCTGGGAATACTTCCTGACTGAGGGAAGAGTTGGGTTTCCCTTCAATGCCTATGGCTGCCATTTTACTAGTCCTCCAGCTTCCCAACCCATCTCCAGTCAGCTCACTAAATTCAGCATGATGCTTGTTCTCATGGGAAAATCTAAACTTAACTCAAGGTGGAGATGTGAGGAAATTTCTCATCTTGGTGGGCCTTGAATCTTTTAAATTCTCTGCATTGGGAGCCATGGCATCAATTATATATAAGGCTGAGATAGACCCTTGTATTTTAGAAGACTCCAGTATGTTTGCAAACAGGTAGGAAAGTGGTCTTGAAGTCAAGATCAGATCTCGTTGAGTGGTGGAACAGACTTGAGTGGCTATATATCCTGTTCCCGCTGCTATCTCTAATGCTCTTATGTCAGCACAACCAAAATTAACTTGTGAAATAAAATCTTGCTTGGTAAGATAATCTTATGCTGTCATCAAAGCCACCATTCCGTGGCTTCCCCTTCAAAGATTACGAACAGCTATCATCTCTCAGCTCACCTGTAACTAGGAACTGCTCACTTAAGTTTTAATTGCGATCACTCTGCACAGACACAGGCATAGTCTGACAGCAGATGACAACAGCGTGGGCTTGCAGTTACTCAGAGAAAGACTTGATTCAGGCATAGCCACGGGGAAATCTAGCCTGTACCTTCGATATGAAGCTCATAAAATTTCATTCCGCAGAAATGATTGGCAATTTGTCTGCCTACAAGATTATTATTTCACACAATAACAAAAAGACAAGACTTTTAGATAGTTGCAGCACAGAATGTTCCAGAATTTATTTAAAGAGTTATGCATATAAGCATGGAATCTCACTGTCAGTATCCTTCCACTTTTCTTCAGAAAAAAGGACAGATAATTTTTCAAAATTAGGATCACCTTTAGCATTTATTTTCTCATTTCCTTTACACTTTGCTTCAACGCATTTAAATGGTGAACGCTGACTTTTTTTTTAATGCTGGAATGCTCCTGTTGCTGACAATGTTGTAGAAGCAATTGGTTCAGATAGGTTACCAACCCTTAAAACGCGGAGGAGATCAATCAATGTATACCAACAAAGTGACATAACTGCTGAGGTACCATCACTAGAATGGTAGATTCAGCTCCTCCGCATTGTTAGGCACACAGGCAGCATTAACCTTACAGTGCAGCTGCTGAGATTGAAGATGTCAGCAGCAACAATTCCACGATGTAAGTGAAATGACACGGCAACCATTGTAAGTGTTGTCTTTTCCCATCTCTTCTGAAGTACATTTCTGTCAGAGTCAGAACCACACAGAGTCTCCTGTTCCGGTTCCATGTAGTTCGTACACACCTCTTGTTAATATCAATGACAATGTTGCAGTTTCAGGGGGAGTTTTTAAAAGGTATTCAGTTTATTTATTAGTGTCACAAGTAGGCTTACATTAACGCTGCAATGAAGTTACTGTGAAAATCCCCTAATCGCCACAGTCTAGTACCTGTTTGGGTACACTGAGGAAGAATTTAGCATGGCCAATGCACCTAACCAGCATGTCTTTCAGACTGTGGGACAAAATCCATGCAGACACAGGGAGAATGTGCAGACTCCACACAGACAATGACTTAAGCCGGGAATTGAACCCAGGTCCCTGGCACTGTGAAGCACAGTGCTAACTACTGTGTTGCCCCATCCATGGGATATGGGTATCACTAGTTGGTCCAGAATTTATTGTCCATCCCTAATTGCCCTTGAAATGAGTAGCTAGGCTGTTTCAGAGGGCAATGCTGTGGATCTGGAGTCACATGTAGGCCAGACTAGGTGGCAGATTCCCTTCCCTAAAGGGTATTAATTAACCAGAAGGGTTTTAATGACAATCAACAATGGTCTCACAGTCATCATCAGACACTTCAGAGTTTTATTAAATTCAAATTTCACCATCTGCCATGGTGGGATTTGAGTCCAGGTCCTCAGAGCATTACCCTGAGACTCTGGATTATTATTCCAGTAATAATACTGCTGTGCCACCACCTTGCCAAATTATTAATTAATATTTGTGATTGTGACTTATAATTGATTGGGGCATGACCGTATATAATGACACATTTTCAATTGTATTCATGCTGTTGTTGGCTCTTCAGAATTTATCACACAATGTAAGTGGGTCACATTTTACAACTCTGGAAGCTGAGTCAAATAGTGGAAGATCTTAGCCCATGAAACATACCATTTGGAACTCAGATTGGGGTGGGGTAACCTTGAATAATCTGAATCTTGACTGTTGTGCTCAATTGTTCAGTGTTTGATTATGTGAGTCTGTTTACTATTGTTGCTCACTGTGTTTGATTGGTTAAGCCTGAAAGTGGACTCAGGAAACATAAACAAATTATAGAAGGAGCTGGAAGCTGGAGCTAAAACATGGAGCACATATTAAAGCACTGTCAGTAAAACCTGTCACACACATGGAAACTCTAAATACTTCTGAGATATAAAATATATCAATTTATCTTCAATCCACCAACAATGAAAAGAGGTGGGAAACTGAACAGATAGTTGACCTAATCCCAGGAGCCAGATTGGCAATTTAAATATTTTAATGAGGTTGGCAGCCCCTAATTTAACCTACATTGCAGATTTTACAATGGGTGCCTACTGATCCAGCAGCTGACTGAGCTGGGAGGGTCGTACCCCATTCCTACCATCAACGCATTTTCTGCTCCTGAGGCCAGGTCTCAGCCAGCCCCTCCTTGAGATTGGAACTACTTTTCCCCCAGAGTTGGGGTCAAACCTATCTGGTCAAGCAGTCTCTTCCAGAGTGCTTCCTTCTCAACTGGAACCCAATTAAGGTTAATGGGTACCTCTGTGGAGCTAAAGATCCACAAGGTGTGGAAAACCTGTACTGGCATTCCCATCCAATCTCTGCCACCTTGTCTATGTAACCTACCCATTTTATGTCCATGCCGTTGATAGCCTCTGTAAAGGATGCTTATTATAACATTGACACAGGAATGACAGCAAGACAACAGATCCTATGGCCCAACAATTCTGTGTAGGTGTTTACCATCCCAAACCAGTTGTAGTCCTAATTCCAAATGCCCATCTATTCCATTATTCATCATTCTCTTTTCCTTCAACCCTTAAATAACCTGTTATTATATCATGACATAGGTGCTTCTTCATATTTCATAACGGAACGACTTTTAATGTGTCAGTCTGCAGTTCATGATGAGAAAAGGGGGATGGCTTTAGTTGTGCTTCATCATTAGGTCTCCTGATTCTGCTCTCCACTGAATCAAAGCCAGTGCTGAGACCTGAAGGTTCAAAATGTAAAATGAGAGGTGAGAAGTTTAAAATACAATCAGTGATATGCACGCACCCTTAGTCCATCACTGAACAGAAGGTCTGAGCCATGATGTCCTAAGTATGGCAGGTTATAGTGAGGAAAGCAGACGATCGATGAGGTTTTGGTGACTCAGAGAGGGTTAATGTCTTGTAACATTGGAGGGGACAGAATCCTGTAAGAATAAAGGACTGCCATTGCTTTGAAATGTCATGAGTCTAGAAGTCCCACATTGCATAAAGCTGGGCTCTAGTGGCCACATTACTACATGGTGAAATTGTGAAAGGACAGTACAGTTATGCCAGCATTTTCATCTGCTTTGGTGAAATCAGCTAACCTTCTCTTAATATGTCCAATCCTTCATACATCTGGTGGCCACACTTCACGCAATCACTCTACCTCTGTAGGCATCACATTCTACAAACAATGAGCAATTATGGAGCAGAAGAAAGAAGAGGGGAGAAGATTGGACCAGTAGGATTGGAATTAAAAATTAGGTGTTGAACAGAAGAAAAAGAAAAATGATAAAAGGTGAAGTACAGATAATATAATGAAAGGGATTGTGAACTGTTCCAGAGCATTAGATGAGTGAAGAGATGGTATTACACCCTCTGCTACAAGGTCCATCAAATCTTCTTTTGATTAGCCTTGTTGATAGCAGCTTCATTTTAAATGCATATTTCATGATCACATTTAAATCAATTTCCTCTTCAATTTTTGCTGACAAATATTCATACATTGAGTACGTATTCAGGAAGTAACATTCTTGGTATTCACTGGTAGTGAAATCCCTTGATACTTCTCTGTCACCAGCCCACACTCAGACAATTATACCATTACCAGTACCTGCTCCAATCTGACAGGTTTGCACAACAAGAAGTGTACTGTGTTTACCCCAGTCCAACGCCGGCATCTCCACATCAGGTTTGCACAAATGCAGAAAGGGTCACATATATACCTATCCATTTGGATTCAACTTTGATGAATAATATGGGCATGACTAACCTGTAATGATCATTATGATTCTGAGTGATCTGAATTCTAATATATTGTTGATCTATTGTCCTGTGGTTATTTGACTGGCATTTCTGTCAAAGGCTATTGCTACTTTGTTCTGCAAATGGAGATGCTAAGAGAGATCAATTTTGCATTTAATATGTTTCTTAAAACAATGCATTCAGAGGGGATTATATGAAGTCTAAAATCCAATTTACCCTCAGTCTCTTTCGCTGCGGCAGCTTGGTTGAGATTCTTTCACATCTTTCTGTTGCTTTAGTGCACAAATGAGGATACTAGGGAATATAATTTAGCATCTTCTTTGAATTTCATCAAATGTGTTACACTTTGAAAGCATAATCAAAGTCCCTACAATTTTAGCTTGCTAAAGTATTCCAAATTACACGCCTTTCATTTATCTGAAGGAAGATATTTCCGAAGCTAGTTTGTAATTAAGTTCTTTCTCTTGAAAGCCATTTGAAAAAAGTCATATTTTGAACATTAATTATTGTAAGAGGATGAAGCAGTGGAATAAAGTGATTTGTTTCGATGGGATGTACAACAGGCTTCTGATTCGCTATCCCCTTTTTACGCTACTTCCAAAGACCAATATCACTCTACTTCTTCCAAATATTGAAAAACAGCACCAGAATTGGATTAACATTGACAGATCCTTTGAGTTAAAATCTTCATCAGTCATTCCTTGTGTTGAGTTCTGCTTGTCCCATGCTAAGGGGGAGGGGAGGTGTGCCATCTCCAGGATGGTACAGAGGGACTGCCATCCTGGAAGTGGCGCAAAGCTAAAAAAACCGTTGATATCGTAAAAAGGAGCTTGCATTTATATAGCATCTTCTGCAGACACTCAAAGAAGAACATGTAGCAAACAAATTGCTTACAGCAGGGTTTCACAAACCGCAGCCAGCTAAATGACCAATGCACCTTTTACTGATGGCATTGAACATGGCAAGAATGTTAGCCAATATACCAAAGGAACTTGCTGCCATTTTGTAAATCATGCCATAGAAAATTACAGCTCAGAAACAGGCCTTTTGGCCCTTCTTGTCTGTGCCAAGCCATTTTTTGCCTAGTCCCACTGACTTGCACTTGGACCATATCCCTCCACATCCCTCTCATCCATGAACCCATCCAAGATTTTCTTAAATGTTAAAAGTGACCCCGCATTTACCACTTTATCCAGCAGCTCATTCCGCACTCCCACTACTCTCTGTGTGAAGAAGACCCCCCCCCTAATATTCCCTTTAAACTTTTCTCCTTTCACCCTTAACCCATGCCCTCTGGCTTTTTCTCCCCTAGCCTCAGTGGAAAGAGCCTGCTTTCATTCACTCTATCTAGACCCATCAAAATCTTACGCACCTCTATCAAATCTCCCCTCATTCTTCTACGCTCCAGGGAATAAAGTCCTAACCTATTCAGTCTCTCTCTGTAACTCAGCTTCTCAAGTCCTGGCAACATCTTTGTGAACCTTCTCTGCACTCTTTCAACCTTATTTACATCCTTCCTGCAACTAGGTGACCAAAACTGTACACAATACTCTAAATTCGGCCTCACCAATACGTTATATAACCTTACCGTAACACTCCAACTTGTATCCTCGATATTCCATTTTATAAAGGCCAATGTATCAAAAGCACTCTTTACGACCCTATCCACCTGAGACGTCACGTTTAGGAAATTCTGTACCTGTATTGCTGCACATTGATATTGACTGAGTATGAATAGATTCTGTAACACCTCCATGGAATCAGGGTGGCTGATGTGGACAGATCAAGTCACAAGCCTGACTCCTTCACCAACATACGAAAAGGCCGCGACGACACTTGGAGACACCCTGGAGACCTTGCCAGTGCCAGCAAAGCAGACCAAATGGGGTTTTTACTTCCACTTGAGTGGGCACAAGGGCTTTAATGGCTTATTTAGAAGCTAGCATGTCCAATGCTGTCATACTGCACTGATGTGTCAGCCTAGGTTATGTTCTCAAGTCCATGGCCAAGTTTGAACTTAAAACTTACTGGTTTAGTGGGTGTGAGTGTTACTAACTGAGGAAAGCTGATATTTTTTATTAGATGGAACAATGAAAGACTTTCATCGAGAAATGAGAGATATTTAATGGAATTGTAAAATCCCTACAGTGCAGAAGGGGGCTATTCAACCCATTGAGCTAGCACTGACTCTTATCTAGCCTTACTGCATAATCCTTGCTAAATATTTTACCTTGCTAATCTCCTTACCTCCACATCTTGGGATACCAAGGGGCAATTTAGCATGGCTCATCAACCTAACCTACATATCTTTCGACTGTGGGAGGAAACTGGAGCACCTGAAGGAAACCCACGCAGACACAGGGAGAATGTATAATTTCCACACAGTCATCCACAGGTAGAATTGAATCTGAGCCCCTGGCGCTATGAGGCAGCAGTGCTTACCAACATGCCAAAGAATAACATCACACTGCAAGTACCAATCAATGACCAGCAGTTACAATATCCAGTCCCAGTCAACAACACTTTGTTTATGTTGCTCAACTGAATCCAGTTCTTATACTCCACCAATGCACCAGCTCTCCCCATCCCCAACACACACACACACACACATCACAACCTATAGCACATGTTAACAGACAGAACAGAGCTTCTCTAGTTAATAATTCTTAAAGTGTATAGGGCAGAATTCTCTTTTCTCAAAACACAAAGTGTCCAAGAAGCCCAATCTCCATTTTTGAACTAGGTCTGGCAGTGTACTATATTTCTAATTCAAGATAAATGAATGTGAGAAGTCATTCTCCTGCTTTCTCAGAGATCTCCCTTTTTATTCATTCATGGCCTGGCTGGCTAGCCTTTATTGCCCATCCCTAGTTGCCCTTGAGAAGGTGGTGGTGAGCTGCCTCCTTGATTTGCTGTAGACCATGTTCTGAAGGTTAACCCATAATGTCGTCAGGGAGGGAATTCTAGGATTTTGACCTAGCAACTGTGAAGAAATGGCGATGTATTTCCAAGTCAAGATGGTGAGTGGTTTGGAGGGAAACTTGCAGGTTGTGGTCTTCCCATGTATCTGCTGCCCTTCTCCTTCTGATGGAAGTGGTCATGGGTTTAGAAGGTGCTGTCTAAGGGTCTTTGATAAATTGCTGCAATGCATCTTGTCGATAGTACAAATTGCCGTTACTGAGCATTGATGGTGGAGGGATTGAATGTTTCAATCTGCACTTTGAAGTCCTGTTGGGATGTGACCCGAGGTGATGATATCATTTTGGGGCCAGAGTTGAGCAGTAACCACTTCCAGATGCTTGACAGAATAAAGAAAGTAAAGCTCAGAATGGTATTTTCGTTTGTGTCAGAACAGGAGACTAACAGGGCACAGGTTTAAGTGTAATGAAGGCAAGAATAGGACAGGCAACAGGATATATTTTTATACATAAAGGGCAACCAACAGCTCAAGGAGGCCTGAGGGTGGTTGAGGCCATGGCACTCGATCAATTTAATAAACTACTAGATGCTGTAATTGATAGATTGTTCACTGAAGGGCTATCTTGATCTGAACTCTAAGCTGTAATTCAGTTGCTGAGTTCTGATGGAGACAGCAAGCTGTGGTATTTTATGAAGGTTTGAAGATATTGCATGTCGAGATGGTGATGTGAGCCCTGAGATAGCATTCGCTTAACAAGGAGGATGCTTTTGGTTTGTAATCGAGTAGCTTTTGTTCTCCTGTTTAATTGACGTTACCCTCCACGGAAAAGTAAAAGTGATAATAGTAATGAAACCTGGACATGTGGTGCAGCACTTAGTTCACTGCTATAACAGTCAATAAAAATCCTGTTAAAAAGTGATTTCACACTGGACTTGATGCTGTGATCATTCCCCTATAATTGTATTGTATTAGTGCCATTAGTTTTAGTCAGCTTTAGGCAACAATTAAATATTAACAGCAAACAATTTTTATCAAGTCATATCAAACAAAAATAGAGTGTGTTCTGTATGGTAAGGAGAAAAGTGTTGGATAAAAGTGAGAGTGGGGATACAACGATGAATGATTAACAGAGCTACTGTAAGAATGTGACTGCATCGTTTATCATCACATTTTTCTGTTTCAAAAATTATGTCACTAACAGTTTTATGATTAATCTGTTTCAAATATTTGCAATTATCACATCACGCTCTGTTAATTAACTCATTAATTGTTACTTTCACACTTTTAGACACCTTCATTATGAGGACTTCAAAATTTTAGACACCTTCATTATGAGGACATGATCCAATTCAGGCAATTTTTGACATAACATATAGGTAACTTATTAAGGAGTACAATTTCCTCTTTTTTTCTGAATTTAGGGTTAATAATGTTGAGTTGACTGAATTTAATTGATCTAACTTAAAGAAGCATGAGTGCATATTTTTCTTTTGAGGTTTCCACACAATTGAAACCCTGCAGCATTAATGAAAAGAAAATAACTGGTAGGCCTCCCTGACCTCGATTTTAACCCTGGGTCAGTTTTGGGGCAGTTTGGCAGCAGGAATGAATGGAAAACTCACACACTGTCCCAGAAAAAAAACCTCCAGGGATTTTGTTTTTAAGTACGGGTCTCACTAGCATCTCACCAGCCAGCCTCCAACCCAATCTGTCGATAAAAGGAAAACCTACTGATTCCAAGAGGCTGGGTCATAGGCAAGTCTTTAATGCTTTTAGTGCCTTTGTCTATTCAACGATATTGTTTTTGTCAGTGGACTGTGTCAAATTCACAGCCAAACATTTTGGGGATTTTCAGCCATTTTTCTACAGAGAAGATTTGAAAAAGACTTATTTTTAAATATTGACTTATTCATGCAAAGCATATCTTATAATTAATTTTTTTAAAAGGCACTATGAAGAAATAAATTTAAAATACCAATGAGCTTGGCAATGAAATTGTTTTCCCCAACACCAATAATGACAAAGAGCTGGATTTTTCGGCCCTCTGACAGGCGTGTTTTTGGCAGGTGGGACAGGTGTCTAGCCCACTGCCCGCACCCCATAAATCAGCAGGCAGGTGGGTGGGCACCTTCACTTTTTAAACATTTTTTTACTCCATCCTTAAAGTTACAAAACCAATACTAAAGTAAAAGTTTATTTATTAGTCACAAATAGGCTTACATTAACACTGCAATGAAGTTACTGTGAAAATCCCCTAGTCGCCATGCTCCAGCACCTGTTCGGCTACAGTGAAGGAGAATTTAGCATCGCCAATGCACCTAACTAGTATGTCTTTTGGACTGTGGGGAGAAACTGGGGCACACAATCAGGTCCATGGTGTTGTAAGGCAGCAATGCTAACCACTGTGCCACAGCGCCATACAGAATGCCAGAATGGGCTGGGCAAACCCAAATTCATTCCTTGCTTGCTCCAAAAACCAAATTTAAATTCCAATTACAGCCAATTCAGAGTCCTCACAAGAGAGACAAACAAGATACATACTGACAAGATAAGGCATTGCACCACATCTTGGGCATGATCTGACATTTGACCTTAGCCAAACAGTTGAGAAGCGGTGGGTGGGTACCTTCCCTTTTGAAAAATATAATGAACAGGCAATTGACCTTGTTAACAAGCCACTTGTTCTGAAACTTACGCCGTCTATGTCATAAGGCAGTAAAAACGGCAGACCAATGGAATTGAGAAGTCTGTTTTCTCAGAACTACTTTATGAAAAAAGGCAGAAGGGGAAAGGGGCACATCATTTGGGGGATGCACTGTGCACATCGGGGAGACACGTCCTAAGAAATTATAGTGTAAAGGCTAGGAGATGGGGTATGCTAATGTATGGGTTGGATGATAATTTACCACTCACATCAGTCAGTCATGTGTTAAACAACAGAGAAAGAGATTAGAATCATGCCAAGGTGCAGTGATGTCCCTAATCTGTAGCCTGTTTAGTGTAGTGAAAATTATCAAATGTTAAGCAGATTAGTCTGTCTAAGAATCAAATCCAATGCCTTGAGTTGAGATAGAAGAACACAACATGGTGTCAGTGATAGAGACATTGATGTAGAGCAGGGGTGAGAATTGCTTCCAGAATGGCAAAACCAGACACTTCAAATATTTCTGCAATTTTAATTGATGTTGAAGTCCAGAAAACATTTATGAAACCTATGCCTTCCAGGAAATAGAAAGTCAGACATAAGAAGAATCTAATAGATCTAGGGTTTCTTGGGGGAAGTAGATAGTCTTCATCCAGATTACAGATCAGTTACAGTCCAACTTCAAGACTTCAATACTATTTTTAACATTGATACTGGAGCTGGTTTTAACATATTAGCAGATGGGTGGCACAGTGGTTAGCACTGCTGCCTCTCAGCGCCAGGAACCCAGGTTCAATTACTGCCATGGGAACACTGTCTGCGTGGAGTTTGCACATTCTCCCTGTGTCTGTCTGGGTTTCCTCTTGGTGCTCCAGTTTCCTCCCATACTCCAAACCACGTGAAATTGAACCTCAGTGTCAGGAGTTTTAGCAGGGTAAATACATGGGATAACAAGTGCAGGGCCTGGTGGGATTGTTGTCGGTGCAGGCTCGATGGGCTGAATGGACTCCTTGTGCACTGTAGGGATTCTCTTAGATGTCTAGATCCTAGAGTATGATCAATCCTTCACATTGATGGACACACCATATGAAATCTGTGATATCGATTTCAAAGAGTCAGCAGCTCTTTCAATGGCTGGGCAATATTCAGACTATAGTCCCACTGAATCTACTAGTGTATTGCTGTGTTTATCTTCTGTTGTCCGTGAAGAATATTCCTGAGAGGATGCTTTGCCTGCATCAATGACAGAGTCCACAGAGGATCAGATTGCTTGAGAACTGATGCCTTCCAAAGATGGAAGTTAATCCATACTTCTGTCCCAGCTGAAAGTCTTCTTCCCTTTGGAGCCAGAGACAGCACAGATTCTGCAACAGAATCATTAACACCGCTAAAGCTTCAGAATCCTGTACAGCAGTCTTGTCCCCAAGTTAATTGACTACAGGAAATTCTTCTCTTACTGTAACAGAGGCTGTCTTGTCTCCACATTCTCAGCAACTCTTCCCATTGCTCATCGTGGAGAAACCTCACACAAAGAGATGTGTGACTCTCTTACCACTGCTACAGAGTGTAGACAGCCCTCCTCAAATATCACTGGGAAACCACCTCTTCTTTTTCTGACAGCCTTCCAGGACATTGATCATTTTTTTCCTTCATCATCTAAGTTCATCGAAATCTCGGATCTTGACTGTTTATCTAGTCTTTGATGCAGCAGTGGATGATACAACTGTGACAGTCTTCCTGCTGTTGAAGATCATTCATTTTCTGAAGCTTCCTCCTTTGAGGGAATAGCAAGTTCCTTAAAGTGTCCTGAGTTCTTGTCTTCTAGTTCCAAAGGGTACAAGGATTGATTTTCTTCAGTCTTCTCTCTTGGATCAGTCTTCCATTAAAAAGTCTTTTGTTGTTCTTGCAGTTCAGTCACCTTGCAGCCTACACTCTACTCCCCAGCAATGCTGATAAAATATTGTCCTGTTCTGCAGATGTCCTACAAGAAGACAGATCTCATGTTTTCGAGAAGTTTTCCATAACGGCTGAGAATACTGAGGGAGATTGAATTCACCCACTCCCACATCTAGCCCACTCCAACTCCATCTCTCCCCCGGGTGCTGACTTGGGGAGGGGGAAGAGATGGAGTGGGCTGGATGTGTAAATGTGCGAAGGGATTTTACAGGATGCCAGGATTTTCCAGTCACCCTGCAGTATGATTTCTGACAGTAGAGGTGGCTCACCTTTGCCTGGAATTTCCAGTCTTGCTGAGGGCTATGGCAGTTTGAATGATTCACCCATCCTGTCGCTCACCGTAGGGGATTGCAATCAGCAGGACCAGAAGATCCCACTAGTGGGAAGGACCGAAAATGTTTTATAATAATATGAAACTATTATTATGAAAATTAGATTGCATTCCTGGGGGGAGGTGTAGTATAAGGGTTAACAGATATAGAAATATGCTAATCTGTGATGTAGATACATGCTGACACTAGTCAGTAATGAGTTAGACTTGAGAGAGGGAGAAAGGGAGTTTAGATTCATATTGAGGTGCCATGTGTAACTTGTTTAGTGCAGTGCTAATAAACAAGTATTAAGCAGCTATTTGGAGAATGCGCAAGAACTAAATCTAACGCCTAGCATCCACAATAAAAGATAATTTCTCACAACATGGTGACAGTGATGGAGAATTGAAGCAAAACTACACATCAGTGCTGTAGAAGACACCACAGAATGAAAAAAGCTTTGAAAGCAGTTCAAAGAAAGTCAATGACAGAAAGAGGCACACTGGGGTGAGGTAAGAGTGACTATACCAAGGGAGCAGTCCCTTCCCATGGCTGTTTGACTCTCTCTCTCTCTCTGGAGAGGCCAGCAGTGGGAGAAATGAAAACTGCCATTTCTTTGGCACCGAATAGCATCAGGTCTTCATGAAAAAAAGCCAAAACTTCAAATTAGTTTATTTCTTTATGAGGTAGGCCTGATAGCAGACAATATACTCCTCAGGCAAGCTATCCAAGAGTCCAGTGCAATTTTGATTTTGTTATCTTACTGAGTTGTGGACTGTATAACCAAGGAAATAGAGAGGGCTTTAAACTAAAGAGTGGGGGTGAGGATTCTGCTGCTTGGAAACTTGGGAAGTCAAAGTTAAAGGTAGGAGTGCAGGTTAGTGATCACTCTGAATGTCAACAGAAAACTACAGGTAGGGGCAGATCACATGAATATTATATTACAGCATGGACTCATACAAGAGCCCTAAATACAAGGGGGAAGTTTAAAAAATCAGGATTATATGAGGGAGTGGTGGCACAGGATAGTGAGGGGAAATTTGATTGTCATAGTGTGACAGGCTGGAGCAGGAAATGTAAATAAAAATATGCAATAGCAAGCTAATTCAGAATTGTAAAGAACAAAGAACAAAAAAAATTACAGCACAGGAACAGGCCCTTTGGCCCTCCAAGCCTGTACCGACCGTGCGGGCTGACTAAACGAAACCCCCTACCTTTCCACACCATATCCCTCTATTCCCATCTTATTCATGTATTTGTCAAGATGCCCCTTAAAAGTCACTATCCGTTGGACCTCGTGTCCAACGAGGGGCATAAAGGCGATGGGTCGTACTGGGGCTGCTCTTGGTTGTTCGAGATTGGCCTAGTGCTTCATGTCGTTAGTGTGTGCCTAAACTGGACAAGATACTGGGCAAGACGACAGCTCAGTGACTATTGCTGTGCAGACACATGGATTTGGGCCGGTGTCTGTGGGAGTTTGCGCATTCTCCCCGTGCTTGCGTAGGTTTTCTCCGGTGCTCCGGTTTCCTTCCACACCCCAAAGATGTGCTGTTAGGCTGATTGGCAGTAATAAATTGTCCCTAAATCAGATTCCCTCAATCTGGATGGCCGTAAAACATTAGACAGGGGTCGTCGGGGGAGAGGGGGACTGGTGGTGTTGAGACGGCGGCGCGGGCTCGTTGGGCCGAAGGGCCTGTTTCCCGGGCTGATTTTGTTCTTTGTTCTTTGTATCCACTTCCACTGCCTCCCTCAGCAATGAGTTCCAGGTACCCATCACTGTCTGTGTAAAAAACTTGTCTCGTACGTCTCCTTTAAACCTTTCCCCTTACGCCTTAAACCTATGCCCCCTAGTAATTGACTCCTTCGCCCTGGGAAAAAATTTCTGACTATCCACTCTGTCCATGCCCCTCATAATCTTATAGACTTCTATCAGGTCATCCCTCAAACTCTGTCATTCCAGTGAGAACAAACCAAGTTTCTCCAACCTCTCCTCAAAGCTAATGCCCTTCACGTCAGGCAGCATCTTGATAAAACTTTTCTGTACCCTCTCCAAAGCCTCTACATCCTTCTGGTAGCGTGGCAATCAGAATTGAACACTATATTCCAAGTACAGCCGAACTAATGTTCTATAAAGCTGCAACTTATTTGCCAATTTTTAAACTTAATGCCCCAGCTGATAAAGGCAAGCATGACGTATGCCTTGTTGACTATCTTCTCCAGCTGTGTACCTGTACACCCAAATGTCTCTGTCCATCAAGACTCTTAAGGCTCTGCCATTTACTGTATATTTCCCATCTGTATTAGATCTTCCAAAATGTATTAGCTCACATTTATCTGGATTAAACTCGAACTGCCGTCCCTCCGCCCAAGTCTCCAACCAATCCTGCTGTATCCTTTGATGGTCCTCATCACTATCCGCAAATCCACCAACTCTTCGAGTGTAGGGTGTCGAAATTTGCTGATGACACCAAGATTGGGGGAACGGCAAATTGTGCGGAGGGTGTGGAGAGTCTGCAGAAGGATCTAGATAGGCTGGGCGAATGGGCTAGGAAATGGCAAATGGAATTTAATGTTGGCAAGTGTGAGGTGGTCCACTTTGGTAGGAAGAATGGTAGGAAGGACTGTTACTTACGGGGCGAAAAACTGCAGCAGGCGACGGTGCAGAGGGACCTCGGGGTCCTTGTGCATGAGTCACAAAAACCCAGCTTGCAGGTGCAGCAGGTGGTCAGGAAGGCGAATGGGATGCTGGCCTTCATAGCGAGGGGGATTGAATATAAAAGTAGGGAGGTCTTGCTGCAGCTGTATAGGGCATTGGTGAGGCCGCAGCTGGAGTACTGTGTGCAGTTTTGGGCGCTGCACCTGCGCAAAGATATTTTGGCCTTGGAGGGAGTGCAGAGGAGGTTTACTAGGCTGATACCAGAGTTGAGGGGGTTGAGCTATGAGGAGAGGCTGAATAAAGTGGGCTTGTACTCGTTAGAGTTTAGAAGAATGAGGGGAGATCTCATTGAGACGTATAAGATGATGAATGGGATGGATAGGATAGAGGTGGAGAGACTCTTCCCGCTCAAAAAAGACAGTAGGACTAGGGGGCACAGCCTCAAGATAAAAGGGGGGCGGTTTAGAACGGAGTTGAGGAGGAACTTCTTCACTCAAAGGGTGGTGAATCTCTGGAATTCTCTGCCCGTTGAAGTGGTGGAGGCTGTCTCGCTAAATATTTTTAAGAAGCGGGTTGATGGGTTTTTGATAAGAGAGGGGATTAAGGGTTATGGGGAGAGGACGGGAAAGTGGAACTGAGCCACGACAGATCAGCCATGATCTTGTTGAATGGCGGGGCAGGCTCGAAGGGCTAGATGGCCTACTCCTGCTCCTATTTCTTATGTTCTTATGTCTGCAAACTTATTAACCAAACCAGTCACATCTTCCTCCAAATCATTTATATATATTACATACAGCAAAGTCCCAGCACTGATCTCTAAGGAATGTCACTTGTCACAGTCCTCCATTCAGAAACGCACCCTTCCACTGCTACTATGACCGAGCCAGTTTTGTATCCACTTTGCCAGCTCACCTCTGATTCCACGCAACTTCACCTTCTGCACCAGCCTGCCATGAGGGACCTTGTCAAAGGCCTTACTGAAATCCATGTAGACAACATCCACTACCCTCATCAATCATCTTTGTCACTTCCTTGAAAAACTTGATCAAATTAGTGAGACACAACTTCAAAAAACCATGTTGCCTCTCACTAATATGTCCACTTATTTCCAAGTGGGAGCAAATCCTGCCTCGAAGAACCCTCTCCAATGATTTCCCTACCACTGATGAAAGGCTCGCTAGCCTGTAATTACCTGACAAATGGAGTTTAATGTGAGGGAGTGTGAGTTTATGCATTTTGGTAGGAGGGATCAAAAGATTGATTATTGTCTAAATGGGGAGATGCTGCAGGTCAGTGAAGTACAGAGGGATCCAGGTGTTCCAGTGCATGAATAACAAAAAACTATTAAGCAGGTCCTGCAAGTAGTTAAGGCAGCAAATGGCATTTTAGCCTTTATTGCAAAAGGGTTGGAGTTAAAGAGGAGGCTTTGTTCCAATTGTATAGGGTGTTGGTGAGTCGTCACCTGGAATGCTGGTGAGTTTTGGTCCTCTTACCTTAAAAAGGACATAGTAACATTGGAGGCAGTCCAAAGGAGATTCATCAGGCTAATTCTTGGGATGAGAAGGCTGTCCTATCAAGAGAGACTAAATAGTTTGCATCTGTATTCCTTGGAGTTTAGAAGAGCTAAGAGTGACCTTATTCAAACATGTAAAACCTTGAGGGGGCTTGACAGGGTAGATGGTGAGATGTTTTCACTAGTACAAGAGTCTCGAATAAGGGGAGATAGCTACTCGATAAACGGCCAGTTATTTAAAAATGAGATGCATAGAAATTTCTTCTCATAGATGGTAGTAAGTTTGGGAATTCTCTGCCCCAAAAGGGTGGTGGAGGCTGGATCATTAGAAATATTTAAATTGGAGGTCGATAAATATTTGATAGTTTGAGGAATGGAGGATTATGAGAAAGGGCACAGAAAAGGAGCTGAGGTCAGCATAGATCAGCCATGATTGTACTGAATAGCTGAACAGGCTTGAAGGGTCTGATGACCTACTCCTGCTCCTATTTCTTGTGTTATTAAAGTCTCTGATGACTGTTTGAGCCAGAAGCAAAATTTAGTAATTGTTGAGCACATTATAATCACTACTCACAATGAACTGGGGAGTTGATTGGCATATCCCCAACAGATGTATATTGCTTAGCTAGCTCTTGCAGCTATGGGGAGCTGAAGGATAAACAGATCTGTAATCTCAGGTATCCAGGGTTTCTTAAAGTTGCTCCTGACTGAAATTTTGCAATAAGGTAGTGAGCAATAGGCCCCCCATGCAAATCAGCCAAACAGTTCAATATCCTGTCTCAATGTCTCATGTTTGGAGAAGTTATTTCCAGATAAATGGTAGAATTATCAAAGTTCTCCCTTGTTTATGAACAAAGATAAAATGAATCAGAAATACTCACTTCAGTGCCAATATTAATCAAACAGGTATGTCAGGAAATGAGCTGAATTGTGGCAAAGATGTTTGTTGAACTTGCCTGATTTTAGTATTCAGCAAAGTAAATTGAAAATATTATTGGGTAGGATGTAGCGTTGGAGCCAGTGTTGAACTCAATCCTCTTGGTTTCCTGCCAGGAGAATTGTTGCCTGACATTCAGGCTTTTGAACAAGAGCTTGAATGCAGAAATGTAATTCAAAGTTATTTCGTTTCAAGCAAACTAAGATTCATTGATGTGGGGAAGTATAACGTGTTCATTATTTTATCTTTTTACGTGAAGATGAATTGAATTGATGGAATGAGTCATTGGAAGCGAGGAGCACCTGGAGGAGCTGTTCTTATATAAATCTGCTGCTCTGTTTGATAATTCAGTATCTGAGAAATAAGATTTTTTTATTGTTGTTTCATTCACTAATGTCTAAATAGCTGACTGAAAAATTGGGGAACACACGGGAAGGCTTGTGTGAAAGGAACTATATATGCCAAGATGTGTGCCAAAATGAGCTGTTGATATATCTGTTGGATTATGCTGTCATATAAGTGGATGTTGGACAACGTGAGTCAACTCCAGAATGAGAGTGATTAGGATTTGCTTATGGAGTCAAATGAACCTGAAACATTATTATATACAGCAGACCTGAATTTGTAACAACAGTATCTAGATCCATCCTGTTACATTTCTTATGCACCTAAGTTAGCCGCTAGTGGCAAATGTTGGGAAGGGTATTTAAAGTTTTGTTTCAATCACTGAGCATAGATTTCACAAATACTAAAGGCAAAACACTGCAATGTTGAAAATCTGAAATAAAAACTGAAAACTATGGAAATATTCAGCACATCAGACAGTATTTGTGGAGAGAGAAACGGGAATGTTCCCGCCCTGGCTGCCACCAGGATCTTTTGATCCCGTGGAAAGTCAATGGACTTTCGGTTGAATCATTGCAGTGTCGGAAAATCCAGCCAGATTTAGTGAGCAGCATTTTCAGCAGCTTGGGTTTTGGAAATGCACTTTTTAACTAAATGTACTCGCTGGTCTACCATAGTCATGTGACGCTGCCATGAGGCAAGCCAACTGCAGGTTGCCATTCCTATTCAGTTCAATCAGGCCTCTCACTGAGAGAGATTTGGATTAATTTTGAATGCAGTGAGGGATCCTGTCAAGACTTGAATGAGACTTTGGGTTGTGGGAAGGGATGGAGAGATTTGGTTAGTGTGTCTCCTCTGCTGCACATCACCAATACACTCTCACGAACATCCTTTCAGATTGCTTCCCTCTATCCATTCTGACTCCCATAAGCTGACCTCCTAAACCCTTGAAGAACAAGATGAGAGGTCACAGGGCACTAGATTATAGTCCAACAGGTTATTTGAAATCACAAGCTTTCACAGCGCTGATCCCTCGTCAGGTCACTTCATCTGATGAAGGAGTAGCACTCCGAAAGCTTGTGATTTCATATAACCTGTTGGACTATACACTAGTGTTGTATGACCTCTCATCTTGTCTATCCCAGGCCAACACCAGCATCCACACAACTTGGAGAACAAGGTTTCTTTAAACATTTGCATCATTTCCTTGTGAATATTTTCTGCTTATCAATGTCTTATTACTTTGTCCATTAGGCTAACCCAAAATGGATGTTTAAAGGCTAAAGATACTCTCTAAAAGTGCTCAGGGTCAGTGTTGAGGGAGGTGGATAGAAGTTGTTGGTTGGAATTAAGGCTGTAAACACCAATTGGACATATTTCTGGATGATCCAATGCATGAATTCCCAGCCTGTCCCACTCTTCAGTCACTTAAGCACCTATTTCATTCATCCTCAAATTATGCTGGTCGCGATTTTCCCAAACGAAACTAAATGCCCAGTGGACGGGAATATATGAGTTTTTCCAGCCTATTTTTTGGGCAAGCTTAGTTGAATGAATTCCCAGCACTCGGTGCAGCACAGAGGCTGTCAGGCAAATTATGCCAGTAGTGTAGGGAGAGGAGCCTCATCCCGCCTGAGAGTCGGGCATTGGATCGTAGAGGGAGCTCTGTGCATGCACCAATTACCCAGCATACTGGGAGATCGGTTGACAAGCATCTCCCCTACCCCATCACTGATGGCCTCCTGCCCTGCCCCTCCGGATCTCTGGCCTCCTAATCACCAGCTTCCCAATTGCTAGCCACAAACACCCCCCTGATCCCTGAGGGCTGACCTCAGACACCTGACTGACCCCCCATCCCCACCCGATCCCTGATGTCTGGATCTGGCTTCCATTCCCCATCTCCATCACCAGCCCCCACCCCCGGTCTGGCCCCATCCCCTTGACCTTGCCTGGTGTCCACGCGGCACTTGTACTATGCTCCTTCTTATAAATGTTTACAACTTGCTTGCTTTTGCACTTTGCCTTTATTGATGAAGCCATGAATCCTACACAACTTTCAAACAGCTTTCCCATCTTGCCCTGCAATCTTCAAAGATTTCTGCAAATAGACCTCAATGTCTCTCTGTTCCTGCACCCCATTTAAAATTGTCCTCTTAAGTGAAGATTGCCCCCTCTTCACATTCTTCCCATCAAAATGAATCATTTCACACTTGTTGGAGTTAAATTTCATCCACCACATGTCTGCTCATTTAATCGGTCTATTTATACCCTTTAGAAATTAATTACTATCCACCATATTCTTTATTACATTACCGAGCATTACGTCATCTGCAAATGTTGAAATGATGTCTGAGTTCTAGTCATTAACAGAAAAAGGAGCAGTAGTCCTAACACTACCACCTTTACAGGAGCTTCTCCACTTTACAATGTTCGGCTTATAACAAAAGGCACTAACGTTCATGATAAATTGACACCTTGTTTTGATTTTACAATACCGGTTTTGACTCTACGATGCCACGTCAGTGAACAGTTGGTCTATACTGACTGTTATGTTCCTTTATGTTCTGTTTTTCACAACTCCAGGAAGGGCAAATTGCTGCTGAGACGTAGCAGTGCCTTTGAAAGTGCAAGCAGCGTTATTATCATGGGACTGAAGCAAGCTCTCACAAACTTTAATGTGACAGAAGTCCCAGTTTAAAATTAACTGACTCAGAGGAACCTGGTGGGTGGAATGCATATTTACATAAGGTTTGCATTTTCTTCCCAGTTGGGTCCTTAAAGTAACTATTGGATGGATTATCTCATGGTAGGGTGTTCTAATTTCTCTGATTAATATGCGGGAAATGAGAAAGAATATGCACACCAAGCATTTTCCCACAAACCTCATCATCGTCTTTCACTGATAAATGCTAATGCACTTGAGGGACCTTAGAGAGTGAAGCAATTCTGCCAAATAACAAATTACGGGGTTTTTCTATTCATGGTGTCACGATCACAAGTTGATGGAAAGGGAACAGCCTCTCATCCGAGTAAACTGTGTCGTTGACAAACGCATTATTCAGTGAAAGTAGGGTATTGCGCCTTGGTTCAGGAACCAATCCCCAAATTATAACAATGTTCCTATGAGAAAATCAGTCTGACCAACATTTCACTTGTCATGAAGTTTTCAGGAACCACTTATGGCGTAAGTCTGACATCCATTTTACTTCCATATGAGGAACCGAAGCTGAATGGAAGTTATAAATGAGTAATTTTCAAAAAGAAATACAAATTAGGTTGACAAAATACAGACTGACCAACGGTACTCTGTGTTCATAGTGAAAATGGCTGAAACATTAGTCACCTCGATAGCTGAAACTGGACTAGTTCCATTTAAAGTGCAAACCTTCAGCAATCAAGAAGCTTTATGTATTTTTTAGGATCTGCTCTTTCCACCAAGCACACATTCACATCAGAAGTTATAGTATTTTCAGCGATAATCCTTAATTTTTCAACCAGAACAGGGTTAACAATTGCACATGCAATACAGGCAGATAATCATATACTTGGATTGGCTCAGATTTGACAGGTGTTGAGTTGGGTCAGGTGAGGTCAGACCTGACAGCAGGTCTAGGGCTGCTATTGGAAGTTGGATCAGGCTAGTCGCTGGGGGAAGTCAAATTAGACTGCTTACACCGTTTATAATGGGATTGAAGCTGGTTGCCAGTGGGAGATGGGTCAGGGCTGACGGCAGGAGTTGGATTAATGATGGTTTACAGTCACATATCCTCCTTCCCTCAAAATCTGCATTCATTTCTGTCAGTACTATGTTGTAACTACAAAATCTGCTCTTCCATTCAAGCCGTTAACTCAGGTTTGAACGTAAGCAGGGAAGTTAATTTATATATTCCCTTCCTTGCCCTCATGTAAGGCTGTATTATTTTGTCTTGATTCTCCTTAAAAGGAAATGACTGCCCTTGGCAAACAGCTTTCCTTTGTGTTGGCAAATTTCCCTAAAACACATTTTCCAACGGGAGTAAGCTCTGAACAGCGGTAAAAATTCTCCCCAATTCTCTGGCATCTATCTTTTCATTTCAATTAATTTCAAAAAGGAAAATATGCCCTCAATTTGCATAAATACATTTACAAACAACGGCTGACATCTTCCACAGCATGACTTTCACTTGTTCAGTGGAGAAGGCTAATTTTATACAGACACATCACGCATCCAATAAAAATTAGATAATGCAAGCTGAATTTCCCTCTTTGGGGGTGATGTAGTCTTTTTGTGGTAAAGCTACTCAAAATCCACATAATTACTACCATGATATTACCTACTTTTGCTAGACTGGGAAATCTGCCAACTGTAAATCTAATCACATCCAAGCTGAAATTACACTAAACAGTCATCTTAGCAGCTTGGAAATGAGCCATTTGACCTTTGCAAGTCCAGATTTTTTTTTCCCTTTTGACAATAGGCTGCAGAAAATTGTGGGAGTAAGTGACTAGCCAGGGAAGTATATATCACAGAAGAGAAGCTGATGTGACAGATGATGAATTAAACTGGAATGAAGTGATATTTAAGATCATGAATCATGCTTCTGCTACACCTGGTAAAAGTCATCATGATGTCAGGACAGATATAAACTAAGTTACGAACACTGTGTTAAACAAATTAAGGGATATGCATAATGCAGAAAATATCTCACTGCTTACGATTAATTCAACCAAAATTCTTAAGGTAGAACTGTAGAGGAATCATTATCCAAACTGTTACTGATGTCTGGCGAGAGGAGAGTGGCACCTGTCTTAAAGTGGACGGTCACTGAGAAGTGGAGGTGGCACAAACTGGTTGGCACACTGTGAAGGTGCTGATAGTGACAAGCGGACAACATCAGTGTTCTGCCAAGTGTAGTTACTTGCTGAATCAACTTCTTCACAGAGAGACCCATGGAAATCTGGAACCTTCGTTCCCAAGATCTTGTAGAAAATGGATTAATGGCGTTTTGAAATAAAAAGTGCTGGAGCATCTCAGCAGCATATGTGGAGAGGGAACCAGAGTTTGGGTTTCAACTCTTTGTCAGGAGAAGGGGCTGTACTGGGCTCACAATGTTAACTCTGAGCTGAAAGGTGGCCAATGGCCATTAAACACTGCGGAATGGCCAATTGAGAGACAAGTGGGATTTCCACCACCTCACTGGAGAGGATATCCCTTCCTCTGGATCTGCTATCAAATCCAATTTGCTGGCAGTTTCATCCAGTAGTGCCAAGAAAGCATCAGTAGCCATTGCTGGGACTGCAATGAGTAAGAAGAAGGTCCATGGATTCCTGCAGCAGATAGTCTGGGGACTTGGCAGACAGGATTTGGGAAGGCAGGTCAGGGAAGGGGGCAGAGGGGAGAGTAATTGTGAGTAGAAAGGAAGGTGGGCTTGTTCTTAGTTGGGGAGGGGTATCTCCTTCCGACTGGCAAAGGGCAGCCCCTGAAGATTCAATTGCTTCTCTTTCCTTCCCGCCTTTTGAAGAACTTTCTAAAAATATCAGGCTGCCCACTCTCGCTCAACAGCCTAAGCTAAATGTTTTATGGTGTCGGCAGTCTATTATCCTGGTTGATTAGTTTTGTAACAAGCCTAATTCATCCTTGATCACTTCTTTGGATATGGTGGGCGGACGACTTTGGCACCCGTCCATCTCTCCAAATTATGGAGGTGGGCTTGGAGGCTGGCGGGAAATTGATTTTACCAATTTTACCTGCCCTCCAGCCCAAAACACATAAAGTACACCCCTCTCCTTCACTCTCCACAGATGCTGCCAGATCTGCCTAGTTTTTCCAGCACTTTCTGTTTTTACTTCGGACTTCCAGCAGCCGCAATCATTGGCTTTTAGTTTTTTGTTAGATGTTTATCTAGTATGGTTCCGGGAACAAGGCGAGTAAATGAAGTTTGGATACAATCAGCCATGATCTAATTCAATGGAGGAACAGGCTCAAGGGGATAATTAGATTATTTTTGTTCCTGTGAACCAAGCATTGTACAAATTCCTAGCTCTGATTCCTCAGCCTGTGAGCTTGTATTTAATGCTGGTGGCATTGACACACAGCAGCCATGTTGAAGTATTTGCTTACCATATGGAAATTCTTCTGAAGCCTAATCTGTTCACTTTGGCTGATATTGTACTTCAAAGCGGACCGTCTTTTCGGTTTTTACTTGTCTGCTCTTCAGTTAACTTAACAAGCGATACATGTTTTGAATGAAAATGATTACCATTGTTGTTATAGATCAAAAGCTTGTAAAAGCCTTGAGGTACTTCAGGCTGCACAGTGCTCCCAGTGGTTTGACCTTTTTAATTGTAATTAGCAGATATCATTTGGTTTAATTATTGCTGTAGATAGCTAACTCTCTTCTTTCATTTAACCAACAGAAAATGTTTGAAAGGAGCCAGAAATATAAAAAGTTCAGATCATTGTCTTCACAACAGTGTTTGGAAGTAGATAGCTTTTACACTCCATTTGCAAAGATATTTCAGGATTTATCCGTTGGTCTTAAAGCACCTGATACATTCCTTTCCTGTTGGAACCATGCTGTCATTCATATGGTCTACTTCATTTATTGGAAGTGGTTGAATCACCATAAACAAAACTCATGAAGGCAGAGTTTTTGCTGTGGGTTCAGCTGACAATACAAATTGTGCCCAGGGTTGTATTTGTTCTCTGAAAGGAAGTTATAGTCCATGTTTCTGCTCAAAATCATTTGCACATTATTCACAAAGGTAAAATCCTTTTGGGAACCAGTGTGATTGGACAACACTTAGAATGTAATCATTAATTTTTCCCTTGCAATATCAGATATTTTTGGTGCAGCTTTATTATACAGCTGAATATGACTTACTACAACAAGTAAGCATTCTATAGGAGTGTTTTGTCCACCACTTGTGAGTAAACCAATTTTAAACCACTGAAAATTCCTTTAAAAAATCTATATGGAACTACTTTTGAGCCTCATTGGTGTTCTGCTGTCAATCTGATTGGAAATTAAAGATTTTTAAACATATTTATAAGATATTAACACATGCTTCTTGTTATTGACGAGGGAGAGAGGCAAACTGAATTTCTTTATTATTCTTACCATCTGTCCAGAAGCAGAGGTGATTTTTATTTAAATAGACTGGCACGTTTCCTCAAACCTTCTGTTTGTGAAGTCTATTTTAAAATGACTCACAGCAAACCACATGACCCAAACTCCCTCCCATATCTGGATGTGGTTGTTCACAAAGACAAACAGTCTCTTCTCTCTGTTGATTAAACACACTGCTGTTGGTCTGGGAGATTCATTGACTTGTAGGAAACCTGATTTCAAAAAATAGCTTCCCATTCCCCCTTCCCCATGACAAAGTAAAACACATGAGCCTTGTATCCAGGTATACTCCTGATTATCAATTCTTGACCCCAACTTTCTTTCATTTAGAAGTAAATGGACAGTTTACAGCACAACTGTTAATAATCTGGTACTCTCAACACCTTTCTGCAACTAGTGTATATCCGTTGTGAACTCAGACAGTTGCCACTGTCCCTGACTATGATCATCTTATATCATTGGTCCAGTAACGCAATATGATCACTATCATCACTAACAATCAACTCATCCAGTTTAAAGTTAGGCAGACTTCATAACATCATTGACCCCTTCATTCTTATCTCAAATTTAAAGCATCAATGCAAATGCATCTCAGGCACCCAGCAGCTCCAGGTTGCAAGGAGCTCCATCACCTGCCTGTCATCCATCAGGGTGGCTTCTCTAGAGGGCTTTCTCAGCATTGTCTTTGGAATCCAAAGATGTACAGGTTAGGCAGATTAGCCATGGTAAATTGGCCTTAAAGTTTTAAAGTTTATTTATTAGTCACAAGTAAGGCTTACATTAACACTGCAATTAAGTTACTGTGAAATCCTCCTAGTCACCAGAGTCCCGTGCCTGATTGGGTCAATGCACCTAACCAGCATATCTTTCAGAATGTGGGAGGAAATCGGAGCACCCGGAGGAAACCCATGCAGACACAGGGAGAATGCGCAAACTCCATACAGACAGTGATCGAAGCCTGGAATTGAACCCGGGTCCCTGGCGTTGTGAGGCAGCAGTACTAACCATTGTGCTACCGTGCTGCCAACTTAGTGTCTCAAGATGTGTAGGTTAGGGAAGTTAGCAGAGTAAATTTTGGAGTTATGGGATGGGGCAGAAGGCTTGACCTGGGTAAGGTGCTCTGTCAGAGAATCAGTGCAGACTTGTTGGGCTGAATGCAGGGATTCTACGATTCGATGATCTGGGGCATATCCATTGTTTCCTTCTGGGGTGAATTACAACCTGCTACACAAAGCAGCCTCCAAATGGGTGCGGGGCAAACACGGCTAAGGAGGCCCACACCAGGCGCCACTACCAAACTCCACTCCCATAATGTTACTGGCCATGTAAGCGTTTATACACAGTAAGAAGTCTCACAAAACCAGGTTAAAGTCCAACAGATTTATTTGTAGCAGACACCACCAGCTTTCGGAACTGGCTGTTCCTTCGTCAGGTGGGTGGGAGTTCTGATCACAAACAGGGCATATAAAGAGACAAACTCAATTTACATGAATAATGATTGGAACAAGAGTCTTTACAGCTAATCAAGTCTTAAAGGTACAGATAATGTGAGTGGAGAGAGCATTAAGCACAAGTTAAAAAGATGTATATTGTTTCCAGACAGGAAAGTTAGTGAGATTTTGCAAGCCCAGGCAAGTCATAGATGACATGTTGAAGGCTCCGGAGAAGATGTTGTAGCGCGTGCCAGAAATCTATAGTTTGAACCCAATGTATTTAGATTCTTGGATGAATAGAAGGTAAATAATTCATCACAATTATCAAATCAAAATAATGATCTGAGACATAAAGAAAGAACCCTTACCAACATACAATAGATAACTCCACCATCAATCTTGAATAAATTTATCATTTGGATCAGACTTTGCAAATGCTAAAAATCATGGAGCAAAGCAAGTGTCTTATCCTGAAAGAACAAGTTTCTGTTTCAATCAAGATGTGTTAAGGTTGATCCAATGTCATTGGACAATCTTATTCAATGTCAAGCTTATTTTTTTAATGGACACAAACAGAAAATTCTAGAATTAAGCAGTAGTTCTGGAAACACCTGTAGGGAGAGAAATGGTTAAGGTTTTAGATCGATGTGCATGTTTGAGAGGAGAGCCATCTCCTCTCAAACATCTCTCTCAATGACATATTGACATACATCAACATTTCATAATCCCACCAACTTAAACTTGGTGAGGTACTGGTAATAGATAAATATATAAATAGAAAGACAGATCGACTCTTTGTTGTTGTTCTTTGTTGACTCCCCCTTGTATTTCAATATCAAGTTTAGTTAACTGTGCATTCTTTCTTGCGGGGTAGTAGTCATTTAAAAATGGTTACAGTACAAGCAAGCAATAAATTCTGATACAGATATACAATGTAGAGGTGTGTACAATTGAAGGAAGACGACATTGGTTTGTCGCAGCTATAAGTAACATAAATAGTAAAAGGGTTGTAAAGGTATGGCTGATTGGGTACTAAAAGGGGGATTTATGCACTGGGGAGTAAGTGATTTAGGAAGGGGCATGACAGAGGTTTTTGCACTTCTGTCTACCAAGAAAGAAGATGTGCAGGTAATAGAGTCATAGAGTCAGAGAGGTTCACAGTGCAGAAACAGGTCCTTTGGCCCAACTTGTTTATGCTGCCCTTATTTTTGCCCGCATTTGTCCAATTACCCACATTTGACCCATATCCCTCTATACTCATTGTACTTAGTAACTATCTAAATGCCTTTTAAAAGACAAAATTGTATCCGCCTCTTCTACTACTACCTCCGGCAGCTTGTTCCAGACACTCACCACACTCTGTGTGAAAAAATTTCCCCTCTGGATACTTTTGCATCTCTCCCCTCTCACCTTAAACCCATGTCCTCTAATTTTAGACTCCCCTTCCTTTGGGAAAAAATATTGTCTGTCTTGCTAATCTGTGCGCCTCATTATTTTACAGATCTCTATAAGATCACGCCTCAGCCTCCTACACTCCAGAGAAAAAAGTCCCAGTCTATCCAGCCTCTCCTTATAACTCAGTCCATCAAGTCCCGGTAGCATCCTAGTAAATCTTTTCTGCACTCTTTCTAGTTTAATAATATCCTTTCTATAATAGGGTGACCAGAATTGCACACAGTATTCCAAGTGTGGCCTTACGAATGGCTCGTACAGCTTCAACAAGACATTTCAACTCCTGTATTCAATGTTCTGACCGATGAAACCAAGCATGCCGAATGCCTTCTTCATCACTCTGTCCACTGTGACTCCACTTTCAAGGAGCTACGAACATATATCCCTAGATTTCTTCTTCTGTAACTCTCCCCAGTGCCCTACCATTAACTGAGTAAGTTCTGCCCTGATTCAATCTACCAAAATGCATCACCTCACATTTGTCTAAATTAAACTCCATCTGCCATTCGTCAGCCCACTGGCCCAGTTGATCAAGATCCCGTTGCAAATGAAGATAACTTTCTTCACTGTCCACTATGCCACCAACCTTAGTGCCATCTGCAAACTTACTAACCATGCCTCCTATATTCTCATCCAAATCATTAATATAAATGACAAATAACAGTGGACCCAGCGCTGAGCCCTGAGGTACACCGTTGGTCACAGGCCTCCTATTAATGGTGAAAGAAAAGGTAAGTCAAACACTTGAAGGGTTAAAATTGATAAAGAGGAGGTATTGGATATGATGTCTGTACTTAAAGTTGACAAGATACCTGCAGGGCCAAATGAGATGCAGCCAAGTATACTGAGAGAAGTGAAGGTGAAAATTGTGACTGCACTACCCATAATTTTCCAATTAGATGCAGGAGCAGTGCCAGAGGACTAGAGAATTGCAAACTTGATTATTCAAAAAAAAGGTATAAAGATAAGCCCATCAACTACAAGCCAGTTTGTTTAACTTAAGTGGTGGGGAAACTTCTAAAACAATAATCCAGGACAAAATTAATATTCTCACAGACAAAATCAGATTTATTATAGTTAGTAACGGCAAATCATGTTTAACTAACTTGCTGAAATATGCATCCAGTTCTGGGCACCACACTTTAAGAAAGATGTAAAAAGAGTAAAGTTCATGCAGAAAAGATTGCCAAGAAAGGTTTCAAGGATGAGAAACTTCAGTTACTTAGATAGATTGGAGAAGCTGTGACCGTTCTCTCTGGTGAAGAGAAGATTGAGATGAAATTTGGTAGAGGTATTCAAAATCATGAGAAGTTTGGGCAGGATAGATAGAGAAAAACTGTTTTCATTGGTGAAGGATTGAGAGGGCACAGATATAAGGTAATTGGCAAAATAAACAAAAGTGAAGAAACCTTTTCACACAGCGAATTATTAGGATCTGGAATGCATTACCTGACAGCGTGGTGGAGATAGCATCAATTGAGGCATTCTCAAGATAACTGGATTCTAATCTGAAAAAGATGAATGTTCAGCCCTATAGGATGAAGGCAAGAGAATGACATTGGGTAAATTGAACCTCCAGAGAGCCAGCACAGACAGAATGGGTCAAATGGTATTCTCCACAGTTCTGTGAACGTGTTTCTGTGATGCAATTACCTCTTACTTTTGATGGCTTCACCTACGTTGGAATCCATCTATTTAAACTTTTGGCTTTATTTGTTCTTTGAACTCTGAGTTATAAGGAGAGGCTGGATATATTGGAACTCTTTCCCCTGGAATGTAGGATACTTGGGGATGATCTTATAGAAGTCTATAAAATAATGATTGGTATTGATCATTGAGCAATTAGTTCATCAACATCTTTTCCCAAAGGGGAGACTAAAATTAGAGGGCATAGGTTTAAGGTGAGAGGGGAGAGATACGAAAGGGTCTAGAGGGGCAGTTTGTTCACACGGAGGCTGGTGAGTGTCTGGAACAAGCTGCTAGAAGTAGTTGTAAAGGCGGGTACAATTTTGTCTTTTAAAAAGCATTTAAACAGTTACATGGGTAAGATGGGTAGAGAGGGATATGGGCCAAAGGTGGGCAATTGGAACTAACTTAGTGGTTTTAAAAAAAAGGGCGGCATGGACAAGTTGGGGCTGAAGGGCCTGTTTCCATGCTGTAAATCGCTATGACTCTACAACTCAGTTGTAAGTCCAATGTTTAATCTACCTTCAGGAAATTCCATTTGTGTTGTGAACCAAACATCTTGTTTCACCTCAAAATATTGTTAAGGAACCCAAACGTAGCTTGAAGATTGGAATCTCTAACTCCCAGCAAACCTCACGCCTCCCATGTATGCGCTGGTTAGAAACTAGCTGCATATGCACAATTCAGATATTTCACAAAATTCAGGCCCAGAAAAGAGCCCAGTTTATCTCAGATGATCCTGGAAGGGCAAGGTATCTCAAAACTTTGAGCTGCAGGTGAAGCTATGTGGTAGCAATGTGAGTGGTATTTGCCACTAACAGGATGCTGCCATCAATTCAAGAGTTGCTGGTTATGAAATAGGTTATACGCTCTTGCTGGAAGTATTTCTGGAATTTCCACTGCATTAACTATCCTGCACCACACTCCAGCCAATGATCGCCCAATAAGTCCCTCTTTGAAACACGTCACTTTACCACACCAAATCGAAAGCAAACAGGCTTTAACATAGAACTTAGAACACCACAGCACAAACAGGCCCTTTGGCCCACAAGTTGCACTGATCATATCCACACTCCCTAAAATTGGATGACTTCATAAATTGTTATTTCTACCTTCATGGGATGTGCGCCTCAGTTGCTAGGCTATAAATGATTGACCATCCTTAATTGAACTTGAGGTGGTGTTGGTGAGCTGCCCGCCTGAACTGCAATCCATGTGTTTGTGTTTCTTGAGCACTGTTGGAGCTGCACTCATCTTGGCAAATACAGCATATTCCATTACAGTCTTGACTTGTGCTTTGTAAATAGCATTTACTGAGTCTGGAGGTGAGTTGCTTATGGCAGAATTCCCAGTCTATGATCTGCACTTATAGCCACATTATTTATATGGCTGACCCAGCTCAGTTTCTGGTCAATGGTAAACGTCAGGATATTAACAGTTGGGATTCAGTGATGGTAATGCATTGAGGAGATGGTTAGATTCACTCTTGCTGTAAATGGTCATTGCTTGGCACTTGTGTGATGCAAATGTTACTTGCCATTGATCAGCCCAAGGCCAAACTTTGTCCTACTGCACATGGATCATGACTGCTTCAGTGACTGAAGACTTGTGAGTGGTCATAAACACTGTTGAATGATCAGCAAATATTTAATCCCCTGAACCTTATGATGTAAGAAAGATCATTGATGAAGTAGCTGAAGATTTTCAGGCTCAGGACATGACCCTGAGGATCATCTGCAGCGATGCGTTGGGGCTGAAATTATTGATCTCCAACAAGCATACCCAGCTTCCCAGCTTCCTTTGTACAATATATGAACTGGTGGAGAGTTTCTTCCCTCATTCCCTTTGACTCCAGTTTTGTAGGAATTCTTGATACCACACTTGGTCAAATGCTGCCTTGATGTGAAGAACAGTTGCCCTCATCTCACCTCTTGAGGTCAGTGCTTTTGTCCATGTCTTGATGAAGGAGCTGAATGGCCCAAACTGAGTATCAGTGAGCAGATTATTGGCTGGGACATGCCAGTTGATAATACTGTTGATGAGACCTTCTTTGCTGATGATTGAGAGTAAACTGTTAAGGCAGAAATTGGGAGGTTTAAATTTGTGGACAGGATATACCTGGCAATTTTCCTCATTGTCTGAAATATAGCGCAGGAAAGAAACACACTGAACCCATTAAGGTTCCAGTTCAGTAATTTCTTATTCCACTAATATCAGATGGTTAAAGCACCAACAAATTATTTTAAAGATATATAAAAAAAAATGTTGCAAGTTCATGCCCAACTCTCCCCCTTCCCTGCGCCCCCATTCTAAACAGTTCCCAGTCAGCCATCCTTCTTGCATATAGAGTCACTAACCTTGGACAGTCCTGTACAAATACCATCAGACTATCATCTCAATGAACTTGAAATATTAACTGAAATTGACATAAAAGAAACCTGGTCATTTCTCTCCCAGTTGCTTCACTGAAGCTACTGTTCAGGTGTTCCTTGTTGGAAAGTTCAAGACCTGGTGTTACCAGATGAATTGTTGCTCAGCTAGCTGTCCTTTGCTTACCAACGTGTTGCGAATATCCAATTGCTGGTTCCTGGGTTTTAGAATTTACCCCTTAGTTTTAGAACGTATCTTGTAATTTTAAGAATTGAAGTCTTGAACTGTAAAAAAAAAATGGGAAATGCTATCTAAACAAGCTGGGAGGTTATTACACTTAAAAAAAACTCGGAATAAAAGCAATTACACTACAAAATAATGTGGAGAAACTGAAATAATGTGGAGAAACTGAAATAATGTGGGATCTAATTGAAAACAGAAACTGAAAATGGAAACAGAAAAGTCAAACATAGAAAATTCTTCCTCCCCCGCCCCCCCCCCCCCCCCCCCCAACTTTCCTAACGAAACAAGAATTGAACTTAAGATTTGAAAACGAAAACTTCTGGCAAGATTGAAACTGCTTGAAGTTAAAGGGACTCAGAGCCATTTAAGTTGCAGTTTAGAACTAGTGTGCACAGTTTGCAGCTCATTGAGCCGAGAGAGCCAAGTTAAATGAGTTAGAACAGCACTGTAAGCAGAGTAAGAAACTAACATCACCCCTCACTGTACGGAATGTGGGTGAGGCTGAATCTCATGTTTGAATTTTGTTTTGGAACAGAAACTTGAAAAGCACCTAGTTTGAAACTATGGAAGAATCAACAATGATCTCCACAGGGTCATGTAGCAAGGAAAGCAACCAGCAGATTCGCTTGGAAATATTGGAAAGGTAAGTAGGTTCAGTGACTAAGGCCTCCACAGTTAAGCGATGGTAAATGATAACTTTAGGTCTCAGAATAGGTGGAGCCAAGGAGAATTAAAGTAATCTCCAGAAGACTATGGCACACTTATGGGTTGTCTCTGGAAGTCAATAACTTAAGGTATCATTAGATATATTGGGGAAAGTAAGACGTAACCCTGAGTCCATTGCATATGACATTATAAACCATATTGTTAAGTTAATTTTGTTTAAGACATTTATATGTACAATATACATATAAACTTTCAGATGTTGTTTAAAAATGAGAAACCTTCTGCCAAATTTCTACTGATTAAACTGAGTTGTTTGAACTCACCATTAATGATCCTTAGCAGAATTATAACAAACATCTTCAGTTTATATCCAGGCATCTAAGAGTTGGCTCACTGTCACTTTCCACCTACATCACTGGCTCCTTTCCCCCCTGAGAGCCTGCCAAAATCACTTATCAATCCCAAAGCCGGACAGACTGCACCTCACCCGGCCGACAGCCAACTCGGCAACCACAGGGTCACTTGTCCAGGCCTATGTAGAACATTCCCCACAGAGAATCTAACACCCAAGCCAGAAGTCAGTGAAGCGGCACATCTTGTTGCTACAGGTAGATGCCAGTATTGTAGTTATATTGCAACAGCTTGGCGAGGAGTGCTAACTAGTTTTGGAACAAAGTACTTCAGTACTAATGCTGGAATGTTGGAGCACAAAGCCTTTGCATTATACAGTGCCATTTCTTGACATCGGGTGAAGTGACTAAAAATGGTTGAAGATTGACATCTTTGAGGATGGAGACCCCAGGTGGAGACTGAGATAGATTATGCACCCAATACTTTTGGCTGAAAGTGATTGCAAATGCCTTGGGACAATTCTCCCAACCCATTGTACTAATTTATTAGTGTCGCTGGTTGGGAAGTTTCAGTGGGGCTGGATTAGTATGATCCACACGGCCCTGAGTGCCAGCTTTCTGGTACCGTCAGCTCCACACTGGAAATAGGTTCACAGCTGTATTAGTTATGCAGGGAGGGATTTTGATATAATTTAAAATGATTAGCAGGCCTGGAACTGAAGTCTCCAGGCCTGCCAGCCTGTCTCACCTCGCCAGGAGTGGTTCACTCCGCAGGATTTACAGTAGTTCCTCATCTTTGGGGAGCTAGTTGCCTGACCCCTCTGGTGTGAAGGGGGGACAATCGAAGCTCTCCAGAGGATTGGGTGCAGGAAGGAGATTGCTCCCTAGGCATTGGCATCTTGGCAGAGGTAGCCTAGCTTCCCTGTCACTGCCTAAGGGCAAAGTGCCAATGCCCAGGGGGCACCTTGGCACTGCTTTTCATACGTCGGGCAGCGCCAAGGCAGTGGGGCATATGGAGGTGGGGCCTTGGGTGGCAGAACCTGATAGGGCAGGACATGTTGGGGCAATAAGTGGGGTGCGGGGCTGCTGCCGCTTTGCCTCAGCAGTGGGGGAAGGAGGGAAGTCTGTGATCGGGGGTTAGGCAGGATTGCACTCGGGGTCAGTACAGCTGGGGGGGGAGGGTGGGCGGGCACTGCAGCTGGGGTCAACACTGTTGGGGGGGGGAGGGGGGGGGGGAGAGATCGGAGGGGTGGTTGTGGCTGGCCCAGGACATGGTCGTGGAGCCAGTGATCGGGCCGTGGGGGTGGGGATATGGGGAGTGGTCGCACAGCCAGCGATGCAGGTGTCTCAGGACTGGCCAGCGAACCAGAGACCAGTAGACAGGGGTCACTGTGCGTGCACCAATCTATGTACTGACAGATCAGTGCCTGCGCAGTAGCCTGCTCAGCCCATGCTGCTGGCTTCTCCAGCAGTGTGATTTATGTTCTCAGTGCACAGTGTGGAAGATTCATTTTGAAACTCCTACTGAAAAAAACTAGAGTGATTTACTCCAGTTTTCATGCAAACTCTGCACTTTGAATCTTTTTGGGAGAATCGCCCCACTTGTCTTTTGCACTGATGTGCTGGGCTCCCCAAAGGATGGGGACAATTTGTTTAATTGTCCATCACCATTCATCACTGGATGCGGCGGAACCATAGAGCTTTGATCCATTGGTACATAAGAACATAAGAAATAGGAGCAGGAGTAGGCCATCTAGCCCTTCGAGCCTGCCCCACCATCCAATAAGATCATGGCTGATCTGAGGTGGATCACTTTCCCACTTTCTCCCCATAACCCTTAATTCCCTTGTCTATCAAAAACCTATCAACCCGCGTCTTAAATACATTTAGCGAGGCAGCCTCCACCACTTCAACGGGCAGAGAATTCCAGAGATTCACCACCCTTTGAGTGAAGAAGTTCCTCCTCAACTCCGTTCTAAACCGCCCCCCCTTTATCTTGAGGCTGTGCCCCCTAGTCCTACTGTCCTTTCTGAGCGGGAAGAGTCTCTCCACCTCTATCCTATCCATCCCATTCATCATCTTATACGTCTCAATGAGATCTCCCCTCATCCTTCTAAACTCTAACGAGTACAAGCGTAGTTTATTCAGCCTCTCCTCATAGCTCAACCCCCTCAACTCCGGTATCATCCTAGTGAACCTCCTCTGCACTCCCTCCAAGGCCAAAATATCCTTGCACAAGTGTGGTGACCAAAACTGCACACAGTACTCCAGCTGCGGCCTCACCAGTGCCCTGTACAGTTGCAGCAATACCTCCCTACTTTTATATTCAATCCCCCTCGCTATGAAAGCCAGCATCCCATTTGCCTTCCTGACCACCTGCTGCACCTGTAGGCTGGGTTTTTGCGTCTCATGCACAAGGACCCCCAGGTCCCTCTGCACCGTAGCATGCTGCAGCTTTTCGCCCTGTAAGTAGTAGTCCTTCCTACCATTATTCCTACCAAAGTGGATAACCTCACACTTGCCAACATTGTATTCCATCTGCCAGGTCCTTGCCCACTCGCTCAGCCTATCTAGATCCCTCTGCAGACTTTCTACACCCTCCGCACAATTTGCCGTTCCACTTATCTTTGTGTCATCAGCAAATTTCGACAGCTTACACTCAGTTTCCTCCTCCAGATCATCTATATAAATGGTAAATAGCTGAGGCCCCAGCACCGATCCCTGGGGCACTCCACTAGTCACCAACTGCCAATCCGAATAGCACCCATTGACACCCACTCTCTGCCTCTGGTTGTGGGATGGCATAGAAATTTCTATCACATGCTGCTCCCACTATTTGGCTTGCAAGTAATCCTGTGTTGTAGCTTCATCAGATTGACATCTCATTGTTCGTTATGAGTGGTGGTACTTCTGACATGCTGTACTGCATTCACCAATTGATCCCTAGTCTTGATGGTGATGGTAGACTTGGGATATGCCGAAACATGAGGTTACAATTATACTGTAGTGGATTACTTAGAGAGTCTCATGGATACCCCATTTTGAGTTTCTAGATCTTTTCTGAATCTATATTATTTAGCACAGTGCTTCCACACAATTCTATGGACAGTATCTGTGAAGATGAAACTTCATCACCAAAAAAATTGTGCGATGGTCACTCCCACCGATACCATCCTGGACAGATGCATCTAAGACAAGTAGATTGGCAAGTAGAATGTCTGGTAGGTTTTTTCATTCTTGTTGGTTTCCTCACTACCTGCGGCAAACCTGTTTTTGTAATTTCAGGGTCACGGTTACTAGCTTTCAATTCCAGATTGATTAATTAAGTGAATTAAATTCCAGCAGCTGCCATGGTGGGCTTTGAACTTGTGTCCTCAAGGCTCTAGCCTGACTCTCTGCATTACTAGTCCGGTGACATTACAGGGGACTCTCTGTATCTGCTGCACTTGTCATTCTAGGCAGTTTGGAAGCTGCCACTGAAGGAGACTTTGCCAGTTGCTGCAGGGCATCATGTAATGATGCAATGACATTGCTGCCACTGCACGCTGATGGTGGAGAGAGTGAATGATTCATATAGCGGGTGAGCTGCCAATCAGCAGGCTGCCTTGTCCAGGCTAGTGTTGAACTTCTTAAGAGCTGTTGGAGCTGCTGGGAGGTGGGATTAAAATTGACCCCATTTTCCATGAACGGTTAAACTTCAGTGAACAAAGGCACTCGTGCTGCAAAGTTAATCATGAGAGAAATATCTGGTAAAAACCTTAAGTTATAGCACTGCAGAAGTATTCGGAGCACCCCCTAGATAAAACACAAGGAGAAAAGCTTGCTGGTTGATTGACAATCCCTCTGTCAGATCTAGTCTTCAGTTTATCTCAGTTACAAACTCCCTGGTGGGAATATGATCAATATTCTTACATGCTTTTCTCTCTCATTCTTCCCAAGCTTGTAGTACACTAAAGCAAAGTGTTATTGTTCTCTACAACTCAATGTGTTTGAAGCCAAGACCTAGCCCTGATTTTCATTCAAGTACTTAAGCAGTTAACAGTGATGGTTGCTGCTCAAGCTCATGTTTGGAGGTAATACATTAGCATGGGTGGAGGATTGGCTAACAAACAGAGAACAAAGAGCTGGGATAAATGAGTCATTGCAGGTTGGCAGACTGTAATGGGATCAACTATTTACAACCTATAGTAATATTTGGATTAAGGGAACGAGTATATTGTGGCCAAATTTGCCGATGATACAAAGCTATATTGGAAAGCAAGTTATGATGGAGACACAAAGGGCTGAATTTTACCAGCCACTGGGTCGTGAGAATGGAGTTTCACTGATGTGTGTTGGAAATTCCGGTATCTTGTTTCTTTTAATGTTATTTTACCACGGCAAAGAAACTGCAAAACTATTTACCTCTGCCTTTCCTTTTACAGTTTCCAGGCTATGAAACCCAAGCGTGGCATCATTAATTATTTCTCCCTGGCTAACTTTGCCTTTTCTTTTTGTCTTACGTTGTGGACTTTGCTCATTCACTTACGTTTCTCACTTGAAAAACACATGAGTACTTCTGGCTAGGTTAATGTTTTGCTATTATGGAGCATCTGTAACATGAGCAATTTCAGTACAATGTGCTTCAGTGAGCACTTAGACATACACCACTCTGCTATTATTAAGATTGACATCAACTTGGGCTCAGCATTGCTAGGAGTTGATGTTGAAATTCATAATTGAAAGTTTTCCACCCACTAATTATGAGCTCAATTGACTCTTAATCACTTTGCTGGTAAGTATTAACACTGGTGATTAGCGATGTGGAGTAAAGTATAACCTGGCAGCAAACAAGTCAAGTTTTAAATTTCACTACCAAAAGCATGTTAACATTGGTATCAAATCCATCTAAATGCATTAACGTTGGAACAAAGATATTTAAATCATTGCATTTGGCTGGTTATATAACAGATAACCAATGATGACGAGAAAACATTGTTCAGTTAGTGATATGAAACTCACAGGCTCCTTTGAAGATTAAGATGATTACCTATACCAAATTTCAATCGCGTGCCTGTTCCCAGACAGTGGGCATTGACGTATATACCCCTTTGTACATAGATAATTGTAGAGAACCTTCCTAAATTGATGGAGAGCATAAACTGCCTAATCTTAGGTTAGATTTGTTGCTGCCTTCTGTAACCATATTAGTGTAACCGTCCATTAATACCATCCGCTTTTGGATGAAGTTCCCTCACCTTACTTCTCAAGAGATACACCAACTTTATCCTGTGAAAATTGTTGGAAGATTTCTACCATGTCATCAAATACATTAAATCATGTAATTTCTACAGTGCAGAAGGAAGCCATTCAGCCCATTGAGCTTGCACTGGCAACAATCCCACGCAGGCCTTATTCTGGGAACTCCACTAATAGCCCTAAAACTAAGGGCCAACTTAGCTTGGCCAATCCATCTAACTCATACATCTTTGGAATGTGGGAGGAAACCGGAGCGCCTAGAGGAAACCCACACAGACATGGGGAGAACATGCAAACGCCACACATTCACCCGAGGCTGGAATTGAACCCAGGTCCCTGGCGCCGTGAGGCAGCAGAGCTAACCACTGTGCCACCATACCACCCACATTGCTAACAACATACAAACTGAGACATAAGGATACGTTCGCCAATCCTGGGGCTCTGGCAGAAAACCACACTGAAAACCACACCACAGCTCCATCTCCAAGGCATGCTCTTTTCAGGTATTTTCCCTGGCTGGAAGCATGGAATCAGTAAATGTATCCAAGGAAGTAATTTAAATACTGCAGGAATATCAATGGGAATCGCTGTCCTTTTAAGGCTGACCTTAGATCTGATGCATTGGGATGAATTTTAATCCAATTTACCTGTCTGAACCTGATGAAATCTGGTGCATTATTAGTTTTACACTCCTAGCAATCCTACTCTCCATTGAATGAGTGTAAGATCATCTCTGAAAGATAATAGCAATAATATTTACTGGGCGGGAATTCAGGGCCAAGGGAAAGCTTAGTAGTCTGGAAATCCAAAGGTTCAGGTTACTCTGAAGGCCACTTCGGTAAAGGTATCTTTTACTGGACACATTCCCTCCCTCTGGAAACTGGCTGACTGACGTGGAGGGTGGAATCCGGTGGGAATTGGGCAGTGTCACCTCTGGTAAGGAAACGAGCATGGAAGTCTCCAGCTTCATTGGCCAGTTTTCTCTCCAGATTTTGTGACTTAAATTGCAAAAAAAAATTCTGGGTGGGATTTGCACCATCGGTGTAGTGAGTGGGGCTGTTAGAGATGGGAATGGGTTCCACTGAGATTGGAGACCTCAATGTCAGAGGTACTTGTGGCCTTCTCCAAGCTCCATCCTCCCCTTCCCCCCCCAATCATTCCAACATCAGCCCCTTTCTCCCGATTATCCTGGGATCAGCCCCCAATCACTCCGGCACCGGCCCCTATTCATCCCAACATCGACCCCCTTTCCTCCTGATCATCCCGGCATCGAACCCCTTCCCCCCGATCATCCCGGCATCGAACCCCTTCCCCCCGATCATCCCGGCACTGACCCCCTTCCCCCCGATCATCCCGGCACTGACCCCCTTCCCCCCGATCATCCCAGCATCGACCCCCTTCCCCCCCTGATCATCCCGACATCGACCCCCTTCCCCCCGATCATCCCGGCATCGAACCCCTTCCCCCCGATCATCCCAACATCGACCCCCTTCCCCCCGATCATCCCAACATCGACCCCCTTCCCCCCCGATCATCCCAACATCAACCCCCTTCCCCCCCCGATCATCCCAACATCGACCACCTTCCCCCCCCGATCATCCCAACATCGACCCCCTTCCCCCCCCGATCATCCCAACATCAACCCCCTTCCCCCCCGATCATCCCAACATCAACCCCCTTCCCCCCCCGATCATCCCAACATCGACCCCCTTCCCCCCCCCCGATCATCCCAGCACTGACCCCCTTCCCCCCGATCACCCCGACATCGACCCCCTTCCCCCCGATCATCCCAACATCGACCCCCTTCCCCCCGATCATCCCGACATCGACCCCCTTCCCCCCGATCATCCCGGCATCGACCCCCTTCCCCCCGATCACCCCAACATCGACCCCCTTCCCCCCCCCGATCATCCCAACATCAACCCCCTTCCCCCCCCGATCATCCCAACATCGACCCCCTTCCCCCCCGATCATCCCAACATCGACCCCCTTCCCCCCGATCATCCCAACATCGAACCCCTTCCCCCCGATCATCCCGGCATCGACCCCCTTCCCCCCGATCATCCCGGCATCGACCCCCTTCCCCCCGATCATCCCAACATCGAACCCCTTCCCCCCGATCACCCCAACATCGACCCCCTTCCCCCCCCGATCACCCCAACATCGACCCCCTTCCCCCCCCCGATCATCCCGACATCGACCCCCTTCCCCCCCCCGATCACCCCAACATCGACCCCCTTCCCCCCCCCGATCACCCCAACATCGACCCCCTTCCCCCCCCGATCATCCCGACATCGACCCCCTTCCCCCCGATCATCCCGACATCGACCCCCTTCCCCCCCCGATCATCCCGACATCGACCCCCTTCCCCCCCCGATCATCCCGACATCGACCCCCTTCCTCCCCCCGATCATCCCGACATCGACCCCCTTCCCCTCGATCATCCCGACATCGACCCCCCTTCCCCCCCGATCATCCCGACATCGACCCCCTTCCTCCCCCCGATCATCCCGACATCGACCCCCCTTCCCCCCCGATCATCCCGACATCGACCCCCCTTCCCCCCCGATCATCCCGACATCGACCCCCTTCCTCCCCCCGATCATCCCGACATCGACCCCCCTTCCCCCCCGATCATCCCGACATCGACCCCCCTTCCCCCCCCGATCATCCCGACATCGACCCCCTTCCCCCCCGATCATCCCGACATCGACCCCCCTTCCCCCCCGATCATCCCGACATCGACCCCCTTCCTCCCCCCGATCATCCCGACATCGACCCCCCTTCCCCCCCGATCATCCCGACATCGACCCCCCTTCCCCCCCGATCATCCCAACATCGACCCCCTTCCCCCCGATCATCCCGACATCGACCCCCTTCCCCCCCCCGATCATCCCAGCACCGACCCCCTTCCCCCCGATCATCCCAGCATCGACCCCCTTAAGAACATAAGAACATAAGAAATAGGAGCAGGAGTAGGCCATCTAGCCCTTCGAGCCTGCCCCGCCATTCAATAAGATCATGGCTGATCTGTCGCTGCTCAGTTCCACTTTCCCGCCCTCTCCCCATAACCCTTAATCCCCTCTCTTATCAAAAACCCATCAACCCGCTTCTTAAAAATATTTAGCGAGGTAGCCTCCACCACTTCAACAGGCAGAGAATTCCAGAGATTCACCATCCTTTGAGTGAAGAAGTTCCTCCTCAACTCCGTTCTAAACCGCCCCCCCTTTATCTTGAGGCTGTGCCCCCTAGTCCTATTGTCTTTTTTGAGCGGGAAGAGTCTTTCCACCTCTATCCTATCCATCCCATTCATCATCTTATACGTCTCAATGAGGTCTCCTCTCATTCTTCTAAACTCTAACGAGTACAAGCCTAGTTTATTCAGCCTCTCCTCATAGCTCAACCCCTTCAACTCCGGTATCAGCCTAGTAAACCTCCTCTGCACTCCCTCCAAGGCCAAAATATCTTTGCGCAGGTGCAGCGCCCAAAAATGCACACAGTACTCCAGTTGCGGCCTCACCAATGCCCTATACAGCTGCAGCAAGACCTCCCTACTTTTATATTCAATCCCCCTCGCTATGAAGGCCAGCATCCCATTCGCCTTCCTGACCACCTGCTGCACCTGCAAGCTGGGTTTTTGCGACTCATGCACAAGGACCCCGAGGTCCCTCTGCACCGTCGCCTGCTGCAGTTTTTCGCCCCGTAAGTAATAGTCCTTCCTACCATTCTTCCTACCAAAGTGGACCACCTCACACTTGCCAACATTAAATTCCATTTGCCATTTCCTGGCCCATTTGCCCAGCCTATCTAGATCCTTCTGCAGACTCTCCACACCCTCCGCACAATTTGCCGTTCCCCCAATCTTGGTGTCATCAGCAAATTTCGACACTCTACACTCGGTTCCCTCCTCCAGATCATCTATATAAATGGTAAAAAGCTGAGGCCCCAGTACCGACCCCTGGGGCACTCCACTAGTCACCATCCGCCAATCCGAATAGCACCCGTTGACCTCCACTCTCTGCCTCCTATTTGACCACCAATCCTCTATCCACGCTAACACCCTACCCCCAACTCCATGTCCCTCGACCTTCTGCAATAACCTCTTGTGAGGCACTTTGTCAAACGCCTTCTGAAAATCTAGAAAGACCACATCCACCGGCTCTCCTCTATCCACCGCCCTAGACACATCCTCATAGAACTCCAGTAAATTTGACAGACACGACTTCCCTTTAATGAAACCGTGCTGCGTCTGCTCTATCAAGCAATTCCCTTCAAGATGCCTCGCAATTTCCTCCTTAATGACAGATTCTAACATTTTACCTACCACAGACGTTAAACTAACCGGCCTATAATTCCCCGCCTTTTGCCTGGCACCCTTCTTAAACAACGGCGTAACATTAGCCGTTTTCCAATCTTCCGGCACTTCCCCGGAATCCAGCGACGTTTGGAAAATAACCACCAAGGCATCCACTATCACCTCCGCCATTTCTTTCAGAACCCTCGGATGCATTCCATCCGGTCCTGGGGACTTGTCCACAATCAGCCCCTCCAGTCTGTCGAGCACCGCCTTTCTAGTAACAGTAATGTCATTAAGACCCTCCAGTCCTACCACCTTTCCATCGCTAACACCCGGCAAATTATTCACGTCCTCCTCCGTGAAGACAGAAACAAAAAAGTTATTCAAGACCTTAGCCATATCCCCATCCCCTACCACTAGGTCCCCTTTCTCATCCTCTAAAGGACCAACATTCACCCTAGCCAGCCTCTTCCTTTTTATATATTTATAAAAACTCTTGCTATCCTTTTTTATATTAAGCGCTAGCCCAGCTTCATAGTTTATCCTACCCTTCCTTATCAACTTCTTTGTCAATCTTTGTTGACATTTAAACCTCTCCCAATCCTCTTCTCGCCCACTACTCTTAGCTACTCTAAATTCCTCCGCTTTTAGTTTAACACTTTCCTTCACCTCCTTCGTTATCCACGGCTTATTACCTCTCCTCCTACTATCCTTTTTGACCATCGGAATAAATTTCCGTTGAGCACCAAGAAAGATCTCCTTAAAGATCCTCCACTGCTCCTCAACAGACCCTCCCTCCAACACGCTCCCCCAGTCCACATTCGCCAATTCTTCTCTCATCCTACCATACTCCCCTCTATTCAAACAAAGGACGCGTGTCCGGGAACCCACTTTCTCCTCCTCCATCTGCACCAGAAACTCCACCATGCAATGATCACTCTCCCCAAGAGGATCCTTCACCACAAGGTCCCTAATTCTACCCGCTTCATTACATAGCACCAGATCCAAGATAGCTCGCTCCCTCGTCGGCTCCAACACACACTGTTCGAGGAAACTACCCCGGCAGCATTCCAAGAACTCTTCCTCGAGCCCACCTCGTCCAACATGGGTCGACCAATCAATATGCAGATTGAAATCCCCCATAACTACGGCCGTCCCATTCCTGCACGTCGCACTTATTTGCGCGTTAACAGCCCGTCCCACCTCCAGATCATTATTCGGGGGCCTATAGACGACACCCACCAGCGTCTTTCTCCCTTTGCTGTTCCTAATCTCCACCCACAACGATTCCACCCTCTGCTCCTTGGCTCCAATATCATCCCTTGCTACCACCGTGATGCTATCCTTAATCAGCAGAGCTACGCCCCCCCCTTTTCCCTCCTGCCTATCCTTCCTAAACACTTGATAGCCCTGTACATTCAGCTCCCAGTCCCTGTCACCCTGCAGCCACGTCTCTGTAATGGCCACCAGATCGTATCCATTTGTGTCGATCTGCGCCATCAGCTCATCCACTTTATTCCGAATGCTTCGTGCATTCAGATAAAGTGCTTTCATCCCAGCCTTCACCTGGACCCTATTTGCCGGAACGCCACCAACCATACTCACGCCCCCTACTCCCTCTATTATTGGGACATCCTCGGCCTCTTCCCTTACATGTACACTCTCCTTAACTTTAGACCTCGTAGCGTCACCTACCCTCGCACCCTCCCCCCCCCCCAATTAGTTTAAAGCCCTGTCTGCAGTCCTCTTTACTCGATTCGCCAGCACTCTGGTCCCAGCACGGTTCAGACCAACCCCATCCCTCCCGAACAGGTCCCACCTACCCCAATACTGGTGCCAATGCCCCATAAATTCAAACCCATTCCTCCCACACCAATCCCTGAGCCACCCATTCACTTCCTTTATCCTGTCAATCCTACGCCCGTCTGCACTCGGTTCAGGCAGTAGCCCAGAGATAACCACCTTGTCGGTTCTACTTTTTAATTCCATTCCCAGCTTTTCATACTCCCTCCCCAGATCCTCAGTTCACATTTTGCCTACGTCGTTGGCACCCACATGTACCACAACGACCGGATTCTCACCCTCCCACTCCAGGTTCCTCTGCAGCCCAGCTGCGACATCCCGGACCCGAGCACCAGGCAGACAACACACCCTTCCCCCCGATCATCCCGACATCGACCCCCTTCCCCCCCCGATCATCCCGACATCGACCCCCTTCCCCCCCCGATCATCCCGACATCGACCCCCTTCCCCCCCCCGATCATCCCGACATCGACCCCCTTCCCCCCCGATCATCCCAACATCGACCCCCTTCCCCCCCCGATCATCCCAACATCGACCCCCTTCCCCCCCCCGATCATCCCAACATCGACCCCCTTCCCCCCCCGATCATCCCAGCACTGACCCCCTTCCCCCCCCCGATCATCCCGACATCGACCCCCTTCCCCCCGATCATCCCGACATCGACCCCCTTCCCCCCCCCGATCATCCCGACATCGACCCCCTTCCCCCCCCGATCATCCCGACATCGACCCCCTTCCCCCCCCGATCATCCCGACATCGACCCCCTTCCCCCCCCGATCATCCCGACATCGACCCCCTTCCCCCCCCGATCATCCCGACATCGACCCCCTTCCCCCCCCGATCATCCCGACATCGACCCCCTTCCCCCCCCGATCATCCCGACATCGACCCCCTTCCCCCCCCGATCATCCCGACATCGACCCCCTTCCCCCCCCGATCATCCCGACATCGACCCCCTTCCCCCCCCGATCATCCCGACATCGACCCCCTTCCCCCCCCGATCATCCCGACATCGACCCCCTTCCCCCCCCGACCATCCCGACATCGACCCCCTTCCCCCCCCGACCATCCCGACATCGACCCCCTTCCCCCCCCGACCATCCCGACATCGACCCCCTTCCCCCCGATCATCCCGACATCGACCCCCTTCCCCCCGATCACCCCGACATCGACCCCCTCCCCCCCCCCGATCATCCCAGCATCGGCCCCCTTTCCCCGAACATCCAGGCATCGACCCCGATCGTCCCGGCATCGATCCCTTCTCCCGATCATCCCGCATCAACCCCTAATGTGGCGTTGCCTGGCCGTGTCGCTTTCCCCAGGGGCTAGAGTGACCCCCATGGAGTTCCCCTCAACTGGCTCACATCTGGCTGGACCTGTTGTACGGCACGATTTGAACATTTCATTGGGCTTGGGGGGCGGGGGCACAGATGATCTGCCCCTCCCTGGGGTATACAGTTATATTTATTTGTTAACGGTAATAAAATCAGGTTCAAGCCCATTGGCTGGAATCTGATAAGCTCGGCAGCGAAGGCCGGCGGAAATCGGATTTCTAGATTTTACCGCATCTTGAGCCCTCAGCACCAATCTTGTGCACAGAGTGTGTGGGTTCACGATGGCCCCCCCAATGGGTTGTGTGTTTAGTGGGGTGTGATGCAGGAAAGGATGCAGCCCAGGAGCAGGCAGGTTTCATGGTTGTTAGGGATTTAGAATGTGGTACGTAGGGTACAGTAGGGAGGGGAGATTGTGAGGGAGGCAGGAGATCAAGGGGAGACTGTGATGAGGTGTCAATGATCATAAGGGATAGTGCAGATGGGGAATCAGTGAGGTTGGAGTTATGGTTAGGGATGGATGGTTGGGGGGACAGATGGAGATGGCAGAATCATAGAATCCTACAGCGCGGAAGGAGGCCATTCAGCCCATCAAGTCTGCACCAAATCCCACCCAGCCCTATCCCCATAACCCCATGCATTTATCCTAGTTAGTTCCCCCGATGCTAAGGTGTAATTTAGCATGGCCAATCCGCCTCAACTACACATCTTTGGACTGTGGGCAGAAACTGGGGCACCCAGAGGAAACCTATGCAGACACTGAGAGAAAGTGCAAACTCCGCACAGACAGTAACCCAAGCCGGGAATTGAACCCGGGTCCCCGGTGCTGTGGGGCAGCAGAGCTAACCAGTGTGCCACCACACCAGAGACAGGGAGACAGTGAACTGAGAGTCAGTGATTCAATGACAGACCCATCCCCTGAAAGAACATTGATCACCTGCCCCTCGGCCTAACTCAGTTAAAACCAGAAGTGGACAAATTTGCAGTTGGGTGTATTCTTGTTTCAGATTTCTATTAATTTAGCTTCCCACCTGACAGAAACATGCCCATTTTGGGGGCATAGCCTTATCCACAGGATCCCTTGACAGTGCAGCTCTCCTTCAGCACTCTTTTTTAATTGTTGCTTTCCTCCTGCATTGGTTTCAAAATATTACTTTCCCTTTTAAACAATTTATGGAAATACATGAAAACAGTTTCAAAGCTCAACCATTTTGTGCATGGATAAATTTGTTTGTTTGTTAAGAAGCTATCTGCACACTTCAATACAATGTTTATATCAATATGGACAGATCTTGAAGGTTCCTTTGTATTCAGTCCAAATGTTATTTGCATGAAGTTCAATGGACTACACAGTGCAATGATCTGCTACACTGTAAAACTAAGTGCTCCAGATGAAGTCTTAATGTCATAATTACTACAGCATGCCAATAAATTTCTTTTCCTAGAAGAAAACAACATTTAGTATATTACTAGGTTGTGTGAATTTTAGCCTGCTATTTAAGAGCTGGACAAAGGTTCTGTTCAAAAGGTGGATATGAAATGAAATGTTCAATTTCAAACACAGCATGTAAAATGCATGAGATCAGAATGTATATAAACAGATAAGTAACTGGCTACAATGTGAATAGGCTTCAAGCCTCTGCATGAATTAATATTACATAGACCTGACAATTCTACTTTAAACAGTTGACATTTTCACGGACAGGATGTTCTGCTCTCTTACCACCCTTAATAATTATATTTTTTATTCAAAGAGATGTGTCTTATTTTATCCTTTAAGTGTATCCAATTAAATAATTCAGCAGCAAGCTTTCATGAGTTTAAAATGAAGATTATTTATTTGCACAGGCTTACGCCGTATTAACACATCATATCACATGCTTAGTCTCAAGCATTGGCACCCACATGCATGCACACAAACACACACATAGATATTGGATTCAGGAAAATATAGTACACTTTTACAGATTATAGTTAATTCAGTATCTGAATTATGATTTCTGGTCTCCCACATGACGGAGTTACTTCCTGAATGCATTCGCTGATTTATAGTTGAAGTGAGGGTTTTATAAAGTGAAGGTTCACAGTGGTGAAATATTTAGGAAGTTTGTTCTCATGTGATCTTTGAAATGGGAACAGGGTAAATACTTTATGCTTGATGACTTCCAGTTCTCAGACTGGCTAATAAGTGATGGTTCTAAAAGGCAAAGATGCTCAAACCTTTCTCTACAGCTCTTGTCTTTTCTGTGTTCTTCTGCAGCCCACCCAAATCTCTTCTGGGTCTTGGGATAACAAGAGAAATTGGAAGAAGGCTGCAACTTTATTCTTCCAAAACTACATTTCAGGCCAACATATTATTTAAATGCATAAATAAATATGGGTTCCTATTACCCTTTCATTAATGCCCATCAATAACAGAATTATGAGGGTCCATCCTATGGCTGAAAGAATAATTGAAACACAAAGTCACCCAGCGCAGTGCTCCATTCATTCATGCAGCTTGATGGATTGGTTGGTAAATTGACCTTAGAATATGTGAGGCAAGGACCAGATCACACAGTTCCAAAAACAAAATGGCACATATGTATTTAGACTGTTAAAAAATAGCTCTGGAAGCGACAAGTGCCAGTTATATCCATAGGCATCAGAAATATGATTCATTTTCAGTGCAGTGGCAGTAAAACCTCCCAAGTTTATACTTGCCAGAAGTTGGAAGTTCAAATTTCCTTTGCTGCAGTAATCTTTGAATGGTTTGATTGGCTCCTGTAACAAGGAGTCTTACACAATGTCCAAAGTTAGATCTGGATAATTAAAATTTCTGGCTATAGTGATTATTATTAATATATACCTTTTGTAGATATTTATAAATTCGATGCTCAATTTCCTTTCCACTGTTCTGTGTTCTGTAATATACTCCCCCTGGTATTACTGAACCCCTGCTATTCCTCAGTGTAATCGAAATGAATTCTTTCTGGGTTGCTTCTCTATTTAAATCTTTGTGCCACTGTGTTATGATACTAGCTTTAATTAATACAGTTCTTCCTTTCACACCTTTATCCTATATTTCATGAAAGTTTAATTCCCAGGAATATTTAATGAACAATCTTGACTTATTTGTTTCTTTCACGAGAATTATGTCTTAATTTTCCATTTTATTCAATGACTCCAGCTCCCTGGGTTTCTTTCTATACCTTCAATGTTAATAATCATTTTAATTCAGATTTATTTTTCTATATTTTACCACTTCCCATTTTCTTTATATTTTCTTACTCCATGTCCTGTTTAATGCTCTTTCCATCACCTTATTATCAGTACATCTGAGGGCAGAATTCCCTCAGGACATTTACACTGTCCTACCCTGTCTGTGCAAATGACAATTTTTGACAGTTTCTGCAGAGCTCCCAGTGAAGCTGTGCCAGAAAATTGGGAGAACTCGCATGGAAATTGTTGGTGCTAAAGTTTGCTTGACTTTTCAAGCATCCTACTCCAATCCTTTGTTTTCCCTTTTTCTTGCCATGATAGTTTAAAACTTCTCCCACATTTCTTGTCAGAATTCATGTAAAAGTCATTCCATCAGTATAACTGGTGAAGGATGAAAATCCTGATTGTGCTAAGAGTTTGCATTTACAACCAATTTAAGATTACCAATTGGGCACACAATGTGGTTCAACTACGCTAGAAGCCATATTATGAACACATGGGGCTAGGTGCTTTGTAAAATAAGGAATATGTCCAGTATTGCACCTTTATCAACTAAACAAAAGCTTGGAGGTCAGCCATTCTCTGGTTCATTCCCCACGACCAGAGTTATCTTGCCCGTTTTGAATTTAAACAAAGTTTTGGCAGTTAAGTGTTGTAGCTTCCATGACAATGCCCCTGCTAACCAATCAGCACAATCTTCCTCCGCAGTCTGAATTGTTGTTCCCTTTGATATTTAACATTCTTGCAATTCTGTCATGATGAGTACAAGACAAAAAGCTTCAATAGCATGTCTCTTTTTTCAGCAATATCAAAGGTCAGTTTCTGACCTGAAATGTTAATTGTGTTTTTATCTCTGGAGACATTGCATGACTTTCTGTTCTTATTTCAAATTGACTCCATCTGCATATTTTGCCTCATTTTAATAGAACACAACCCTAACCTCAAAATTTATCCTAGTGCCTTCAGGTAGTTGAATACTTCTATTTGCCCCTGTACTACCATTACTCGCACCAAAAAACATGGATTTTTAGAACACCTTAACTCTTCATTTATGGGCTTTAGCAGTATACATGAATACTTAGCTTCACCTTACTTTACATTTGGTTCACTTTATGCATTTATATTTATCTTTCAATATGTGACTCATTCTTTCTTAAGTGGTTGGCTACTGAATTATATGATGCTGCCCTTATTTTTTACAAATAAATCAGGTCTTGAAAATCTCCCAAGTTTGAAGTAAATTGCCTACTAATATTAAATTATTTGCAATCTAATTATATAAATTTACTCCTTCCTGATCCCATCTTATTATAGACAGAAGACGATATACTGCCACTTTGAATCAATTATTACCGAACTTACAACTTAACCTCCCATGTTTCCCTTTTAATATTTCGAACTGCTTTCAATATAATTTATCTCCACATATCCCACTAATGCTGGTTCCTTTGCACATCATGCTAGTAGGTTATCTTCCTACTCTATAATTTCATTAAACTTTGCTTTAGGGAAATACGACTCAGCATGATTTTTCTTATCATCTCAGCACACGCTGTATGTATAAGTCCTAAGATAGAGAATTTAATTTGTTCCTCAATGCACTGCTTGCAGCATTTCCTGTTGTGTTGTATAATGTCATGAGTATTGATTATTACACAATTAAGTGGCCAATATGATTAAGGAACTTTCAAAAAAATGAATGGATTCCACATCTTCCTCCCTTGCCAGAGTTCTTACTGTCGGTTTATTTTGGCTAGGGCATTAATAGAAGCGTAAATGTATGGAAAAGCAATGTGAACTGCTCTAATTAAGCCAGTGGTAGAAGCCAAAAGAATATGAGAATGCTGCACTGAGGAGCCATTGCGCCTGAGTTCCAAATAATAAATCGCCACAAGGAAAACAGGAGCAAGTGTTCAGAGCGTGCATTCATATGATCACTGATTTCTCACATAGATGGGCAAGTCACTTTGAGTGCTTTCTGTGTACTTACTTGCAGTTGGTTAAAGAACTATGCTGGAACACCTTGCTACCCATCATGTTATTCAAAGTGATAAGACATGCATGGCAAACCAGCAGAGAAAATAACCAAGTAAGAGCGTTATAAAAGTCAAATTTGTAACCGCATTGTGCTTGCTCTCTTGAGGGTCAGGTCATGTTAATTCGTGTATTGCACAATAAGATGTATCAGAAAACCAAAAGAAGGTCAGGTAAAGGTTACCAGCTGCATCCGTGCCCCTAGCCACTAGATGTTGTAAACTTGATCATCTTCCTCCCAATCACTGGTAATGCTGACTTCCCTGATGCTAGGGGAAAACAGGGTGAAAATATTAATAAAAGATCCTGGGCAACTCTTCCTGTAACATAATCAAGCAAATGACTTGATTGAATGGAATTGAGGGCTCAACATCGCATATATATATAATGTGATTATAAATAATATGGATATATATACACACACATATCTGTATAGAGAGACATTATTTGAATATGTAAGTTATATAATATATAATAACGTACAAACTTGTGCAGTTAAGTAAATAGATCTAAACAGAGAAGGAGGTGCTGGAAGTCTTAAAGTGCATCAAGGTAGATAAATACCCGGGACCAGATGAAGTGTATCCTAGGACATTGTGGGAGGCTAGGGACGAACTTGCGGGTCTCCTAGCAGAGATATTTGAATCATCGAGAGTCACGGGTGAGGTACCTGAAGATTGGAGAGTGGCAAATGTGGTGCCTTTGTTTAAAAAGGGCTGCAGGGAAAAGCCTGGGAACTACAGGCCAGTGAGCCTCACATCTGTGGTGGGTAAATTGCTGGAAGGTATTTTGAGAGACAGGATCTACAGGCATTTAGAGATGCAAGGATAGATTAGGGACAGTCACCATAGCTTTCTGAGTAGAAAATCATGTTTCACAAATTTGGTTGAGTGTTTTGAAGGGATAACCAAGAAGGTAGGTGAGGGCAGTACAGTTCATGTTGTCTACGTGGACTTTAGCAAGGCCTTTGACAAAGTACCACATAGTTGGTTGTTGCATAAGATTAAATCTCAGGGGATCCAAGGGTCAGTGCTGGGTTCACTGTTATTTGTCATTTATATGAATGATTTGGATGAGAATATAGAAAGCATTGTTAGTAAGTTTGCAGATGACACTAAGATTGGTGGTATAGCGGACAGTGAAGAAAGTTATCTCCAATTGCAATGGGATCTTGATCAATTGGGCCAGTGGGCTGACGGATGGCAGATGGAATTTAATTACGATAAATGTGAGGTGGCGCATTTTGGTAGATTGAACCAGGGCAGAACTTGCTCAGTTAATGGTAGGGCACTGGAGACAGTTACAGAACAAAGAGATCTAGGTTACAGGTTCATAGCTCCTTGAAAGTGGAGTCACAGTGGACAGAGTGGTGAAGAAAGCATTCGGCATGCTTGGTTCATCGGTCAGAACATTGAATACAGGAGTTGGAATGTCTTGTTGAAGTTGTACAAGACAGTGATAAGGCCACACTTGGAATACTGTGCATAATTCTGGTCAGCCTATTATAGCAAGGATATTATTAAACTAGAAAGAGTGCAGAAAAGATTTACTAGGATGCTACAAAGACTTGATGGATTGAGTTATAAGGAGAGGCTGGATCGACTGGGACTTTTTTCTCTGGACCGTAGGAGGCTGAGGGCTGATCTTATAGAGGTGTATAAAATAAGGAGGTGCATAAATCAGCTAGATAGTCAATATCCTTTCCCAAAGATAGGCAATCTAAAACTAGAGGGCATAGGTTTAAGGTGAGAGGGGAGAGATATAAATGTGTCCAGAGGGGCAACTTTTTTCACACAAAGGGTGACAAGTGTCTTGAATAAGCTGCCAGAGGTATTATAGAGGCGGATCCAATTTTCTCTTTTAAAAAGCATTTAGATAATTACATGGGTACGATGGGTATAAAGGGATATGGGCCAAATGCGGGCAATTGGGATTTGCTTAGGGGTTTCAAAAAAAAAGGGCGGCATGGATGAGTTGGGCCGAAGGGCCTGGTTCCATGCTGTAAACCTCTATGACTCTATTAGAATTAATGAATAAATGTTGTTCAGTTCATTGACTTTTTGCTCAGGTTCTTATTGAAGATACATGCAAACTATTCAGATTTCCATTCAGCCAAGCCTGAAACCTTGGATTAAGCTTAGTTTTGAAATAACGAGAAAGAAATCACCGTATAGAGCGTGGTGAAATACATTGTTGAGTTATAAAATGAAATGAGATTGTTGATTTCGGATGTTTAATCTTTCGTGGGTTTATTGTATTGTGGACTACCTCTGGCCATTGGAATTTTGCACCAGAAGAAAACTTTGACCCAGATCAAGACATTGTGAACATTTAAATAGGGAAATTCTTCAGGTCTGATATCTTTCAATATTTTAATTGCTTAAATTAGCAAATTATCCACATCTGTGGTGATGGCTTACACATTTTACATAAAGTTGCATTATAGATCAGGCAGAAAGGATGAAAAAAAGCTGAAATGAAGGTGAATGTTACCTTAGCACAATCAGGGATTACTCAATTTCACAAGCATCATTAGCTAAAAGTCCCATTCAGCGTAACTATACGTGTGAGTTTAGTAATGGTGCAACAGCCTGCCTTGTGAAGAACTACATTAAGACTGTCAATCTGCAGGGAAGTGGTGCTGATGGAGTAGTTGCTCTGAGAGAAATGATCAAAGTAATGAAGCAAGATCTGAATAAAGTAACCATGGAGATTATGCTGAAAAAGGCAGAATGAGAGCACGGATGGACAAAAGACTCGACATGGCTGAATGAGTGCCAATCTGTTTGCAGAGGTTATTCAGTGCCCTTGACTCAGCTGTTACCTACATGAGAACATTATCCCTCCAGAGAAGGATCTTTCCTAAGTGTGATCGATACAAAGGGAAGGCAGGTTCAAGGGCAATATTTTCAAGTGATAATGTAGGTGCTCACATGGAAGGAAAAATACCTTTCTGGGGCAATTTGTGATGGATATATGAAAGTAAATTACTAGGGATCAACGGGGGCTAGTTTTTAATACATACTGGGCCCAATTTTACCATTTGGAGTCCAAGGGCTGGATCCGGGTGTAATACAGATCCGAGCCTGGAATCCTCTTTGCAGCGTGCCCACATGCTTTTGCTGGCTCCAGTCCGATTTGTGCTGTGGGCAGGGCTTAGTGCTGTCGGAACGATCGGAAATCTAACTACGTGTGCACGGTTAGAAAAAAATTTGAAAAAGTGCGCCCGGGAAGAGGGACTTGTTCCTCTAGAAGGGAGGAGGGGTTGCCCACAGAATGGCAGCGGGCACCCGTGCCCCCTACCAGAGATTCATCCATTCCCCCCACCAATGAGCGATCGGGTCATCCCCCCACCACTAGACAACGATCAGCCCTCTCGCCGCCCCCACCCCCCCCCCCCAAGAGGATACTCTGACCTGCCTCTTCCTCCTCCTCCCCCCCCCCCCCCCCCCCTCAGAGAACGCTCTGACCTGCCTCCCTCCTCCCCCGCCCCCTCCCAGAGGATGATCTGGGTCAGAGACCCATTGCAGGCTCTGAAGCGGCTTCGGATTTTTATTTCGCAGGTCACTTACAGAGTGGATCTGGAACAGACCAGAAGAAGGTAAAGTGGGACTTGGTGGGAGAGCTGGGCGCGCAGTTCATTAAATCGATTTAAATGCATGCATTTAAATGCATCTGGTCGGATGTGGACCAGATCGGGTGCAGATCGCGTTGAAGACCCGAATATACCGTGATTTTGCGTCTGTTTTCGGTCATTAATTTTTGGTAAAATTGGGCTCACTGTCTGCTTAGTAATAGTCAGGCTAATAATTTTAGACATTTCCTTGCTTAGGAATTTGATTCCAGATTCCTCTGCAAAATAATTAGCTCAATTCCCTCAATATGTTTGAGTTCTAGGAAGCAGGAAGAGTAAAAAGTTATTTGTTTTTCTTTTTCAGGCATTTTCTCAAAGTTGGGCAAATACATTATCCTTTAACGATACCTCGTTTCATGGTGACTTAGCAACAAGAATTGAAAGAAAAATAGTTTGAATGCTAGATAAGCAGCTTTGTAGTTTCTTCAATTCTTGCATTACCCAGACGTTCTCATTATTTTGTGACAAGCCAAACCCCTCTGCATCATTTGCATGATGTTTGATTCCTTCACTGCCCCTCTGTTGTCAGATCATTGCCCAACATCAAGTCATGGATGAACCAAAACTCCCTTGTGGAAGAACAAAGCCATTTTATTCAGCTATCACCATGTTTTATATTTTACAGAAAAAATAAACCAGATAGAAATCAGGTTCACAAAATACATAACCGATCTGCATTACAGATTGGTCTGTATCTTTGGGTGGTATTATTCATGTTCAGGGGAAGATTGGTGTGATTGGAGTTGTTTTTTACTTGTGGATTTGTAAAGGAATTCACCAGTAGGAATGAGATGAGTTGCCCCACTGAAGGATGGAGGGTGCTGCTCTTTTGTTTTTCCAAGGTTGCTGTTTAATGAGAAAGTTGACCGTGCCAAAGAGCTTTTTAGAATGGAATCAAAATTGACAGATATTTTACCAGTTCCAAACAGATTTGATCTGATTTATTTATTATTGTCACATGCATTACTACACAGTGAAAAGCACTTTTTCTTGTGCACTACATAGATAAAGCATGCCATTCATTGAGAAGGAAAGGAGAGAGGGCAGAATGTAATGCTACAATCACAGCTCGGGTGTAGAGAATGATCAACTTAATGCCAGATAGGTCAATTCAAAAGCTCAGAGGCAATTTTAACTGACCTTGTTAGGTGGCACAGCCACAGAGTCAGCTGGAAATGTACACCCACCATTATCACAGTCCATTAACTTCATGAATGAAAGACTTGCATTTATATAGCACCTTCAAGGCCACCAGATGTCCCAAAGTGCTTTAAAGCTAATGAAGTATTTTTGAGGTGCAGTCAATGTTGTAATATCAGAAACATGAGCTAATTTGAGCTCCTACAAACAATCCTGTGATAATGATCAAATAACCTACTTTTGTAATGTTAATTGAAGGATAAATATTGGCCAGGACAAGGAAAGAAGAGAGTGCAGAAAGTTGTGTTACAGTCATAGTTAAGATGTAGAGAATAATCAACTTAATATAAAGTAGGTCTTTTCATAAGTCTAATGGCAGCAGGGAAGAAGCTGTTCTTGAGTTAGTTGATACATGACCTCAGACTTTTGTACCTTTTTCATGGCGGAAAAAGGTAGAAGAGAAAATGTCTGGGGTGTATGGGGTCCTTGATTATGCTGGCTGCTTTCCCGAGGCAGCGGGAAGGGTACACAGAGTTGGCGGATGGGAGGCTGGTTTGTGGACTGGGCTTTGTTCACAACCCTTTGTAATTTCTTGTGGTCTTGGAATAGCTCCCCTGCTTATCTTCAAAACAATGCTGTAACATCTTTTAAATCGGCCTGGGAGGGTAAATTGGGCCTTCCTTTAACATTTTATCTGAATGATGGTGCTGCCAGCTATCTAACCCTTCCTCAATACTGCACTGGAGTGTCAGCCTTGATATCTATGCTGGGATCCTGGATTGGGATGCAAACCTGGAATATTCCAAATCACAGGTGGAAGTGCTGACAACTGAGACATAGCTCAGGGTGTAAAACCATTCAATCACAATGGTTTCCTGTTAGATGAGATAAGTTAGAATTTACTTCATTACTGTTGTTTGGTACAGGTGCAAACTCCATATTTGTCTTATTTATATGTTTGCTGCTGTATGGGTTACTGTTAGGAAGGGGAAAAAGAGGAATCGTGGTCCAAAGACTACCCCAGAGGTAGTCTCCCAAAATCTCAGGGGTAAGGCGACAACTGGGGTAGAAAGGGCAAGAGAGGACAACCAGAATGCCTCAGAGGGAAGGAAGCGGGCTGGATGTGAGATAGTGGTGGGGGTGGGAGGGTTAAACAAATTGATAGGCGGCTCTGTGGGCAAAAGCGGGACTCCAGGATGGTAGTCTGCCTCCCTGGAGCAGGGATACAGGATGTGTCGGAGAGGGTAGCAGGAATTTTGAAGGGCCAAGGGACCCAGGCTGATGTAATTATACACATAGGAGAGAAGGACGTAGGAAGGAAGAGCAGGTGGGATATATGTAGGCAGCCAGGCTGAAGGGCAGGGCCTCCATTCTCTGAGCTGCTGCCAGTTCCCAGTAATAGCAGGGCTAAAAATAATGAGATCCTACAGCTGAATGCGTGGCTGAAGGATTGGTGCAGGACAGAGGGTTTTAGTTTTGTAGGCCACTGGGAAGTCTTTGTGAGGGAAGGGCACCCGTACAAGTGGGATGGGGAACATTTAAATGGGAAGGGCACAAATATTTTAGCTGGGAGGTTAGGTGGAGTGTTTCGTCAGGGTTTAAACTAATATGGAGGGGGGCGGTGGGGAGGAGACAGATAGCTCAGTAGGCACTGGGATTGGGAGCGAGTTGGGTGACAGGGTAAGTCTAGATGATAGGAAAATCTCCCAGGAGAAGGAGGATCCGAGTGGGCCTGTAGGTCTTCACTGCATCTGTTTTAATGCGAGGAGTGTGACAGGTAGAACAGATGAACTTAAGGCCTTAATGTTCGCAAGGAATTTAGATGTGGTGGCAGTGTCGGAGACGTGGCTAAAGGAAGGGCAGGACTGGCAGCTAAATATTCCTGGGTATGTGTTTTAGGCATGACAGGGGAGGGTCAAAAAGAGAAGGGGGAATGGCGCTGTTAGTTGGGCAGCACATCACAGCGGTGCAGAGGAAGGGTAATATAGAGGGGTTAGGAATTGAGTCTCTGTGGGTGGAGTTGAGGAATAGGGGAGCGATTACTATGCTAGAGGTGTACTACAGACTGCCTGATAGCCCGCGGGCAGTGAAACAGGGTATATGTAGAGACATTTTGGATAAGTGTAGGAAGAACAGGGTTGTTGTAGTGGGAGATTTTAATCTCCCTGGGGTGGATTGGAAGGTGCCTAGAGCTGGGGGTTGGGACGGGGAGGAATTCGTAAGATGTGTATTGGAAGGGCCCTTGGGGCAGTATGTAGATAGCCCGATTAGAGAGGGGGCTTTACTGGATTTAGTTCTGGGCAATGAGCCGGGTCAGGTGGTTGAGGTTGCAGTAGGTGAACATGTGGCTAATAGTGACCACAACTCTGTCTACTTTAGGATACAAATGGAAAAAGGTGTGTGCTGTCCTAAGGGGAGGGGGCTAAATTGGGGGAAGGCTAGATACAGCCGGATTAGGCAGGAGCTTAGGGATACAGAGTATAGGGCATTGGTGAGTATAGGGCATTGGTGAGGCCGCAGCTGGAGTACTGTGTGCAGTTTTGGGCGCCGCACCTGCGCAAGGATATTTTGGCCTTGGAGGGAGTGCAGAGGAGGTTTACTAGGCTGATACCGGAGTTGAGGGGGTTGAGCTATGAGGAGAGGCTGAATAAACTAGGCTTGTACTCGTTAGAGTTTAGAAGAATGAGGGGAGATCTCATTGAGACGTATAAGATGATGAATGGGATGGATAGGATAGAGGTGGAGAGACTCTTCCCGCTCAAAAAAGACAGTAGGACTAGGGGGCACAGCCTCAAGATAAAGGGGGGGCGGTTTAGAACGGAGTTGAGGAGGAACTTCTTCACTCAAAGGGTGGTGAATCTCTGGAATTCTCTGCCCGTTGAAGTGGTGGAGGCTGCCTCGCTAAATATTTTTAAGAAGCGGGTTGATGGGTTTTTGATAAGAGAGGGGATTAAGGGTTATGGGGAGAGGGCGGGAAAGTGGAACTGAGCCACGACAGATCAGCCATGATCTTGTTGAATGGCGGGGCAGGCTCGAGGGGCCAGATGGCCTACTCCTGCTCCTATTTCTTATGATACAGACTGGGATAGGCTGTTGGAGGGCAAGTCCATGTTAGGTATGTGAGAGTCTTTCAAGGGAAAACTGAAATGGGTGCAGGAAAGGCATGTGCCGGTTAAGAGGAAGGATGGGAAAGGTAGGATTAGAGAGCCGTGGATTACTAGAGATATTGAGGACTTGGTCAGGAAGGAAGGAGAGGCGTATGTTAGGTCTAAGCAACTGGGAATGGAGAGAGCGGTGGAGGAATAGAGAGAGAATAGGAGGGATCTCAAAAGGGGAGTTAGGAGGGCAAAAAGGGGGCATGAAATGGCGTTGGCAGGTAGGATTAAGGAAAATCCAAAGGCGTTTTACTCCTATGTTAGGAACAAAAGGGTGGCTAGGGGAAAAATCGGTCCTCTCAGGGAAAGAGCAGGGGATTTGTGCTTAGAGTCCGAGGGAATGGGGGAGATCCTGAATGAATACTTTGCGTCAGTATTCACGAAGGAGAGGGGCTTGATGTCTGGTAGAGTCTTCGAGGGAGCGGTAGACCAATTGAAGGAACTATCCATTACGAGGGAAGAAGTGTTGGGGCTTTTAGGTAGCATTAAAACTGATAAATCTCTGGGGCCCGATGGCATTTATCCTAGGCTGCTTAGGGAGGTGAGAGATGAAATTGCTGGGCCTCTGACGCAAATCTTTGTCTCTTCTTTGGACACAGGTGAGGTCCCAAAGGACTGGAGAATAGCGAACGTGGTACCGTTGTTTAAAAGGGGTAGGAGGGATAACCCTGGTAACTATAGGCTGGTGAGTTTGATGTCAGTGGTAGGCAAGTTGATGGAGATGATTCTTAGGGATAGGATGTAAGAGCACTTGGAGCGTTGCGATCTGATTAGGGATACGCAGCATGGCTTTGTAAAGGGGAAGTCTTGCCTTACAAATCTGGTAGAATTTTTTGAGGAGGTGACAAAAATGGTCGACAAAGGACGAGCCGTTGATGTCGTCTATATGGATTTCAGTAAGGCGTTTGACAAAGTCCCTTATGGTTGGTTGGTTGAAAAGATTAAGGCTCATGGGATACGTGGCCAGGTATCTAGATGGGTTGAGAACTGGCTTGCTAAGAGGAGACAGAGAGTAGTAGTGGAGGGGTCCTTTTCTAGCTGGAGGTCTGTCGCTAGTGGTGTGCCGCAAGGCTCAGTACTGGGACCTCTTCTTTTTGTAGTATATATAAATGACTTGGAAGAGGGAGTAAGTGGTGTGATCAGCAAATTTGCAGATGACACCAAGATGGCTGGATTGGCGGGCTGTGAGGAGCAGTGTCTGGCAATACAATGGGATATTGATAGGCTGGTATATTGGGCAGATATATGGCAAATGGAGTTTAATCTGGATAAATGTGAGGTGATGCATTTTGGCCGGAATAATGTAGGGGGAAGTTATATGATAAAGGGTAAACCTATAAAGCGTATAGAAACGCAGCGGGACCTGGGCATGCAAATGCACAGGTCTTTGAAGGTGGCAGTTCAAGTGTAGAAGGTTGTGAAGAAAGCTTATGGTATGCTAGCCTTTATAGGAAGAGGTATAGAGTATAAGAGCTGGAGTCTAATGTTGCAGTTGTATAGAACATTGGTTAGGCCACATTTGGAGTACTGCATCCAGTTCTGGTCGCCTTACTACCGGAAGGACGTGGAGACTCTGGAGAGAGTGCAGAGGAGGTTTACCAGGATGTTGCCTGGTACGGAAGGACTGGGTTATGAGGAAAGATTGAGCAAATTGGGGCTGTTTTCCCTTGAAAGACGGCAACTGAGGGGGGATCTAATAGAGGTATATAAGATTATGAAGGGTACAGATAGACTAAATAGTGGTAAGCTATTTCCTATGTTAGAGACACACAGTACAAGGGGCCATGGGCTTAGGGTGAGGCGGGGAGAGGTATAACACGGATATTAGAGGGAGGTTTTTCACACAGAGGGTAGTGAGGGTACGGAATGCTCCGCCAAGCAAGGTGGTGGAGGCAGGCACGCTGGAGTTGTTTAAGAGTAACTTAGACAGGCACATGAGTGGGTTGGAGATGGGAGGATATTGGAGATAGTTTTAAATAAGGTTCATTAGCATTGGGACGTCCCTGGTAATGTATAAGGATGTGGAATGATACCAATGTTTTTCTCTTTTAATTCACAGGTTTTAAGTCGGTCCGCCTTGTTGTCCAAAGAGGGGCATACACGCGATGGGTCATACTAGGGCTGCTCTTGGATGTTCAAGAATAGCCCAGTACTTCATGTCGTTAGTGTGCGCTTAAACTGGACCAGATGCTGGGCAACACGACAGCTCAGTGATTATCACTGTTTGCTGTGCAGACACATGGATTTGGGCCAGTGTCTGTGGGAGTTTGCGCATTCTCCCCGTGCTTGCGTGGGTTTTCTCCGGGTGCTCCGGTTTCCTCCCACACTCCAAAGATGTGCTATTAGGTTGATTGGAGGTAATAACTTGTCCCTAAATTAGTTTTCCCTCAATGTGGAATGCCATAAGCATAGATAAGGATCATGGGTGGAGGGGGGACTCGTAATGTTAAAATGGTGGTGTGGGCTTGTTGGACTGAAGGGCCTGTTTCCTGGGTGTTTTTGCTCTTTGTTCTTTGTATCAGTCATCAAACGTAGTTAAAGAATTTTGCCATTTGGTCCCAAACAAATGTTTACTATCAAAAGTGAATCTGCCATAAAGTCCTAATGCTTTTATAGCTTTACAACAAGATTGCTCATTGAGTATCCTGAACAATGCACATTTACTGTCTTATTCTGTGCATGGTGCTTAGTTGTAACACATGATCCCTCAGCATGCTGAACACATTGTAAAGATGCAGCTAATGTCAGATGAAATTTTCTGAGTGTGTCCAATAAGTCTGGAATTCCATCTCAAAGACACTAGGGGGGCATATTTTTTCCATCACTTATATCACAGGTTGAATGAAGTGGCATATAATTGTGTAATATCTGTCAGAGCAATCAAATTGCTGTGTGAAATTTTAGAATCAATCAAATTACAATGTCCTGATACAAAGTATGAATGCTGGGCAGAAAACTCAGCGAGGCAATTCTTTTCCATGCTTCGATTTAGGAACCAGTGGTTGCTGGGCTGTATGAAGATGCCCCTCTTGATGAGGAGGAGGGTGAAGACATACAGTTTTAAGGTCTTAGGTTAAGTGGATATTGGATAGGCAGAATTGAAGAGTGTAATTCTCCCTCTCAAAGCATTAAATCACAGTGCTAACATGCTGGAACTAAGCTTCCACGTGAAGAATTATAGCCTTTTGACTCTGATTGGTTTTGTGTTTGCTTTTGACGCTAAGTAACTTTATCCTGAGAATAAACTATCATACAATTCTTCTCCAAGACAAAACACAACAGTTAAGACCAGATGAGATCTTCCTCCTAGGCAAGTTGTTCTAAATCCATTTTCCTTTTCAGGTTAAAGAACATAAATTGGACCCTGAGGTCAACTCTGACTGACCATTATACAGCTACTAGTGTCCAATATTTCAAAGCCACAGAGAATTCCTGATGCAATTTATATTGAATGATTTCATTCTGGAAGGCTGGCTGGCTTTACTAACCAAAGAAATGGTTATTTATTTGTAGACATTAGCAAAGTTCCCCAAAAGTAAAATCAGAATGTTTCCATTCAAAGAACAGTCTATTTTAAACTTGCAATAAATTAGATGATCAAAACTACAAGATGAAAGAAAAATGTAATGCAAATATAAGATCAATCTGAGCTCTGCTTCCATCACAGCCACATCCTGGATAAACATTGACAAACATTTCTCCATGTACTTTGATACTGTGGATAGATTGCCTGCAGCTACTCTCCTGTTTCACCAACTGCATCCTGTCCAATTGCTTCATATTCTAGAAAGAGTCATGTCAGTCTGTATCTGTAATGATGCCAGATGGTGCGCCAGTATGGGTAAAATCTGTAACACTACAAAGTTCTGGGGTACGATGCTGGTGGTAGTGGCTGTTGTGGGAGGGGAATAATATGTCTCTAGTCGCTGAGTCCATCACAATATTTGCCAGTGAGTGTTCGCTTCAAAATTCAAGGTAGCCTCAGGCAAGTTCTGTGGAGGATGTGGTAACAGATGCTTATGTCTTAGATCAATCAGCTCCGTACTGAATCATCATCCACAATCATAGTTGGACACTATTTAATGATCATAGATGATGATTATTTCTCACCAGAAGACTCTTCCTCATCAGTATCTTTCCATTATCTTGAAGTGGACCCTCTGCATGAAGTGGGGCTAGAAGAAGATCCTTGTCTCCTTTCAAGGAGACAAGAGTTTTAAGTTCATTTATTAGTGTCACAAGTAGGCTTACAATAATGCTGCAATGTAGTTACTGTGAAAATTGCCTAGTTACCATACTCCGACACCTGTTTGGGTACATTGAGGAAGAATCTAGCATGGCTAAAACACAGAACCAGCATGTCTTTTGGATTGTGGAGGAGACTGGAGTACCCAGAGGATATGCAGACATGGGGAGAATGTGCAGACTTTGCACTGAGAGTATCCCAAGTTGTGAATCAAACCTGGGCCCCTGGCACCGTGAGCAGTTCTAACAACTATGCTACCATGCCTCCCCAAAAGATTCTGTGAGAATGATCATTGAACATGCATGGGGGAGGAACAGCTACATACGGCATTTGTAAGAAAGTGAAGCTAGATACTTTATAGACTTTGTGCATTTAAAGATTATTGTTGATAGGCTACTTAAGTACATTTAAATTAAAACTTTACCAAATAGTCACATCTCCTATTGTCATACTGGGTGACTGCATGTAGGAAGAAAATATAACATAAACAATGAACTTTGATAGCAGGGGAAGGATTTTGGTCCTGATCAGTTAGGATGAGGCACACATGGTATTGGTCATGTCTCTTACATTAGATCAGTGAGCTGGGGACACTTCTGCAAAATGGCAAACCAGGTTTTCCTTTTCCCGAATGTGAGGACGTCAAAGCACAGGCTGGCAATGGCGCTCAGGATGTCCATTAACTGAGACAGCACTTAACCATTGACCATTTCAGGGTGGAAATAGACATTTTGTTTTTCACAATCCTTTTCTAATCATCAAATTATTTTGACAACCTGTGGCTTTTTCAACAAAAGGTGGCAACTTAATTTTTTTGTCAGCTATTGCAGTCCATTCGCGTAACTTCTCCAGGTTTTGGTAGGACTGCAGATGATCAGTTTGAATGGAATTTATGCACAATTATCTGTGCCAAGCTAAAGAAGAAATAAGAATGGGATCACGCAGTCCAAGATCTTTACTCAGAAAAAATTGGTTTGAGTGCAAAACTAGTCTTTGTAAAAAAAAAACTGCAGTTCTGCGTCATCCTTAAAAAAAAGTTGGTGCCATCTGTTAACTGCTACTGTGAAGCCAAAGATCCAACCACTCTAGTATGATTAGTGACGCTTCTATAAAGATGCTGAACAAACTTAAGACAGTGATCAATCCCAGTGGTGCAGTTGACTGACTTACACTTCTGCTTCTGTTGAATAACATAGGTACCAAGGGACTTTGCAACAAAGCATCAGGCTGGTCTCTTACAAAATAGCTGTATTTCACTGAAATAGCCTGATTGTTCTATGACCCAAATCTGGTGTGTAATCTTGAGTTATCCTTGCAATGGTAATTAAGTATTTTTGTATGGCAGAATTTTTTTTTTGATTTTTTTTTCATGAACAAGCTACACACAAGGTTAAGGTCAGTTGAACAGAATACAAATTGCAGTCTTCATACAAAGCAGCAATGTATTTAGTTCAGGAAAGCCGGGATTTGATAGTTTCATTATTATCATTGGACTTGCATGGAAACCCATTTAACATGAGCATTTGTGTAGACCAACAAACCAAGCCATTTGATGACAGTGACCCTGTTTGACTTCTTTGTCTAATACATGCAGGGAATAACTTTGATTTTAATTCCATGATGCACTGTGTGTTGGGTATCCAATCACATTGAGCAAACCTGAAATTAGTACATTATGTCAGTCAGTAAGAAAGAGTTGCATTTATGTCGCTCCATTTAGAACTTCAGGAAGTCCCAAGGTACTTTACAATCAATGAAGTAGTTCTGGAGTGTAAGTCAGGAAATATGAGGACACTGGCGCATCATAACCTCTTACTCATCATCATAACCTCTCACTCATCATCATAACCTCTCTCTCATCCTTGCCAAGTCTACTCCAGCATAGCACTCATCAGACTCACTAACCTTACATATGCATCTCTTCTTCTGTCAACGCTTCTATCTATCCACTTACCTTGGTCTTTATGCAGGCCCCTCCCTCATAGCCAACCTGCACTCTATCCATTGAATCAAGACACACTTTGCACCAGCTTACAAGCTTCTGCTTCGCTTCCTTGTGAAAGATGAGAGGGAACACCAGGGAAAGGTAAAGAACCAGGGAAAAGTTTTCCCAAACATCTCGCAGTTGACAAGTGCAGAGGGAGTGGCACTTGGGATCAACGGAGTTTGGTGTCCCTGCTCATTGGATATGGGCAGATGAAGAGTGATAGATTTAATTAAAAAGCACACCCTATGTTATCCTATTTCTTATGCTCTTATATATGTCATGCTGACTTAGAATCATAGAATCTCTACAGTCCATTCAGCCTATTGAGTCTGTACCAACAACAATCCCACCCTGCCCCTGTAACCCCACATGTTTACCCTGACACCAAGGGGCAATTTAACATGACCAATGTTCCTTTCCTGTGGACTGTGGAAGAAAATCGGAAAACCCGGAGTAAACCCATGCATACACAGGGAGAACATGCAAACTCCACAGTCACCCAAGATTGGAATTGAACCTGGGTCCTGATGCCATGAGACAGCAGTGCTAATCACTGTGCCATTTTGATTTCAGCAGCAAATATGATGTGATTAGCATCATGACGATAACCTGTATCAATTATTCCTGCATTTTATGGCTTGAAGGACCTTCCCACAAGCAGCCGGCAGAGATCGCTGACAATGATTCCTCAGAGAAGTGGAATTCTTCTGACTGTTCATGGTAACTGAAATCATGGCTTTGGAATCTAGTACAGCTGCAACAACTTGCTTGCTCTTCACAAAAACTGTACATTGATGGAGTGAAAGATTGTGGTTGATAAACACTGCTGGTTGATCTGCAGCTGTCTTCTGTCATACTTGCTGTTGCTGATGTTTCTGGTCATCATACTCCAATCCAAGGCAGTGCAATTGACTCTTACTCTGATAAGCAAACCTCCAAGGTGTAAATAAATTGTACAAAATAGCCGCTCTACAAAAAAACAAAATTACTGAGAACAAACCCTTTCCCTCTAATAGGTAAGAAAGCAACTGGAGCATAATGCGTTCATTGACATGTCTGGAGGAGATTGCTTCATATGGTGGTGAACGTGTGGAATTCTCTACCACAGAAGGCTGCAGAGGCCAAGCCACTGTATATATTGAAGGAGGAAATAGATAGGTTTCTAGATTCTAAAGGTGCCAAGGAGTATTAAGAGAGAGGGTGTTGAGTTAGATGATCAACCATGATCATATTGAATGGTGGACAATCCAAGAGGCAAAATGGTTTCATTCTGCTCCTGCTTTCTGTGCTTCTGTGGGTCGGATTCTCCAGCTTTTCATGCCCCACTGCAGCTAAGAGCGAGAATGGAGAACATCCTGTAAGTTGCTGATGCATTTATGTAGACAAGTATCCTTAGTAGCTTTAGACAAGCTGTAAACTTCTAATATCCTAATGGAATTATGAGAAATATAAGTGCCTATTGTTCTTACTTCAATATATATGTAAATATATAAAATAAATATTTTCAGAAAGATGTCGAATATTAATCTCCACTTGATTTTGGGAGTCAGGCTGATCCAGCAGACAGAATAAGCTAAATCAGACTCTGCGGCAGTGTTTGTCACACAAGAACTGGTTTACAAAATCAATAATTTGTTTCAAGGTAGCAGAGATGTGTCTTTGTTGTAGATCTTATAATTAGAATATCTGTACTAGATATTGTTGATTTCTCTATTTAATGTTAAATGTCTGTGGAATGCAAGCCTGAATATTTGTTTAATAGTTTATATATATCTGCTTACTAACTTATCAGTCTGTGATATTTTACAATTCACCAAACTATAATAGTAATAGCATTATGTCTTTTATCCTGCATCTTGTTGCATTTGCCAACATACTGAATAACCAAGGGTACACACTGGTTTTGAGGGAGCATTAGGTCAGCTTACAGGAGGTTGTTGATGTGAATCCAAGTATTGGACCGTATCTTCCAAGGAGTGGCAAGCATTGTTGGATCACCACTTCACACAATGCTAGAACTCTGCATATTTGGCCTGCAGTTCTGAAGTGGGCATTTCAGAAATGCGGAATTTTGGGAATTTTCCTCATGCAGGATTGTCAGGGAAAGTCAAGCCATGCTCTCTTTTCTGATACTAGCTGTCACATTCTGGGGCGCCTTCATTCACTAACAGACTGAGACGCTTTGGATCATTTAAATAGCTTTTCAGCCTGTAAGTGAATGAGCATGAATAGATCGGTGGGGCAGGTAGACTAAAATGGTTGGTGGGGTGGTTGGTCACAGGGTGGGTAAGGTGACAGGGTGGTAGGCAGCAGGTTGCGGTGGAGAGTTGCAGGGTCAGAGGAGTTGGAGGATGACCCTAGTCAGAGGGTCAGAGCAGTCAGAAGGTCAGGAGGGTTTGGAGAGTCAGGGTTGAAGGGTTGGAGTGATTGGAGAGTCACAGAGGTGTAATGGTCAGAAGGGTTCAGAGCTCAGGGAGATGCTGAAGGGTTGAGTGTCAGATGGTCGGCTGTCGGGAGGGTGGCTAGTTTGAGTCGATGGCTAGAATGGGTAGGTGGGAAGGTGACGGGGTGTTGAGGTTGGATCAGGTCAGATCAGGAGGGAGTTGAAAGGTTGGGAGGGTTGATGAAGAGTTTATAGTTGGAGGGTGGCAACATGGAGAGCAGCCCCACAATTCATGGAACGAGAATGAGGATGGCTGCTGGATGCCATGGAGGAGAGGAGGGACTTTCGATCCTCCCAAGAGGGTTGTTGTCCCAGGAGCACAGAGTCAAATGCAGCCTGGGATGTGATGCATCAGCAGTCAATGCCCACAACCTGACGCCAAGGGTTGCCACCAATGCCACAAGAAAAACTATTACAAGCTGCGAGGGTAAGCCTGTCTCAACCTGGCATCAGTCCCGTCCGTCACACCTAAAATGTCCACATCAATCCATGCCCTGATACCTCATGGCTGTCCAGCACCCAATGCCCCAGCATCTTCCTCAAATTCACCTGGCAACCCCATCGAAACCTGCCTGCGTACACCGTCTGTCTTCAACACTCCTCCCCCCTCCAAATCCAGGCCTACCAGCCATCAGGCTCTCAATTAGCCCCTTTCGTCTCTGCAGGAGAATTTGGCCCATATTAGAAGTGAACAAAAGACAAACAGGGTGATTTCCGAGTTGTGACTCCTGACCTCCTACAAGCAATGTGCAATGGAGCCCCCAGGGGAGGCACTGAGAGAGCTGTGAGTGCCTGTGAGGTTGGCATGCACCACATTAGTGAAGAAACACAAAACCTCCAACCATATCCTTTATGATCTTTCTCGAGCAAGTTGCAATCTGACAAGATACTTGTCACTCCCTTGCCTCTTGCCTTGGGGGAATAACATGAGGCCGGGCCCTCAGGATTCAGTACTGTCCCCCTCCCTTCTCCCCCTGCTGCCACCTCTGATGCCATCTTGGTCGAAAAGTCCGAGGACAGCACTGACAAAGCATTAGAGGTCATCCGCCAACGCAGAGGCACTCAGTGGGTGAAATTAGCAGCTAGGCTTCAGGTCACTTTGGTCAAACGGTCATAGGTCACTTTCTGGAGGAGGGAACATCTGAGGGATTTAGGCAGCAGAGGTCTGCCAGATCTCAGGAAACAGCTGACCCCAAGCCAGGTGCTGGATCACTGGGATCAGTTCTCACAAAGCTGCTGGAGATGCAGCAATAGAGCAGGGGATTGCAGGAAGGAGTGTCAGCACCATCACAGCGACTGCAAGTCTATATAGAAGAGTGTGACAGCTTTCAGTCACAGGAAATGGTGCTGGCAGTGCATGGTACCCACTGCAAGGGTGGTGACCACAGTGGAAAGACTGGAGCAGGAAATGGTTGCCATGGATGGCTGGGTCACTAAGGACTGTGGCTGATGGCCTTGGGAGCATGCTCAAGACACAATGAGCAATTACAGAGGGGCTCCAGAGCTTAGTCCAGACTCAGAGGCCATTGTTGAGGCCGCACACATCCTGGAGCCGCCAAGGATCAGCAGTGCAGATGATGCAAAGGCTTCTGGAACTTACTCCAACTGCTCCTCCATCCCAAGGAGTGTCCGAGGGGACCACAGGCACCCCAAGGGAGAAGGAAGTGCTGGAGGTCACACCAGGGCCCCTTATCCAGGAGACTCTGGCAGTCTCCAAAACTTCTGAAGCCCTCCCTTCCCCACTTTCTGACACCGGTGCCTCTCAAAGGCAATGGGGTGAACAGGGTGGCACAGCTGCATTGGTGACACCCGGATGTCAGCCGGGGCCCCCAGGTCCAGAGGCCACCCGCCAAGAGGATCACAGACCATGGGGCACACAGCACAGCAGTCCACCTCCACCTCCAATGTACATCCTGGTGAGTCACCTAATGTAGCCGCAGGTTACGTAAAACTAAAAAGATGTAAGATCACCAACAAGGCACAGGTGAACGCAGCATTGTAGTAAGGGATAAGATTATTGGCACTGTGAATAATCACCTCAAAGCCTCAACTCCTCTGTCCAGGACCTGTCCCCTAGAGATAGTTTGTATCCCATCTGGACTCACAGAGTGTCGCACAGCGTGGAAAAGGCCCTTTGGCCTATTGGGTGTGTAGTGACAATAATTACCACTACACTCATGCTAATCCTATTTTCCAGCAACTACGCAATATCCCTGAATGTCATGGTATTTCAAATGCTCATCCAAATACTTTTTAAGGGTTGTAAGGTTTCCAGTCTTCACAATGCATTCCAGATTCTCACCATCCGCTGAGTGACAACATTTTCTCTTAAGTCCTTTCTTAATCTCCTGCCCCTTACCCTAGAATTATGCCCTTGTGATTGACCCCTCAGCCAAGGGAAACAGCTGGCCCCTACTCAACCTGTCCATATCCCTGATAATCTCATACACCTCAAACATGTACTCCCACAGCTTTCTCTGCTTTAGAGAAAACAATCCAAGCCTAGCCAATTTTTCCTTATAGCTCAAATGCTCTATCCCAGGCAACATCCCGGTGAACCTCCTCTGTACCCCCTCTACTGCAACACGTCCTTCCTATATGAAGTGACCAGAATGCACACAATACTCCAACCTAACCAACACTCTGTATGACTCCAATATTACCTCCCTGTTCTTATGTTCTATGCCTCAACTGCTAGAAGCAAGTGTCCCATATGCCTTTGTAATATCTTTTCACCTCGCTGCCACCTTCAAGGATCTATGAATAAGTACACCAAGATCCACTGAGCTTCCTGGTGTCCTGCCATTCATTAGACACTTCCTTGTCTGTTACTTCTTCCAAAGTGCATCATCCCAGAGTTATCAGGGTTAAATACTACCTTGCACTCTAGAGGTTGGTGCAAAGTGGTATTCATTCCTTGTTCACTCTCACAACTATGACACCTGATCCACACTTCAAGGAACCAGTAGTGATTCATGCCCATGTGACAATCCACTGGAGAAGGGGTAATATTCTGGGAGGGGGGGACAATTGTGTGCCAAACTCGCTAATGAGATTGAAATCAAGCCGCTATCTTGCTAATCAGCCGGTCTGCGTCAGTAGAAAGGGACTGGGATAATTGCAAACAGGCGCAGAACCGATTTTTAAGCCTGGACACTACTTTCCAGGAATGGCATGATTTGTGCCTGGCACAACGAGGCTGGAAAATTATTGCCTATATGACAGAATTTCAGGAAATTTGAGACAGTGTCTGCAAAATGCGACAGTGTCATCAGGAGCGATTATTGGAAACTTGCTTTCATCTGATTCAGGATGATTTAATTATACCGTCTTTCATATTACCCATGATTCATATACGTAAAACATTGTGACACATTTCTTGAGCCGTTCTTGAGAGAATGTAATCAAAATCTATTGTCATTCGATTCAAATCAAGACTGTAATTACAGAGCTTTTGCTTTTAATTTCACTTTTCAATCATTTCAGTGGAGCAAAAGTTAATTTTCCAAAACTGGATGCCTGTATGGAATAAATGAGTTTTAAAAATACGGAAGTTACCTCAGGTTTCTCCTCACATCGTGACTAAATTTTAATTTTTTGAGAGCAATTTAAATCCTGATGCTACAAACTTTAAAGATAATTGCTGGGTAAATTGGGTAGTTTTAAAATGCAGCAACTGCAAGACAGTTGACACACTTGTGCTGAATCTGGGGAGAGAGTATTTACCATGTAGGAAAATAATTGCTTTGGGTTTTGCGGTTTTATATACTGGATACTAATAGCTTCGAAATTGTAGTTTTATTTTTTGATGTTATTTTTTTCACAAGCTCCTGTAGCTTCAACAGGTGAGATTCTTCAACCATTCATGCCAGTGAGATTCCTTGGTCCCGCTGCGGTGAACGGAGATTTGGCTGAGCGCCAAGTTCTCCATGCTCGTTGGCAGTGGCGGCAGGGCATGAATGGCCGGAGAATTCCGGCCTTTGTTTCCGAATGCTGCAGAAACTTAACTTAACCAATGTTGGAAAAATCTCAAGAGCAATTTCCTAGAATGTTGTCACTGTTGACTGAAGAGGTTAAAGAGATGGTACCATTTCAGAAATAATGAAAACTGCGCTTCAGGAAGCTCCTGGAATTAATTGAATGGATAATTAATTTCATGGATAAGGGCCAAGAGGATATAATGTACTCTCTCTTTCAGTAAACATTTAATAAGGTTCGTCAGTCAAAAAAACCTGCAGAAAATGAAGTTGCTTGGGAATGATGCCAAGCTTTCTTATGTAGCAAAAGTCAAAGCACCAAAAATAGTAATTCTGCCTGGAAACATTTTAACACGTTTTGACATGAAAAAAAGATGCTGTTGTAGATTAAAGACTTGGATTGAAAATTGACTTGCCAAAGGCAGGCAGAGGTTAATGATAAGGAATAGAATCTGTTTGAAACTGTGCCTAATGTCATTCCACAGGGTTGTGAGCTGGGTTTTTGCATTGCATTGTTAACAGGTATAGGAGGCAACTTATTGCAGTCGTGTAATGATACAAAGACATGTGACTATTTGCTTACTGGATGAGTTGGATGGCACTGAAAAGGATCTGTTAACAGTAGATCAATTGACTAAAGGATAGCAGATTTATTTCCATATGGATCAAGAAAAGGTATTGGGTGTATTTTTCCCACGGGAATCGAAGCAGGCCATCATTGGAAAGGGCCATTGACCTCCGGCAGGAATTCCGGGCCTTGAAGTGGCCAGAAAATCCTGCTCCTTGTGTCAAAGTTCCTAACAAAATGTGTGCACAGTGAATCAGTATCCACTGACAAAGTGGAAAAGGAATTGTGTTGAATTTATCAACCAGTGACTGAACGTATCATCTCTTGGCCAGGTGCCTGACGTTGAATAATGTAGATTGTAATGTAAGATTGAGATCCGGAAGAGCAATTGATTATCTTTGTGGCCATTGAGAAATTCCCCAAAACCTTTCTCAATTCAGAAGATTGAATTATGGTGATTCAGCTCACTCTCAAAATAAACTAGGATACAAGAGGAAGTCGGGCAAGTAGAGTTGGAAAAATTGAACACAACGGCCTTTACTCACTCTGTGCTTTTCCCATATTCTTAGTTAACAAACTCTTTTATTTCTCACATCATCGTCCTTCCAATTTGCTTGTCTGTTCAACATCTGGGAGGAACAGGATTTTCCTTGTAAGCACTGATGCAGCTTTGCCTTTTTAACATCTGTCTTGTTCTGCACGTGTAGTTCAATTAATCAGCTGCTGATCTCCTAATGTCACAAAATGTGGCAGACTAGTTAAAGCAAGCCGTGAGGGAATAAGGAGGAGGGCAAAACACTTATCTGGAATAAACCTGAGCTCATTTTGCAGTAGAATTTTATGATCATTGATGAAGAAAAGTATGAACTCATGGCCCTTTAAATGCCAGAATTCGGGACTCCAGCATTCTCAATTGGCCTGTGCTGCCCCAGTCCAGTGAAGGGTCAATAAAGCAGGGGATTTCTCTCAGAAACTAAGTATTGAGCTGAACAGCTAAATACAAAGACTCATGAAAGACAGTATGCTGGTTAAAGGCATTCTTTATTGACAAACACTGGGAGAATGGCAGCCGGACACATCAACTTCTTTCTGAAGTTTACAATGCAACGTCAAAACGGTTATACATTTTCGAAACTTCAATTCTCCAGCCTACACTGTCATCCTAACTCGATGTGCTGATCACATTGGTACACATTATTTACCATGGCCAATTACATCCCACCTTCTAGCAGAATTAGGAGTTCATTGGTCTATAGGACCCAGATGTCCCGACCCTAAGCAACCTTATTTGCGTAAATCCATAAGGTTCAAAAGTTGCTTTCCCACTGTAAGCCACAGAGTTGAAAAGGTGACTTCCCATTGTCTCATCCTGCTTCATTATCAGTAGGAATTGAATACTTTCTACACATCGTGAAAACTTTGATTCATATTGTGAATATGTTTATTCATTGTCTAAAGTATGAGAGTTTGCATTCACCTTGACTTTCTCCTGATAATATAACTGTATTCTGTGGTTTATTGTTCCCAAAGAATGTAGCCTGTCTGGTTTAGCTCTCTTCCCATTATGTTTCAGGGCAGCTTTCATTTTGGCCAAGGTGCACAATACATTCAAAAATACTTGTTTAAATCTAAAATACATGTTTAATTTCTATAACAGCAGTTACGTGAGTGTCTATGCAAGTAGTATCTTTGGATTATAAGCATAAGGCATATTGTGATCCTTATTCTAAATTAATTTCCCCTGTTTAGCAATTTCATTAGTTTTTCAATCCCATGAATTTCTGCATTTCTCTTGCAGTCGTCAAGCATGTTATTGTTGACAATGGATGCCCTTGTGAAGATGGAACTTAATGCTCTACATTTAATGCTGAATTGCTCTTTAGAATCACACCCAATGCAACAATTTTAACAATGGATCAAGAAAGAACCAGGACGAAGAGAGCCTCAAACTTTTTTAAGGAGCAACATGAATAAAATGCTGACTATAATGAGGCATGGGCAAAAGGGCAGGATAGCAGGATTTGGATGGGAAAATCTGTCAATGAACCATAGAACCATAGAAAAGTTACAGCATAGAAACTGTCCATTTGGCCCATCTTGTCCATGTCAGTCCAAGGACATCCAGGTGCCCTTTCTAATTCCACCTTCCTGCGTCTGGCCCAAAGCCCAGTAGTTTACAGCACTTAAGGTGCAGATCCAGGCACTTTTTTAAAAATAGTTTTGGGTTTCTGCCTCCACTACCAATTCGGACAACAAATTCCACTATCTTCTGCGGAAGGAAGTTCTTCCTCATGTCCCCTTTACACCTATTGCTACTTATCTTGAATCTATGTCCCCTGATTCTAGAATTTTTCAGCAAGAGAAACAATTTTATCCTGTCCATTCTATCTTTTCCCCTCATAATTTGGTACCCCTCTATCAAGTCACCCCTCAGCGTTCTTTGTTGTGAGGAAAATAACCCCAATCTATTCAATATCCCCTCATAGCTACACTTTTCTAGTCCTGGCAACATTTGTGCAAACTTCCTCTTCACTCTCTCCAAAGCAATTACATCCTTCCTGCTTTCTGATACCAGAACTGCACACATGCCCCAGTTGTGGCCTCACCGGTGTTTTATACAATCCCAACATTATATCCTTACTTTTTTATGCTATACCTCTGCCAATGAAGGACAATATTCCATATGCCTTTTTTGCAGCCTTGTCTACTTGAATTGCAGGCTTTTGGGACCTGTGTACTTGTACATCAAGATCTTTCACTTCATCTGCCTTTTTTCATATATTTCCATTTATTGTGTATTCCCTATAACTTTTTGACCTCCCTAAGTGCATTATTTCACACTTCTCTATGTTAAACTCCATCTGCCACTTTATTGTCAACTCCACCAATCTATCGATATCGTTTTGTAGATTATAGCTATCCTCCACACTACTTGGCCAATCTTTGTGTTGTCTGCAAATTTTCTTAATGTGCTCCCCAGATTCATATCCAAACTGTTAATACATAACAGAAACAGCAAGGGTCCCAACACTGACCCCTGTGGATCACCATTTGAAACAGCTTTCCATTCGCAAGGGCATTCATCGACCTTTGTTTCTTGTTACTCAGCCAACTATAGATCTAGTTTGCCACATTACCCTGTACCCCATGGACTTTCAGTTATTTGATTGATCTGCCATGTGGGATCTTGTCAAACGCCTAGCTAAATTCCTTGTACAACATGTGGAAGGAAGTAACATACACAATGAGTATCAACTCTCCAAACCCTTGGGTCACTCTTCAATGTATGATGAGGATTATTGACCTTACAAGTCACCATAGGAATGAGTGAATGGTTATTAATGTATGTTTTATGCTTTTCAGTCTTTAGGCCAATACCTATCTGAAAATTGCATGAATAAGCATAAAATTATAGAAAGGAGCTTAAGAACAGGAATAGGCGTCCAACCATTTGAGTCTGTTCCATGAGATTATTGCCCATGTTAACTCTATCTGCCTGCCTTGTCTGACAGGAATCAATCAATTTCAGATTTGAATGTTCAAATTAACTTTGTCTCAATAGTTTTTTTGGGGGAGGAAGTTCCATATTCCCAGCATGGAAAATATCAGCCTGTGCGCCAAGTGATCAATACTAACATCCGTGCCTGAAAAAGCCTCGACTGAATGGATACAGTGTTCTGCAATTCATGCGGATCTGATGAAATCTTACTATTTCTGTGGGAATTTCACAAGGGAAATGATGAGAATCTGAATTCAAAAGTCTGTGACAGACAATAACAAGCATTCTTTTGTCAGGCAAGAAAAGAAAACATGTCATATTCAAGTTGGCAGCTATTATTAGATGGATGCCAGAAGATCCGTGCTTGGACCTCAGCTATTTACGATTGGTATCGATGACTTAGGTGAGGGGAGAAAATGTAATGCATCCAAGGTTGCTAACAAATCAAAACTAGATGTTAACGGAAACTGTGAGATTGATGGAAAAAGGTTGAAAATGAGATGTGCATAGGATAAGTTAGTGGGAAAGAAGGTGACAGGTGCAGTTTAATGTGTGGCAATGTGAAGTTTCTCACTTTGGTACCAGGGTAGAAAAACAGAATTATTTTAAAGACCAGAAACTGGGATGAGATTGTTCGCATGATCTTCTGCACGTTTTGCTGTGGCAGAGGTGGCCTGCTATTGGCCAGTAATGGAATCTTCTGGTCGCTAGGAAACCATGGCGGGGGTGCACCGTCCATGGGGACATAATGCCAACCAGAAGATCCTACAAATACATAAAGACCAAAACAGAGACTAGAGAGAGAATAGAGTCTCTTAAAGACCAACAAGGTCATCTATGTGTGGATCCACAAGAGATGGATGAGATCCTAAATGAGTATTTCTCATCAGTATTTACCATTGAGAAAAGCATGGATGTTAGGGGACTTGGGGAAATGAATTGTGGTATATTGTAGCATGTACATATCACAAAGAGGTGCTGGAAGTCTTAAAGCGCATCAAAGTAGATAAATCCCCGGGATCTGATGAAGTGTATCCCAGGACATTGCGGGAGGCTAGAGAGGGAATTACGGATACCCTAGCAGAGATATTTGAATCATCGATAGCCACAGGTGAGGTGCCTGAAGATTGGAGGGTGGCAAATGTTGTGCCTTTGTTTAAAAAGAGCTGCATGGAAAAGTCTGGGAACTACAGGTTGGTAGAGAATCTCGTGAGCTAATGTGACAACAATAATTTCTCCCTCAATGTCAACAAAGCTAAGGAGATAGTTATCAACTTCAGAAAGCGTAATGGAGGACATGCACCTGTCTACATCAATGGGGATGAAGTGGAAATGGGCGAAAGCTTCATGTTTCTAGCTGTCCAAATCACCAACAACCTGTGCTGCTCCCTCTATGCCATCACTGTAGTTAAGAAAGCCCACCAATGCCTCTACTTTCTCAGAAGACTAAGGAAATTTGGCATGTCCACTACGACTCTCTTTTGCAGATGCACCATAAAAAGCATTCTTTCTGGTTGTTTCACAGCTTGGTATGGCTCCTGCTCTGTCAAAGGCTAAAAAAAACTAAGAATCATGAACAAAGTCCAGTCAATTATACAAATCAGTCTCCCATCCATTGGCTCAATCCACACTTCCCACTGCCTTGAAAAAGCAGCCAGCATAATTAAGGACCCCATGCACCCTGGACATAATCTCTTCCACCTTCTTCCATCAGGAAAAAGATACAAAAGTCTGAAGACATATATCAACTGATTCAAGAACTGCTTCTTTCCTGATGCCATCAGGCTTTTGAACGGACCTACCCTGTATGAAGTTGATCTTTCTCTGTACCCTCGCTATGGCTGTAACACTACGTTCTGCATTCTCTCCTTTTCTTCTCTACGTACAGTATATTTTGTCTGTATAGCTCGCAAGAAATAATACTTTTTACTGTAAACATATATATTAGACAATAATAAAACAAATCTAATCAAATCAATGTCTGCAACCCCTGATTGATACACTACAATGCAACAAATTGACAAGTTGCGCTTGGCTAACGTATACAACTTTCTCCTCATCTTAGTCCTGCATCATATTTCCACAGGAGCTCTGGATGTATTTAGGGAAGAAGGGTATTGCAGATCATTTGGGACTATTTGACAGGAAGAAGATCAAATATCACCTATAAAAAGTTGTCATTTATTTGTTATATGAGAGCAAATATTACAAGGGACTTACTGAAATCATCTGAAGAGTAATCTTCCCTTCTTCTGATTATGTGATCTTTTAATGTTGGTAATACCTTGCATAATTTGATTTTTTGCACCTTCTAAATGTGTGTCTATTTAATAATCATTTAAACATATTCTTATTATCCATTATTAATTCAAACTATTTCCAAGCACGATTCTTAAAAGATTATGGGCTACAGAGATGGATATAATTTTGTTTTCTAATATTAAAGAAATATATTTGGAATATGGAATTAATTTTTATATCAGAATAAAATTGAAGTGCAAGCGATTGTTTTTCTTAATATTTGTAATTTATCTGTTTTCGATGTGTTTTATCTGAGATTGTGATCCAGGTGAAGAACGCATTAATTAATAAGAATTCAATAATGTTTCTCCTGTGACTATTTTTAACCAGGTTAAAACTTCTTAATTTTTACTTTTGTCTGAATTGTACAGCTTCTTCAGCACAATTAAAACCACCTATGGCCTGAGGTGTGGCAGGTGTGGGGTTTGGGTGGGAGCTGGAATATGAGGAGCATAGCAGCTACTGGGGGAACATGGTGTGTGGAAGGGAGGAGGGAACCTAGTGCCTGGTTTGCAAAGACCGGGATGGCTGAGTGTGCGAAGGGTTTGGGATTCAAGAGGTGCGCAAGGGGGTGGTTTACTTACCCTGGCCAAGCAAAGTAGATCATTATCTTTTTCCAACACTGATGCCTCATCCTTTTCTGGAATGCACTTGCACTGACCAGGTCTGTCACTGCATCCCATGTGGGAGTGGTTATCCTGCTGGATGGCCATCTCCTGAAACATGGGTGTTGAGTGACCTGCCTCTGCACCACTCCATCGAGCAGTCTGGTGAGGGCCTCTTCTGAGAGGTGCAGTGCTGGCTTTGTGATTGCCATCCCCTTGCAGCCATTGCACAACAAATGCTGGGAGTCATTTATATGGAGCTCCCCAGTAGTTGCAGCATGGTGGATGAATCAGAGGGAACCGCCGCTCCAGTGGCGCAAAACTCATGGGAATAAAAATGAAGAACAGTGAGGCATTAGATTCAGCCCCAAAACACGTCAGCAGGAAGCATCCATTTGTTGCGTCAAAACCAACTTTCCTCACCATTTTTTCGTAAAATTTCACCTATTATCTTTTGCAACCTCAGAGTGTCATTTTATAGCCAATTTACATTTTGAAGTTTAGTCACTGTTGTAAAACAAGAAAGAAAAGCAAGTGATTCATTGCCTTGAGGTAATAATTGCTTTCATTTCCAAATTTAGAAAGGCAACTGATTATTCACATCATGAAGACTTTTGCTGGGATTTTTTGGTCCCGCCTGGAAATTCCCAACCAAGGTCAAGGACCTTTGAATGGTCTGTCAAATTTTCCATTCTGCCCCCCATGATTCTCACCACGGGCAGGACTGGAAAACCCATCCCTTTGTGTGTAGTTATTATTTAAAAGCCACTCTACACTGAATCAGAGAATAATGCTGAGCAGAAGGAAGCTGTTTGGCTCATCGTCCAAATGTGGAAGATCTCAGAACCCAAGCCTCAGGACAAGGATAATGAGAGCATTCACACTGTTGTTGATCAGCCCTGTGACATCTTCAAATTATGCTTTGTGACTGCCGTCAATCAAGTCAGAATCTTTAATATTCTCTCAAGGAACCACAAGCATTATGATTGTTCTCACACATCACACAAGACGTTTAAGCCTGCTATTAACTTATGTTTTCTGCGTCTTTTGGTTCAACAGCTGGATTATCAGATATCAGGAAACAAGTCAGGTTCATTTATTTTCCTGATTTACTACAATGCCAGTGAAATAAAACAGAATAGCACCACACCAAATTGTACGTACTGTATTTATAGCCAATTATTTTCACATGTTGGTAGATAAAAGTTTCATGGAACCCAATTATTCTGCTGCTGTTTTTTTACAACAGGCAGTCGCAATGGAGGCTTAATTGTTGAGAAGGCATTTAACCAAGTGATTTTCGACAGCTTATTTCTTCCTGCGTGCACGTTAGAAATTCTGAAACCACAACACTCAGATACATTTCTTTTGAGGACAGTCACACCGTTCATAGCAACCTATGCCAGGATGATGCACTCACTGCGTTTTGCTTTTTAAATTTCCAGAGAATTCCAAAGTGCAAATTTAAATACATTTTTATTCACATTGGAAGCCATATATATCTATATGCTTCTATGGTTTCTATAAGAGGCCTTTATTGTGAAGAATATGCATTTTTTAAATGAAATTTCTATGAAAAATATGATTTGAAGTGTGGATTTTTGGTATTTTAGTGATATTGAGCTGAACTTGCTCTCTAACAAAGATAGATTTTAATGAAGAAAATCCTTCTGATCTTATCATTTCAGAATACGGACCCGACAGTCACCTCCTTATAGCACCCTTTTCCATATTAAATGCATCCATTATCCTGGCTTCGTCCCCTTTTCCTGTCAGTTCATCTGAGACAACGGTCACCTACTGTGTAAAGAAACGCTTCTGAGTACCACTCGTAAATTTGCCTCTCAGAACCCTGAGCCTGCGCCATCCTGCTCCTGCTACACAGCCCTGCTATATTGGAAAGTATTATGCTTTGCCACATGATCTGAGTTTAGAAAGACAAGATCCATAATTGGATTGCTGGGCATTGTTCACAGTTGAATGGAATATAATAAAAACATTGACCAAGCTCACTGTTATGCTTTGCTGACATGCTGAAATGATGCTAGGGGCACCTTTATTCAGATTCAATTGGCTAAAGCATGTCCTATAAATGATCCAGAATTAAGGCTCATGTTTGAGGCAGTAATTCTTCTGCTTCGGTGGGGTAAGTCATTGTACATGGATTGTCACACCCAAGATCCCCCCCACCACTTGCTTCTCACCCACGGTCACCCATTTGCCATTACTTGGAACAGCTAATAGGACTACCAACCATGCAGAGTTAGACAAGGTGATAACAGAGACATGAGAATTCAATTTATACTATCACCTCAGTATAGTAGGGACATCTAGTTTTATTATGAAAATGTTCAACCTCTGATGCTTTCAGGCCAGAACCAAGGCCACCCCAATTTCTGTCATTGAGCTGCAGTATGCAGATGACACCTCTGTGCGCACACGTTCAGAGGCCATGCTACAAACCATCATCGACACATTCACTGAGACACTGCCTCACACTAAACATCCAGAAAACAAAGGCTCTCGACCAGCCCACTCCTGCCACACAAAACTGCCCCCTGACCATCAAGATCCATGGCGAGCCTCTAGACAACATGGATAATTTTCCATTCTTCAAGAGCCTCCTATTAACACGAGCAGATGCTGACAATGAAATCCAGCATCGACTCCAATGCGCCAGTGTATTGGATATTGGATATTGTGTATGTTGTGTCTCTTTGGACACCTGAGGAACAGAGTGTATGAGACTTCAAATTCAGCATCAAGCTCATGGTGAGCAGCCCTGGTCTCTGCCCTCCAGTATGCATCAGAATCATGGACAATGTACAGCAAACATCTTAAATTCTTGGAGAAATATCATCAACGTTGCCTCCGCAAAATCCTGAAAATCCACTGGCAGGATAGGTGTACCAATGTGAGTGTTCTCTCTCAGGCCAAAATCCCCAGTATCAAGGCACTGGTCAGGCCTGACCAGCTGTTTTGAATGGGCCACATTGTCCGCAGGCCTGTCACAAAACCCCCGAAACAAGTGCTCTGCTCTGAGCTCCACAGTGGCAAGTGATCACTAGGAGGGCAGAGGAAATGCCAAAAGGACTCTGAAAACCTCCCTCAATAAATGCAACATCCCCATCGACAGATGGGAATCGCTTGCCTTAGAACACACAAACTGGAGATGAAGTATCCGTGAAGGTGTAAAATCACCTCGAGCGTTACCAGGTGGAACACGCGGAGACCAAGAATAAACAGCGGAAAGAGAGCGCAAAATCCTGAGTGTCCCACCCACCCACCTCATCAAATACCCCCTGCCAAACCTATGGCAGAGTCTGCAGTTCCAGGATTGGATTATTCAGCCACCGCAGAATCCACCTCCCCAGAGTAGAAGCAAGTCACCCTCGACCCTAACAGACTGCCAAAGACAGAAGAAAAGTGCTATCCTGAAGGAAGAGAAAATTTACCAGAACAAATATATACACAAGTAGCTGCTGTAGAAAAATATTTTTGCTTTTGTCCTCTCACCTGCCAGTGCTAAGACCTGATTGTACTGTTGATCTGGTGTAAAGGATGACCCAATTATTTCAGCTCGAAAAATCATGTTTTTGCACGTTTGTATAAGTCATATAATGTGCTACAGCCGCTTTATTGTCAGTGTCCATTTTTCACCCCAGATATTGATGTTTTACTGACCTGCACCTTTTAACTGATGCTTGAGATGAAGCAGGCAATATATACTGAGCTGCAAAGATGCCCCAGAGTTTAAAACACATCCACAAAGAGCAGACTTAACTTGACAAACAATAAAGATGGCAGCACTCATGCCTGTGGTTCATTTTTATACTCAGCTTATACACTTCTTCAAGGACTCAATGGTTGAATTATATGCCGACATCTACAGTATGTCTTTCCATCTGAGATGCAACAGCATCATATTTATTCAGTCCTACCCCACACTATTGTTATTGGATCGCCTCTGCCTGTGCGACTAAGTAGACATTGTTAAAATTCCATACTTTGTATCAAAACTGAGCTTATTTATTTATTGGGCTGAAACATTAGTTTGAAAATATTGAATACCAGCATTTATTTTAAATGGCTCAAAAAGCAGCAAGTAAGTTAGCGAAACTATCTCCAACCAACTCACCCGCCTACACACCTCATCCACTCGCCCATTCACTCACTCACCCGTTCACTATCTCCCTCACTTACTGAAAGACCTTAAATTACCTGAAATGACAGCGACTGTAATGAAAAGGGATGTGTGTTCCATCTTCCAGCTTTTCTTGTGCCCGACCATCCTTTTCCATGTTGACTCTTGGATGTTACAGCTGTAAAACCTTCAAAAGGCTGAGTCAATGTGCTGAGCATCGATGCTGACTGGAATTCGTGGGCCAATATTTCCCGAGGCTGGGCCCCAGGTATCTAGAAAGGAGAGAGGACACTCATCACCACTTTGTAACCTGCTCAGTTTCTTTTCAGAATGGACTCTGTTATAGGGCCCTATACTGCAGAGAACTACAAAATGCTTCAACTCAACCCGCCAGCTGCAAGCAAACGATACAATATCTTTTCATCCTTTCTAATAGCAGAAACCCAGGCTGTTCAGCAAAGTAACAGCAGCTACTGACTCTCAGTGAGCATTCCTTCCCTCTCATACTTCAACCATCCGTTAGTCCTACTAATTTTTGCCCTGAACTTTAAACAATGCACTCTCCTCTGGTTTACTTTCTAACTCCCTCAAGGTGAATGCCTCTTCCTTAATCATAGTTTTCCACCCACAGTGGTTGACAGGTCTCTCAACTGTGTGCGACTCATCCCCTACTCCACTGCTCTCACCCCCTCCCTCTCAGAACCAGGATAAGGTCCCCCTTGTCTTCACTTTTCATCCCACCAGCCTCCGCATTCAGAGGATCATCCGCCAACTTCACCATGATGCCACCACAAAACTGAGTGACCACTTTGCCTTCGGTCTTGTCACTTGCCACTTCAACACACCGCCCTGCTCTCCTGTTCACGTGTCCGTCCTTGTCCTTTTGCAATGTTCCCGTGGAGCCCAACACAAACTGTAGGAACAGATCCTCATCTTCCGACTGGGCATTTTACAACCTTCTGAATTGAACGTTGAGTTCAACAACTTCAGAGCATGAATTCTGTCCTCCACCTCCATTCCATTTCCGTTTATTTTATTTTATTGCTTTCCATCTTATTAATCAATTTTTATTACTTTATATTCTCATTTTTATTTTTCCACTTCAAAATCTCGCTATCCATCTTGTTTCACCTCCCCCTCCCCTCACCTTGCTGCATCCATTCCTACACCACTCTGCGATTATGTTCTGCCATTTACACATTCTGATCTCTTAACTGATGCTATTGGCATCGTTCTTAGAATTTATCATCACTATTTACATTCCCTTTCTCTTTTTGTCTGTGCCATGCATATCCATTACAGCTCCCTCCTTCACTGTTACAATATAAATCTCATGCTATTTTCTTTGTCTTTGGTTCTGATGAAGGATCATCAAGACTCGAAACATCAGCTCAATTCTCTCTCCACAGATGCTGTTGGACCTGTTGAGGTTTTCCAACATTTTCTGTTTTTGCCTCTGAATGGGTTTTGGGCGGAGTCACTCCAGTGTTGATGGCAGGGTTCGATGCTGTGGGCCATGATTTCCCCTTCACCACTTCTTACTCAGTGTGTACATTTATCAGAGGAAATGTGAAAAAGAGATTTTATGTTATTTTGTTGATTTATTATTGTCACATGTATTGGGATACAGCATTGTTTCTTGCGTACTACACAGACAAAGTACAACATTCAGAGAGTACATCGGGGAGAAGGAAACGAGAGGATGTAGAATATGGTGCTACAGGGTGACCAAGGAGGAGAGTTCACATATTTGCAGGGCAAGGGCTGACACAGAGAATTTCATGATCTAGTTGATGATAGTGGGATGCCACAAGTCTATCCTCCTACTTTGCTGTCTCTGATTGGCTTCCTTCCCCATGATCTGCAGAGCTTCCTCCTCATTTGTGATAAGAATATGATTTTCTGAGGGAGTTGGGGGGGGTGGTTACTAACCATTGTAATTCTCTCTCTGCTGTTATGACTGTCTTCTCTTTTAGGAAGAATGTAACGATTGAGAATCATCATTCATAATGTGCAACACGGTTAAAACCTGTTGCACCATCTAATGGTAGTGATGATAGGAACAAACATACTTTAAATTACACCTTTCTATGAATGGACAAACTGTTAAATTGGTGCTACTATCCTCTCTACACTATTAAGTTAAGACCGAGGCTCACTAGAAAGTGTAGGTCGGGAGAGTGAGAGATAAGGGAAAACAAGACCAGTTTGGGCTTGGGCTGAAGGAGTGTTGGAGGGACTGTGAGGAAACAGACAGTGGATGAGCTGTTAATGCATTACTGTCCTTCTGACAAGCATTTGACAGGGAAGTTAAGATTTGCTGCTTTGTTTCTGTATCAGTGCAATCTGGGCTGTAGAGACTAAGCTAAGGGATTGTTTGGTGGCTGACAGCTACTGACACGTTCTCCCTGTGTTTGGTTCCTTTCAACGAAAGGAATCTCTGGAACTAGCTCAAGAGAAGAGCAATGCAAGAAGTTACTTGGGTACAAATAAAAAAACACTGAACAAAAAATAAAACACGGAATGGGATTTTCCACCCCTTCCCACAGAATCTTCCAGTCCCTCTGAAGGAGACCGCTCACACTGAATTCCCCAGCAATGGGACAGGAGAATCATGCAAAATGCCATGGATATTTGCAGGGCCAGGAAATCCCGCTGGCGGCCAATGACCACCAGAAAACACACTGCGGCGGCGGCGGGGGGGGAGCTTGAACATCCTGCCCTCTGGGTGAAGCAAAGACTTGGAGTGCTGGCAACAGCTGTAATGCTGAAGACTTGTGTTCTGAAACTAACCATGGCCCTAGCCAAGCTGTTCAAGTACAGCTACAACATAGGTATCTACCAAATAATGTTAAAAACATAGCCTATGGTAGTGTCCTGGCTATAAGAGGCAGGATAAGTCAATTCTGGTCATTCAATGCTCAGTTGTCAACAAAGTGATGCAAGGTGTTGGTAACAGTGCCGTCAAGTAACATGTACTCAACAATAACCTGCTCACTGATGATCAGTTTTTATTCCTTCAGGGCAACTCAGCTCCTGGTTTCACATTGGTCTTGGCCAAACATGATCAAAGGACTTGTATTCCAGCCATGACGTAAGAGTGGCTGTTAAGAACTCCACTGAAGTTATCTGTGAAAGTGTCTCAAACCCCAAAGGATTAGTTTTCAATAGTGTATATTTGTTTGGATTAATGTGAAGGACAATGTAAAATACAGTGAGGAATGTTAACAATAAATAAAGAGCATTTATTAAAGTAAACGAAAAAACACATGACAAGAAAGGCTAATAAATACAATGATACTTAAATATATTAACAACTAAACATACCATTTTATCTGAAATTCCAAAATATAGCCACATATGCTGAACTCACTGAGACATCCCGTTTCTCAAACATCTAATTTAGTAACTCTAAGTCAAATCCAGCTCATAGTTACTGCACAATACAGCTTAGATGACCAGCTCTGGGAAATTATATTTTGCTGGTCTCAGTGAAGGTACAAAACTGTCTTTTAGAGAAGAATCTGCCATGGCTCTAAATGTAAGGTAGAAAAGGCCCCCATGACTCTGATCTTAGATGAAACTTGCCTCACTGAAGACTTTCTTCTGTGGCTGTTGGGTGTAAAACCAGCCTCCTTCCCCAATGAGGGTGCTAGCAGTTATACTGTTCAGTTGCTTTGATCTCCACCCTGGCGATTCAACTGTCTACCTCTCCAATTCCTTGCTTATAGAAGCATAGCCCCACTGATCTCTGGTAAACAATGTTTCTGATGTGGCAAGATGCCCTGGAATTTCTCTAGATTCCTGCTAATGTTGTTACTAGGAAAATCACATCTCATCATTGCGCTTATGAATCTTGTACTGTCTGTTAGTTATTTTGTTTTCATCTCAAATTCGCTATTAAACTTGTGAACTTCCAAATCCCTAAAATATCCTTGAGACAAAAGCAGCATTTGTCTAAATGTAGCATCAGGGAGCTCTGGTAAAACTGAAGTAAAACGCAATTGGGGGGAAATTCCCCACTGGCTGGAATCGTAAAGAACACAAAGATGGCTGTGGTTATTGAAAGGCAGCACCTCAGTCTTAGGCTACCATTGCAAGAGTTCCTCAGGGAGTGTCCTAGACTCAACCATCTTCAGCTGCTTAGACCATAAGATCATAGGACATAGGAGCAGAATTAGGCTACTCGGCCTATCAAGTCTGCACCGCCATTCATTCATGGCTGATATTTTTCTCATCCCCATTCTCCTGCCTTTTCCCCATAACCCCCAATCCCCTTATTAATCAAGAACCTATCTATCTCTGTCTGAAAGACAATCAATGACCTGGCTTCTACAGTCTTCTGTGACAAAGAGTTCCACAGATTCACCACTCTCTGGCTGAAGAAATTCCTCCTCATCTCTGTTTTAAAGGATCATCTCTTTAGCCTGAGATTGGGCCCTCTGGTTCTAGTTCTTCTATTAGTGGAACCATCCTCTCCACATTCGCTTTATCCAGGCCTCGCAGTATCCTGCAAGTTTCAGTAAGATCTCATCCTTCTAAACTCCGACGAGTACAGACTCTGAGTCCTCAACCGTTCCTCATACAACGAGCTCTTCGTTCCAGGAATCATGTTTGTGAACCTCTTCTGAGCCCTTTCCAAACCAAATACGTCCTTCCGTAGATATGAGCCCAAAACTGCTCACAATATTCCAAATGGGGTCTGACCAAAGCCTTATACAGCCTCAAATGTACATCCCTGCTCTTGTACTCTAGCTCTCTTGACATGAATGCTAACATTGCATTTGCCTTCCTAACTGCCGACTGAATCCGCACGTTAGCTTTCAGAGAATTTTGAACAAGGACTCCCAAATCCTTTTGTGTTCTTGATTTCCTAAGCATTCCCCATTTAGAGAATAGTCTAAGCCTCCATTCCTCCTTCCAAAGTGTATAACCTCACACTTTTCCATATTGTCTTCCATCTGCCATGTCTTTGCCCACTCTCCTATCCTGTCCAAGATCTTCTGCAGCACGCTCCCCCACCACCCACCTTCCTCAATACTACCGGTCCCTCTACATATCTTTGTGTCATCTGCAAACTTAGCAACAGCACCTTCAATTCCTTCTTCCAAATCATTCATGTATATTGTGAAAAGTTGTGGTTCCAACACCGATCCCTGAGATACACACCACTAATCCCTGGCTGGCATCCTGTAAAAGACCCCTTTATCCCTACTCTCTGCCTTCTCCCAGTCAGCCAATCCTCTATCCATACCAGGATCTTATCAGTAACACCATGAGCTCTTAACTTATTTAACAATCTCCTGAGCAACACCTTGTCAAAGGCCTTTTGGAAATCTAAATACATTGTGTCCACTGGCTTTTCTTTATCTAACTTCCTTGTTACCTCCTTAAAGAATTCTAACAGATTTGTCAGCATGACCTCCCATTGATGAAACCGTGCTGACTCAGTCCTATTTTATCATGCACTTCCAAGTACTCCACAATCTTAGCTTTAATAGTGGTCAGGCTAACTAGCCTATAAATTCCCGTCTGCTACCTCCTTCCCTTCTTAAACAGTGGTGTTACATTAGCTACCTTTTAGTCCTTTGGGACCCCCCAGCCTCCAGTGATTCCTGAAAGATCATTACCAACGTCTTCACAATTTCCTTAGCTAATTCTTTTAGAACGCTGGGGTGTAGTCCATCCGGTCCAGGTGATTTATCCACTTTCAGACCTTTCAGTTGCCCCAGAGCCTTCTCCTTAGTGATGGCCAGTACACTCACCTATGCTCCCTGATTCTCCTGGAGCTCTGGCATCCCACTGGTGTCCTCCACCATGAAGACTGATGCAAAATAACTATTCAGTTCCTCTGCCATTTCTTTATTTCCTATCATTACTACTCCAGCCTCATCTCCCAGTGGTCCAATGTCTATTTTTACCTCTCTCTTACCTTCGTCATTGACTTCCACCAAAACGTGAGAAGTGAGGATGCTCAATGTTGATTTGCAGTGCTCAGATAGTGAAGCGGTTTGTACCCAAATGCAACAAGATATGGACAACATTCAGGCTTGGGCTGGTAAGTGACAAACAATATTTGTGTCCCACAAGTATCTTTATACGCCCTGTTTGTGAACAGAACTCCCACTTACCTGATGAAGGAGCAGCACCCCAAAAGCTAGTAGCTTGTGCTACCAAATAAACCTGTTGGACTTTAACCTGGTATTGTGAGCCTTCTTACGAGGTTCAAGGAGACAGCTCAGCACCATCTTCTCAAGGGCTGACCTTATCAGCAACACCCACATGCCACACAGAACAAATAAATTCATAAATCTGAAGGAACTAACAGCGGGAAGAGACCCCACCCCCTGAATCCTGGAATGAATCATGCTAGTGCACTCTGCAGTACACAGAATGTAGGAGATTCATTTTGAAACTCCCACTGAAAAGAACAGCGAGGTTTATTCCAGTTTTTCAACATTTAGAATTTTTTGGGAGAATTCCAGCCCATATCTTTTTTTTAATCAATGTTTTTAAATTCTTTCATTGAATGTGGGCATTACTGACACTAATGTCCTTTAGGGAAAGGAAAGAAGCCTTTTTTATGACAATTAATATGAGTTTCATAGTCACCATTACTGAGCCTAGCTTTCAATTTCAGGTTTTAGTATTTTTTTCCTCAATGAATTAAATTTAAATTCCACCAACTACCATGGTGGGAGTTAAACCTATTTCTATTGCATAATATCATGAGGACTAAGAATTAAAAATGCAGTGACATTATAACAACACTTTTCCTTCTGTTCTTATTACCCCCCTCTCCTTCACCCCCAACCCAACCCCACAGCAGGACCACCAGGAGAGGGTTGGCAATAGTGACTTGGGGAGCAACAGAAAATCCCTGATCCCTGATGAGATGCCTCCAGTGATCACCCTGTCTTCTCCCTCAGGGCGAGTTTGGCCTCAGATAAATTATAAAAATAATCCCGCTCCAAAAATTTAACCCTCTGTAAAATTTAAGCCTTCTCCTCTTGCTGAGGGGAATCTACCTGGAGACCTCTCTGTGTACACAATGACTCATAAGAATATAAGGACATAAAATTAGGAAGAAGAGTTGAACAGATGGCCTCTCGATCCTGACCCAATCCAATATTAACCATGGCTGACCTTCTGCCTCTACTCAATTTCCAACCCCCCTCTCTATATCGCTTGATTCCCCGAGAGACCAAAAATCTGTCCATCATAGCTTTAAATATGTCAGAGCATCCCCCACTCTCTGGGTAGAGAATTCCAAGCATTCACAGCTCTTTGAGTAAATAAATTTCTCTTCATCTTAGTCCTAAGTGATTGACCGTCCTGTGTCTCCATGTTCTAGACCCCCCAGTCAGGAGAAACAACCTCTCAGAGGTAAACATGTCAAGGCTCTTCACAAGCTTATACATTTTGAATGAGAGTCCCTTTCTTTCTTCTAACCTGTGGAGAGAACAGGCCCATTTGACTCAGGTCTCATCCCTTTCCTCCAACAAACCAATCTACCGAATCTTTGCTTTCATCATGTCTGATGAGAGATCTACCTGAATCATTTATCAGAACTTTTCAGCATCCCCTACCCACTTCCAAACCCCAACCCGTTCACTGGACACAGCTCACCATTGGATGCATGGGTGGTTTTCCTGTCCCTCCCAAGTCAATGGTAATTTGCATGGTTTGTCCATCCTGCAGCTAGGGAGCTTACAGCAGAGATCGACTTTGGTGAGCTGGAAAATCTTGCTCTTTAACTTTGTTTCACTCTCCATCAAAGCTGCCTGATCTGTTGAGTATTTTCAGCATTTTCTGGTTTGATTTCCACTTTCCAAAGTATTTAGCTATCGTATCTCTGCAGAGCTGGCGGGAAAGCAATTAAAATATTCAAATCCTCAATTAACTCACTGCTTAACCCAGATTTTTGGCTTTAGCAGCCTGTGCGGAGCCTGAGCCTGGGTATGCCAGGACTGTATGGTGAGAGCTGGGAAAGTGACTTGCTGTAGCCATGCCTAAGTACGGGTCTGCTGTTCCCAGCAGTTTTTGCGAGAGTGCCTTTTCACTGCTGGACAGGTGATCTTCAATCTATTGGAAGTCCGTTCACCAGACTTCACTCACCTTGGTCTTCATTTCCTTGCTGCCCACTTGCATCGCAGCTTGGGAATAGCTTATGCAGCTCAACTTTGGACCTCTGACAAGGAAGAAGAGGAGCAACAACAGGACAAGATACCTTCTCCTCAGCAATACTGTGTTATACTGGACAGAGGGGATGGGTGAATCCAACTCCAAAGAGTTAAAACCCTAACAAAGGGGGTCAACAAGTAGAGTCAGCCCCCTTGGCAGAAGTGATTGGGAAGCTAGGGCTATCATGGCAGATTGCTGTTGATATCCTTAGACTCCTGGAACCAATCCACTTTCTCAGTGGACCAAAGTAGGCACACTGTGTCATAGAATCATAGAATCCCTACAGTACAAAAGGAGGCCATTTGACCCTTCGAGCCTGAACTGACAACAATCCCTTTCCCCAATCCTATCCCTGTAACCCCATGTATTAGCGCTTCTAATACTCCTTGACACAAAGCACCAATTTAGCATCTCTAATCAACCTAACTCGCATATCTTTGGAGCGTGGGAGGAAACTAGAGCACCTGAAGGAAACCCACGTAGGCACGGGGAGAAAGTGCAACCTCCACACAGACAGTGACCTGAGGCCAGATTCAGTGGCTGTCAAGGCGGGTCTCAATGAAGTGAATGTCCTTCACCCATCCCGGTTCCCTGCCTCTTCCCAAAGCTGTCTGTTCTCATCTCCTGTGAGATGCCCAGAAAGCAGAGAGTGATGGATGTGAGAAAAGGGTTATTTGGAGAGATGGTGAGGGAAGTAGGTTTGGAGGGTGACTGTATGGTACAAAGCTGTGAATGAATGTTTCAGTTGAGGATGTGAGGCGTTGGAGGGAGTGAAGAAACGAGTGGAGCTCCAGACTGTGTTGATCTGAGAAACGTTGTGTAGGAGAATGCTAGAAGTCAGACTTGGCACCTGAAAATGTTACGCCATTCACCTATCATGCCCTCCTGGAGCCTTTTTGCGCATCATCTCCAGGTTCGAGGGACCATACACCTGCTGCCCATTTCCCTAGCCATTTTCATCTAAGCCCGCTGGATTTGAGAGACTGGACTCCTCCGCACATCCTTGACAAGCAGCACTTTAACTCAGTCCCTCAGATTTCACAGCAAGTCCTTCAGGTTAGAGTTCGAGCCCCTGGGGTACGGCCTTCCCAGGACTTCCTTTGGTTCCTGTGATGAGCAAAACTTCAGAAGTAAACGTACTGTTCAGCTGAGGAAACCATCCGTGAACAGATTTGGTGCACCTCACTCTCTGGTGTAGGTCGAGAACTCCAAAAGCAAGAGGTTTTGTAGCTTGTAGTTTATTTATTCGTGTCTCATGTAGGCTTACATTGCAATGAAGTTACTGTGAAAATCCCCTAGTTGCCAAACTCCAGTGCTCGTTTGGGTACACTGAGGGAGAATTTAGCATGGCTAGTGCACCTAACCAGCACATCTTTCGGATTGTGGGAGGAAACTGGAGGATCCGGAGGAAATCTACTGACGTGGGGAGAATGTGCAGACTCCACACAGACAGTGACTAAGGCCGGGAATCGAATCTGGGTCCCTGGCACTCTGTGGCATAACCACTGTGCTGCCCCACAGGTTAATGCCGAGTCTGAATTTAAGTGTCACAGTAAAGCTGGCTTCAATTACAAATGGGTTGCACTTTCACTGTTGCTTCCCCTCTAAAACCACCTTACATCATTCACCCATCCTGCCCTGCGTCCACCCTGTGATCCACCACCAACTTCCTTCATCCCCACACCCTTTGCCAAGTGTGTTACGTTAAGATTCCACCTCTTTTTGTGTTAAAATGCGCAAGCTAATAAAGATCTCAAAGAGAAGTGGGGGATAATGTAATGAGCCTAGCCCTTCAGTGGATGGAAAAACACATTCCAAACATTAGTGAGGCATTGCCCGAGCTGCTGGAGACTTCCAATATTTTCATCCATATTATTTCACTTTTTCAACTGCATCTGAAAATAAAATGCAGCTCATCAGAAATCGCTGATCTTGCTATGTTAAGTTAATGCCTCATTAAGACTGAGTAAACATTTAAGCTACATTAAGGGGTTGCTTTGATTAGAACTAGACTCAAAGGCTACAGATTGGTGTGAATGAAGTATCCAGTATGTCAGGCACAAAGCACAGAGACCCGAGAATAACCCATATTGAATTGACACAGTGAGGAGCTAACCTCTTTGTTGCAATGTCAAGAAGGCACACACACAGACACAGACGCTCACAAAAAAAATCAAGTTGTTGAAATTGTCCCTGGCTGCTTTTCCTGATGTGACAGAAAGGGAAAAAAATAATAACATCGCTAGGTTTGGCAGATGTTTGTAAAGGATCTGAAATTAATATCAAACCATTATTTGTGATTGTAATAATGTGAGGGATTGAACATTCATCCTGTGTTGTGCCTCCTTCTTTATTTATGGCAGCTTTAAAATCACTGAATTGTGAAATAAATGTCACATTTCCCAATGGTGAATTTTTTTTTCCTTCGTAGCATGACTGAAAATTTAAAGAACATCAAAATTTGATCATTCGTCTTCTTATTCTGTAAGAATAAACTTGCTCGCATTGCCGTTTGCTAAATCATATTGTGTGAAATATAGAATAATGGCTCAAGGTGTTCCGGTCACATAGAAAAAAAATCAGAAGGCCAAAGATCGAGCAATTTATAAAAGGTGACCTAAACCCCGTGGCTTTTTTTTATTGCTTTTGATTCTTTCTATTTTATGTAATATAATAATGGTTGAATGAGATTGTGCTATAAATAAGGTTGTAATAGAATCAATGGATTCTGATAATATCAAGCATTGTGAGTTTGCAGCCTGGACAGTATAAGTGGCCACCAGAACAGTGTGATGTATGCTTGCTGTGGCTTATGATAGTTGAAGGTTGGCGTAGACAGATGGCCCAGCCTCTGCCGAATGAGCTAGTGTGCTTCCTTTGTTAATGCTTTCGCCAGTTAGCCTGAGTGACGTGCAGCACTCGACTGGCTCTGCAATCTTGTGTGCTGCTATTTCTTTTCCATTATTGAATGTTTTCGGGGCTATTTTCTCTCTGCACCATTGTTGTGCTGAAATTGAAGGGAAGCTTTCTACTTGCTTTGGAGCAATGGGGTCCTGCATCAAAGGAAGAGATGGTGGGGGGGTGAGGTAGGACACCCCTTTTATTTTCTATTTACTTTACTAGTTATGCATTCTGTGCTATGCTTTTGGTTAGCTCGTGCACTGAAAACTGCTAGGAGGGATGGGGGTGCTGTTATATCTGGTGCAGTAGGAGAAAACAACTGGTGCTGTGTTTGAAAAAGAATTTGAATCATAGAATCCCCCAACAGTGCCTTTTGGTCCATCGAGCCTGCATCAACAACAATCCTACCCGGACCCTATCCCTGTAACATCACGTATTTACCTTGCTAATCTCTCTGACATAAAGGATCAATTTAACATGGCCAATCAACCCAACCCACACATCTTTGGAGTGTGGGAGAATACCAGAGCATCTGAAGGAAACCCGTGCAGGCATAGGGAGGACATGCAAACTCCACACAGTCACTGAAGTTGGAATTAAACGCAGGTCCCAGGTGCAGTCATGCAAACCATTGTGCCACCATGACACTCAGATGTGCCAGCATGCCACCCATAATGTCCTGTGCTTTGCAAATCCAGCATGTTATACCATACTGCCGTGTTTACTGAACGAGCATTGGAAGTAATGCTTTGAGCACTGACACAATGGGAGGCTGTCATCTATGGACAAAGAGGCACTCTCTTCAAGGCCACATCCTGGCTGCATCAGCAGAAGCAGCATGGCTTATCCATCTAGTACAAGGCCTGTAAAGTTTCTTTGCTTAAATGCAGAAGAAATTTAACACCTTGAAGTAGTTTTGCCATGATAAGTATCTGATTGATCCATTTTCAGTGTATTGCAGCAATTGATGCAATGAGGGGCCAATGTGAACCCACTGAGACCCTCCAACACAACTTGAAGTCTGGGCTCATTGGCATTTCCACTTCAGTGGACTGGCTGCAGTCCCAGCAATGGCCACTACTTTCAGTGGTGCTGTTGGGAATTAGTGGCCTGAGAGCAAGAAAAAAATGACAGGTAAGCTGGCCAGGTGGAGATGAGCTCTCCACTGATCTTGTTGTAGGGGGGAAGTGGGAGGGCAGAATAAGGGTAAGGGTGAAAGAATCCCCAGTCCAAGGAATGTGTTACTGATAGGATTAGATGCGAGTTTTTATTTTGTTTGCAGTGGTATGAAAAATTGCAAGTTGCAAAGCCTCAAAATGTGATACTTTCCGATGTACTGCATCTATAGTAGGAATTAACTGAGTAAAATCTATTCTGGGAAATTCTGAATTGGAGTTAAAAATCGGGAAATCCATAGAATGACTAGAATCGTGAAATCATAGAATGCATGGCTTTCCTACGGGTGCTTAGGTTTCTTCCCACAGACCAAAAGACATGCTGGGTTAGGGGTATTGACCATGCTAAAGTGTACCTGAACAGGTGCCAGAGTGTGGTGACTAGGGATTTTCACAGTAACTTCTTGCAGTGTTAATGTAAGCCTACTTGTGATGTTAATAAATAAAATTTAAACTTTGGTGACAATACGGAAGAAGGCCATTCAGCTTATCTTGCCTCTGCCAGCCCTCCACAAGACCATCTCAGCTATTCCCGTTCCTCAGATCTCTTGTGTAGCCATGCAAATTCTCTCTCATTATTCACATCCCTTAAAAATCATGATTGAATCTGCCTCCACCAAACCATCAGGCAATGCATTCAAGTTTCTAACCGCTCGCTGCTTAAAACGGATTTTCTCACATTGCAATAGGTTCTTCTACCAATCACCTTAAACTGCATCCTCTGGTTTTCGATCTTTCCATCAATGAAACAATTTGACTCAATTTACTATGCTCAGACCCCCAATGATTGCGAACCCCTCTAAATCTCCTCTCAACCTCCTCACGAAAATATAAAGAAAAGGAGAAGGAGCAAGTACGTGTACAGCTGGCGTAACAAATCCACAATTACAGAAAGAACTTCACGGAGGGCAGCTCAGGGCTACCCTCAATTGCTCAGTTCAGGAATCAATGCTGTCAAAGCAATGTACAAAAAAATTCTGATGCCAGGGCACTTTCAATTCAGTGAGTCCTTTGAGAATGTGAAACAGCATACAAGGCATGGTTGCTTCAATGGAATCAGCTTCCCACACTCTTTGATAGCTTCACAGAATGGTAGTCCACTCTGGACTGCTTGGCAGCCACTGGGTCATTTGCAGCAAAGCTATTGTCAGGAATGTGAGCTTGAGATGTTATTAATGTTTAAACTAATCTTGCTGCATATACTCATGACAAACACTAAGATTCTAAAAGACGCTTTGCTGCTGAAGATTTAGTCTGGTGTGTTTAAATCGCCAGATGACTCCTTCTTCATTCTTCTTCTAACCTACAGTCCAATGATCAGAGTATTGAACTAAACCAATAGACCGTTTTATCATTTCCTGCATGACTATTTGCCCAGTCTCAAGGTGGACAGAAAAAAACCACTTAAGTTTTCAGGTCAGGGTGAGGTGACTGAAACAGTGCGACCAAAACAATGGATTCAAATGATAAATCATATCTAAATCTATACAATATCAATTGGCTTTGAAAAAGCTTCCTGTAGTGTTTCATTTCTTTTTCGTAACTTCAGGCATTTTGAATGACAAAAATAAGAAAACTGAATTCAGTCTTAAATATAAATGCTTATTTTGATTAAACTGCATTTCTGAACTACTTCTCGATCTTATTCAATAACTCCTGAGAAGTCCCAAGGTCGCCAGTGTGTTCATCTGGAAAACCATGATTTCTGCCTTTTCTCACCAAGCTAGGCAATACCCTGACTTAATGCTTCAACATTATCACTGTAGCCCTTTACCCACAAAGAACAAAGAAAATTACAGCACAGGAACAGGCCCTTTGGCCCTCTAAGCCTTTGCCGACCATGTTGCCTGACTTAACTAAAACCTCCCATGCTTCTGGGGAACATATCCCTCTATTCCCATTTCATTCATGTACTTGTTAAGACACCCCTTAAAAGTCATTACCATATCCGCTTCCAGTACCTCCCCCGGCAATGAGTTCCAGGCACCCACTATTCTCTGCGTAAAAAATACGCCTCATACATCTCTTTTAAAACTTGCACTAGGCATGGATTGGGAGCAGTCTCTTAGAGTATTTTGATAACCATGAAATCCTGATACTCTATTCAAACAGCCCATTGTAGGAGCAGGAAATAGACTTGTAATGTAAGTGGATAAAGGGCTGCAATGAAGGTCTGAAATTCTTGGAGGTTCTGCTGAAATCATATTGGAACTCTGATGAAATGCACTGGGGAAAAAAGGGCTGGAATATTGCCAAAAAATGACAAACTGTCAGAGTCTGACTGAAAATCGAAGCATTTTCTCCAGAGAAACAGGCAGGTTTTTGCTCCACATCTTAAGACACTTTATCAAAAAAAACAGGGGGCATGTTTCATGCTGTCATGTTGAGGAGCAGGGCATAAACAATCTGGTAAAGCCGGCTGCACTGAAATCAGGCACACCCGCGATCAAAACTGGCATTCCAACCCCTCCCCCACAATGATCAATCACCCTTTCTCTCTCCCTCCCATCCCCACCCTCACCAACAGTCAGGATTATGTCCCTCTTTCCCAGAACCTATACCCTCTTTATGCCCCCAGGGGCATCTCCACAACAGGTTCACATCTTGATGAGTCTGTTGTAAACCTTACCGATGTTTGAAAATATGGCTGGGGGGAATATATGGCTAGGGTAGGGTGTATAATCTGATTAAAATTTTATTGAAATCTATTAAAGTCAGGTTCTCACCCATAATGGGCATGAATCTAATTACGTCAGCCACGAAGGGCAGCGGGAATTGGATATTGCGATCCTGCAGGATCTTGTTGCCAATCCCATGGATGGAGAACACAGACTCAAGGTCACCCCCAAGAACTCACCAATGGATCCTGAAATTTCCTACTTGATATAATGTGGTCAGGAATCTGGTGAACTGGTCTGACGACAATGATCCCTCCCTCAATGTCAACAAAACGAAGGAGATAGCCATCGACTTCAGGAAGTGTAGTGGAAAACATGTCTTTGTCTACACCAATGGGGATGAAGTAGAAATGGTCGAGACCTTCAAGTTTTTAGTTGTTCAGATCACCAAAAACCTGTCCTGGTACTCCCATGTTGACATTATAGTTAAGAAAGCCCACCAATGCCCCTGCTTTCTCAGAGGACTAAGGAAATTTGGCACGTCCACAACAACTCTCACCAACTTTTCCAGATGCCACAACTCTCACCAACTTTTACAGATGCTACAACTCTCACCAACTTTTACAGATGCTACAACTCTCACCAACTTTTACAGATGCCACAACTCTCACCAACTTTTACAGATGCCACAACTCTCACCAACTTTTCCAGATGCACCAAAGAACACATTCTTTCTGGTTGTATCACAGTTTGGTCTGGCTCCTGCTCTGCCCAAGACAGCAAGAAACTATAAATGATCGTGAATGTAGTCCAGTTCTTCAGGCAAACCAGCCTCCCATCCATTGACTCTGTCTCCACTTCCCACTGCCTCGGAAAAGTAACCAGCATAATTAAGGACTCCATGCACCCCAGACATACTCTCTTCCATCTTCTTCCGAAGGGAAAAGGATCCAAAAGTCTGAGGTTATGTACCAACTGATTTAAGAACAGCTTCTTCCCTGCTGCCATCAGGCTTTTGAGTGGACCTACGTTGATTTTTCTCTACACCCTAGCTATGACTGTAACACTATATTCTGCATTCTCTTGTTTCCTTCTCTATGAATGGTGTGTTTTGTCTGTACAGCATGAAAAAAAATACTTTTTACTGTATACTAATACACGGGACAACAATAAATCAAATCAAATCAAAAGAATCTCTGCCTCCCCTCTGTGAAGGCCAATGACATTGGAGGCTGCCCTAAGGATATGATCTCCCTACATTCATTATTTTTGCTTTCCCAATGTTAGGGCACAGCTGCTGGAACATGCCAAACTACCCACATCCTAAATTGGAAACTTAAAACAGCAGCCAAAAAGGTTTTGCAATTTGTATGTCATGAGGATGCATTCTGAAATCTGGAAATAAGGACTGCAGCCAATTATGAAGTATATTAAATTAAACATTTATTAAAAAAAAGGAAATAAAAAATACACAAATGCAAGAAAGGCTTCACACAGTTCCAAAAGATGTTAACTTGAACTACACTCAGAACTAAACTTTTTTTTCCAGCTTGGCAACAAGCCATATAGACTTTTAAATCTATAGAATTTACTACACAGTGCCCTTTTGCTCTTGGGTGTCCTCTGAGGCTGATAGCATCTAGTTCTCTAAGTCTGGCCTTCTCCACACTGTATTCTGGGAAATCTGATCAATTTCCATGCTATGTTTTGGGAGATCTAGGCAGCCACCCCTCAAACAAGCTAAAGGATTTTCTTAAGTGTGCTCCTCCCCTTTGATATTTCTATTCTCTATAATTTCATCCCATCTCTCAGAAGCGCTCTTTCCACAGAATTGATCAACTCCTAGATTTTAAAAAGTAAACTTACCCTTTCTTTGCCTCACTTACTTAGAATTTTTTAAAATAATTTGTATCTGATGAATTTGCTCTGACGAAGGGTCATCCAGACTCAAAATGTTAGCTCTTTCCACAGATGCTGTCAGACCTGCTGAGATTTTCCAGCATTTTCTGTTTTTGTTTTACTCCAAAACTCCTTCTTTTGTTTTCTTATGTAAATTCTTATTGAAGTTCCTCTTGGTTCATCAACAGCTCAAACCATTTCGGATTGTTGTTTTGGACATTCACTCTTTCTCTTAGTCCAATTTCAACAATTGCATCCTCACCAACTTGTTTTCAAGTATATGAGAAATATGACAGTGATATGCCAAAGGAAAATATTATGATTCCTGACACCCAATCAAGTCACATTCTTGATCAAAGATTTGGAATAAGAATCACAACAGCAAAGGAGATAGAAAATAGATTATTTTCTATAAAATATGGAACAGACTAACGGAAATTGACAGAAACAAGTGCCTGGTGCCCTCCAGCAATGGCAGAACATGAGGATTCATCCACACAAACCACAAAGAGCTTTTATTTCCAAAACAGTATATCAACAAATTTGCTTCCCAAGAACAATCGCGCAACGGAACAAGCTGCCAAAGGAAATAGTCACAGCTACATCCCTTGAAAAGGTTCTTCTTTAAATTACTTTCATTTGAAGGTTTTCATTATCTGGATGACCAGTTTGACTGGTGCCTGCCTGGTTTAGCTAGCACTATGTATATAACTATTGGTCTGTGAGGCTGATGCAACTAAAGCAGAAATTGAATTCAATGGACGTGCAATGTATTAATGGAGCATGGAAGGTCAAATGAGAGTGCTGGTGGGGACAATGCCAAAGAAAAGCTTGGACCCCTAGTGATTGATACACTTTTTCCCCAGGCAATGGATCAGATACATTGGGTTGGAGAGGGAGACCCACCACCACTGATGGGCAGACAATAGATTCTGTGATTGTGGAAGGCAGGTTGGAACCAGTGCAGAATCTGGAGTGTTTAGTGTCCTCACCCTGTAAGTGAGATGCCACCTCCACAGACTCTACAAACTCCAGTCAGCACTGGAAGGGTACCAGATGACTGGAAAGGAGTAATGTGAGACCGCTGTTTAAGAAGGGAGGGACGCAGCAGAGGGGAAGTTATAGGCCGGTTAGCTTGACTCCGGTCATTGGCAAGATTTTAGAATCCATTATTGAAGATGAGGTTGTGGAGTACTTGGAAGTGCATGATAAAGTAGGACTGAGTCAGCACGGCTTTGTCAAGAGGAGGTCATGTCTGACAAATCGGTTGGAGTTCTTTGAGGAGGTAACAAGGAAGTTAAATAAAGGAGAACCAGTAGGCGTGATTTATTTAGATTTCCAGAAGGCCTTTGACAAGGTGCCACACGGGAGACTGTTAAATAAGTTAAGAACACATGGTGTTACGAGTAAGATCCTAGCATGGATAGAGGATTGGCTGACTGGCAGAAAGCAGAGAGTGAGGATAAAGGGTCTTTTTCAGGCTGGCAGCCAGTGACTAGTGGTGTGCCTCAAGGGTCAGTGCTGGGACCACAACTTTTCACAATATACATTAACGATTTGGAGGAAGGAACTGAAGGCACTGTTGCTAAGTTTGCAGATGATACAAAGATATGTAGAGGGGCATATTGAGGAAGCAAGGGGACTGCAGAAGGACTTGGGCAGGTTAGAAGAGTTGGCAAAGAAGTGGCAGATGGAATACAATGTGGAAAAGTGTGAGGTTATACACTTTGGAAAGAGGAATGGAGGCATAGACTATTTTCTAAATGGTGAAGTGCTCAGGAAATCAGAAACACAAGGGGATTTAGGAATCATTGTTCGAGATTCTCTGAAGGTTAACGTTCAGGTTCAGTCAGCAGTTAGGAAGGCAAATGCAATGCTAGTATTCATGTCGAGCGGGCTGGAATACAAGAACAGAGATGTACTTCTGAGGCGGTATAAGGCTCTGGTCAGACCCCATTTGGAGTACTGTGAGCAGTTTTGGACCCCATATCTAAGGAAGGATAGGCTGGCCTTGGAAAGCGTCCATTGGAGATTCACAAGAATGATCCCTGGAACGAAGAGCTTGTCATGTGAAGAACAGTTGAGTACTTTGGGTCTGCACTCATTGGAGCTTAGAAGAATGAGGTGGAGCCTTATTGAAACTTACAGGCTACTGCGAGTAAACGTGGAGAGGATGTTTCCACTGGTAGGAAAAGCTAGAACCAGAAGGCACAACCTCAGGCTAAAGGGACGATCCTTTAAAACAAAGATGAGGAGGAATTTCTTCAGCCAGAGAGTAGTGGATCTGTGAAACTTTTTACCGCAAAAGACTGAGGAGGTCAGGTCATTGAGTGTCTTTAAGACGGAAGTAGATAGGTTCTTGATTAATAAGGGAATGAGGGGTTATGGGGAAAAGGAAGGAAAATGGGGATGAGAAAAATATCAGCCATGATTGAATGGCAGAGCAGACTCGATGGGCCGAGTGGCTTAATTCTGTTCCTATGTCTTATGGAAGACATCAAGGAACTGTCATCCTGGTGATTATGCTGGGATTTGAACCTACAAGATGTTGATGGTCATTCTTTTTCACAGGGAGGGTGCAGCAGCTTTACTTCTACTCATTTTAAGTCACGGGTGGATAGATTTCTGATAGACAGGGGAATTAAGGGTTATGGGGAGCAGGCGGGTAAGTGGAACTGATCCACTTCAGATCAGCCATGATCTTATTGACTGGCGGGGCAGGCTCGTGGGGCTAGATGGCCTACTCCTGCTCCTATTTCTTATGTTCTTATGTTCTCATGAATTTTATTTGAAATTATGGTTAGAATACCTCTTACTGGATTTTGGATCTTGCCAGTTTTCCATTGGGTAGTTCCCCTAGAGTCAAAGGTAATTTGACCACAGGAAAAGACAAGTGTGTGAAGCTAATAATTTGGTGACACCACCAGCATGCCAAAGCAGCGCCGAGATGAACAAATTAGGAAGTTATTTTACACATATAGAAACAACTAATTTTCATGCTTGGCAGCTTAAAGAACAGTCTAGTTTTCAGAGATCACTGTTTATCTTTTAGGGTAGCAGAATTCAAGAACATTGTGCCTGTAATATCATAAAGGTTTAGCTAAAAAAGGATTAAAATTACATATGGAAACTATTGCCCTCACACTACTGCTCCAAAATTTACACACATTTGCCAAAATCATTTTAACACTGTATTATTTAAAATGCTACCAGGGATTTATCTTCAAAGTTTCAAAAGTGTACATTAGTAGAGAAAATCCATTTAATCAGATACATTTGATTTGAAAATAGGTGCAATTAAATAATTCATTAAAATAGTCTCCACATTTTTACAATAATACGCTCAAGGATTTGCATGTGTTCTTGTTGAATAACAGAGAAAGCATTTTCTTATTAACCAAGTTTTCCTGACTAATTAGATAAATTATAATAATAATTACCTTGCCACCTCTGCAAGTATTAACTAGTTTACGTCAGAATGTTTTGCATCATCTGACCTTTTAAAATTGTTGCAAGCCTGCAGTCAAATTATATATTTCACTGTGCCCAAGGTGGCTTCCAGCTACCATGTTATACTATAGTCTGCAAGGCACAAGTTAGATATAGATATGCACCCAATATCAAATTACATACAAGAATCTTCCAATTCCCAATAAAATAATCTTGGACTTAAAAATGGCATAAAGCAGTGCAAATGAGGATAAACAGTTATCAAGGAAACAGTGAACCCCTATTGGTACACTTCTGCTTTGAACTTATTGAGCCATTACAATTAGCCTTTTAAAATATGTTTAACAAAACAGAAGATACAGAACAAATCTTAATGAGGATTTAACATAAAGCATTGGACGTAATGGACCACAAAAAATTTTTCCTCCTGTGGCAGAGAGACTGGATAACAAATGTCTATTTTGGTCGTGGCAGGTATGGGATGTGACCATTTTTATGGGTGCGAATTTGTTTAGATGGAAGGTTGAGTGGACCCAGTGCAGAAGATCCAGGTGGCTTGAGTGTAACTCACTCTTGATCTAAATTTTGTGATATTTTAACTTGTGCAACCACAAGTGTATTGGGACATTTTGGAAAAAGCTCTGGTCATTATATGTAATTTAGTAAATACATTCTGATGTTCCTCCTCGATGACACACACAATTCTTCATCTTTGGTTTTCTATCAAGATTTGCACATACTAGTTTAACCACTTGTAAGTTCTATCAATGTAATAACTAAGCATCTTTGATAAACACCATTTTGGAGGCAAGTTTATGAAAATACCAACACAAGAATAAATATTTGATCTCTCTGCCTTTTGGATTCATCCAGCTTAAACCTTATAAATACAGGAAAATAAGTGTTTTAAAATTATGACTGTATCTACTACAGCCCAAAATATCAAAAAGAGTAAAATAAAATATACTATGCAAAAAAAAAGTGAAATGCAGTTTTGCATTTTCTTAAAAAAAAGGAAATATGTATCAATACTGGTGTGGCAGCACAGTGGCACAGTAGTTAGTGCTACTGCCTCGCAGCACCAGGGACCCAAGTTCAATTCTGGCCTCGGGTCGCTGTCTATGTAGAGTTTACACATACTTCCCATGTCTGTACAGGTTTTCTCTACGTGCTCTGGTTTCCTCCCACACTCCAAGGATGTGTCGGTTAAGTTGGTTGGCCATGATAAATTGCCCCTTTGTTGTCAAGGGGATTAGTAAGGTGAATATGTGGGGTTACGGGAATAGGGCCTGTTGTCGGTGCAGGCTTGATGGGCCAAACGGCCTCCTTCTGAACTGTAAGGATTCTAAGAATACTGGAAATATAAAATCTTGTGGAAAAGGATAGGAAAAGACCAAATAGCCCAGCCAGTCTGTTCCCTCACAATGTGGTGCGATATACATGCACTCACTATCAGTCCCATTCCATCCACATCCTGACATCCAACACCACAAACAGGTTAAAAAAAATGCTTCTGGCAATTTAGGAAGAAGCTTTGGATTAGTCCATTCCTGCCACTGAAGGTGAGCAGACTAGATCTGGGAGGTGACTGTGAACCTCATTCACCCATCCACTCACTGTGACACAATCACTTTCAAATGTCTGAATCATTTTCAAGGGTGGCACAGTGGTTAGCACTGCTGCCTCTCAGCCCTGGGACCCAGGTTTAATTCTGGTCTTGAGTAATTGTGTGGAAGTTGAACATTCTCCCCATATGTGCATAGGTTTCCTCCTCCTGCTTCAGTTTTCACTTATATTTCAAAGATGTACAGGTTAGATGGAGTGGCCATGTTAAATTACCCCTTAGGGTCCAAAAATGTGCAAGTTAGGTGGATTAACCAGGGTTATGGGGATAGGATGGAAGGGAGGGCCTGATTGGGACACCCTTTTTGTGAGTCAGTGCAAAGCTCGATGGACCAAATGGTCTCTTCCTGCACTGTCAGACTTCTATGGTTCTATGGTTAAATGCAGGTCATTATTTGAATGTGTGTAATGAATCCAAATCACTCACATCTAACCCAATGCCATGTTTTTATAAGTTATATTGAAATCCCTAGTCCTCCAGTCCCTCTCTAGTTCAAACAATATATCTACATGGACATAAACCTTCATTATTTAAAGTCTCAGTCAAGTTGTTTTGAAGTCTATTCCATCTCAAAGTAAAGTTCATAATTCCATTGCTAACTCTGATAGCCAAAGGATACACTTAATGGATCAACAGAGTAATCCTTTTCTGAAGGTTTTTGTAATATCTGAGTGATTGGCGAACACCAGGTTTGAACAACAAATTATTTATTAGAATATCTGTAACTATATACAGAGTGCAAGGACATGCTCCCGACTTCTACAGCTCCAGGATCGATTCTGCTCAGGAAAGCCTAGGCTCAGCACTAGGATTTATGTTCCTCAGCCCAATCGGCCAATCCGCCTCATGACCTTTCAAAGTATTACCCCTTCAAGGACTACACTATTACATCCCTCCCCCTTAAGTCCCTTACCACACATGCTATAAAAAGTTAAACTATTTACATGGCAACATCCACTGACTTGAAAGCTGGTGGCAACTCCACCTGGGCTATTTCCAGTAGTTCAGATGGATTGAATTCCTTTCTGATATCTTGCGCCTGCCCTTTGGGCTTCTGGGCCTTTGTAGGTGAGGAATCTACTCCAAAAGCTGCCGGTGGCTGGTACTACAACAGGTCCCAGACCAGAAACATCAATGGAAGGCTGAGAGGTTTCGTGAGTGGGCTAGGATCAGAGGATAGTATGGCAAGTCAAGTGAGGAGAGTGTCAGTGTGGAGAGCAGTGGGTCTCATCTCACCAGAGGCAGCGTTTGTTACAAAGTGGAAGCTCAGTGGGGCACCAAGTACCAATAAGAAGGAAGCTTCAACAATGCCCCCACCCCACCGCACCTCTCCCCCCCCCCCCCCCCCCCACACAACCAATGCCACTAGGTATATCTGGCAGTATCAACATGTGGCATTCCCCCTCCCCCAAACTCCTGCTTCACAGCTGATACAATTCTAATGGCAGTAGGGTGAGGCCTACCTATAGACCTCAGTTGGATGGAAAGGTCAACCACACCCTTCTTCAGCCTAGACTTACATTGAGGAATTGGGAAGGTATGGCTTCCCACCTGACTATAGCTCCCAGACCATTCCTGAGGAAGGGGGGTGGGGGGGATGGGGGAATTAATTTCCTTCACTGTCACTGAGTCAAACTCCTGGAACACACTCCCGAACATCATTGCGGATTGCTGCGGTTCAAGGAAGCAGTACACCACCATCTTCTCAAGGGCTATTAGGGACTGGCAACAAATGCTGGAAACTTCTTAAAATTCATTCATGGGATATGGATTTCACTGGCTAAAAACATAAGAACATAAGAAATAGGAGCAGGAGTAGGCCATCTAGCCCCTCGAGCCTGCCCCGCCATTCAATAAGATCATGGCTGAATTATGAGGAGAGGCTGAATAAACTAGGCTTGTACTCGTTAGAGTTCAGAAGAATGAGGGGAGATCTCATTGAGACGTATAAGATGATGAATGGGATGGATAGGATAGGGGTGGAGAGGCTCTTCCTGCTCAGAAAGGACAGTAGGACTAGAGGGCACAGCCTCAAGATAAAGGGGGGAGCGGTTTAGAACGGAGTTGAGGAGGAACTTCTTCACTCAAAGGGTGGTGAATCTCTGGTGGTGGAGGCTGCCTCGCTCAATATTTTTAAGACAAGGGTTGATAGGTTTTTGATAGGCAAAGGGATTAAGGGTTATGGGGAGAGGGCGGGAAAGTGGAACTGAGCCACGACAGATCAGCCATGATCTTATTGAATGGCGGCTCGAGGGGCTAGATGGCCTACTCCTGCTCCTATTCCTTATGCTCTTATGTTCTTAGCCAGTGAAATCCACATCCCATGAATGAATTTTAAGAAGTTTCCACCTTATGAAAGAAGGAGGATGAGCCGTGACATGAAAGGAGAAGAACCTGCAGGGCAGGGACCGTACGTGTGATTTGTAGGAACTCTTTAGGTTTTGGGAGAGTTAGCTTTTTTTAGCCATCGTCCAGTCAAGTCAAATTAAAATTGAAGAAGGGAATGAGTCGTACATCCAGCAGCATCATGTTGGCAGTAGCAGCTGTAGCCACAGTCTGTCTGAATATTAAACTTTAGCACTGGGATCATCTGTATTGTAGATACAAGGGAATAATTGGACAGTTGCTTTCAGTGGATGAAACATTCATATACAAATCAATTGGTTATAATACTGTTTTTTTTGCACTGATATTGAACTTGCCTGCAATCTACTAATTGAAATAAGCAGGCAATAGTAAATGTCTAGCTTAAGATCAAATACCTGCACAAGTACCACTATATAAATCCAATACACCTTCAGGCCCTGGGCTATAAAATTAATACTTGCCCAACTCATTAGCATTGTAAAACCTTCACTTCAAGAAAGAGATTACACTAATGAACTGCTCTAGCAAGGACACATATAGACACACACATCATAAATGCCAACAGTACCTCTAAATTAACTGATAGGTATAATCCAATCATGAGGTTCAGGTGACATGTACTGCATAAGCAGCAGCTATCAGCTGAGACCTTCAATTAAATTACTGCCTTGTAATTTGCTAAGGGGTATCTGCTATCTTCTATATATGCACATGATGTTGTCCTTTTACTCTCTAACAAGATTTACCAATGTTGCTCAGATCCGAATATATCACCTATACACTGTGGGCCACATCCAATTATAGGATCTCTGAGTTAATTGGAAATCATTGTACATGTGGTGCTAAATGGAACTTTTATTGTTATTTTAAAATAGACAACACTTTATTAAGGCCTGCAGGAAGTGAGTCAATGAGTCAGAATTATATATGCTCATGCAAAACATCTGTAAAATGAAGTAAATAGAAAATACCTTACAGAGGCCTTTAATTAATGCCTCATTGAAGGTTACATGCCCATCCTCACTGATTTTACCAATGCCACGTTTACCATTGCAGAATGCTTTAAATAAATTCATTTGTGTAAGATATATTTGTACTATGATTTCAATTAACCAGGTTCACAATTGCTGAAGTTGGTTGACAGGTTTAAATACAGGAAAGACTGCTAAAGACAAACATCTGAAGATAATGCTTTGAATAGAATCATTATTCTAATCATTAATGTAAAGTAATATGCTAGATCCTAACTGTGAAACGGCTGTTACTGTCCCATCTGATGTTAATATTAGACAAGTCCCTTGAAAGATACTCTGGTTAGATGCATTGGCCATACTAAATTCTCCCTCAATGTACCCGGAGAGGCGCCGGAGTGTGGTGCCCAAGGGATTTTCACGGTAACTTCATTGCGTTGTTAATATAAAACTACTTCTAACAATAATAAATAAACTTCAAATTTTAACCCAGATCCCAGAGTGGATTCTGGTTTGATAGATCCTAGCTTTTAACTTTAGAAACTGTGAAGCTAAGTTACGGAACAAATTCGCAGGGGCCAGCTGATTAACTTTTAACACAAAGCGTAAAACGCCTATTAAACGAGCAAAAATTAATTGTGTTCCACCACACAAAAAGGTTGGAAAGATCTCAATACAAACAGAAGAAAACAATTTAAATAGTCACTATCCCTTCACCACAAATATCTCATTACAGACACACACAAATTTGAAAAGATAAAACAATTTACCATATTTATTTTGCACTCATATTTTAGGGTAACTATGCAGCATAAAATGACAGATGTACCAAAGCAGATTCTATGAATTTCTCAACAATCCACTCGGAGATCTGTCACACTGTGAGCTAACTAGCCTCACTGAAACTATCTTTCTCACAAAAGGTTCTTATCTCCACATTTGAAGAACTCGCCTTAAAATTCCCTCCAAACGTCACATCTACCTGGATGGCTTCAACAAGAGTCCACCTCTATGGTTTCAAAGTTACCTTCCGAAATTCCTTTCCTCTGGATCTCCACGTACACTCAAGCTTCACCTTCATAACTTCAGATCTGCGGCCATACCGAGCAGAACACCGCTGCTCCAACGGTCTACAACAACGAATCACCTAACTTTGGCTGCCTCTTTGAATCTTCAGGGCTTCTTGCAAACCCACTTTATTTCAACTCTGCTCTCCACAATTTTTTTCTTTAACTTGGAGCCTTTTTCTTTGTTCCTTTCCATTTTATCTAAGAGGATTTGTTTCTAATCTCTGTCCCTAGTTTGGAGCCTCTTTATGTCCGATGCTCTGGTCGGGTACCTTCTTCTTGCTTTGGGATCTTCTGACTATACTTTTGACTATAACTTGGAACAAGATTTTGAAGCACCAATGGGGCTAAGTGTGGAGACAGGCAGGTGTCGCTGGCCAGCTTGCTGGTTACACATCCTTACAACTAGTTATTTTGTTCAGGACAGGGGAGGCAAGGTCCGGCAACTCACCTGAATTGGATAGTCACATGGGTAAAAGGCAGTGGAGCAGATAACTGTGATGGTCAGTGCCTGGGGACCTGAATGCTATGCTGCAAAATGTTTAATGGCCTCACACAAGTGGCCAAGACTAATGAATGTACCTTCAAGCATCACGTCATAACAACTGCCCAATAAAACTCAGACACTGCTAATTCATCATATTCACATCACACGCCTTCCATAATCTCTAGCAGGGCTTACATTTTCCCTATGCTTCAGAAATTGATTTGGGCCAGCCATATAAATACTACAGCTACAAGAGCAGGTTAGATGCTGGGAATTCTGTGGCAAATAACTCACTGCCTAGCTCCCCAAAGCCCGTCCACCCTCTAAAAGGCACCTGTCGGGAGTATGACGGAATATTCTCACTTGCCGAGATGGGTGCAGCTCCAACAATCCTTAAAAAGCCTGACACCATCCAGGACAAAACAGCCCCTCCACCACCTTAAACATTCACTCCTTCTGCCACCACTGCTTGGTGCAGCAGTGTGTTATCTTTAAGATGCACGGCAGCAACTGACTAAGGATCCTTGGACAGCACCTTCCAAACCCAAAACTCCTATCACTTTCAAGGACAAGGACGGCAGATGCATGGGAACAACATCAACTGCAAGTTCCTCTCCAAGTCACTCACCATCCTGACTTGGAAACATATCACCGCTTTTTCATTATCCCTGGATGAAAACCCTGGAACTCCCTTTAGAACAGCACTGTGGGTATAATTATACCACATGGTCCGAAGAGTTTCAGAAAGTAGGCTCACCACCACCTTCTTGAGCGTAATTAGGGATGAGCAATAGATGCAAATTAATCACAGCTTGTAATTTTGGCGAAGATAGGTGGCTAATTGGCTGGAAGGCAGCCCAAGGATGGCTGAAAGAAATCACGAACTGGACTTGACTGACATCACCCGTCCTTCGCTGCTAATTGGCTGGAAGGCAGGCCAAGAGCCAATTAGCAGCGAAGGATGGGTGATGTCAGTCAAGTCCAGTTCGTGATTTCTTTCAGCCATCCTTGGGCTGAGGCAGTCACCGGTGAGGACGAAGGTGCCACTCCTTCTGGGAAGCCAGCATCATCAACCTCCTTGGGCCTACAGTTTGAGGGACACTAGGTCCAAATAACGGAAGTTGCCCCTGAACGCCTACTGGAGCTGCCCACCGGCACCTCCATGAGAAAAATGACCAGATTTGCAAGCTTCCATCTTTTAATCGTGGCACTTGAAAAGAGGGATGAAAAATTGTAAAGGAAAGAAAGATCTTTGAAGCTGAAATGAGCCCAGTAGACAAATCTGCATTATTATTTTGGTGAGAGTCAATCTGTCTTCAATGGAAGTGTTTTTAAAGGCAACTGAAAATGAGTTGTGAATGTAGTCCTTGCTGGGTTAAGATAGCTCTGGTAAAAAGTGTTGGATCAGATGTTCCCTGACATTGGCACCATCCAGTTGAGAGCTTTGAGTCTTACACTGTGCCCAGCCACCACCATGTGCAGCCAGGGCAACTGTGTTGTACATTTTCCTCCTCCTACTTCCCCTTTCCCACCAGTTGCTGTCCTCTTCCTCGATGATCTATGCATTTTCAGGGTTTCATCATCTCCAAGATCCATTCCCTTCTGGACAGCCATATTGTTGTGAGGACAGAAGACCACCACAATGTACAAGAACCTTGTTTGAATGTACTACAGGGCCACACCTGACAGGTCCTGGCACATGTTCAGAAACCTGATCGCCTATTCAATGGCAGTCCTTGTGAGCAGATAGCTTTGGCTCCACCTCAAGAACATAAGAACATAAGAAATAGGAGCAGGAGTAGGCCATCTAGCCCTTCGAGCCTGCCCCGCCATTCAATAAGATCATGGCTGATCTGTCGTGGCTCAGTTCCACTTTCCCGCCCTCTCCCCATAACCCTTAATCCCCTCTCTTATCAAAAACCCATCAACCCGCGTCTTAAAAATATTTAGCGAGGCAGCCTCCACCACCTCAACGGGCAGAGAATTCCAGAGATTCACCACCCTTTGAGTGAAGAAGTTCCTCCTCAACTCTGTTCTAAAGCGCCCCCCTTTTATCTTGAGGCTGTGCCCCCTAGTCCTACTGTCTTTTTTGAGCGGGAAGAGTCTCTCCACCTCTATCCTATCCATCCCATTCATCATCTTATACGTCTCAATGAGATCTCCCCTCATTCTTCTAAACTCTAACGAGTACAAGCCTAGTTTATTCAGCCTCTCCTCATAGCTCAACCCCCTCAACTCTGGTATCAGCCTAGTAAACCTCCTCTGCACTCCCTCCAAGGCCAAAATATCTTTGCGCAGGTGCGGCGCCCAAAACTGCACACAGTACTTCAGCTGCGGCCTCACCAATGCCCTATACAGCTGCAGCAAGACCTCCCTACTTTTATATTCAATCCCCCTCGCTATGAAGGCCAGCATCCCATTCGCCTTCCTGACCACCTGCTGCACCTGCAAGCTGGGTTTTTGCGACTCATGCACAAGGACCCCGAGGTCCCTCTGCACCGTCGCCTGCTGCAGTTTTTCGCCACGTAAGTAATAGTCCTTCCTACCATTCTTCCTACCAAAGTGGACCACCTCACACTTGCCAACATTAAATTCCATTTGCCATTTCCTGGCCCATTCGCCCAGCCTATCTAGATCCTTCTGCAGACTCTCCACACCCTCTGCACAATTTGCCATTCCCCCAATCTTGGTGTCATCAGCAAATTTCGACACCCTACACTCGGTTCCCTCCTCCAGATCATCTATATAAATGGTAAAAAGCTGAGGCCCCAGCACCGACCCCTGGGGCACTTCACTAGTCACCATCCGCCAATCCGAATAGCACCCGTTGACCCCCACTCTCTGCCTCCTATTTGACAACCAATCCACTATCCACGCTAACACCCTACCCCCAACTCCATGTCCCTCGACCTTCTGCAATAACCTCTTGTGAGGTACTTTGTCAAACGCCTTCTGAAAATCTAGAAAGACCACATCCACCGGCTCTCCTCTATCCACCGCCCTAGACACATCCTCATAGAACTCCAGTAAATTTGTCAGACAAGGGTCAGGTATAGGAGTGAGTAGCCATTTCTTCAAAGGATATTATTTGTTTCCTGGAACTGTAGCAGCCTGAAAGATCAGAACATAAGAACATAAGAACATCAGTGGATGAAGGTGTCATGGAAACTGCTGCATACACATAGAAGGCGCTCTTATTGTGGTCGTAGCTATGTTGGACTTTGAGGGAAACCCTGTGACACTAATTCTCTGACATGTCCAGGTAGCTTTGCCTTTGGCCGAACACATGATCCTGCCGATATGGCTTTTACTGCCTTCCTCTACTCTGCTTTCTTCGTGCCAATGACTGTCTTGCCTCTGAGGACATTGATCCTCATTGCTATCAACCCAGTATCTAAGAACTTTGATTCTATCTCTAGCTGTTGCCTTGCTTGCATTCATTCTCAGTCACAATTCGCACTCGCAATTCCTGAACTCCACCACTTCCATTCTCCCTCTTAAGTTCCTAGGATCTCTGAAAGGTTATGAATTCCTCCCCTTCCCAAACACATATGGACCACTTCTTCTATAAACTCTGCATTCCCAATAGCATGTGCATGCCACTGACTGCACCTCTCTCCCTACAAATTGTGCTTTTTCTTATGGGCCCACCATCTTGCATGATGTGGCCACCACTGATTTGCCACAATGTGTGTCACCACCTCCAAACATCTGGAACGCTTCTGAATCAGTGGGCAACTCACGTGCCCCTCCAACAAAATTCCAAGTTGGCCCTTAATGAGCTGACAATGAGCTTGTTAACCGATTTAATTGATTACCTACCCAAAAAGGGTGGGTTGTCGGATCTCGCCTTCCCCTGTCCTGAACCAAATAACAGGTAGCAAGGATGTGTAACTGGCATGGTGGTCAGCACACCCACTTACCTCCACACTTGCGCCCATCAAGGTCTAAAAATGTTGTGCCAAGATAGATTTTAGAGGGCAGGATTTTATGGTCTCGCTCAGGCAAAACCAGACACTCTCATCTGAGGTCAACAGACATTTCTATTGTTGGACCTTCCCCTGCGCTGATTCCAGGATGGGTGAGCTGGTACGGTTCTGGTCTATAGTCAAAGTGTTTATTGCATTGATAATATTACAGATTTGGATGTAACTATATCACTGCTACATTCTCGATTTGAAAAATTAATTGGATCCTTGTCTTTTGCATAGAAAATTGATAAAATATCAGCTGTTGAGAACGTCCGTTCTTTTCACAGTTCACACAGAGGCACCAGATCACAAGTGCTTTCTGCAGATCTGCGCACATTTTTAGACAGTTTGTGAACTGCATATTTGCAGAAACAAAATCACTGTTACCAATATTAATCATTCAACTTGTAGTGAACAAATGAGAAAGTACATGTTCCTGTTTGCGCTTCACAGATCTGCCAAGCTGTTAATTTGAGGAAAATTGAATTACAGGGACTTTGAGCTCTTGTTCAAAAAAGTATTAAAAATAAAATACAGCTTTGCGCCAATGCATCTCTTCCCCCCCACTGTGGCTCAGCATTTCATGGTTTGTTATATATCATACAGGAGCTGAGAGAGGGTAAAAGAGCAAAAAAGGATCCTCTCTTTAAGGCAAAAGTCACTGATTCGGGTTAAATCGATATTCAGGACACTATGGTTGCGTTTTTAGCTTGAATCAGGCTTGGGCACTGGGCTGATGATCAAATAAATTTTAATGGACACACTGACGTTTTACTTTCCAGCATATGTAACTCCACACTTTCTTGCTACGAGCTCTCTGCCGTTTATAAGTTGAAGTCCCCCTCATTCTCTCAGGCCTCGGGAATGTACAGAATATATTAGCAGCAACAGACACAATCTATTACAGTTGCATGGCTTGAATAGGTTTAAAATTCTTTGTCTCTATTTCACAGCTGTTGACAACCAAAACTGTGCTTGCACCAGTAAGTCGCAGTCATACGTTTTGAGCTTTAGCACTGTCTGCACGAGCACAATGTGTAAATCATGCAGCACAAAACAAAGTCATATTCTGACAAACATCAGACTCTGGAGTACATTTTACAAAGCCATAAAATGGTCACAGGAGTGGGATCAGGGTGTCAAATGTAGAAATTTGGCTATCAGTAGAAAATTAGGAGCTCTGCAAAGGTTGACATGACATCGGGTGCCCTCCTCATTCTTCTTTCAAGTGAGGTCCTGTGCTGGGACCATAATTTCACTGACTTTCTGATTTGATGAAAAAATGCTCTATTATCCTCAGGATCTTACAGCCAAGTTCTGGGCAGGTGAGGTGGTAGAGTTTTGGCCCATCACTCTGGAGGTTTTGCTGGGTTTCTGCAATGCTATATCAGTAATGCAGCCTATCCTGAAGTTAAAGTCAATGCAAACAGAAAACGCTGGAAAATCACAGCAGGTCTGACAGCGTCTGTGGGGAGAGAGTGAAGCCAACATTTGAAGTCTAGCTGACCCTTCATCTGGTGTCAAAGCTGTACAGTTCCACACTAATTTGTACCCAATATTAGCATCTATACATTTTCAGTCAAAGTCATTGGACAACATGCAAGAATGGGTGTTAAACACATATCATAGAACATAGAATCCCTACAGTACAGAGGGAGGCTATTAGACCCATCGTGTCTGCATCAAATCTCCAACAGAGCATCTTACCCAGACCCTATCCCCGTAACCCCAAGTACTTAGCCTGCTAATGCCCCTAACTTGCACATCTTTGGACACTAACGGACAACTTACCATGGCCAACCCACCTAACCTGCACATCTTTGGAGTGTGAGAGGAAAACAAAGCACCCAGAGAAAACCCACGCAGACACAGGAAGAACACGCAGACTCTGCATGGACGGTCACCCGAGGCCGGAATTGAACCTGGGTCCTGTGTATTGTGAGGCAGCTGTGCTAACCACTGTGCCACCGTGTTCGCCTCAGCATGTCGTCTGCTGTCTAGTTCGGATCAGCAGCATTTTATAAAAACAGAAGTCAAAACAAGGAGCTTGGCTCTGACAATGCTTCAGTTGCTATACGTGCCTATGGGAATCACTGTCGCAACTCCACATGAAGGAGGAATACCGGAGTACGCTAATGGGTGAGTCCTACTGCCTGTTGAACTGCATGCTCTCAAGCCTGGTGTCTTCAGGAGAGGAGACAAGAAAATGGAGCAAATATTTTTCACTAATTTCACTTTTTATGCTTTATCATCAAATCTATGTAAGATATTGTCAGATTTTAGTGAAGAAAAGCTGTTAACTAACATTATTCTAGGACATTATGTTTTTTGATGAGGAATATACTTGCATTAAGATAGTGCAAATACTTGTACACTCGATAAATTCCTGAGACAAGAGGAGAATTGTCTTTGATTCATGCAGTGAACAATAATATTTTTGCAGTGATTCACTGTAATATAAAAATATTATTCAAAATCACTCTGGGACTCCCAAATTGTTGACTTTGCACTCAAAAAGCTGGTCTCCAAATCCTGAGTTGATTTGAGAATATTATATATTTTATTTATTTAGATTTAAAGAGGCAGTGTATATTAGCATAACACCCTTTTTCATTTCAGACTACAAGTTGGCACTGGGGGCTCTCAAAATATCAACTATAATATAGCAAGCTCAGGAAGAGTAATCTCCACCCAACCCTGTTTTCCACATCCTTCCCCACATGCAGAAAACTAGCACTACCATTGGAATCAGAAGGAGATAATCAATAGTAAGTGGGTTCTGCTGGAATAAAAGGAATAGACATGACTGGGTAGGAGTGGAGAGATTCATGAGGCTGGGTTTACACCAAGTCGGGATGACCCCAGGGACTTTGTAAGATGGCAACCAGGGATTCCGAGATTTGCAACCCCATTCCAGGTGTTTCTAATTTTCAGAAGTGTCTTTTAAGTGTTCAGGCTGGTTCACGCCAGAAAGCTGCACCTTGCATTCACAAATTGGCTAGCTTCATTGCATGGATAGGCATCTCCTAGGCCTCTACAATATTCATGGAATCAGGCCAGCTTTTGAAAGGATCGTGATTCACAGTACCTGAGGAGTGTCATGAACCAAAGTCCAAATGAGGGAACCTTTTGAGAGGTAAGATCAAAAGGTCCTTCAAATTCCCCTATACCCCATTCCCCTGATTAGCCCCCTTTGACCCCTTATGCCCCAGTGCCAAACTATGAAATGTTTATGCCCACACACTGCATAGAAATTGTATAAAAGCAACAATCCCTACAGAGACTGCAAACATTTGAAAACTCATCATCAGCTTAATGGAATTCTTGGTACCTGGCCAAAGTCCATTATGTATTCTTGGCTGAGAGCACATAAATCCATTAGAGTACTGAAACACCTAAGCCCCAGAGAAAACATTGTTTGATAAGTAGCTCTGGCTTTTTGATCAATACACTCAATTTTACAATGTTTATTGCACAAGGTAAAGAGGTTTCATGTGCTTGCAGTTTCTGTATGATTAATACTTTTAATAGCCTGTAAGAGAGAGTTTTTTTTTCAGAAAGTGGAAAGTTATCGATTAATGACTTTTCGCAAAAACCTTTTTTACACAGACTACTGTCACTACATAGGTCATTGCTTTTATATAGTGAATAGTGGCTACCTCACAATGCCAGAAATCTGAGTTCAACTCCAGCCTTACAGTGACTGTGCAGAGCTTGCATGTTCTCCCTGTGTCTGTGTGGGTTTCCTCTGGGCGCTCTGGTTTTCTCCCACAGTCCAAAGTTGTATAGGTTAGGTGGATTGGCCATGCTAAATTGTCCCTTAGTATTTCAAAATGTGTAGGTTAGAGAGATTAGTGGTGTAAGTACATGGGGTTATGGGGATAGGGCCACGTAAATATTTGGGGTTATGGAGATGACATGGATTACGCATGGGCAGTATGTGGGGCATAAAAGGTGAGGATTGGAGGGCCTTAATGTTTTTATTATAACTGGGATAAAGTTCCATTGCACCAAGGTGGGCTCTTTAAACAGCTCGTCTCCCTACCCAGCTGCCCCTATGGCTGCTTCCAAACTTTTCCCCAGGTCAGCCAGCCTGCACCCATCCACAGTCCCACATGACAATCCCATACATGCAGGCATTTTCTCTTGGGATGAGCTGGGAATTTTCCCTGGCACCTGCTTTGAGGATAACAATTGAGCCCATGGGGATACATTGGCTAGGGTGCAGGTAGAGGCGGGGGTGATGGGGGGATGGAGGCGGGAGGGGGGAGGTGAGGGTTAGGTGTTGCCGGTCACTTACAGCATTTGTAAATAACATGGAGGACAGGATTATAACATATGGCTACTAATACTAAACTATGGGGCCAGTTGATAAGTACATAAGAGATTAGCAGCCTTTACTTCTTTCCAGTAAATGTGAAACGATAAATAATGAAGCTAATAAGATGCAAGGATCCACCACAACGAGTTATGAAAAATTAGGCTTCTTTTCTGTCTCAAAATGGAAAGAAATTAGAGGATTCGGAGGAGATGGGTAATAATGACTGTAAAATAATGATTCTGGGCATTAAATTATCAAGAGAGATTCGTGGAGAAAGAAAGATTGAAGGTGATCTGATCCAAATCTTTAAAATGCTGAGAGGCACAGATAATGATGTAAAGAAGCAATTTAGCTTGAACTGTGAGGACAAAAATAGAGGATGCAGGTTTAAAATTAATCAGCCCTAACTAAAGCTCGAAATTACAAGTTGTCCCCATGGACTGCTAGATATGTGGGACAAAGTCCCTGCAAAAGCAATTGAAGATGTGATTCATTAACCTGCACAAGTTCATCAATAATGACCTTAATAAATTCAAGTTGCATACTCTTTCTGCCATTTTTTGGTTAATGTTCATTAATCCATTTTCTTCCGGGTGGGGTACGAATCCTCGGGGAAGTGCTGAATGCAGGCAAATAATTCTTGTGTGGTTTCTACCACAGAGATTACTTTTTGCTGATAACTTTTCTATACCAAAGTTAGTACAATTAGGAATATCAGCTATTTGTACATTTGCTTTCTGGTTGTCTGCTCAGAACGTTTACTCAAGCAAGATCTTTGTGTTGGTAATCCTCAAGATTCAAATGTCCAAGCCATTTCCTTTCATCTGTTATCTGATAGATGTTCTCCATCCTGTGCTACATCACATACATTCAATTCTGGCTCTTTTTTTTAATCAATCTACACCTGTACTTGAATTGGCTAAGTCAGTTGCTACTTATGTGCGATTATATCTTGTTTTGCTCATGCAACTGCTGGACAAAGCCACATCTTCATTCTCCTGTAGCACTGCTGACTATGCAAAGTCTTAGCAGAGTTCTGCTGCATCAGCTGTTAGATTTGTGGAACAATGTCGTATTTCTGTTATGCCAGCTGCTGGTTGTGCTTAACTGGGCACTAACAGTCAGAGTGTGCCAGCTGCCTCCTCAACAGCTGGAGTCTAGCCCAGAACGTACAGTTGATGAAGAGGATGATGGTTGTCTGTCATGCTCAGAAATGAGTGCACTCCTTATTTTGGCACCAGTGATCAGTGGGAGAAGCTATGTCGAATAACAACGTGCATTTGTGCGGCAAAGGACAAACGTGCCGAAACATCCCAGGATGCTTCACTGAAAAGCTTTCTGACAAAACTCAACACAAGTCCATACAACAGCATACGAGAACAACAGACTGAAAGCTCAAGCTAAAGGTTTTTAGCTTTTTCAAGGAACAAATGCTGCATGTCCTTGATAGGTATTTCCCTGGCAGGCAGTGAGGAAATGGCCCAGTGAGGGAACCATGGTTCACAAAGGAGGTTGAATGTCTTGTCAAGAGGAAAAAGGAAATGTATATAAGGATGAAAAAACAAGGTTCAGTTGGGTTGCTTGAGTGTTACAAGGTAGCTAGGAATGAGTTAAAGGAAGGCTTAGGAGAGCTAGGAGGGAGCATGAGAAGTCCTTGGCAGGTCGGATAAAAGAAAACCCCAAGGTTTTTTACTCTTATATGAGAAATAAAAGAATGACCAGGGTAAGGTTAGGGCCAGTCAAGGATAGTATTGGGAACTTGTGCATGGAATCAGAAGAGATAGTTGAGGCATTGAATGAATACTTATCTTCAGTGCTCACAAAGGAGAGGGGCCATGTTTTTGAGGATGACTGCATGATACAGGCTGATAGGATGGAGGAGGTAGATGTTCTAAGGGAAGATGTATTAGCAATTTTGAAAAACTTGAGGGTGGATAAATCCCCTGGGCCAGATGGGATACATCTTAGGATACTTTGGGAGGCAAGAGATGAGATTGCAGAGCCTTTAGCTTTGATCTTTGGGTCCTCACTGTCCACAGGGATGGTGCAAGAGGACTGGAGAGTGGCCAATGTTGTTCCTCATTTCAAGAAAGGAAATAGGAATGGCCCTGGTAATTATAGGCCAGTTAATCTTACTTCAGTGGTTGGTAAGTTAATGGAAAGTATCCTGAGGGATAGAATTTATGAACATTTGGAAAGATTCAGTTTAATCCAAGATAGTCAGCACGGTTTTTGTGAAGGGTAAGTCCTGCTTCACAAATGTGATTGAATTCTTAAGAACATAAGAAATAGGAGCAGGAGTAGGCCATCTAGCCATTCGAGCCTGCCCCGCCATTCAATAAGATCATGGCTGATCTGTCATGGCTCAGTTCCACTTTCCCGCCCTCTCCCCATAACCCTTAATCCCCTCTCTTATCAAGAACCCATCAACCCGCTTCTTAAAAATATTTAGCGAGGCAGCCTCCACCACTTCAACGGGCAGAGAATTCCAGAGATTCACCACCCTTTGAGTGAAGAAGTTCCTCCTCAACTCCATTCTAAACCGCCTCCCCTTTATCTTGAGGCTGTGCCCCCTAGTCCTACTGTCTTTTTTGAGCAGGAAGAGTCTCTCCACCTCTATCCTATCCATCCCATTCATCATCTTATACGTCTCAATGAGATCTCCCCTCATTCTTCTAAACTCTAACGAGTACAAGCCCAGTTTATTCAGCCTCTCCTCATAGCTCAACCCCCTCAACTCTGGTACCAGCCTAGTAAACCTCCTCTGCACTCCCTCCAAGGCCAAAATATCCTTGCGCAGGTGCGGCGCCCAAAACTGCACATAGTACTCCAGCTGCGGCCTCACCAATGCCCTATACAGCTGCAGCAAGACCTCCCTACTTTTATATTCAATCCCCCTCGCTATGAAGGCCAGCATCCCATTCGCCTTCCTGACCACCTGCTGCACCTGCAAGCTGGGTTTTTGCGACTCATGCACAAGGACCCCGAGGTCCCTCTGCACCGTCGCCTGCTGCAGTTTTTCGCCACGTAAGTAATAGTCCTTCCTACCAAAGTGGACCACCTCACACTTGCCAACATTAAATTCCATTTGCCATTTCCTGGCCCATTCGCCCAGCCTATCTAGATCCTTCTGCAGACTCGCCACACCCTCCGCACAATTTGCCTTTCCCCCAATCTTGGTGTCATCAGCAAATTTCGACACCCTACACTCAGTTCCCTCCTCCAGATCATCTATATAAATGGTAAATAGCTGAGGCCCCAGCACCAACCCCTGGGGCACCCCACTAGTCACCAACCGCCAATCCGAATAGCACCCATTGACCCCCACTCTCTGCCTCCTATTTGACAACCAATCCTCTATCCACGCTAACACCCTACCCCCAACTCCATGTCCCCTGACCTTCTGCAATAACCTCTTGTGAGGTACCTTATCAAACGCCTTCTGAAAATCCAGAAAGACCACATCCACCGGCTCTCCTCTATCCACTGCCCTAGACACATCCTCATAGAACTCCAGTAAATTTGTCAGACACGACTTCCCTTTAATGAAACCGCGTTGCGTCTGCCCTATCAAGCAATTCCCTTCAAGATGCCTCGCAATTTCCTCCTTAATGACTGATTCTAACATTTTACCTACCACAGACGTTAAACTAACCGGCCTATAATTCCCCGCCTTTTGCCTGGCACCCTTCTTAAACAACGGTGTAACATTAGCCGTTTTCCAATCTTCCGGCACTTCCCCGGAATCCAGCGACGTCTGGAAAATAACCACCAAGGCATCCACTATCACCTCCGCCATTTCTTTCAGAACCCTCGGATGCATTCCATCCGGTCCTGGGGACTTGTCCACAATCAGCCCCTCCAGTCTGTCGAGCACCACCTCTCTAATAACAGTAATGTCATTAAGACCCTCCAGTCCTACCACCCTTCCATCGCTAACACCCGGCAAATTATTCACGTCCTCCTCCGTGAAGACAGAAACAAAAAAGTTATTCAAGACCTTAGCCATATCCCCATCCCCTACCACTAGGTCCCCTTTCTCATCCTCTAAAGGACCAACGTTCACCCTAGCCAGCCTCTTCCTTTTTATATATTTATAAAAACTCTGGCTATCCTTTTTTATATTAAGTGCTAGCCCAGCTTCATAGCTTCTCCTACCCTCCTTTATCAACTTCTTTGTCAATCTTTGTTGACATTTAAACCTTTCCCAATCCTCTTCTCGCCCACTGGTCTTAGCTACTCTAAATTCCTCCGCTTTTAATTTAACACTTTCCAGGAGGTAACTCAGTGTGTGGACGAACGTAGAGCTGTTGATGTCGTATACGTGGATTTTAGTAAGGCGTTTTGATAAGGTTCCCCATGGTAGGCTCATGAAGAAGATAAAGATGTGTGGGATAAAAGGAAATTTGGCTGATTGGATAAGTAACTGGCTGTATCATAGAGGACAGAGGGTGCTGGTGGAGGGAAAATTTTCAGACTGGAGGCCAGTTACCAGCGGTGTACCACAGGGGTCAGTGCTGGGTCCTCTGCTATTTGTGATTTTTATCAATGACTTGGAAGAAGGGACTGAAGGGTGGGTTAGTAAATTTGCTGACTACACCAAGATTGGTGCAGTAGTGGATGAAGTGGAGGGTTCTTGCAGGCTGCAAAGAGACATTGACAGGATGCAGAGCTGGGCCGAAAAGTGGCAGGTAGAGTTTAACCCTGATAAGTGTGAGGTGATTCATTTTGGTAGGACAAACTTGAATGCGGATTACAGGGTCAACGCAGGGTTCTAAGGAATGTGAAGGAACAGAGAGATCTTGGGGTTCATATCCACAGATCTCTGAAGGTTGCCACTCACGCGGATAGAGCTGTGAAGAAGGCTTATAGTGTGTTAGCGTTTATTAACAGGGGGTTTGAGTTTACGAGCCGTGGGGTTAGCTACAACTATACCAGACGTTGGTGAGACCACATTTGGAATATTGTGTTCAGTTCTGGTCACCTCATTATAAGAAGGATATGGAAGCATTGGAGAGAGTGCAGAGGAAATTTACCAGGATGCTGCCTGGTTTGGAGGGTAGGTCTTATGAGGAAAGGTTGAGGGAGATGGGGCTTTTCTCTTTGGAGCAGAGGAGGATGAGAGGTAATTTAATAGAGCTTTATAAGATGATGAGAGGGATTGATGAAGTGGACGTGCAAAAACTATTTCCTCAGGTGGATGTAGCTGTTACTAGGGGGCACAACTATAAGGTTCATGGTGGTAGATATAGGAGGGATGTCCAAGGTAGATTCTTTACTCAGAGAGTGGTTGGGGTGTGGAATAGACTGCCTGTGATAGTGGAGTCGGACACTTTTGGAACTTTCAAGCGGTTATTGGATAGGCACATGGAGCACTCCAGAATTATAGGGAGGGGATAGTTTGATCTTGGGATTGGACATAGCTCGGCACAACATTGAGGGCCGAACGGCCTGTACTGTGCTATAATGTTCAATGTTTCTATGTTTTAAATGGAGCGAGGTCGTGAGGCAAAGAGGATTATGAAAGGAGTTGGAGAGCTTAAGGCCTACATAGTGATGGCACGGCCACCATTTGTGGGATGAAGGAAATTAGGGATGTACAGGTAGCTAGAATTCAAAGAACACAAATGCCGGAATTCTATCGTCCCACCTGCCACAAGAATTGGAGCAGGCAAGGGGGTGGATGGTGGGAAAGTTCCATTGACCTCAGGCGGGTTTTTCTGGTTTTGGGTCAAACAAAGCCATAAAATCCCACCTAGAGCACTTGGAGGGTTATAGGATTAGAGGATGTTACAGAGATTGAGGGCAGGGAGGTGGTGGTGGTGGGGGCAGGGTGGGGTGGGTAGGTGAAAGGAATTAAAGAATTGAGACCATGGAGGTTAAGAATTTTAAATTTGAGGCATGGCTTGACACTGATCCACAAGACCATAAGAAATAGGAGCAGAATTATGCCACTTGGCCCATCAAGTCTTCTCCACTATTCAGTCATGGCTGTTATGTTTCTCAACACCATTCTCCCGCTTTTTCCCAGTAACCTTTGATCTATTACCATTCAAGAACCTATCTATTTCTGTCTTAAATACACTCAGTGACTTGGCCTTCTGAGTAGCTCAGTGGGACAAGAATGGTGGGTGAATGGGACTCGATGCAGTTAGACAAATGTGAATAAGGGCACATGTTCCTGGAATCTCTCTCCCTGTTGGAAGTGTTGGAAGTTATTGATCTTCCTTTAATCTTCTGGCTAAAGGCTTGAACAGTTAATTCAGACCCTTGGCAGCTGTCTTTTTTCAGAAAGAACACAGCAAATAGATAATTGAAGGGTTATTTTTGTTTCTCTTTACTCAAGATTTGATGACCACCAACCAAAATATTTGAGTGAAGGTAATTACATAGCATCCGATTTCAGAAAATATAATTTGTTATTGAGAAAAACACAAAAACAGTCCATCGAGCACCTACAATAAAACACCTTTCACTCCTCTCCAGCATTGCATGAGTCACTCTGCTGCATATAGAAGGAACTTGAGTTAATGTTATTGGACTAGAAACACAGGGGCCTAAACTAAAACCCCACAGATGTGAGTTCAGATCCTGCCATGGTCGCTAAGGGAATTTAAATCCAATTAATTAACAAATCTGGAATAAAATGCTACTCTCATTAGTAATGCTTAGGAAGCTACTTCACAAAGTTGTAAAAACCCACCTTCAGAGGAGGAAACCTACCAGCCTTCCACTGATTGGCTGACGAGTGACCCCCAGACCCCAATGAGGTTGTCCCTTAATTGTCCCCTGAAACCTACCCAATTGTATCAGACTACTATAGAAATATTGAGTAAGGATATAATTGAATGGGCCACTTGTATCTATGATGTGGATGTGCCGGCGTTGGACTGGGGTAAACGCAGTAAAAAGTCTGACAACACCAGGTTTTAGTCCAACTGATTTATTTGATTGTAAACTCACAAGCTATCGAGGGGACTCCCTCTTCGTCAGGTGAATGGAGAGTTCTGGCCTCGGACAGAGCATATAAAGCACAGACAGTTTAGACATTACTGATTAGAATGCGAATCTTTACACCTAACCTGCTGTTCAAGTCCTAAAGTGGCCGACAATGTGAGTGGAAGGAGCACTGATCACAGGTTAAAGAGATGTGTATTGTCTCCAGACAGCACAGTGAGTGAGGTTTTGCAAACCCAGGCAAGCCACGGGGGTTACAGATAGTGTGACATGAACCCAAGATCCCTGTTGAGACCGTCCTCATGTGTGTGGAACTTGGCTATCAGTCTCTGCTCAGCGACTCTGCGCTGTGTGTCGTGAACGCTTAAGCGTTCTCCAAGGTGGCCTTCACGACACACGACAGCGCAGAGTCGCTGAGCAGAGACTGATAGCCAAGTTCCACACACATGAGGACGGTCTCAACAGGGATCTTGGGTTCATGTCACACTATCTGTAACCCCCGTGGCTTGCCTGGGTTTGCAAAACCTCACTCACTGTGCTGTCTGGAGACAATACACATCTCTTTAACCTGTGATCAGTGCTCCTTCCACTCACATTGTCGGCCACTTTAGGACTTGAACAGCAGGTTAGGTGTAAAGATTCGCATTCTAATCAGTAATGTCTAAACTGTCTGTGCTTTATATGCTCTGTCCGAGGCCAGAACTCTCCATTCACCTGACGAAGAGGGTGTCCCCTCAAAAGCTTGTGAGTTTACTATCAAATAAATCGGTTGGACTAAAACCTGGTGTTGTCAGACTTTTTACTCCACTTGTATCTAGCCAGGCACAGGAAATGATGAAGACACAGTCTCAACCCATCAACTTTGCAATGTCTTACGCACTAACATCTGGAGAATGGTATTGGAGAGACCAGCCAAGGTATAATCGTCCTGTGTCTGCCATACCTGGGGAATTGGATTTCTTTCAGATTCTTGTTTAGGACGAAAGCAAATGAAGTTCAACACGGATAAATGTGAGGTAGTGTATTTTGGGAGGAACACTAAGGAGGTCACTTATTCCTTGAATGGTGGAAGTTTGGATGGGGTAGAGGGACGAAAGGATTTTAAACCTCAATATACCAATCACCAAAACTTATATGGAAGGTTAGCAGGCCTTACAGTAAGTCAAACCAAGAGCAGGATTTTCCGTACCCCTGCAGCATGTTTTGCGGTGGTGGAGCCAGCCTGTTATTGGCTGGCGGTGAGATCCTCCAGTCCCACTGCTGTCAATGGGGTTTCCCGTTGTGCACACCCTCCGCTGCCAGGAAACCCACAGTATGGTTTGCCATCGGTGGGATCTTCCAGCCCCGCTGAGGGGAACAGCTGTAAAAATCTTGCCCCAACATGTTTTTTCTGGAAGCATAGAATTGAAAAATAGGAAAACCTATAGGCTAAACCATTATCAAACTTTTATTAAACAGTACTGTAAGAATGAGACCAAAAATGTGTGGTTATACATATCAGGAAAGGATTCTTGAAAAAGAAAGCTGAATGGTCACCTGATAGAGATATTTAAAATTACTTGATTTATCATTGTCACACGTATTGCGATACAGTGCAAGGCATTGTTTCTTACAGACAAAAAATACTGTACGTAGAGAAGGAAAGGAGAGAGTGCAGAATCTAGTGCCACAGACACAGATAGGGTGCTGAGAAAGATCAGCTTAATATATGGCCGACCCATTCAGAAGTCTAACGGCAGCAGGGAAGAAGCTGCCCTTGAGTTCCTTGGTATGTGTTCTCAGATTTTTGTATCTTTTTCCTGATGGAAGAGAGAATGGCCAGGGTGCATGGGGCCCTTGATTATGCTGGCTGTTTTTCTGAGGCAGCGGTATGTGTAGATGGAGTCAATGGATGGGAGACTAGTTTGCCTGATGGACTGGGCTACATTCACAACCTTTGGAGTTTCTTGTGGTCTTGGTCAGAGCAGGAACCATACCAAGATGTGAAAGATCGGAAGGGATGCTTTCTACGGAACGTCTATAAAAATTGGTGAGAGTTGTAGTGGACTGCCAAATTTCATTAGCCTTCTGAGTGTTATAGAATGGATACAAAGGGAATGTTTCCCCTTGTGTGAAAGAGCATAACAGGAGGCCATCAACAGATGGTGGTCACCAAGAAATCCAATAGGGAATTCAGAAGACATCTCTTTATTCAAAGAATGGTGAGAATGTGGAAGCAGCTGCTTCAGGGAGTAGTTAGTGCAAATAATTACTCAACTATTCTCCTTCTTTAAGGAGAAGTAAGACAACCATTTGAAAGAAAAGGGAATAAATGGTTATGATGGTAGATTTGGCCCTGGAGGGAGTGCAGAGGAGGTTTACTAGGCTGATACCGGAGTTGAGGGGGTTGAGCTATGAGGAGAGGCTGAATAAACTAGGCTTGTACTCGTTAGAGTTTAGAAGAATGAGGGGAGATCTCATTGAGACGTATAAGATGATGAATGGGATGGATAGGATAGAGGTGGAAAGACTCTTCCCGCTCAAAAAAGACAGTAGGACTAGGGGGCACAGCCTCAAGATAAAGGGGGGGCGGTTCAGAACGGAGTTGAGGAGGAACTTCTTCACTCAAAGGGTGGTGAATCTCTGGAATTCTCTGCCCGTTGAAGTGGTGGAGGCTGCCTCGCTAAATATTTTTAAGAAGCGGGTTGATGGGTTTTTGATAAGAGAGGGGATTAAGGGTTATGGGGAGAGGGCGGGAAAGTGGAACTGAGCCACGACAGATCAGCCATGATCTTATTGAATGGCGGGGCAGGCTCGAAGGGCCAGATGGCCTACTCCTGCTCCTATTTCTTATGTTCTTATGTTCTTATGTTCTTATTTAGATAAAGAAAACGGGAGGAGACTTGAGTGGAACATGCCCTGTTTCTGTGTTCTATGTCCTATGTAATTTTCCAGATTGCCTTTGTCAACTTGATTGGTCTACTCAAAATAAGGATTGAAATGCAACAATTTTCTTATTGCCCTTGTTACAAACTCCAGTTATTTCCTGCTTAATTTTTTTTGTACAAGATAGCCACTGTCAGGAGGTCTACAAACTACTCCTTCCAGCAATTTCTGACCTAATCTCCTCCCAGAATAATTCTACTTCACAATGTTCCAAATAAAGACCCTTTCTTACTAATGTCCCGAAGTTATTTCTTCCCTTTTCATCTTGTCTTTTCCAAATGTTAACACAGAATTAGATTGAAACCATTTATGCTATTAGCTCATCTATCTTACTGTGAATGTTTTGCATATTCAGATGAAGTGCCCTTAATTACTTATACTACTTTTCCTTAATGAACTATATTCGCTGGTGCAGTGTTACCATTATTACTCTGTTTCACTCTTTCTTCACCCAAATAGCTTCACTGTTCTAATGTCTTGATTTTTCTTTTTAGAATTTGAAATCTCCCCTCACTTGGGCTCAGCCCATCCTCTTTTAGTTAAAAACGTGATCCATACACCTGGTTATACACTTCACCAGTGGTCCGATCCCAGTCCGGTTTAAGTGGAGTCTATCCCAGTGGAACAGTTTCTCCTTCCTCAGTGCGGGTAATGGTGGCCGATGAATTGAAACTTGCACAGGTACAGACACCTTACACCTTACGACTTATATGATATGATTAAGAAAAAGACACAATAAAGCACAGAACACTAGCAAAGAAAGGTGTAGCACAAGTAGGGATGATTAAGGCCAAGCAGGTTCCTGACATTTCAAGAAGTGACCTTTTGTTTGAAATGGTCTTCCTGCATCCACTGTAACTCTCCACCAGGAATATGTTTTCCCCTTCCTGGGTTGACTTTGAATTCATCTCATAGGGCTTGTTTTCCATTTGGGGATAAACCAACAATTGTGTGTTGGACAACTACTTGGCTCTACATCCATGGTGTTGGAAAGTGCTCGGATTGACTGGATCAAGCTGTCACAGCCAGCTGTCACTCATGTGACAAAGGGCTTGTGGAGAAGAAATTTGTAAAAAAGTTGCGATTTACTGTGTTGCATGTTTACAGACCAGTGGGCATGGCAAAGGACAGGAACAGTCAATCATGTCAGTGGTGGTCCTGCACTAACACATGACATATAATCGAAAATCCAACAACGTAAGCATAGATATCCCAGCAGTAACACAATGATATAGCTGAGGAAATTTTGGGCAAAGATAACAATTCCTTTATGTCCCATGAATGTTTGATAGTTGGCTGCTCAGCTATCCATCGTTAGTACTTTCTCAACAAGCCAAATACTAAGGAATAGACCATCTTCACAAGACATTCAGAAGCTCATACTTCCAAAGAGGTAAGTGCATCAGAAAAAAAACATAATAAACATCAAACAATTGTCATCTGTCAGGGCTTTAATGATTTTGGGACTGAATTATATGTGTGCATTGTGTTTTAAATCAAAGATACTTAAAACAAAATTCAGGTTGCATTTACTATGGCAGAAGAGAATATTACATTTTGTGTTCCTTTTTCAAATTGTTATATGAACATTTATCACCTCTTTCAGACCATTAACTACACCGACCCACATAATGATTAGAGTATGAGGTGTTTTCAAGACGTTCATATCTCAAGTGGGGAAAGGAGGCTGTGAATTTACTGACTACTGATCTACTGGAGAGTTATCAAATAGGGAGAAAGTAACAGACATCCCATTGGCTGGGAATTTAAAGACAAAAGTCAATTAGCCACGTTGCCTGCCATCATTCTTCATTTTTTGGGTAAGATCAAGTGTGGGGTCAAGCCCGAGATCAGGTATAATGTCTGTTCTTGATTGCTTGGCTCTTGTGGGGGACCATGAATTGATTTTAATTTGAAATTGAACATAAGAACATAAGAAATAGGAGCAGGTGTAGGCCATCTAGCCCTTTGAGCCTGCCCCGCCATTCAATAAGATCATGGCTGATTTTCCCGCTTTCTCCCCACAACCCTTAATTCCCCTGTCTATCAGAAACCTATCTACCCGTGACTTAAATATACTTAGTGAGGTAGCCTCCACCACCTCAACGGGCAGAGAATTCCAGAGATTCACCACCCTTTGAGCGAAGAAGTTCCTCTTCAACTCCGATCTAAACTGCACCCCCCCCCCACACCCCGCTTTATCTTGAGGCTGTATCCTCTAGTCCTGCTACTGAACTGGCTTTTGGAGCAAGCAAGGAGATGGACTGGGGGCTTGCCCTTTCCACTTTGTGGATTCGCTTTGTAATTCTGAGAAACAGTTCAGGCCTAGAACTGGAACCTAAAATGCACAAGATGGGTTTTTGCAGTTATAATTTGTCCGTAAAGAAAGATAATGGAAAAAACAAAGTCAGCCTATGAAAAGGGATAGGATATGCAGTTTATTATTGTCTATTTTTCAGGAATGTAGGTTTTGGAGATGGAGGAGGATTCTCTGGCCTTCCCACAGCATATTTCTTGCATGCCACTTTGCTGGGAAACCCACAGCGGGAATGCACCATTGGTGGGTCCAGAAGATCCTGCTGGCGTGAACAGCCAGAGAATTCCATCTATTAACATAGAATGGCTGATATAATACACATATTGGGAATGGCTGAGTTAGGAACTCCAGACAGTCACTTCACTTCAGAAAGATCACCAATAAGATATTCCTCAAACAGCTAATTAAAACTCATAACAAGATAAGGAAGAGGAACAGGGCTTTGTCTGGTCACAGTGCAAGCTGAAATCAAGAGTAGAACAGATCTAATTATGACAAAATGAGTTTAATCCTACATGAACCAACAATTAGCAGTAAGAATGTCACCTATAGATAAGCAGAATGCTTAACTGTTCACCAATCAGAGGCTGCCAGCTCTTCTACTCAGTAGCACCATGGAGGCAGCCGCGGCTGCTACCACAACAACCTCCTCCCCCTCCCGCCTATATCTGGGGTCCCAGGATTGAGGAGCAATTCAAGAAAAAGGCAAATGGTGTCAGTAGGAGTGTAGAGTATGGGGAGAAGGGATCAGCAGCAAGGACAGGGAGCTGGGTAGCACTGACTATCCAGCTTTAATGCAGACAAGTGTGAAGTGATTCACTTTGGTTGGAAGAATGCAGAAAGACTATAAAAACTAAAGGGTACAATTCTAAAGGGTATGCAGGAGCATAGGGATTTGGGTGTATATGTGCATTAATCATCATAGCGTGCAGGTATTAAAGCATAAAGGTGTGTCAAAAACCTAGAACTCCCTCTCCAACTGCACTGTGGATGTATTTATACCAAATGGACTGCAGCAGTTCAAGAAGGCAGCTCACCATCACTTTCTCAAGGGCACTTTGAGACGGGCAATAAATGCTGGCCTCACCAGCAAATGCCTCGAATGAATAAATAAAATGGCTTCCTGGGCTTTATCAAGAGATGATGTGGAGATGCTGGCGTTTAAGACTAGATTAGCTGTAAAGAATCGTATTCCAATCATTATTCTGTAAATTGAGTTTGTGTCTTTATATGTCCTGTTGTGATTAAAACTCCTACTTACCTGATGAAGGGGTAGCCAGTGCTCCAAAAGCTAGTGGCTTTTGCTACCAAATAAACCTGTTGGACTTTAACCTGGTGTCGTGAGACTTCTTACTGTGTTTATCAACAGAGGCAGAGAGTACCAGAGCAAGGAAGTTATGTCAAACCTGTAAAGAACACTGATTTGGCCTCAACTGGAGCACTGCATGCTGTTCAGGACACCACATTTCAGGAAGGTGCAGAAAAGATTCACAAATCTGGTTTCAAAGGTGAGAAACTTCAATTACATAGATAGATTGGAGAAACTATCCAATTGATCAATCCAATTGATTGATTCCAGGAATAATATGAAGCTATGAGGATAGGTTGAAGAGGTTGGGACTGTTTTCTATGGAGAAAGACTGAGGGAGGACTTCATAGAGATTTTCAAGAACCTGAAGGATATGGATGAGATAAATAATGAGAAACTGTTCACACTTAAGAGCACATCACAAGTGAGAGAGCACAGATTCAATATAATGGGCAAAAGGAGAAGAAGTGATCTGAGGAACAATTTTTTCACCCAGAGGGTGGCTGGAGTCAGGAATGAACTTCCTGAGAGGATGATGGGGGCAGGGTTGATCCAGTTATACAAAATGAAATTGGATTATCTGTAAAGAAAGAATGCAGAGGAATGGGATTTAGTAGAAAGGTCTTTCAGAGAAACAGTAGAGGCTCGATGGGCCAAATAGCCTTCTTCTTTAAAGGGTAGTCTGTGGTTGCTGCAGCATCAGGGCATACAGGGAGGTCTTCTAGGCTGTCTGTAGTGCTGATCCTCAAGTCTACCACCAGGTGCCCACCCCTATGCACCTAAACTAGCCTGGGCTCAACTAGAGGCCAACTGGAAAATCTTAGTCGGTCTCCTTTAACTAGCCTAAATGACCCTTGAAACTGAGTTGGCTCTCACTAAGTGTGAGTGAGTAGTCCTGCCATGCAACGTCTCCTACCCCAACAACATTTCAACTCTGAGAAAATAGCCTGGGGATGGAGAGGCAACATGCAGGCTTACATTGCTATTTTTAACTCCTGTCTGTCGCTAACCCTGGTTCAGCAATGGCTAAAAATCAAGCTCATTATATCTGCTGTCTGATGGTGCACAGGAGTTGTGTCGAGCTGCCAGGAGCCATTGTTATGCCAGGCAGCTCATGTCTCTGAGGGACCATTTTCTTTCTCCTTTAAAGAATCGCGTTTTGTTTGATTCATCACAGAAGCCTTATGCACACTCCATTAGAAATGTGTTAATGAACATTACTTTTTACTGCATCGTTTTCCCATTGATGGAATAATCGTCTTCCCTACTTAAGCAAACATAGGATTGTTGGTAGACACCCAGACAGCATCTGTACACGCAATGATACTGTGTCAGGCACAAAGTCCCGTAACACTGCCACTCCCCACTGCAACTGGCTAACTGCTGAGGTTTATGCGGTGGGTACATAATTAAGCAGGGCTTCTGCTTGCTCCCTTATGAAGATGTGGCAGAAACGTGACTAACACTCATGATGTTCCCTCTGGGTGGCTGCAGAGCCACTTTGGCACAACAGATTTCTGTTCGCACAGAATTCTCAGCTGTTTCAAATCCACTGAAATACTGTCATCTAAAATGCCGTTAAATAAGGCAGCAGATTTGGACAAAGCAAAGTCCAACAAATACTAAGTTAAATAAATAACCAGTTCATCAGTTTGATCTTTCATCCGTATGAACTGGGAGACATAGGTGGGATTTTACAGCCTTGCTTGAGCGAGACAGAAAGTTACCACCCAAGATCAATGGGTAATTCTTAGAAAGGGAGTTCCAGAATTTTGACCAAGCAACAATGAAGGAATGGTAATATAGTTTCAAGTCAGAATGGTGTACGAGTTGGAAGGAACTTGCAGGTGTTTCCATGCATCTGCTGCCTTTGCCCTTCTAGGCGATAGCAGATGGAAGGCGGCAGGGCTCGATACATACAGGTGGGAAACCTATACTCAATGGAGCAATTTGGTCATAGTGCTGAGTTCAAACAGACCCCATTTCAGCTGTTTCAAGGACTTTAATTCACAGAGTGGGAATCACAAATTGATGGAGTAGATGTAAATACTCTTCAAGATTATAAAAGGTCTGTTTAAATATCATGATATGAAGTTTTTTTTAATCCAATACTTTTCAAACTTGAAAGAAAAACACAGGTTAAAACTGTCAGTGACAGTTAAAGAACACCTTCTGCCGAACTTCTTCGATTGACAGATCATCTGACGCAAGTTAGAAAAGCTTCTGTTCTTGCAACTTCAATAAAGTTCTTTGTTGATGTTTACCAAGGGTTAGTATTGTGTCCCTATGAATGTTTGGCTGGATTTCAAAAGCAACAATAATTAACATAGGAAGTTCTGAGTTCACATTTTAGTTGATGGTTTAAAAAGGCTTTTAAAGGATTAACTGTCGTTGATGTTGGGACTGAATATAAATTTGTTTTTAAGTTTGATTACTTAAATTTGAACGGGTTACAAATAGAATCTTTTTTTCATTTTTCAAATTTGTACGAGTGGCAAATGTATTAGATTGCTAAGTGGTTATTTATTTTCATCTCCACATGGCGCTTAAGGTCTGCCCGTGATGATACTGGGTGAGTGGCTATCGAAGAGGCATAGGGTATGAGACGTCATGGGGCATATGAGGACACATTGGGTGGGCAGGGGGCATGAATTGGTGTAGAATGCCATAGGGTATGATGGACCATGAATTGGTATGGAAGTTGAATGAGGATATGAACGTCATGGGTGTGAGTGGGAGCGAGTTTGACACGATGTAGTAGATATGCATTTGAGGGACTGATAGTTCTTTGGGGCTTGTTCCAGTTGTTTTTGAAGCTGAGGCAAGCTATTAACCAGTCTGCCTCAGCACTCATCCTTCCCTGTTGTCGCATAGGAACCGTGTCTGAGGTCAGTGGAACAAACTTAATCCCGTCCCCATCTCAACAGAGCAAAAATTGGATCTGACAGGTCTGCTAAGTAACAAGCAATCTAATTTCCCACCTCACTCACAAAAATTTGGCCTATGGCTGTTTATGAAGTCCAGGATTTCCTCAACCTGCCCCACCACTTTCATCAGCTTATGCACAGAGAGCTCCTGGTCTCCCTGTTTCAGCGCCACTTTTCAAATCTCACCCTTTATGTCTCTCTTCATTCTTTCTACCAAAATGGATCACCTATCTACGTGAAATTTTATCTGCAACACATCCACCCAGTCCACTAGCCTGTCTACATCCTCCCAATGTCTATCAATATTCTCCTCACAGTTGGCAATACTTCCAAGTTTTGAGTCATCTGCAGTTTTGAAGCATCATCAAAGTCTAAGTTAATGATATAAATCAAGTAATGGTCCTAGTACTTACTCCAGTAGAACACCATTATATACCTTCCCTCAGACCCAAAACCAACCATTCCCCACTGCTTTTTGTTTACTGTCACTCAACCAACATTGCATCCACGCCCTCCTTTTTATTCCATGGGGCTTCAACTTGGCTGGCAAGCCTGTTATTATGGACAAACATGAGTTCCTTTATTTTTCACAGCATCTGTTCATAAGCAATTTTTGAAATAGGATGTTGTATGCTTCCCCAAACCCTTTGTTTGCGAAGTCAATTTTTAAAGTGACTCAGAGCAAACTCTCTTTAAGGTTAAATCAGAAGTATAGTCTATTCACACATTCAAACCTGGGGTTTATTTCAACATCACAAGCACATAATAAGAAGATAGGAAAGAGAACTTTTTTCAATCGTGAATAACTTAAAAGAAAGAGAGCCACAGTAATGGATATTTGTTCATGGGATTGCCGGAGTCTACTAAGTCAGAGTTCAGTGAGGGCTCCTTCATGAAGGAACTACAGTTCACAAAAGGTCATGAGTTGCAGAATTTCTTTAAAGTTGATGGTGATGCAATGAGCTGATGTTGCTGCACAGAGACTGGCTTGTTCAGAAGGCAATAACAGAGATCTTGTAGAGAAACAGGCTTTGATGAAGTTTAGATTTGATGCAGGATGTTAGTCAGCCTGAAGTCCTGCTTTGATGTTTACAGGCTGGAGGTTAACAGCAGGCTGAATTGCGAGTCTTGAAAGGCCAGAAGCTTAGGTCATGTGATGATGCCAATTAATGAGTCAGTTTCAAACCAACAAGCAGTCTCTATGTCTCAGTGTCAAAATCCCATTGTTCACCTGTGGAGATAGATGGTGGCTAAGTGTGCCTCTGCAGGAATAATGAGTTTCAATGGCTCTCTCTTTGATATAGGGCCAGACTGCAGAGACAGACCCTTTTTTTAGTCAATGATTTTGTTTATTGCAATGCATCCTCACAGTTAGAGTTGTGAGATTCCACAAGGCTGAGGGTTGAGGTTTTGTCCTGCAACTGTGATGGAAATTTCCAGAAACCGTAGCCAATGCACGAATCATGTACCATCTTTTTTAAATAAGCAAAAAAGTGAGTTTTGATTTAAACACATTCTGATCTCTTTCAAGTCTTAGGGACATATCAATATTATGTGGCATTTTATCAAAGTCTACTTGGTGATGGTTCTTAATTTTAAAGTTTATTAGTGTCACAAATAAACTTAAATAACACTGCAATGAAGGTACTGTGAAAATCCCCTAGTCACCACACCCTGATGACAGTTGAGGAAGAATTTAGCATGGCCAATGCACCTAACCAGCACATCTTTAAAACTGTGGGAGGAAACAGGAGCACCTGGAGGAAACCCATGTGGACATGGGTGTAATGTGCAGACTCTGCACAGACAGTGACCCGAGCTGGGAAATGAATCTGGATCCCCGGTGCTATGAGGCAGCAGTGCTAACTATTGTGCCACCGTGCCGTTCCAAATCATTTTCTTAGCAGTGCGAGACTTGGACTATCCACTGGCAGCACATAAGGCAATCGAGGAGCAATGCACTGAGATCTTTTGCAATAATTGGGTGGCTGGACAACATCAGCATCACCACGATTCACAAAAAAAGCTGTATAGCTGGCATTGAGAGAATCATAGAATGCCTATAGTGAAGGAGGCCATTCGGCCCATTGAGTCTGCACCAATTCTCCAATACAGCATCTTATTCAGGCCCACCCCACGTCCTATTTTAGTAACCTCTCATATTTACCCCACTAATTCCCTTAACTTCCAGACCTTTGGACACTAAGGAGCAATTTAGCATTGCCAATCCACCTAACCCACAAAGACATGGGGAAAACATGCAAACTCCACATAGACAGTCACCCAACACCTGAATCGAACCTGGGTCCTTGGCACTGTGAGGCAGCAGTGCTAACCACTATGCCACTGTGAGCATGCTTGTCAGAGCTCAGAACTGTTAAGCCGAACATATGGTTTGCATGGTGCACTCCCGTGAATCAAAGGCCAGCAGACTGCAGGAAACCACACCACAGGACATCCCAAACTTAGATACAAAGAGCCAACCTCACAGCCTTCAATATACGGGAGGCAAATAAGCTTGGATAGAACTAAATAGAGAAATCTCTGTAAACAAGCAACTTTGACATCTGAGAACAGAATTAAATGCCTTCAGACAAGCGAGTCAATGCCTCCAGCCATCCCACCTACACTGATTTCATATGCAGCATTTGCAGTTGGTTACATAGCTTAAGATATGGCCTGACATCATACATGGGGCATCAACCTGGACTGCAGACTGATCTTTGTTTTGTTTGCTGAACACTCATCTGTCAAAGTGATAAGAGAATCCATTATCAAATATCTTTTGGGAGTCCTTATACAACACATCAAGCATATCATCCTCCTCAGCCCTCTCTGTAACCTGATCAAAAAAAACATCAGTCACATTGGATCAACACATTTTACTTTTAACTTAATTAAGTTACACTTGTCCAAGAGATTGTTAATCTTGTCTCAGGTTATCTAAAGGTTTTCCGACCACCGAGGTTAAAATGACTGGCCTGTAGTTGCTCAGTTTATATTTCTATTTTTCTCAGTGTTGTGTCATGGATGGATGAGAGAATCAAAGTGAGATCTCACCGGTGAGTTCCTCATTTTGCGAGTCTCACGATATTTTGCGCCTTTATTTGCATTCAGTGAACATGGGCACAAAATCACAGCAATAGTCAGTCTGCCAGGGTCCAGGAAAGAGGGACAGCTAGAGGTTACAGATTTCTCTGTTTCACCATGTAGGAAAACAGGAGACAGCTAATGCGCTGATTGAAAAGATCAAGTTTGTGAAGATTTGAAACAAAGCTTGAAGATTTCATCTGGTTTGTGTGAGAGGTAGAATCACTACAAAATGCCCACACTGTGAAAAACAGTTCTGGAGTTGGAAGTTACCAGGCTGGGAAATAAAAATAAACCTTCGGGAATGACAATTGACTTTGGAATGGGTCCACTGAAATTAAATTTCAAAACCAAATCAAATAAAAATATGCTTAAGGGGCAGAGTGTACACCTGTGAAGTGTGTTTTTTTTCCTTTAAAGAAGTTCTGTCCTGTAGATCCAAGTATAAATTATCTATTAAAAATGGTGTTTAGTCAATAGTGCTTTTAGTCTGTTTGTTACAGTAAAACACTTTTTACTGTGGAATTGAAATCTTATCAATCATAGAATTATAGAATCTATGGCACAGGGACAGGTCCTCTGGCCCAAACCGGTCAATGCCAACCAAAATGCCCATCTGAGCAACCCCATTTGTTTGCATTTGGTCCATATCCCTCTAAACCTTTCCTATCCACGTATCTGTCAAAATGCCATTTAAATGTTGTCAATCTCCCTGCCTCAACCACCCAGCAGCTCATTCCACATATGTACCATTCCCCAGCTGAGTGCATTCACCCTATCCATGCCTCTCCTGATCTTATACACTGCTATAAGATCACTCCTCAGTCTCCTGCGCTCCAAAGAAAAGTATCCTAGCCTGTCCAATCTCTCCTTATAAGTCAATCCCGAGAGTCCTGGCAATATCCTTGTAAATGTCTTCTGCACGCTCTTCAGTTTAATTACATTACTTTCCAATAGCAAGGCAAATAAAACTGATCATAATACTCTAGGTGCAGCTTCATCAACGTCCTGTACAACTGCAACATAACTTCCCAACTTCTATACTCAATGCCCTGACTGATGAAGGCCAGAATGCCAAAATCCTTCTTCACTGCTACTTCAAAGAATGTTGCATCATCTTTTCAGCTAAATATTGGAAGTTTGAATTTCTCTCTTTCTTTAAGTTATTAGTCTCTACAGGGATGATAAGAAAATGACTTGAAACATACCTCTGACCAAGATTTTGGTCACTCTTGTTTCTGGCTCCTAGTTTGTTGCTTTTTGCTGTAGAGTACAAAAGTCTAGAATTGATGTTTATAAAATAGCAGTTTGACCCAATTAGAGAATTGCAAGTAATTTTGGGCACCAAATTTTAGAACACACCAGAAAGGCTGAATATTAATCATGGTGCACCATTACAGATGGCAGAACGTGAAGTGGATGCCACTTCCACTTCCTGCTTTTTGGTGGTTCCCGCAAGATTAAAAATAAAATTTAGCATGCTCACAGCTTGCACCGGAGTTACTGATCACTTGAGTGGAGAATCTTTCCAGTGGTGGAACCTGTCACCAGCCAACAAGCCAGCAATTATGATGATCTATAGAAGAGCCTCCTGTCCAAAAATGGGAGGTTTTTCATCAAGGCCACAACTTCCCTGTACTCACATAAGACACGAGAGCACAAGCCTGGCAAAGGTACATTTTCAAATTTAAATTTCACTTTTAAATATATGCATTGATGGTTGTAAGGCAGTTGAAATTTCCTTATTGTGAAAGGAATGATAACATACTTTCTTATTTATTCTTTATCTAATGCTTGTGTTAGCGTCCCGTGTTCTACTCAGCACTGTTTGGGACATGATTGAATTTGTTGCCTCATCTGTCCCTCTCTTCTATGCATTGCAAAAAGGACATTGTTCAAGATCACTCTCATTGGGGAAAATTGAAATGTTTATAAACTCAAAACCTGTAAGTACTCTGCCAGCCAACGCCCTAAGATGGGCTTACATGTGGACACTGCCCTTTAAGCCAACTCATTTCCTTACCAAGACTGTCTGTTTCAACCACACCCAGGATGCCAAGCTGCTTAGATTTAGAATTGGCTTGCCCAAAGAAGTCAGAGCATAGTGGTGGAAGGGTGTTTTCCTGGCTGGAGCTCTGTGACTAGTGGTGTTCCATAGGGATCCATACTAGGACCTCTGCTGTTTGTGATGGATATAAATGACTTGGATGGAAATGTAGATGGGTGGGTTGTAAGTTTGCAGACAACAGAAAGATAGATGGAGTTATGAATAGTGGAGCAGGTTCTCAAAGGATACATCAGGATTTTGATCAGTTGCAGATATGTGCGGGAAAATGACAAATGAAGTTTAATCCGGACAAGCATGAGATGCAATGCTTTGGGAGATAAATTGTTAAGGATAAGTGTACAGTTAATTGCAGGACCCTGCATATCATTGATGTACAATGGGAACTTGGGGTTCAAATCCATAGCTCCCTGAAAGTGGCCACATAAGTAAATAGAGTGGTAAATAAGGCATACGGCATACTTGCTTTTATTGGTCAGGGCACTGAGTACAAGAGTCAGGATGTTAAATTGCAAATTTATAAAACTTCGGTTCGACCCCACCTAAAGGGCATTGTGTTCAATTCTAGTCACCACATTACAGGAAGGACGTAGAGGCTTTGGAGAGACTTACTAAGATGCTGCTTGGATTAGAGGGAAGAGCTGTAAGGAGAGGCTGGACAAACTAGGGATGTTTTTTCTGGAGCTAAGGGGAGAAATGATAGAAGTCTATAAAACTATGAGAGGCATAGGTATGGTTGACAGTCAAAATCTTTTTCCCAAAGTTGAAATGTCTAATACATGCAAGGTGAGAGGGGAAAAGTTCAAATGAGATGCGAGGGAACAGTTTTTCACACAGTGATAGGAGTCTGGAAAGTGCTGCCAGAAGTGGTGCAGCAGGCAGTGTTTAAGGGGCTTTTAGATAAGCACATGACTCTGCAAGGAATAGAGGGATATGGACATATGTATATGGATATACATATCATATAGATATGGTAGGCAGAAGAGATTAGTTTAATTTGGCATCATGTCTGGCACAACATCGTGGGCTGAAGGGCCTGTTCCTGTGCTGTACCGTTCTGTATTTCCTCATTCATTCCTCAGTTCCCTGATCCCACCTTCTATCCCTGTTCCATTCCTCAATTCCCGGATCCCTCTTCACGACTGCTTCCCTCCATTATGCTGCAGAATTTAACAAGGAAAAACACCAACCCCGGACACAACTGTACAAAGCTGACTGTTGCACCATTAAACGAATGGGAAGAGAGTGCCTTTTATATTGCTGACTTTACCTTGAATGTAGGATGTAATTTTAAAAAAGTTTTACACCAGTGACTATTCATGACATGCAAATATAAGCGGAACCTGCTACAGGACAGTGTGAGACCCCATATGCCAGAAATATGTCACTGACTTAATCCCTGCATCTCAACCCTTTGGAGGTGGTGCAGAAAGATTGACTAAAATGATTTCTGGATTAAGAGATCGTAGAGAATTTGTGCAGCAGCAGCTCAATATCGAGAAAAAAAGACCAAGAGATTTGATAGAGGGCTCCAAATCATGAAGGTTTAGACAGAGCAAATATATATGGTCAGATTCTTGGACCTCGCCTGCAGCTAGTATTCTCCAGTCCCTCTGCAATGAATGCAAATTTGGCTAAATGCCAAACTCTCTGTTCTCATTGACAGCAGTGGTGAGCATGAACAGCTGGAAAATTCTGACCAAAGTGTTTTCAATGGCTGATGGGTTGATTAACCAGATTTAAGGTGACTGCTAAACGAATCGGAGACACATCTCAAGGGAAGGCGGATAAAGATTCAATTGTAGTTTCCAAAAGAAAACCGAAGAAATACGTGAAGGAGAAACAATTACATGGGTATGGAAAAAGAGCAGGGAGGGGACTAACTGGATTGCTCTTTGAAAGAGCCAGCACTGACCTGATGGGCTGAATAGCTTCCTGGAGTTCAGTATCATTCTATGAATCTATTCATATAACCTTGTATTTTGTTACGCTGTTCAGGGTCAAGGCTGCTTCATAAAGCTCTCTTGAAATGCCTTGCGATTTTGCCCTATGCTAAAGCTACAAGTTTTGAAGTCAGACAACGAGATCTCATTTTTGTAAAACCAACAGTAGAATAGCACAACCTAAACAGGAAATTTTAAATGTCTGCATTTAATTCTACTTGCTTTTGCCTGAAGTTACTATGACATTTACACATAAATTAGGGTTGGTGCATTTAGTCTCACTGTTAATTTGACAGCAATTATTGGGCTACTGATTTTTTTTTAAAAAGCAGGCTTGTCCTTCTGCTTATCTGTATCTACATCTCTGCTATTGAAGGGTTTACCAGAATCAGGTTTTCACCATATTGGCTGCAAGCAAAGGTTGAAGATGACTGAAAGATAATTGGTCACCTAATTAAGACAGAGACAAGGAATAATTTTTCTCTCAGAGTGTTGGGAATCTTTGAAATTCTCCTCCTTAAAAGGTGGCTGAGGCAGAGTTAGAGTTATAAAGCTTTACAGGGCAGAAAGAGGCTCTTCAGCCCACCATGTTTACACTGGCTATCAAGCAGCTATCTATTCTCATTCAATTATCCAGCACTTGGTCTGTAGCCTTGTATGCAATGGTTTTTAAAGGCTCATCTAAATGGTTCTTTGAATTTCCTCAAGACAGAGGTGGACAGACTCTTGATAAGCAAGGGGATGAAATGTTATAAGTGATAGGCAGGAATGTGGAGTTGAGGTTAAATTAGATCAGCCATGATCTTATTGAATGACAGAGCAGGCTTGAGGGACCGAATGGCCTACTCCTGCTCCTAATTCCTATATTTGTATGATAACAAATCAATTTCAGTACAAACATTCTGAGTTTCTTTGGCAATCTGTCCATAATATAAACCATGCTATGGGAAATTTGCTGAACAGTGCTAAACATAAATAATATTGGGCCACACTATATTACTCAATCAAGTATAGCCTACTCGACACAAAACGTGTATCTGATCTGACTTGGATACTAATCCATGTATAAAACCCACAGAACAGAAGTATTGTACAGAATTCATGATCCAAGCATAATACCAAAATGCAAAGTCCTTATTGCCGCATAAATTGTTCTCAGATTAACAATGTACTAGTGCTCAGCATTCTAATTACATAATATTCAGCATTAAATCTCACCCAGATATAACAGCACGTTCGAAGTTAGATCATGTTTTAATGTTCAGTGGATTTGTTAGACTTACTCATTTTTGTTTTCTTTGACAGTAAGTTGTCAGATGTATGATATAAATGGCTCCAATGCAGAGTTCCTAATGACTATTTTTAGCAGCAACTTACAAAAATCCGCTTCTAACTTGAATCCTGATTGCATGCATAATATTTCTTAGCTAAGCTGTTATGCATTTATGAGAATCGAACACTTTCCCAATTTAATATTTGTCCTCTTAGATCCTCTCTGCTGATATTCTCCAAAAGTGCTATACATTCTACCATTTTCTTTACCCAGTAAGCCATATTATTTTCTTATATAGGATTAATTCTAGACAGATATCACAAACAGCTGCTTAGCCACTGGCTTGCTAGGTAATTATACTGCACCACACAATGCATGATTATCCACCATCAGATGTTAAGTTCATGTCTCGCCAGAGAGCGAAGGTCAGGGGTGCTATGTTAGTCACAGGACTCCCAGCTCAAGGTGTTGTGGGAAATTTACCACTTCGAAATCAGACTTGGAGGTTTTAACAATACAGTTTTATTTTGGACACGATGCTTCGGGAGAAAGCACTGGTACACCGCAGTACTTGGCAGCTACGTTCTCAACTACCCAATGGTAGTTGATCATTTTTGAACCTTTTAGACAATAGGCAGTACAGACATTAGTAGTTGACACATCGTTACAAGTTGAGTAGGTAGATGTGGACGTTGATAGTAAACACATCGTTACAAGCAGACAGGTACGGACATAGATAGTTAATTATCATTGTTCATAGAAAGATACATTTATGCAGTTATATCCTCTATCAATGACTGGTTTTGATCTATTCAGTGGCTGATCTTGTTACATTTATATATTTATGTCCCTATCTGTGGCTAACCTCAGACTCATTGTTCTGGGTCTGCCCTTATCTAAAGTGCCTCAAGCTCTGACCAGCTTCCTGCAGCATTTTGGATCCTGCATATTTTAACTTCTAATTAACTGTCTGTGCTAAAAGCCAGTGTCTGTAAATGTCCCTTCCCAAGTAACCACTTTGTGTGCCAGGCAACCATTTTGTGTCCATCACTTTAATTCCCCACATCAAAGGACTAGAAAATCAATGAGAGTTACCATTCTTGATCACTACCCAACGCCATGGCTGGAAAGTAGATCTGTGCAGAAGCCAGTCGAGGACAAATTCAAGCTCATCTATCGACCTGTTCATGGTAAAATGGTCTGATTGATACTGCCTTTACTCTCATGGAGAAAGAGTGCTGCTTGATCACGAAAGATAACTGGTACCTGTGGAACTGCTCCCCAGCAGGGATCACTATTGTTGCAATAAAAAAAGGGAAAAGCAGAAAAATAGTTATCAATATCACACTGAAAGTCTGGCAGGGAGCCATCAAACCATAATTCACTTCAGTCTGATTTTCTTTCTTACTGCTGTCATTTTCAAGGTTATATTATGCTGTTGGTACAGACGTTCATTCAATGTGAATGTTTTCTAAATCGTTTTAGATACAGCTGTTTGTCCAGTAAATTTCTCAAACTGATATGGCGAAGGTGATATTTTTATTAAACATTGGTCGCATTTTAAGTGCCATCTACTTTCATTCATTTTAAACTAGGTCATAATCCTTAGAGGTACCTTAGAGGAAAGGGGAAAATATTCTTTTAAATACGAATTTGGGTTTCAACCACAAAGCTCCTCGATAATGGCCAAAGGTCACCAGTGCTTAGCATTTCTGACTATGAATTACACCATTCGTAGAGTGTTAATTTGTAATCAGGGAGTAACATGTGCCTTTGGCAATGGCACTAAACAAATGGTAGTGGCCAGAATTCTCCAGTCACGTACGTTCCATCACCACTGTCAGCAAGAACAGAATTTGGCGCTCTGCCAAATCTCTATTCACTGCAGTGAGACCAGAAAATCCTAGAGTGGGCGAGGTCGGAGAGTCCCAAAGAATATTTCACCATCAGTAAGAAAATTACAAAGTGCAATGTATAAAATGGGCTATTAATTCACTACCAACCACTTTGGATTCCCAGGACAGGCAACCCTCAAACTTATGACATGGTTGGTTTCCAAAAACCATGTCGTAAGTGGAAATGTCTAATTTGGAACCTGTTTTCCCATAGGGACAATGTTACAAATGGGGAATTGATTCCTGAACCAAGGCACGATACCCTATTTTCACTGAATAGCAGAAAGTTTGAGAGATCTCCCTACAGTAAAGACATTTCTATACTGTATCTGAGAGCAATTTGCCCTGAGGCTGCGAAAAGCAGGACATAAAGGAATACAACGGTTGGTAAAGACTAACTGTTCGGTGTTGTAAAGTCAAACCTGGTGGTGGTGGTGGTGGGGGGGGGGGTGCGGGTGCGCACGCGTGGAATTCTCTGACCTCATGGTGCAGATGGTGCTGATCCTGGAAAGCATGCAGAGTTGAAAATCAGTTTCACATCCAGCAGCAGTTTGTAAGTCTCCTGGCCCCTGCCTAATTCTAAAATTCCTCTCAGCCCTCAGGCTTTTGGTAACATTGTAAGCATTTGCTTTGACCTCTCGGATCTTTTTTTTATGGGGTTTTTGTGTCTTAAAGAAACATTTATTTGTTGTAAGTTATATTTTAATTAGAGCTAACCATGTTTATCATTAAATCTTTTAATGTAGTTTACCATGAATCTTCACCAACTGGTCCCTCAAACCTAGCAGTTTGCTTTGTTCAGATTTAATAAGAACATAAGAAATAGGAGCAGGAGTAGGCCATCTAGCCCTTTGAGCCTGCCCTGCCATTCAATAAGATCATGGCTGATCTGTCGTGGCTCAGTTCCACATTCCCGCCCTTGCCTATCAAAAACCTATCAACCCGCATCTTAAATATATTTAGCGAGGCAGCCTCCACCACTTCAACGGGCAGAGAATTCCAGAGATTCACCACCCTTTGAGTGAAGAAGTTCCTCCTCAACTCTGTTCTGAACCGCCCCCCCTTTATCTTGAGGTTGTGCCCTCTAGTCCTACTGTCCTTTCTGAGCAGGAAGAGCCTCTCCACCTCTATCCTATCCATCCCATTCATCATCTTATACGTCTCAATGAGATCTCCCCTCATTCTTCTAAACTCTAACAAGTACAAGCCCAGTTTATTCAGCCTCTCCTCATAGTTCAACCTCCTCAACTCCGGTATCAGCCTAGTAAACCTCCTCTGCACTCCCTCCAAGGCCAAAATATCCTTGCGTAAGTGCGGCGACCAAAACTGCACACAGTACTCCAGCTGCGGCCTCACCAGTGCCCTGTATAGTTGCAGCAAGACCTCCCTACTTTAAATTCAATCCCCCTCGCTATGAAGGCCAGCATCCCATTCGCCTTCCTGACCACCTGCTGCACCTGTAGGCTGGGTTTTTGCGACACATGCACAAGGACCCCGAGGTCCCTCTGCACCGTCGCATGCTGCAGTTTTTTGCCATGTAAGTAATAGTCCTTCCTACCATTATTCCTACCAAAGTGGACAACTTCACACTTGCCCACATTAAATTCCATTTGCCAGTTCCTGGCCCATTCGCCCAGCCTATCTAGATCCTTCTGCAGACTTTCCACACCCTCCGCACAATTTGCCATTCCACCAATCTTGGTGTCATCAGCAAATTTCGACACCATACACTCGATTCCCTCCTCCAGATCATCTATATAAATGGTAAATAGCTGAGGCCCCAGCACCGACCCCTGGGGCACTCCACTAGTCACCAACCGCCAATCCGAATAGCACCCATTAACCCCCACTCTCTGCCTCCTTTTTGACAGCCAATCCCCTATCCACGCTAACACCCTACCCCCAACTCCATGCCCCCTGACCTTCTGTAATAACCTCTTGTGCGGCACGTTATCAAACGCCTTCTGAAAATCAAGAAAGACCACATCCACCGGCTCTCCTCTATCCACTGCCCAGACACATCCTCATAGAACTCCAATAAATTCGTCAGACATGACTTCCCCTTAACGAAGCCGTGCTGCGTCTGCTCTATCAAACAATTCTCAAGGTGCCTCGCTATTTTCTCCTTGATCACGGATTCAAGCATTTTACCTACAACAGACGTTAAACTAACCGGCCTATAATTCCCTGCCTTTTGCCTGCCACCCTTCTTAAACAACGGCGTAACATTAGCCGTTTTCCAATCTTCCGGCACTTCCCCAGAATCCAGCAAGGTTTGGAAAATAATCACCAAGGCTTCCACTATCACCGCCGCCATTTCTTTCAGAACTCTTGGATGCATTCCATCCGGTCCTGGGGACTTGTTAAGACCCTAGGTTCGGACTTAGCTGAATCACGTATAACCTGTATACGACACTCTATCACATTGTGGCTAGTTGAAGCCCCTTAGCTACAATATCAATGTTAAACCCTTTTCATTGCAAGCTACTAGATGCAAAATAGCCTGTTCCTCAGTATACTGAATTAGAAAACTGTCATTACGAATTCAGCTTAACCATATTATATGAAAATCAATGTTCCCCATGATTACCATATTACCCACATTATATGCACCTCTAATTTCCTGAGGTATGTTCTGCTCTACTTTTACAGATGCACCATAGAAAGCATTCTTTCTGGTTGCATCACAGCTTGCTCTGCTCCTGCTCTGCCCAAGACCTCAAAAAACTACAAAGGATCATGAACAAAGCCCAGTCCATCATGCAAACCAGTCTTCCATCCATTGACTCCATTTATACTTCCCGCTGCCTTGGAAAAGCAACCAACATAATTAAGGACACCACACACCCCAGACATACTCGCTTCCAGGAATGAAGCCGTTCTTGAGTTGGTTGCTATGTGACCTCCAACTTTTGTATCTTTTTGCCAACAGAAGAAGGTGAAAGAGTGTATGTCAGGGGTGCGTGGAGTCCTTAATTATGCTGGCTGCTTTTCCAAGGCAGTGGGAAGTGTAGATGGAGTCAATGGATGGAAGGCTGGTTTGCGTAATGGACTGGGCTTTGCTCATGATCCTTTGTAGTTTCCTGTGGTCTTGCTCAGAGCAGGAGCTATACCAAGCTGTGATGCACCACAGAAAGCCTTCTTTCTGGTTGTATTAGTAAAAGTAGAGCAGAACATATCTCAGGAAATGAGAGGTGCATATAATGTGGGTAATATGGTAATCATGGGGAACAATGATTTTCATATAATTTGGGTAAGCTGAATTCGTATGGAACACGTGCAAGATACTTTTCTAGTTCAGTATATTGAACAGGCTATTTTGGATCCAGTAGCTTGCAATGAAAAGACTTTAACACTGTTATTGTAGTTAAGGGGCTTCAACTAGCCACAATGTGATAGAGTTCAAATTTTTGAATGGACTTACCGTGCACCCTAGAGCTACACCATAGCTATAACCGTAACTACATTCTGCACTCTCTCCTTTCCTTCTCTATGAACGGTATGCTTTGTCTCGTATAGCGCACAATCAACAATCCTTTTCACTGTATACTAATATACGTGATAATAACATATCAAATCAAATAATGGCGCAAACCAAACTGTGTCCACGGGCCAGTTGCATACTTAAAGTAGTATTTAATTACAATTGGCCCCTTCAAATCCCAGTGCACGAAAGTCTCTGGCCTCTTGTTGCGGCACACCAATGGCGAGAATCACTACCTGATCTTCACTGTACATGTTCCATACTGTCATTATAAATTCAGCTCACCCAAACTATATGAAGATCAATGTTCCCCAAGATTACCATATTACCCACATTATATACACCTCTGTGGTCATTAAAGCCCCCTGCTGGTCACGGGCAATGCTCCCCGGCACACCAGATACCCCAATGGTGCTAGTTGGGAGAATTCTGCTCAGAGCATCAATTTATAAATGTTGTAAATGCTGTTTGCTGTAACTTGAACATTGTAAAGGCAAGAACTGCCTATATAAGCAAACCCAAACTCAAGATAGCTAATTTTTTATTTTTATACCGTATTAAATATAGGTAAAACTACTTATATTTAATTTGAATACAATTATTCCAACATTTTGGTATAAATTTGAATTCTCAGCTTGGATTCACTCTTTTATCACCTTTGAGAATCTCAGCTGAAGCAAACATTTAAGTTAGATTTCTATTCTAACTCATACCACGAATACAGTTTACTCAAAGTGCCCAGGCCACTGGGAAAACTGGAGTGGTTCCCTCTGGCATTGGCAGCGGCCGTGAAGTGAGTTTCTCCCAACTGATTGATGCAAATTTATGCAGTGTAGGAAATCCCCCGGCATTTCTGAGATAGAGACGCCTTTTTTAAAGGGCTCTCTTGATCTCTGCACAGCCGGCAGGCCCCCTTCCATCCCACAATGGAAACGGCTGAGTCGCTGCAGCTAACTTCAAAGTGGCTAAAAGCTTTGCAGTTCCTCTTGTGTAAAGATTGTGGTTAGAAACAATAGTGGGGAATCTGAGATCAATTGAACAGCAAAGGTAAAGATATGAGTAGCTGAGGAGAAGGGGATCCACCCCACCCCCATCCCCTAGAGTCAAAGTGACTAACTTCTGTGAGGGCTTGAAAGGGATCTTCTCACACCTGCGGCTTCCTGGAGGGAGGAAAGAGAATACCTTCTCCCGGATGGAGTGCAGCTGGGAATTGGAAGCCTTGGCAGGTGTCCAGGAGGAAATTAAAGTGACCAGGCCACTTCAAATTTTACACAGTCCACAGTGAGATGCCTAAAATCAGTAGGCCAGGAGTGATGTTCAAGTTTACTGCGGCTGGAAGAGGCAGTCTAGCCATTAGACCCCATTTCAGAGGAGAGTGCCAAAGTTAGCCTCATCCCCCCCCCACTCACACCCTGGACCCTTGGGGAATCTTCCCTCTGCAGTCTGGCAGCATCAGAGGGGCACTTCGCACTTGCCTATCAACATGTTCCTGCTCGGTCTGGTCGGAAACCTGATTGGAGCTGGGGGGGGGTGGGTTGGGCGAGTGATGATGGGTCGACCTGTTGCAAATCCAGTTTTAGCCCTGGTTTCTCATTCAGTGCGACATCAAAATTCCCACAAGTGGCGAATGGGTCGGTGAATTCCCCCCTGCCCCATTACTCCCCCCACTCGCCCCCAAAACCAAAACTCCTAAATATGCAAACAAAAGATAGAAAAGCTGGGAAAAGATTATTCTGCAAAGTTAGGTTAGTATGAAACAAACATCTTACTTAATTGTTTAATGCAACATTCCACTTAGTATAACATTCCAAAACATCATCATTCTTCTGATTAGCCCCGATGATGTGCTGCATTTTATGGGCGGGATTATATGTTTTTTGGTGGGATGACTGATGCGGAATGAAATGTGAATGGTCCATTCATTCTCACCTTTGCCTCTGCCATCTCAGCTCAGTAAGTTAAACACTGGATGGCTAAATTATGAATGCTCTCTCGAGAGGTGGCCAAGTGGCAGTGTGACCAGGGCTCCATGCCCAATCAGGTGCCCAGGTAAGACATCAGGCAGAAGAGGGGTTGTGCCATAAACAGGGAGTTGACCATGACTACAATTAAAATGTCGCCTACTTTCTCAATCTTTCCTTATTCCTTATGGCAGGCTCAAATTAGTGAATAAATGAAGTAAAAAAAATACAAATGCTGTCACTTTGACCAGCAGACTCTGCAGCTGCATGACTACATGCAGCCATATTCTCACCCTCGTGCCAGCTCCTTATACCTAGTGTAAAACACCTCCAAACAATTTTACATCTGATGGCTGAAAAATAGAGTGGCTAATAAAACATTTAATGCAATTGGGTAGTCAACAATTTCAAAGGCTTGTAAATTGCTTAATTCAAAATGGCGGGTAGGCTTTTGAATTCCACGCATGCTCACCTTCCCTAATATCAGAGACCGGCTTGATGACATTGGATTGCTGACCCAACATCATCATGCCATATCTTTCTTACCCACGGGAAAGAGGGGAGGTGTGAGGCCTGCTCAATTTGTGGCTGTAAAATCCAACCCATGTGCCTTATCAGATGAACAGTTCTGATGGAAGGACATGACCCGAAACATTGAGTGGAATTTTGCAGCCTGGCAGTGGGTGGGCACTATCATGTAAATGTTTCCATCACGCCCACGTGCAGCTAGTCAGGTTGGCGAATCCTGCCCCATGTTTCTCTCTCCACGGATGTGGCTTGACCTGCTGAGTTTTCCAGCTTCTTCTCTTATTTCAGATTTCCAGCATTAGCAATTTTTGCATTTGCCTTAACGGGGCATGTTCAATGTAGCCTTATACTAACAATAAACAGCTGGTGTTTGTCATGTGAAAGCAAATATGTTAACACATACAACCAAAATAGGGGTACTTCATCCGTGAATCTTGATTATATTAACGTGTGAATATAGTAACCAGTGGGTTTATGCTTTAATGGATGTTTGATAATATCCTTATAACTGTCTATTTGGTACATCTTTATTCCATTTTCTTAGATGCATGGTTCACATTAATTTACTTCATTTCCATTTTATTAATGAGTCACAAAAGGACTGTGATAAAATGCTTGAGTCTGCCCATATGTTATGACTTATTTTACCACAGATCTATAATTCATAAATCAATAATTCAGAATGATGGAGAGGTGGAAAGGGACCTAAACTCAGTGGATGTGCTCTTAGGCTGATTGGGTTTACCAAATTGACACTATTCTCCCCTGAATCTGGCTAAGTTAGGGGTTCCATTCGTAGACACGCAGGGTAGAATAGGTGTAGGGTGATGCGGCGGTGTGGGCTCGTTGGGCCGAAGGGCCTGTTTCCCATGCTGGGTTGTTCTTTGTTCTTTGAAGCTATGTAAAAGCCTGATTTATACATGATGGGTAGACTCTGCTGAGAAAGCTGTGGAGTCAGGACCATTTCTTCTTGGGGGAAAAAGAAAACTGCAAATTTGCATTAATGACTGCATCAAATACAATGAATGGATTAAGGGTAACACTCCATGAAGTGTTAGTGATGGAGATAATAGAGTGACTTTCTCTTATGTTGTTCACTAAACTGGGTTTAGTGAACAACATAAGAAATGGACAGGGTCAAGACACACATTTAGGAGGAGGCTGGCATCTCTCCTTTGAGCATCATTTCACAGTTAGCAAAATGGTATTACTGGTATGGTTAGAAATTGGAAGGTATGAAGGAGGAATAGAACAGTCATTGTAACTGATAATAAAGGGACGTTGGAACGTGAGTAAGCCATTCAACTTCTTGAATCAGTGACTCATGGCTGATCTGTATTTTAAAATCCAGTCACATGTGGCTCCATATCCTTTTACGAGCCGCTAACAAAAACATATTAATCTCAGATTGAAGAAAATTGATTGAACTCACATTTATTGCTTTTTTTTGGAGAAAATTTCACAATTCACCACCTTTTGCCTAAGAAGGTATTTCCGAACTTCTCTCTTGAATGCCTTGGCCCTGATTTTAAGGTTATTTCCCCCCTCAGGCTCCCCGCACTATAGCAGAAAAAGGTTTCCACCTTATCAATTCCTTACAAAGTCCTAAAAGTTTCATACAAATCACCCTTGAATACAAGGTTAGTATATCTAATTTCTTCTCACAATGTTATGAAATGGTAATTTAAAATCATTTAATGTACAGAAGGATAGCCTTTCATCTATGATGTCTATTATGACACAGAAACTATAGCATCAAATATAGGGCTCAAGCCCATAATCTTAAGAAATTGTCCAATTTGGCAGACTTGCCAAGTCAGATTCAAGTTTCGCCCTGAAGAGGCAAAACTAAAATACAGTAGGGATTTCTCACCTCAAGAAGTAGTTCCTTGTTGACCTTGGGGGCAGATGGATGCTGAAGCAGGCCAGTTAGAAGTCTGGGTTTGGTACTCTGGGGCTTCACCCCACTTGTTTTGGATTCTGTTAGGCCTTCTATCTCTCACCCATAACCTCTCCCTGCCACATCATGCCCACCTATTACTCAGGTATTTATATAAAGCCTATCCCACTATCTTCAAGATTAGAAATTAAATATAATGACTATTTATTTGGATTAATTCTTCCTGTTGAGTCCCTTTTTCTCTTTCCCGTTACATTGGTTGCCACATTGCTGGTTCACCATACATCACATCTCCATTCATACCAACCATCATTTTTTGGGATCTGGCAGGTGGTTTGAAAGTCAGATACCCTTCCTGTCCCATTAATCTCAGGACTGGCACCGTTTCACACTGGCTTTCCTGCACCTGCATAGGCAGCACAGTGGTTAGCACTGCTGCCTCACTGCGCCAGGGACCCAGGTTCAATTCCTGGTTTGGGTCACTGTCTGTGTGGAGTTTGCACTTTCTCTGTGTCTGCATGGGTTTCTTTCAGGCACTCTAGTTTCCTCCCACAGTCCAAAGATATGCAGGTTAGGTGGAATGGCCATGCTAAATTGCCCTTAGTGTCAGGGGGGCTAGCTGGAATAAATGCACGGTGATAGGGCCTGGGTGGGATTGTGGTCAGTACAGACTCGATGGGCCAAATGGCCTCCTTCTGCATTGCAGGATTCTATGCAGTAGCTTGACTAACGCTTTGTCACAAGGCTGTGCTTCTTTTGAAAATATGGAAGGTGGGAGGGATGAGCAATTCTCCCAGACCGCTATGCTGCTCTAGCAGCGCAATGGGCTGAGAGACATCAACAGAAGCCATCTAGCGAGCACCGCGCTGATGATTTTGGGAGTCATCAGTTCCATGCCAGAAATTGGTGCAGAGCTGATTTAAATATTTAAGTAATCATTTGCAACCCATTAGCCGGCCTGGGCATCGGATAGTGCCAAGAGGCAGAGTCCCGGGTTGGGGGGGGTGGGGGGGAAGAATTGGTGTGGGTGGAGGATCTGCTGCCATTCTGCATGGGGATAGGTGGAAGAGGGCAGAAAAGAGGTGATCGGGGCTGGCCATCCCGGTGGGGGAGGTCAGATTGTCTGCACCTTTAAGACTTGAATATTTGTAAAGACTCGCGTTCTAATCAGTATTCTGTAAACTGAGTGAGTGCCTTTTTATGCCCTGTTTGTGATCAGAACTCCCCATTCACCTGACGAAAGGGCAGAAACCCAAAAACTAGTGCCATTTACTACCAAATAAACCTGTTGGACTTTAACCTGGTGTTGTGAGACTTCTTACGATGTCTGGGAGGCCAGCAATCATGGGGTGGTGGGGGTCAGAGGGGCAGAGATGTAGGGTCATGAAGCTGGCTAACGATCAGAATACTGGTAGTGTTAGGCCACTGCATATGTGCTAATCTTGGCACTGACAAGTCAGCACATGCACAGTGGCTTGGCCAGGGCTTTGTTATCAGCCTCTCCCGGGGGCAATGGGCCCCACCCCCTGATTTTCAGCATGATCTCTCTGAGGCACTCTGTAATGCACAGAATATAGGAGATTTATTCTGAAAAACCTGCTAAGAAAACCAGCGGGAGTTACTGCAGTTTTCACTTAGAATATTTCTGGGAGAGTCAGCCTAATGATTTTTCAACTTTCAATTGACTGGAAATTTTACAACTTCAACTGAGACAAAGAGAGCTGCTTAAAAGTACAGGGCCATATTCCAAGGTGAAGGCGAGAAATCAACAAATCACCAAATCACCCACAGGATAACGTGAAGAAAGAGACATTCACCGATCACCCATCAAAACTCATAACTAAGAAAGTAAAATGCAAAGTACTGGATATTGGAACAATGTAAAAAGTCTGACAACACCAGGTTTTAGTCCAACCTATTTATTTGATAAGAGTCTATTATCAAATAAATAGGTTGGACTAAAACCTGGTGTTGTCAGACTTTTTACTGTGTTTACGCCAGTCCAACGCCGGCATACCCACATTATTGGAACAATGGCAGCCACAGACAAAGCCACCCAAAACGTCTTCGAAATATACAATGGATGAAATATTCCAAGGCAAGGCTGCCTAGTCACTTGCAAGAGATTTCAAATGACATAGGTGACATCAAGAAAGTCTTCAGCAGTAAAAACAAGCTCTCTCTCTCCTTCTTTCTTTTTGAACAGGCATGCTGGCTGGTTTGAGAAGAATCGTGATGTGGAGATGCCGGCGTTGGACTGGGGTAAACACAGTAATAAGTCTGACAACACCAGGTTTAAGTCCAACCGATTTATTTGATAGTAAACTCACAAGCTTTCGGGGTTTGCTTCTTCGTCAGGTGAATGGAGAGTTCTGGCCTCAAACAGAGCATATAACAGCATGGCCAGTTTACAGATTACTGATTACAATGCAAGTCTTTACAACTAACCTGCTATTCAAGTCTTAAAGTGGCTAACAATGTGAGTGGAAGGAGCATTAAGCACAAGTTAAAGAGATGTGTATTGTCTCCAGACAGTACAGTAAGTGAAGTTTAGCAAACCCAGGCAAGTCATGGGGGTTACAGATAGTGCGACATAAACCCAAGATCCCTGTTGAGACTGTCCTCATGCGTGCGGAACTTGTCTATCAGTCTCTGGGGTTCTTATCAGATCTTGGGTTTATGTCGCACTATCTGTAACCCCCATGACTTGCCTGGGTTTGATAAACCTTACTTACTGTACTGTCTGGAGACAATACACATCTCTTTAACCTGAGCTTAATGCTCTCTCCACTCACATTGTTGGCCACTTTAAGACTTGTTTAGCAGGTCAGGTGTAAAGACATGCATTCTAATCAGTAATCTGTAAAGTATCTGTGCTGTTACATACTCCGTCTGAGGCAAGAACTCTCCATTCGCCTGACGAAGGGGCAAACCCCGAAAACTTGCGAGTTTACTATCAAATTAATCAGTTGGACTCAAACCTGGTGTTGAGAAGAATTGGCCAGTGAACCGAGATGTCAGGACAATTGCAATACCTTGGATTGCATCCAAGAAGCCAATTAACCGAAATCAGTCCCAACATTTAAAACTTACACTTCAAAGGCAATCAAAGGAGACTTAAACGTATATTTTTTTAAAATCAGATTCTAACTCTCCTTACTTCTGATATCTGTGTGTGTGTTTGTGTGTGTGTGTTTGTGTGTGTGTGTGTTTGTGTGTGTGTGTGTTTGTGTGTGTGTGTGTTTGTGTGTGTGTGTGTTTGTGTGTGTGTGTGTGTGCGCGCGCTGGCCTGAATGACTGGATGACAGCTGAATGCTTTACACCATCTTTTCATAACATTTTTCTTGGTGGTTTTAGTAACTTGAAAAAAACATTGTTTGATTGGTTTCTTATTCCTTACAGATTAAATAGTAAAATACATTCTGATTTGGGAAAGACATACTCTCGTCATAAAAAAGATATCATTTGTTGTGGCGTACTACGTAGGTTGAATCAATGGGAGCCGGTCCACCCTTTCTTACCTTACAAGCTGAAGATCGAACCCTGGCCCCAGCACTGTGAGGAGCTATGCTGATCACTGTGCCACCACGTTAAATTACCAAAACCACCAAGAATTATGGCAGGAACAGGACTTTAACTAGAAGCAGATTTCAGGTGGGTGGAAGTAGGGTTGGTACCAGCCCAGGATCAACAATCCTGCTGTTGGAACTGCTGGCCCTTCCATCTCACCGGGCAGCTGCTTATGTAAAGCAAGCAAAAAGAGTCAGTGGACAGACAGACTGTTGCAATGGTGCTGGTGGTTAGAAATGAACAGCAACTAGATGGAATTCAACTGTGTCATTTTATATGGTGTTGTGATCAGTCCTGAAACATGAGTCCTGTTTCTCAGCTGGTAGATGAAAAACTACCATAGAAGCACTACGGTGCAGAAGGAGACCATTCGGCCCATTGTTCTGCACTGGCAACAATCCCACCTCGGCCCTATCCCCATAACCCCACATACTTGCCGGTATATATATTTATATATATATACACATACTTGTCGGTGGTGGTGGAGGCAAATTCGATAGGGTCTTTCAAGAGACTTCTAGAATGAGTACATGGAACTTAATAGAATTGAGGGTTATAGGTAAGCCTAGTAGGTAGGGATATCATCGGCGCAACTTGTGGGCAAACAATGTAGTTTTTCTATGTTCTAATCCTGCTAACCTATGCATTCCGGGACACAAAGGGGCAATTTAGCATGGCCAATGCACCTCACCTGAAATGAGCTGCCAGATAAAGTGGTAAATGCGGGGTCATTTTTAACATTTAAGAAAAACTTGGACAGGTACATGGATGAGAGGGGTGTGGAGGGATATGGTCCAAGTGCAGGTCAGTGGGACTAGGCTAAAAATGGTTCGGCACAGACAAGAAGGGCCAAAAGGCCTGTTTCTGAGCTGTAAATTTTCTATGGTTCCAACCTGCCCATCTTTGGACGTGGGAGGAAACTGGAGCACCTGGGGAAAACCCACATAGACATGGAAAGAACATGCAGACGGTTATCCAATCTGGAAATTGAATTCAGCTCCTTGGAGCTATGAGACAGCAGTGCTAATCATTGTGCCACCCTAGGATCCAAGTGTGAAATCAGAGCAGAGAAGAGCAACAAGTTTACGCTCTGCTTCTGATTTAATTGTGTCAATTCCCTCCAGTCGATTGTAAACTCTGCGGAACATGGTCAGTCTATTTTTTTTCCATCCTTTGTTGTAGTAATTCCCTCCAGTCGATTGTAAACTCTGCGGAACATGGTCAGTCTATTTTTTTTCCATCCTTTGTTGTAGTAATTCCCATTCCAGATCTTTGACCTAGGATTGGGAATTTTGATTATAACTAAAGATTGGAGGATTTCAGTCTGGAAAGAATAGATTCGAGAGAGGTGGATGCACATAAAACATGACATGCTATATAAAATCTAAAGCCATGTTATTATTTGAAATTAAGCTGTGCGTGCAAAATAAGAGGACAGAGGTTCAATTGGATAAAACATCATTTGAATACTAATTTTGGAACTTCACGCGATTGATGCTTGGAATGGACCATGCAGCATAACGCTAATGGCAAAAATCTTGAACAATTTAAGAAGTAATTAGATGCGGCAACAGAGGCATTCGTTCTGAATAAATGGCATTGAGTGGAGCCATCTAGTCTTGATCATCCATAAGCATCTAGTGATCTTGAAATAAGAAAGTACAGATCCTGAAAAACTTTAAACTGTATCTTGCCAACTTCACACAAACAAATGTTTCTCAACGTCCAAATAATTCATCAACTCTGCCCTAATTTCTTCCATGCTATCTGCTTTCGCAGCCAATCTGGCAGCCCATGCTACAGATGCAGGATCTGTATACTCAAATAATCACTCAGTGGTCAACAGGGTTATTTATTTTGAATTTAAACAATGCCTCCACTTCAACCCCCACCCCACCAGCCCCTTTTCCATGATCACACTGCTTCAGAGATGATGACATAATTTACGTTTGTCTTAGTGTTTGTTCACAAAACAAAGCACAGAAACTAACATAAATTATGTCATTTTTAACTAAAATTTCCTTCAGTTTCCTGTGCCAGAAACTAAAACTCGTATGAAAACAAGTGGAAATGCAATGCTATAAGATCGTAAAGAATAGGAGTGTGGCATTTGGCCCATTGAGCCGCTATTCAATATGATCATAGCTGCTGTTATTGTGGTCTTAATTCCACTTTCTTGCTTGCCCCAATGACCTTTGACTCTCTTGTAGGTCAAAAATCAGTCTAACTCAGCCTTGAATATATTCAATGACTCAGCATCTACTGCTCTCTGGGGCGAGAAGACTCCAAAGCCTATTTTTAAACTACTGAGTTCTAGACTTCCCGGTGAGGGGAATCATCTTTGCAGCTTCCATTTCAAGCCCCATCAGAATCTTATGTTTTAATAGGATCACTTCTCAATCTTCTGAACTCCAATGATTGTACAACCAACCTGCTCAACCTTTCATCATAAAGTAACTCCTTTATCCCAGCAATCAGGCTAGTGAACCTTCTCTGAACTGCTTCCAAAGTAAGTATATCCTTCCTTAAGTAAGGAGACCAAAACTGTACACAGTACTCCAAGTGTGGTCTCATCAATGCAACAGTACAGTTCTAATAAGATTTTCCTATTTTTATACTCCATTCCCCTTTCGATAAAGGCAAACATTCCATTTCCTTTCCTGATTATTTGACGTACCTGCACAGTAACCTTTTGTAATTTATGTGCAAAGGCACCCAGATCCATCTGTATTGCAACATTCTTCAGTCTCTCTCCGTTTAAATATTTTAAAATGGGAAACCTCACATTTTCCCACATTGTACTCCAGCTTCTAGTTTTTTGCCCAATCACTTAAGTTATCTATGTCTTATTGCAGAACTTTTTGTATCATCTTCCTAACTTGTTTTCTTACCTATCTTTGTATTACCATCAGTAAATTGTGCTACAATGCAGTTGGTTCCTTCACCCGTCGTTAATGTAGTTGAGACTCCATCATTGATCCCTGCACCACTCCAATAGTTACAGTTTGGCAAGTTGATAATAGCCTGTTTTTCCCCAACTCTGGTTCTTCTTAGTTAGCCAATCCTCTATCTACAGTAATATATCACCTGTGCCAAGAGGTTTTATCTTGTTTAGTAACCTTTAATGTGGCACTTTATTAACTGTCTTTTGGAAATCCAAATACACTACTAGTTCCCTTTTATCCATACTATTTGCTACATCCTCAAAAAACGCTACTAAATTTGTCAAATGTGATTTCTCTTTCACAAAACTATGTTGACTCTGCCTGATGATATTATAATTTTCTAAATGTCCTGCAACTACTTCCTTAATAATGGATCCTAACTACGACAGATGTTTAAACTATAGTTTTCTGATTTGTCTCCCTCCTTTCTTCAATTACAGCTTTATATTGGCATTTTTTTTCAATCTGCTGGGATCTTTCTGAAATCTGGAAAATTTTGGAAGCTTACACACAAAGCATCCGCCATCTCTGCAGCTACTTCACATCTGACCCTAGGATGCAGGCCTCAGATCCACAGTACTTGTCAACCTCTGGACTCATTAGTTTTTCCAATACTTTTTCTCTAGTGATCATGATTGTTTTGAGCGCCAAGTTCCCTATTACGTGGGATGCTTATTATGTTTTCTACTGTGAAGACAGAGGCCGAGTGGTGACCTGATAGAGGTCTACAAAATAATGAGAGGCATAGACAGGGTGGGTAGTCAGAGGCTTTTCTCCCCAGGGTGGAGATGTCAAATACAAGGTGACACAAGGTCAAAGTGAGAGGGGGAAAGTCTAAGGGAGATGTGCAGGCTAAGTTTTTCACATAAAGAGTGGTGGGTGCTTGGAACGTGCTGCCAGAAGATGTGATGGAAACAGGCACATTAGTAATATTTAAGAGGCGTCTGGATGGGTACATGAATCGGAGAGGGAATAGAGGGATATGATCCGTGTAAGGGCAGAAGGTTCTTTTTTAGTTTAATTAGGGCATAATGATCAGCACAGGCTTAGAGGGCTGAAGGGCCTGTGCTGTACTTTTCTTTATTCTTCTGAAAGACAAAATACTTGTTCAAAGTCTCTGCCATTTCCTTGTTTTTCATTAATTTCCCAGTCTTACCTGCTAGAGGACTACAGTATCTTCAGAGAAGTCCTGTTGTGATTTCAAGTTATCATGGGTTTATTATCAATAATACTTTAAAACATGTCCAAGCAGTGGTGTAAGGAAGTTGCACACCTACTCTCTTCTCCCTTGTTCCAACTGAGGTTCCTCTCCAACCCAAAATGCATACCGTTGCACTCGATTGGCTCAGCTTCCTGTGCTGCCTCACCATAGGGTCTGGCCTGATCACATGACTCTCAGGGATTATCTCCTTAAAGGGGCCATGCTACTACACTCCTTCCATTCTGACCCCTACGACTGGAACAGAAGGAATATCATTAAACATAGGCATGCAAAACTCACAACTCATCAGGAACACCTCGGGAAAAACCCATCACAAGTTCAGTTGGTCAAGAGACTTCTGGATCCGAGAGGAATGTCTCAATTCAGTATTATGATCTTTGGTGAATGATGAATCTGGGCGGGTAACTGCAAATTGTAAAATCACTAATCAAGATCCTCCTCAGTGGCCATTGTTTCTTTGGCTACAGAAACTGCTGGTTGCTCCGGTTCCACATTTATAACAGGAGTTCCTGTATCAGCAACTGATGAACCATTTCTAAATCCATTTTGGCTCTTTATAAACAACCCACATTTTTTGAAGACTACTAATTAGGTCCCAAAAAAATATTTCTTGAATCATGCTCACCACTCATGTCAAATTAACTGGTCTGTAGTTGCTGGGCACATGCTTACAACCTTTCTTGAACAAGGGTATAATGTATCCAATTCTCTAGTCCCCTAGCACCTTCCCTGAGTATAAAGATCCTTATTAACTTTAAGTACCCCCTCTGTTTCCAAGGCCTGGATACCATCTACCTCTTTGGTAAAGATGGGTACAAAGTATTATTTTACTATCTCAGCCATACCCCTTGCTTCCATGTGTAAATTCCTTTAATCAGCCCTACTCTTCCTTTTACCACCCTCTTACTATTTATATACCTATGAAAGACTTTGGGATTTTCCTTTATGTTGGCGTCAGTCTTCTCTCATAATCCCATTTTGTTTCTCTAATGTGTTTTTTTCACCTCATCTCTGAACCTTCTTTATTCCTTGTAGTTCTCAATTGTATTTTCTTCCTGACACCTGTCTTAAGCATGTTCGTTCGTCTTTCAAACAGCAGGATGGCACAATGGTTAGCACTGCTGCCTCACAGTTCCAGGGACCTAGGTTTGATTCCAGCCTGGGCTGACCGTTTGTATGGAGTTTGCACTTTCTCCCATGTCTGCATGGGTTACCTCTGAGTGCTTCTATTTCATCCCACAGTCCAAAGATAGGTTGATTGGCCATGTTATATTGTCCCTTAGCAGGATAAATATGTGGGGTTACTGGGATAGGGCCTGGGTAGGATTGTTGTCGGTGCAGGCTTGCTGGGCCGAATGACCTCCTTCTGTACTGTCGGGATCCTAAGATTCTAATTTCTATCTCCTTTTCATCCATGAAACTATAGATTTGTTGGCCCTATCTTTGCCTTTCAAGGGAATATACCTTGACTGTGCTCCATTGGACCAAATGAACGATTTTGTCCTAAGGTCTAGGCAAATTGATTCTGTGCTTGAACCATCTGGGGCATCTTCCTTCTCCAGCACTGTGATGCTTTCCTTAACCATTCCTTCCAGAGCAGCATTGTACATATTTTCTTTCAATGTTATATTATATTAACTTCCCTCAATAGGTGTTTCTTTCTCAATGTTATATAACTTTGTTGAAAGTTGTAAGATGTCACAAATGTTTTCCACTGCTTCCTTCCCACTTTACTTTTAATCTAATTCCTCAGTCACCAGTTTAGCCTACTTTATCTTCATACTCTTGTAGTTTGTCTTTATGTAAATTTAAGACACTAGTCTTAGACTGGCACTCATCACCCTCAAACTGAATGTGAAATGCTGTCATGTTATGATCACTGTTGCCTGGAGGGTCCTTTATTATGATCTCATAGTTTAATTAATCCTGTCTCATCACACATTGTCTGAAATAGCCTGTTCCCTAGTTGGATCCAGAATCTATTATTCGAGGAAGCTATCCCAAATATAGTCCATGATCTCATTCTCCAGGCTACCTTTTCCAATTTGATTCATCTAATTTATACTGAGAGTAAATTCACTCACGATTGTTGCAGTATGTTTTCCTACAAACACTCGTTATTTATTGATTTATACTCTTTTTTATAATGTAGTTACTGTTAGAGGGCCTATAAGTCGCTCTCACCAGAAATGTAATTCCTTTGCTACTTCTTATCTCCACCCAAACTGACTGTACATCTTGATCTTCCGAGCCAAGATCATTTCTCACTACTTTGCCAATCTTGTCCTTTATTAACAGAGCTATGTTGCCTCATTTTCCTGTCCTTCTGAAATGTCAAATACTCTTGAATATGCAGGCCCAGGTCTTGGTTATCTAGTAACAAAATCTCTGTAATGCTTATCATATATCAATTCTTTTCTATTTGTTTTTTATGAATGCTGTGTACAATCAGATAAAGAATCTTTGGCTCTGTTGTTTTGTCTGCTCTGACCTTATTTGCCAGTGCTTTCATATGTTTACACGCTTTATTCCTTCGTGGCACCCAAATCACTACCTTACATCACTGCCTTGTCCTTTCCCTCTAACTTTCCAATTCTTCCCTCATGTAAACCCTCCACTCTTTCCCCACCTCTATTTAATTTAAAGACACTCCACAGTCCCAGTTATCAATAAGGGTAAAAGCAAACAATTTGCTGCTTCCAGCCATATCACCACATTCTTGGAGCCCTTATGCCTCTTATATGTCTAGCCATTAGAAAAGATATTCCAACAAGGATCTGAAAAATGTCAGATGGACTGAAGTAGCACTTTGTTTTAAGCTACAACACAAGTTCCAGAGAGAAATCCGTTTAAAAGAGCAAAGAAAATCCTAGAAGTCTTAATTATGCCGTCTTTGAGCTGTGCTCTGTTTACATTTTGGACCCAATCTAGACTGCGCGTTATGCAGCTAAATCCAGAAAAATCCCATGAACTGGTTTCTCCCATGGGGGCAGACCCCCATAAAGCATTTTTGCGGGCATACCTTGGAGGTGCCACTACCAATCGAGACCAATGATGTTTAATCATCTTCCACTATCGAGTTGCCTAAAATCGATCCCGTGTAAACTTGCTCCGAGAAAACAGTACAATGTTGCTCTAACACCGTAGTTACGCTGACATCCAGCTAAAAATTCTAGGCCGATCATTTCTTTCCTGCAATTCTGAGCTTTTCAGTAAGTCATAAACACACACTGAGGCAATGGTAATTCAAAACCAATCAATAACCATTTTGGCCAAGACTGATCAGTACTGGCCTTTGAGATAAAAAATTTTCTAGGAACAGAGAACTTGGAAGCACAAGTGGGTCATTCTGTTGTGAGGAACACATGTGGAAACACATGAACCATCTCTGTGTTTCCTTAATGCTGAGTTATTGGAATAGTTGCTTTATGTTCTTTATCCCTCTATGTCTAAGATATTCACTGCCTCATTCACATCATGTACAATCCATTCGACATTGCCAGGCCAGGTCACCAATAATGTTCCAATTATTGTGTGATGGAAGGCAAGCTGGTAAAAACTCTATTGCCCTAAAATGCTTCCTAGAATCCGAGTGTACACACTATGCACCAAGTGAAATGGACCAGATGTTACAAAAGCGCATCAACTTCTTTGGGAACTTTGAGATTGGCATAAAAACAGTGGAAATTGTGGAATAAGGGGCCCACAGCATCACTTATGATGCCCCATTTTGTCCTGGGACTTGTTACCCCGCATTAACATCAGCACAGTTCGCATCCATAAAAAGGGCAACTGACGTTTTGGGAATATTATCAGTAGTATTCATACTCCTGCCATGTATATTTAGCAATACTGGCATGAGTGGCCTGCCAGTAGCATGATTTATTGCTCATAGCTCTTTTATCTTCTGTCTTTAAAAATTGCTCAGTTATCGTAAAACATTTTATCAGCTTATATATGGGGCCATCTGCAGCTGGAACATAGGCTCAGCTAACTAGTGGAACATCCGCACATAATTTTAACAATTTGGTACCAGCATTAGCAGTCCAGTCAATTCCACTGTAAGGAGATTGCCCTGTTGAGTAGTGAAGTTGGCAAATACCAACTATCTATTGAATAATGGGAAAAGAAACTAGGCATTCTTATGCCTCTTTTACAGATGTAACCGAAGTAACAGGACAAATTTTGGCAATGAAAATCCAACACCCAGGGGATAATGGAAAGACATGCATAAAGACATACTCCCAGGAGCTTCTTAGGTTGAACAAATTAACTTATTTACAAGGTTGCTTTATGAGGTGCATTAGCTGATCATTTACTCAGCAGTCTTGATGTAGATCGGCACTGTTTTATCAAATATCCTCTTTTGTGACAATAATAATATTCAGTCTCCTTAAACCTATATGATTCAGGAGTGTGGTTATCCCCACATTGCTAAGATTCCACCTTAAGAATCACTGTCTGATTGCCTCTGCTGTATCTTCTTGTTCTATGGGTAGCTGAAATTGTTCCCTGCTTCACAGCAGCTTGGCACTTTGATACCATGGCTGGCTCCAGGTTCCCACCCAAATTGGTACATGGCACCATTTTGATCAGTATACAGGTACTGTGAATCTTTTTCCGGGCTTTCCATGGCCAACACGATCTCCATTGCCCATTTGAAATTTATGTCAACTTCTGCGAGCCATTGAAGCTGTATGGTGTTTTTGGTCATGCCGCAAACTAACTGACTGTGCAGCATGTCATTTAGAGTCACTCCAATATCACAATGCTCTGATAATAGCTTTAGTTTTAAAATGCAAGTCATGATCAATTCACCTGGTGCTCTCACCCACCATTTAGATTCGAAGCTGTGCATTATGACTAATAGCTTGGTTTGAAAAATGACCCTTCAGTAAAAACATGAGCTCACTGAATGATTGCATTTGGTACACTTAGAGCTGTGAGACTGCAAATAAGATTTTAGGTCTGGCTTCCTTTGCCCATCAGGAGCATTGTTTTTCACTTTTCCTCCTCCCCTATTTCATTTGCCTGGAAATAAACTCTAACGTGCTCAATGTATTGACTCCAGTCCTCTCTCCAAGTGTTGAATGGGTCTATTCACCTGAAGAGAAGCATTCTGGTGAGTATTTTTTTTAATTCCTTCAGTTTTCATTTAAAATGCAATGCTCACAGGTTGCAGGGCTAGAGTCACCATCAGGATAGTTTATCCTCATCACCAGATGTAAAGATATACTTTTGGAACAAATGAATTTAGTTGCAAGGTTGCCTCATTAGCTGCATGCTTTGAGCTCATCCATAATACTCTTTATAACTAGGAAGACTCCTCCCCTTACAGAGATACCTTGTGTTGGGTGTTGATTGGTCATTCAGATAGATGACCATTGTGCAGTTAGGCTCGTCTTAAAGTGACAATCACCCATTGAATAATGGGTTATGCCATTTTTCAGTACACAAGGCAGCCATGTAAAGACATGAGAGGCCTCTTATGTATACTAATATGAGGCCTGAATGCCTGTTTTAGGACCTCTAAGGGTAACTGGGCTACCAAAATGCAGCAGGCATTGGCTAGTTAAAATGGGTGCAACACCAATGAATTTCTGCTTTTGGTGGTTTTGGTTGAGAGTGGAAAGTTGAATAAAATATCAACACACAGCTCATCTTTGAATAATTCTGTGAGGTTTTCTTGTGTGCCTGAGCTGGAAGATATAGTCCAAGTTTATTGTCCTGTCCAAAAGACGGTGCCTTTGACTCTACAGCACTTACTGAATTCTCATGAGATGAGCAACTCAGGCGTTGGGTTTGAATCTGTGTGTCATGTGATCTATTGATTTAATGTTTTTGCTGTATTTCAGCAATGGTTACTAAACCTCACAAGGACTGGAATAAACATCAAGGATCACATTCTAGATCTGAGCCTATCCATAAACAATATCTGAAGTGGGGGAGGGGTGAAGTGGGTGGTAGCAAATGTGGGTATTGGGGAGGCAGGCTGCTGGTTGACTGGTGAGGTGGGGTGTTGGGGGTGAGATGGGTGGTCAATTAGTGATCGTAGGTGCAGGGTGGAACCAACATTCTGCAAGTGCGGGTCTGATGGGACATCATGGAAGCCGTTATTGTAACTCTGTTTGAATAAAAGAATGGACGCACCAGGAATTCCGAAGAGACAGAGGCTAATAGCCCAGGGCAGGCCTGGTCCTCAATTCTCTGATGGCAACCTCGAGGTCCTTCTGGAGGCAGTGAGAGAGGAGGTAGGGTGGAGACCACACACCCAGATGTAACTGGCAAGGCTGCAGCTGGCTGAGAATATCAGCAGAAGTGTGATCTGTAGGAACTGTATCTCATGCCATAAAAGTTTCAAAGCTCCGCAAAGGTGAGTGCAGTGGCAGATCCCAATGACTGGCATCGGGTTTTCAATCTCCAGCAGACTCACAGGCTGAGGAGCCTGACGGCGCACATTGCTCCTGAACTTGGTAGAAATGTGTGCCCAGAATGCAGAAGACTGAGAGCTCAAGCGTGTTTGAAAACTTGCCAGCACTGATTTATGCAGCTTCCTATGTCAATAAGTCAATGGCACTATTTTGAAAGGCCAACTCTTTTTTGTCTCTTTCTCTCTTTTACGGTAAAGGACTCACGCTGCCACAGAGCTCTGAAAGAAAGTGTGCCCATCTACACATCATCACTGCTGTGGAGAAAGGAACCATGCAAACCACAGGAACAAATGAGGGAAGGAGAGAAGAGGGGGTGCAATAATATTGCAGTCTGTAGATCAAGGAGTTCTAATACATTCAGGGCAGCCTCAACATAGAAGAAGCTCCTGCTTTCAAAGATTAATTCTCATGATCTCTCCTTGTGCCTCCCACAGATTCTGATGATTTGATTTATTGTCACATGTATTGGTATACAGTGAAAAGAATTGTTTCTTGCATGCAATACAGACAAAACATACTGTACATAGGGAAGAAAAGGAGACAGTGCAGAATGTAATGTTACAGTCATAGCTAGGGTGTAGAGAAAGATCAACTTAGTGCGAGGTAGGTCCATTCAAAAGTCTGATGGCAGCAGGGAAGAATCTATTCCTGAATGGATTGGTACGTGTCCTCAGACTTTTGTATCTTTTTCCCGATGGAAGAAGGGGGAAGGGAGTATATCCAGGGTGTCCATGATTATGCTTTTCCGAGGTGTAGGAAGTGTAGACAGAGTCAATGGATCAATAGATGTGAAGTTGATTACATAAGGACTGTAACAGCATCCAGGCTCCAGCAAGAACCTGGCCACCTTAAGGTAGCTCCATCTTCGGTGGTTGATCCTACGCTGAGGATATAATCTCCAATGCCTTCCTACCCATTGATGCATTCCTCTACCCTTCTCATGCCTGGGCTTGGCTTCTGTTGCTGGGGATGTTGATCCTCATCGTCACTAGACCCAGTATCTGTGAATCATGCTGGCTGCTGTCCTCCTTGCGCTCTACTATTCTCACAATAGTCTCTAAAGCTCTAAGTCCACTCCTCATGTCCCTATGATGCAATGTTGGTGGCAACTACAGCACTGTTCATCCACCTGTAACCTCTACCTGTATGCCAGTGCCTGAGTGTCCCTCTCAAACATTGCACTGAAATCATGGTACACTCATGACTGACTCTCACCTGTGTTGCTGTCTCCATGCACCCAGTTTCTTTCTGATCTATTGCGCAATGCGTGCATCTCACTAAAATCCCAAAATGCCCTCAATGTGCTGACAATAAACTCACTACAATCTCAATTTGGCTCATCCTCTAATCAGGATGCACCTTTCTTGCCCTCAGAAAAATCACCAGTGGCAGGAATGCTGATGCCAGACTGATATACTAGCAAGAGGTTACTGTTTTTAGCACCTGCTGAGAACCTATCTGTTCTTAGACCTAAAAATCCTACCCTTAGTTTCCAATCAAACCACAGTTTCTGTTTTCCATTTTGTCAGATGGTAAAACCTCAATGAGTTAAAGCTCAGGGGAACCACCTTAAAATTCAGGTTAAAGAGAGTTTGTGATAGCTATAAAGGATGTGTCTCTATATAACCTGATATACCTAAAAACGTAGTCTATTGAAGTGCTACACATTGAGCCTTCTTGACACATTTTAATTTTCTCACCATATTCACACACTTTGCACTTCACTGCACACTGAAATCTCTATGAAATGACGTTTTGTCCATCATTTTATATCTCTGCGCACTTTGGTCTATTCCACTCTTGTGCGGGGAGGCATCCCTTCTGCAAAGGATCTTGCCATTAGTTGTCTAAACGGTGCCAAACAAAAGTCTGGCTAAACCAGCTTAGCTGTGGTGGGCTTTCAACTGGGAAATTGTTTTATGGCATTTGCTATTCTACTTGATTGCTCTGAGTTTGACTTTTTCTGGTTTTGCTGATCACGTGCAGGACTTTCTGCTCCCACCAGCAGTGGGAAATGTGGTTGGCAGTGGCATTAAGTTTGGTGAAATGGGAAAGTTTCCTGCTGGTGGGAAATCAGATTGGGATTTTGGTCTCCCGACTTCAGTAGTGGGTTAAAGGCAGAGCGGGATTACAGCCAATTTATATCAGGAACCATGTTTGGATTCATTGGCATTTCATGAATGTTCATTAAAAAGCCAACTTTACAGAATCACTTTCCCCTCCTAATAGCATTCACTGAGCACTCTTCACTTCATTAATGACTTTGAGATCAGTTAATGTTGCTTTTGCCTCCCTTTAAGAGTGTTGCTATGGGGGAAAGGCCTGGGTGGGATTGTGGTCGGTGCAGACTCGATGGGCCAAATGGCCTCTTTCTGTACTGTAGGGTTTCTATGATTTCTATGATCTCGGGTGTCTGTACCACAAGCTATGCCAAGGCTGGGTACAGGAGACAACACCAGCAAAGAAGTGGGAAATGGAGGCAGGATTGGTGGGAAGAGGCTGGGAGAGAAGGAGACAGAGGCATGATAGTTGTCGCCTTCCTCTGCCTTTTCCTGCTGGTGGCTGGAATCGGGAGAAGAAATAATTAGTTACTGACAAAGCAGACTCCAACATTATAGGTCATTCACTGACATTGTCCCCATCATATCGATGTGTACTGGATGGATGCTCACCGGCTGCCTGGGGTTAGGCTGATCTCACCTACCACACAGGAGTGATCTCAGTCCCTCTAGTAAGCTCTGATTCTTACTCTTCATGGGCGAAAGGTGTTTTGAGCTTTGGGGTCCCCTCATCAGTCTGCGCCCTTTCCTGTCGGTTGTGGGTGATCTTGTCCTACATAAAGACAGATGGATTGCCTGTGATCACAATGGATGAAAGAGCAGTTAAGAAACATGCATACCTGCTGGGCTTCACCCCAGTAAGGAATTAAGACCTACATTTGTGCAAAAACAGGCAGAAGAGCTAAAAATGGCTGGCAGACATGGAGTGCTGTATAATTCCACCTGCTGTTAGTGTGTGACATCCCTATGGACTCTAACCTTTAGATTGCCTGATACCCCTCTGAGAGCGTGAGCCTGGAGTCAGGAGGAGATTTACTTAGCCTGTGGAACTATTGGATCATGTATTTTTTCTTCCCTGCAGGGAGCTCCTGTTGATTTTGGGTGCTGACCTCCTGGTGACCTCTTCCCGGGACGGCAGACCAGGTAAGAGGAGCCACAGCCCTCATTCCAAAGAGAGAGGAGCTCCTTGGGCCTTCCTTGGGTGGCCTGGAGGAGAATCTCCAAAAGCCCTCGCAGAACCAGGAAAGCCGAGGGTCTGCTTCATGCTGTCGCCATGGTAATGGTTCACTTGGTTTGTGATGAGTGACCTTTAACCTGATGAAGTGAAGGATGCATCCCTGTGCGCGCGCCGTGAGCTTCCACCAGCTCCTCGCGAGCTGAAAGTCATGCAGATGAATCCACACCAACTTTCCCGCTTGTCACCGCCTCTGCTTCTTGTGACATTAGAAAGAAATCCCTCCCGTGAGTCACCTTGTCTCGAAATAATACATTTCAATGTTAGTTTTGATTGTAAATGCAAACAAAGTGCTTTCTCGACGGTGTTTTCATGTCCTAAAATATCAATAAACACACTTTGAAATATTTCGATTGACCGGGATCATTATCCGGCTGTCAGAACTGTAAATTCAGCTCAGCCGCAAAACTGCGAGCGGGTCAAATCGTGGAAGCGTGTTTGTGACATGGGAAAGAAAGCAGTGGCATCTGTTGGAAACGGTAAAGCAGTCACTTTATCAAAGGTCCCTCGATTGACAGTAAATCCATACGTGATGCTTGTTTAATACTGGGAACATGAAAAGTAATTGTAACTGCTGCAAATGTACAGGTACTGGAATAAATCATTTTTGAGGAGCCCGGGAATCAAATAAACAGTTGGCAGAGCAGTAGATATGCCCACAGTGATCAGACAGCTTGGAATGATCCGTGCATTATCAGATTGTGACATTTAACGTTCAGCTTTTCACAATTTAAAAATTCCGAGCTGCTCCTTGTGATTATGAAAAGCGGCTTTCTTCAAGAACTGGAGGGATTTCACATTCAGTCGCACTCACTGTAGGTTTACTCGGATATCGATTTCCTAGCAGAATGTAATGAAACCTATTTAAAGGCTTAAGGAGAGCCAGGTTTAAGCTACAATCCTAATATGAAGCACACTTGTCAAATCAGGAAGTCCCCAACTAATGAATAATTTCTTTCCAGCCCGTGTCAGATCAAGAGACACTATACATTTCTTCCCGGATCTGATTCATGACTTTAATATCCTTAAATAAACAAATAGATTTTCCCAGGTTATGAGGCTTGCAAAGTCTCCATATAAATGGCAGTGCTGGTGACATTTGATATAATTAGTCTCATGCCCTGCTGCAAAATGTCACCTACTTAGAATTAAGAACAAAGCAAGACATCTTTTGTCAGGATCTGCTGAAATGGAATTGACACTAATGCAATGAAAACATCATGAATCATCTTTATTATTTCTTGCAGCATCTGTACTGCAACATGATAGTTCTGAAAGTTTGTTAAACCAGGAGATCTAGCTGACTGCTTGCCAATTGCCAAAGCTAGAATCAAAGGGTTAAGAATTGCAGTTTGCATAACTTAGTGTAATCCTGGTACAAAAGTTATGGCTGAATCTCCAGATGCAATTATGGAAAATGTCATCTCTTATGAATAACAGGGTGTGGAAGCCTTTGTGAAAAAAAAGGCTGCTGAGAATTTTCCGCCACCATCACTGACATAGGCAGATCCCTGTTCCTCACTGATATCAGGAAATGGTAATACAGAAAGGTCAGAGACTGTTTTTTAAAAGGCATGCTGCTAAATTGACATTTTGGATTTCAAAGAAGTCATGGTTTTGGAGAATTCTGTAAAATGAACTTCAAGATATAACGTTGCTGTGCTCATGTTTCCACATGCAATAGATGTTCGAATGAGATAGCAAAGTTTGGCATTTAGAGATTTAACTTGAAGACCATTGCAAACAAGTCCATCATGATTCGCTAGCTTAGATATCCCAATTCTTTTTATGATACTTCAAGTGATGATAGATAAATTAAATTGTAGATTGGATCATTAGTTATTCCAAGATCACTTACCATGTAGTTTGGGCAGGATTCCTGCCCCAGCCCTGCTATGTATCAGGCGGCATTGTGGCACAGTGATTAGCACTTTTGCCTCACAGCACCAGGGACCCAGGTTCAATTCAATTTCATCACTGTCTGTGTGGATTTTGCACATTCTCCCCGTGTCTGCATGAGTTTCCTGTGGGTGCTCCAGTTTCCTCCCACATTCTAAAGCTGTACGGGTAAGGTTGATTGGCCATGCTAAATTGCCCCTTAGAGTCAAGGGATTAGCGGGGCAAATATGTGGGGTTACGGGAATAGGGCCTGGGTGGGATTGTGTTTGGTGTGGACTCGATGGACCAAATGATCTTCATATGAACTGTCGGGATTCTATTCCATGGATTCTATGACCCCCACCCTCAAGCCGCAGGTAGTTCACAAATGAGTATTGGTTGCATCTTCTGGTCTCGTTGATCTCTATGGCGTTTTGTGTGGCTGACCTGTATCATCAATGGGGACTCGCCATGATGGGATGGGGACGGAGTCGCCTTCAGTGGAGCTGGAAGATCCCACCACTGGGAAGGATTGGGGAATTCCATCCTTTGTTTGAAAAATGGGGATAACTTGGAGTAGAGTTGCCGCTTTGGGCACAATCTGGATAAAAATTTGCACTCAAATTATATTCGTTTTCCAGATTGATTCTCTGGTTCAAGTTTTTCTCAAACTTATTTGCTTAATGGCAAATATCAAACCTTCTGTGAGCCATTGGGCAAGATTAATAACATACTTCTGCATTTGAAAACATTCTTTGATCCTTTTAAGATTGGTGTTCTGGGACACCTTTAGTAGTAGAATTGAAAATAGTTTAATCGCAAAAGATAATCATGCTTAGTAAGAATTGTTAGTCCGCCACCTGTGTGAAAATGTAATTAGATTTTCATCAACTGATAAAGACAAAAAAATACAGAACCATTCACTAATTTCACTGCTATATACCAGTCAACATTATTTAACATATATTATTCAATGTATATATATAACTCTGACCAAATTTTACAAATGCACCACAGAAAGCATTCTCTCCGGATGTATAACAGCTTTGTATTGTTCCAGCTCTAACCAAGACTGCAAGAAACTAGAAAGTGTTGTGAACATAGCCCAGTCCATCACAGAAACCAGCCTCTCATTCACGGACTCCGTCTACACTTTCTGCTGCCTTGGGAAAGTAGCCAGCATAATCAAGGATCCCATGCACCCCGGGACATTCTCTGTTCCATTGTCTTCAGTTGGGGAAAAATGATACAAGAGTTTGAAAACACATACCAACTGTCTCAAGAACTACTTTTTTCCTGCTTCTATTAGATTCTTGAATGGACCTATCATATATTAAGCTAATCTTCCACTTCACCCTATCTGTAACTGTAACACGATATTCTGCACCCTCTCCTTTCCTTCTCCCCTACTTACTCTACAAACTGTATGCTTTGTCTGTATAGCACACAAGAAACAATACTTTCCACTGTATCTCAATACATGTGACAATAATAAATCAAATATATATCTATTTAAAAGCTGCTCACTGGAAAGAAGCTCCTAATATCTGGACCCTCCGAGAAGGTGTGAAAACGAGTGTGGTTACTGGAGACTTGCCATCATAATTAATATGAGGTAGAAGTGTGGTTGTTTTCGGGCAGGACCAACTTCTAGCACAATATTTTAATCAACAGAAAATATCACAAAATCCGACTGCTACTGGATGTAACTTGCACTCAAACTTCCTGGATGTCATGCGCTGGTTTACCCTATTTTGGCTGCATTCCAACTCTACATAGCCAAAACTCAACCCACCTTTTTTTGTAATGGTATTATCGATAATCTTGACTGTAGCCGAGGCCACAACACTCGATTCAGAAGTATTTTTGAACCTTAATTTATGTGACTGGAAGTACTGATTCTGCTTCTGAGGATTTCTCCTTGAATGGTGTCAATGCTGTTCTGTTGTATTAGACTGTTTGCTTAGTTCAGTGGCATAGCCTTAGTGAGATGGAGTGTTCTGATGTTGTGAACTCTGTCTGACTTAGAACTGGCAAAATCAACCTATTGAGAAAAGGTTACAATAAAATAGGAGAATGTAATTCTGCTAAAACTACTGTGTGATCTTGAACTTCTATTGTTTTTGAGGCACAGACTGAGCAATGTTATTTCTTGAAGTTCATTTTATAGAATGTTCCAAACATCAACATAGCATCACATCTTTGAACTCTTTAAATACACTAGATCATAGAATCACGAATGCCCTAAAGTGCAGAGAGAGGCCATTTGGCCCATCGGAACTGTACAGACTGTCAACAGAGCATCTTACCCAAGTCTTTCTCCCGCGACCCCATGTATTTTACACTACTAATCCTTCGAAGCTACACATCTTTGGACCTTAAGAGGCAATTTATCTTGGCCAATCCAAATAACCTGCACATCTTTGGACTGTGGGAGGAAACCAGAACACCTGGAGGAAACGTGGGGAGAGTGTGAAAACACAAGCAATCACAGTAGCGCAGTGGTTGGCATTATTGTCTCACAGTGCCAGGGTCAAGAACATAAGAAATAGGAGCAGGAGTAGGCCATCTAGCCCTTCGAGCCTGCCCCGCCATTCAATAAGATGATCTGTCGTGGCTCAGTTCCACATTCCCGCCCTCTCCCCATAACCCTTAATCCCCTCTCTTATCAAAAACCCATCAATCCGCGTCTTAAAAATATTTAGCGAGGTAGCCTCCACCACTTCAACGGGCAGCGAATTCCAGAGATTCACCACCCTTTGAGTGAAGAAGTTCCTCCTCAACTCCGTTCTAAACCGCCTCCCCTTTATCTTGAGGCTGTGCCCCCTAGTCCTACTATCCTTTCTGAGCGGGAAGAGCCTCTCCACCTCTATCCTATCCATCCCATTCATCATCTTATACGTCTCAATGAGATCTCCCCTCATTCTTCTAAACTCTAACAAGTACAAGCCTAATTTATTCAGCCTCTCCTCATAGCTCAACCCCCTCAACTCCGGCATCAGCCTAGTAAACCTCCTCTGCACTCCCTCCAAGGCCAAAATATCCTTGCATAAGTACAGCGCCCAAAACTGCACACAGTACTCCAGCTGCGGCCTCACCAATGCCCTATACAGCCGCAGCAAGACCTCCCTACTTTTATATTCAATCCCCCTCGCTATGAAGGCCAGCATCCCATTCGCCTTCTTGACCACCTGCTGCACCTGCAAGCTGGGTTTTTGTCACTCATGCACAAGGACCCCGAGGTCCCTCTGCACCGTCGCCTGCTGCAGTTTTTCGCCACTTAAGTAATAACCCTTCCTACCATTATTCCTACCAAAGTGGACCACCTCGCACTTGCCAACATTAAATTCCATTTGCCATTTCCTGGCCCATTCGCCCAGCCTATCTAGATCCTTCTGCAGACTCTCCACACCCTCCGCACAATTTGCCGTTCCACCAATCTTGGTGTCATCAGCAAATTTCGACACCCTACACTCGATTCCCTCCTCCAGATCATCTATATAAATGGTAAATAGCTGAGGCCCCAGCACCGACCCCTGGGGCACTCCACTAGTCACCAACCGCCAATCCGAATAGCACCCATTGACCCCCACTCTCTGCCTCCTATTTAATTCCCGGCGTGGGTCACTATGCGGTGTCTGCACATTCTTCCTGTGTCTGCGTGGGTTTCCCCTGGGTGCTTCAGTTTCCTCCCACAATCTGAAAGATGTGCTGGTTAGGTGCATTGGCAATGCTAAATTCTGCCTCAGTATACTTGAACAAGTGCCGGAGTTTGGCGACTAGGGGATTTTCACAGTAACTTTATTGCAGTGTTAATGTAAGCTTACCTGTGACACTAATAAATAAACCAAAGGCTAGAATTGAAAATGTTCCATGCCCCAGTACTGGCAATCTTCACCTTTATAATAATTCATTTCAAAAATAGAAGACAATCAGACAGTCCTGCTCCAGGCTTGACACACAGTATCTGAGTTATAATGTATTTTATTATTTTTCATCAAAATTAATGAGTGAAATTTAACATTCCTACCTGTCATGCCCTGGGAACAGGTTGGGAGGCAAGGGGAGCCTGTATAATGGAGCAGGAAGTGGAGAGTCTGTTGCCTTCCTGACTGCCTGCAATTATGTCTGACCATTTGAGGGACACTTGGGACTTCAGCCCACTGCCATTGGTATCAATGATTGGAGAGGGGAAAGGGAAGTCCATGCCCTGTGGGAAAGTTATGCCACGAGGTGTACCCGGGCCGACATGCCTGCAGCCTGAAGGGGAGCGGAGGGTGCCTCCTATTCAAGAACGCTGTGTCCAACAGGAAGACCCACTTGTGCCAAGGGCTATCCGTGTTGGAAGACTCCCACCTTCCAGTTCCGTGGACCCTCTCCCCATCATTGCTAGTGCCTGTCTGACTCCAGCTCTCCAACAACAATCATTCTCCTGCAGCTTACAGCAGCACTGACAATGGCCATTGCCCCCTACAGCAATGTTGTTACAGGAACATTGCTGGCCTTTGATTGCCTGGCAGTTCTCAAAAGCAGACATATATTGTGAAGGCCTCCGTAACCCAGACAACAACTGCCAGATTGGCTTTCAAATATATCAGGTCTCCTGGAAATGACAATGTCCCAGCTCCCCTGATTCTGCAGCCAGTGGACAGGCTAGTCACTGTGACCATTAAATTCAGCCCCGTGTGTGAGAAGCAAGCTGATATCAGTGTGGCCCACTTTTTCTTCCCTGGCTGGATGCACAGGGAGATTTCCCAGCTCTGCAAGCCCAATTTTTAAAAATGTTTATCTGCGGGTGTGATTTTAGATTGTGGGTTGCTGAGGACAGCCTGAAATAGGGATCGGAGTGAACGATCACAGTATGAGTGCAGGATGCTGAGGAGGGGGGGTGGCACTGGGCAGAAAGACTGGTCTTGTGCATTGGCAATCTGTTTAAATAAAACTCAGCAACTTACAAAAGCTCCTCTGATTGCACCTTTCAAACCTGTGACTACTACCATCTTGGGTACGTGGATAGCTGATGCACCTGAAAGTCACGCACCATTCTGACTTGGAAATGTATCGCTATCCTTTCATTGTCACTGGGTCAAAATCATGGAACTCCTCCCTAACAGCACTGAGGGTGTATTTACACCACATGGACTGTCCTGGTTCAAGATGGCAGCTCACCACCACCTTCTCAATGGACAATGAATGCTGGTATGGTCAATGTCACCCACATCACATGAATGAATAAAAAAAATCATGTGATGAAACATTTCCGCACCTTGTTGAATTCGGAGGTTGGGAATTATGATCCCTGACAAACTTTGGGTCTTCCTGGCACCAGCCAGTAACACCGATTATGTCACCCATGCATCCCACCCAAAACCCTTTGCCCTTCCCCCCATCCATATCAACTGATAGTATCCTTGGCCTCATTTAGGTAACATAGTATCCTTGGAGATATATTTGACAGCTTTGACATCTCCTTGACAGTTTCTTGACTGTTAGACAGTTCCTTGGTAGCTTGGCTGCTCCAATGAGCATGTGCATAAAAAAAGTGTATAATACAGTTTAGGTTTAATAATCCTAAAAGGTGCCTTACCTCTCCCAAAAGTGTCTCGGGACCTTAATCAAAGGGGTACTTTACCTCTGCAAACGGGTACCTTGGCTATCCAAACAAATGCACCAAGCTCAGACCTCCTCTCACCTGTCCAAATCTGCACACCCCAGCCTTCCAAAATCCCTCCTCAATAGGGGCAGCTGGTGATTTATATGGCCAGATGCCTCTGCGAATTGCACATATGTGAAACCTGGCACCATTCCATTCTCACCCCTATGAAGGTGGGAAATGCAGCGTTTGGGGACAGGATTTTGAATTATAGGCTATTCCCAGAATTTTGACCTTGATGGAGAACCTCTGCATTGTAGATTTACATTCACTGTGTTGAGAGACAGAAATGACTTTTCAACTTATTGAATATTGTTCTTTGCTTTTCTTTTTTGAAACAATGAACACGTGTGCCTTCCAGAAGCAAGTGATGCATTGTTATAAAATATTTATTGACCTAGAACTTTTTGTTAAAATAATAATGTAGCTAATGGTGGTCACACTTATTTATTCACAAACATTACATCAGCTCCAGACAGTGGCCCAGAAGAATAATTAAAGACAGTTACTCAAAAGTTGTTGGCTGAGTTCCACAACCCTCTCCATCACACCATGAAAACATTGGGGAGGGGATTTTCCCTCCCTGTCCACCATGAGAATCATAGTGGTTCTATGGGGCGGGATTCTCTGGATTTGGGTCAAGCGCGGCCGGAGAATCCCACCCAATATACCACTGTCTGCTTCGCCATTGAAATGTGTTGAATGGTGTGAAATAGTTGTATTTTCAAGACAGAAACAAACTTCATTCAAGACAGACAGTTAAACCTTATCACTCAAGCACCCTTTTAGCAAAGTGATAAATGTTACTTACTGCCAGTTAAATGCCAGTCACTGGCTTTGGAAATGAACAATCAGCACTATGCTGCTTCTTTCCTTCAGTTTTCAATTCTTATCATAGAGTCATAGAACACCACAGCACAGAAAAAGGCCCTTCAGCCCATCACATCTGTGAGGGTAGATTTCAATGTGACTTTTTTTAACATTTCCTTCCTGACTCTTTCTTGTTTGAAATGTAAAGAAAATAAAATGTCCTGTAATCACTCCAGTCCGGAAGGCTTTGGAACCAAGTTTTTTCTGGATTTTAAAATCTTCTGGATTAGGGATTGACATTAGAATGTGAACTGGATATTATCATTTATCTGAGATGTAAAACAGTGTGAAAACATTATGAAGAAGTTAAACTATGAATTTTTATTGATCCAAATGTTGTATGTTCCATGTTTCTCGTGTTGTGGGTGGCACAGTGGTGAGTGCTGCTGCCTCACTACCAGGGACCCAATTCAATTCTAGCCTCCGGTGACTGTCTGTGTGGAGTCTACACACTCTCCCCATCCTTGCATGGGTTTCATCCAGGTGCTTCAGTTTCCTCCCACAGTCTAAAGATGTGCGGGTTAGGCTGAGTGGCCTAAATTGCCCCTTAGTGTCGGGGGTACTAACAGGGTAAATACATGGAGTTATGGGGATAGGGCCTGGTGGGATTGTAGTTGGCGGGCTGAATGGCCTCCTTCGGCACTGTAGAGATTCTATGATTCCAAAGTACTGCATTAAAATGATACTGACGATATTGAGGTGAAAAATGATTCCATACACTGGGTCAGGAAGGGGCCTCGGAGAAAGTGACTGACCACCAGTAGCAAGAGCAGCTAATCCTGGGTCTTGTATTCCGTCCAGTTTGGTGATGCTGTTGGCGTGCATTTGCAAGATCTTCCAACTTTGTCAAACATTTTCTGTGACTTCATTTGTTTCATGTATCTTGACTGCTCCTTTATCAATTTCTCTTGGATCCCATACACATGCATTACACCTGGCTGGATTATAAAATGTTATTGTCCTAGACAGCGAATGAAGCGGAAGATGAGATTTATGCCCTCCTCTGCGGTAATCTCAACAACACAAATAATTGCATTATCACTATTCACAGATTGGGGAGGGAAACTGTCTCAGTTAACCTTCAATCTGTTACTAATTGATCACCTAGGGTATCACTGTCACAATTTAGCCATGTCACAATATTTCCCTCTCCTAAATCAATGCCGATGCCACTTCGCATTTACTTGGCATAATGTAAGTGATCAGATGCCTTTGCCTTGGTTTTATGAATGTACCAAAATGTGAAATAGGAACAAGAGGAGACCTCAAGCTTGCTCTGCCATTCAATAAGATCATGACTCATCTGAATTCAACCTCAACTTCACATTACTGCCTTCTCTCAATAATCTTTCATCCTCTTGCTTACCAACAATGGGCAGCACGGTAGCACAGTGGTTAGCACTGCTGCTTCACAGCTCCAGGGACCTGTGTCTGATTCCCAGCTCAGGTCACTGTCTATGTGGAGTTTGCACATTCTCCTCGTGTCTACGTGGGTTTCCTCCAGGTGCTCCAGTTTCCTCCCATAGTCCAAAGATTGATTGGCCATGCTTAAATTGCCTCTTAGTGTCCTGAGGTGTGTAGGTTAGAGGGATTAGTGGGTAAAATATGTAGGAATATGAGGGTAGGGCCTGGGTGGGTTTGTGGTCAGTGCAAACTCGATGGGCCGAATGGCCTCTTTCTGTATTGCAGGGTTTCTATGATTTCTATGAACAATCTATCTACCTCGACCTTAAAAATATTCAAAGACACTGCTTCCACTGCCTTCAGAAGAAGAGAGTTCCTAAGACTCATGATCCTCTGAAAGAAAGAGTTTTTCCTCATCTCTGTCTTCACTGGGCAACCCTTTATTTTTAAATAGCAATCCCTAGTTCTAGATTCTCCCACAAGAGGAAACGCGGGACGGAATCTTCCCATAATTTGCCAGGGTGTCAGTTTCAGTGGGAAAACCAGTGTGTAGCTCTCAAGCAACTCAGCCAAGTTTTCTCTCCAGATTCTCTGGCACCCTGTGCACAGAAAATCTGGGGCCTGGTTTTTGGCATCACTTGGGGGAAGGGGGAGACAGGGATCAGGATGCCATCTTTAGTGGGTGCTCTGATCTGCACAACAAAGAAACTTCTCCCCCTTCCTAACGGAGATGGGAGGCATCCATGACAAACATCAGGACAATACCCACTCTCCCACCACACAAGCATCGGGGCAAGTCCCCTTCCATCAGACTAAGGGGAACACCCACAATGTGCTGCCCAGAGGGCCTGCCCCTGAAAGTACCAGACAGGCAGTTCCAGGATGCCAACCCGGGCATTGCCTGGACATGACTCTCTTGCCCTAGGACTATACTGATCTTCATGCTGTGGAGATGCTGGCATTCGACTGGGGTAAACATAGTAAGAAGTTTCACTACACCAGGTGAAAGTCCAACAGGTTTATTTGATAGTAAATGCTACTAACTTTTGGAACACTGTTCCTTTGTCAGGTGGGTGGAGATCTCACCACTCACCTGACGAAGGAACAGCATTCTGAAAGCTAGTAGCGTTTACTATCAAATAAACCTGTTGGACTTTAACCTGGTGTTGTGAAACTTCTTACTATACTGATCTTTGCAGCCCTGGTGGGTTCCCCCCAACTGCCGCAAGTTTTGCAGAAGCTGTTACAAACCTCACCAATGTGATGTCACATAGTGATGAGATATGGATATTCAGTGAGATGGGTGGGTGGGAGGTGGGGGGCAGCATTTTAGGGGGAAATTTTATAATGATAGTCAACTTTAATGTAAGGAAGTTCCCAGCCTTTCTGGGCAGGGAGCTCGTTATGTCATGGCAGAGGGCATGGAAAGTCAGGAAACAAGATCTCGCCAGCATGAATCTTCCTGACTTGCAAGATTTTGGGTCCACACCATGTATGTTGACAACTAACATCCACCCTGTAATTCTTGAGTTCCTCACTTCCATTTCCTGATTCCGAGAGGTTACTTGTATCCTCTATAGTGAAGATTGTTGCGAAATACAGGTTCAATTTATTCTCCATTTCCTTAATTTCTATGATCAATTCCCAGACTCACTTTCTATCCACCAACGATCACTTTGTTAAATATTTTCTTTAAAGTACCTGTGGGAACTCTTACTGTCATTGAAATTTACGCAGATCACTAATAGCAAAAAACCAATGTGAATCCCATCAGCTCTAATGGTGCAATTCAGACTGCAATTATTAGACCCTTCTAAAAAAGATATTTCCCCACATGAAAAATGCTAGGCCTGATTCACCCACCCCAGGGATCATCTGACCATTTTAATCAATAATTAAAGTTTAAAGTTTACTTATGAATGTCATAAGTAGGCCTACATTAACATTGCAATGATGTTACTGTGAAAATCCCTCAGTCGCCATAGTCCAGCAACTATTCAGATTCACTGAGGGAGAATTTAGCATGGCCAATGCACCTAACCAGCACATGGGACATCACCTAACCATGGGAGGTGAGAGATGAAATTGCTGGGCCTCTGGGAGGTGAGAGATGAAATTGCTGGGCCTCTGGGAGGTGACAGATGAAATTGCTGGGCCTCTGACATAAATCTTTGTCTCGTCTTTGGACACAGGTGAGGTCCCAGAGGACTGGAGGATAGCGAATGTGGTACCGCTGTTTAAAAAGGGTAGTGGGGATAACCCTGGTAATTATAGGCCGGTGAGTTTGACGTCAGTGGTAGGAAAGTTGTTGGAAAAAATTCTTAGGGATATGATGTATACGCATTTGGAGTGTGCAATCTGATTAGGGATACGCAGCATGGCTTTGTTAAGGGGAGGTCTTGCCTTACGAATCTGGTAGAATTTTTTGAGGAGGTGACAAAAACATTCGACGAAGGACAAGCCGTTGATGTCATCTATATGGATTTCAGTAAGGCGTTTGACAAAGTCCCTCATGGTAGGTTGGTTGGAAAGGTTAAGGCTCATGGGATACAAGGACAGTATCTAGATGGATTGAGAACTGGCTAGGTAACAGGAGACAGAGAGTAGTAGTGGAAGGGTCCTTTTCTAGCTGGAGGCCTGTCACCAGTGGTGTGCCGCAGGGCTCAGTACTGGGACCTCGTCTATTCATAATGTATATAAATGACTTGGAAAAGGGCATACGTGGTGTGATCAGCAAGTTTGCAGATGACACGAAGATGGCAGGATTGGCGGACAGTGAGGAGTGTCAGGCAACACAGCAGGATATAGATAGGCTGGTATATTGGGCAGATAAATGGCAGATGGAATTTAATCCTGATAAATGCGAGGTGATGCATTTTGGAAGGAATAATGTAGAGGGGAGTTATATGATAAAGGGTAGACCTATTAAGAGTATAGAAATGCAGAGGGACCTGGGAGTGAAAGTGTCCAAGTCTTTGAAGGTGGCAACACAGGCGGAGAAGGTTGCGAAGAAAGCTTATGGTACGCTAGCTTTTATAGGAAGGCGTATAGAGTACAAGAGCTGGCGTCTAATGCTGCAGTTGTACAAAACGTTGATTAGACTGCATTTGGAGTACTGCGTCCAGTTCTGGTCACCTTACTACTGGAAGGATGTGGAGACCCTGGAGAGAGTGCAGAGGAGGTTTACCAGGATGCTGCCTGGTATGGAAGGACTGGGTTATGAGGAAAGATTGGGTAAATTGGGGCTGTTTTCCTTAGAAAGACGCAGATTGAGGGGGGATCTAATAGAAGTGTATAAGATAATGAAGGGTATAGATAGAGTAAACAGTGGCAGGCTTTTTCTTAGATTGGAGACAAATATCACGAGGGGCCACGGGCTTAAGGTGGGGGGGGGGGGGGGGGGGGTGGAGGTATAATTTGGATGCTAGAGGGAGGTTTTTCACACAGAGGGTTCTGGGGGTATGGAATGCACTGCCAAGTAAGGTGGTGGAGGCAGGCACGCTGGACTTGTTTACGGTTTACTTAGATAGACACATGAGCGAAATAGGGATGGAGGGTTATAGGAGACTGTTTTAAATAAGGATCAGAGCCTCGGGACGTTCCTGGAAATCAACTGTTACATGTGTTGATGTTTTTCTCTTTTACTCCACAGGTGCGTCAGTCCACCTTGTTGTCTAATGAGGGGCATACACGCGGTGGGTCGTGTGTGGGCTGCTCTTGGATGTTTTGAGAGTAGCCTAGTACTTCGCGTCGTTTGTGTACGCTTAAACTGGACCAGCAGTTGGGCACCACGACAGCTCAGTGACTATCACTGTTTGCTGTGCAGATACATGGATTTGGGCCTGTATCTGTGGGAGTTTGCTCATTCTCCCTGTGATTGCGTGGATTTCCTCCGGGTGCTCCGGTTTCCTCCCACACCCCAAAGATGTGCTCTTAGGCTGATTGGTGTAACAAATTGTCCCTAAATTATTCTCCCCTTAACCTGGTTTCCAATGTGAGTGCCATAAGCATAGACATGGGTCAAGGGTGGAGGAGGAAAAGCACATTGTTAAAATGGTGGCTCTGTTGGGCCGAAGGGCCTGTTTCCCGTGCTGTGTTGTTCTTTGTTTGTATTTTGGACTTTGGGAGGAAACCTGAGCACCCCAAGGGATTTAAACAACTCGACAGTACTTGCTCACATTCAAATCAGGAGGATGGCAGTGAGGGAGCCAGCTCCACACGTCACAGAGGGGGCCCTAACGAGAATGTTGGATGCTGTGGAGGAGAGACAGGCAACAGTCTACCCTCAAGCTGGCTGGACAACCTGCAACAACATTTAAATCCCCCATGTTCATCACTGTACCTTTCTGACAAGCTCCGATTATCTCTTCCGTTATACTCTGTCCTACCATGGAATTCCAATAGGAGGCTTGTACACTACCCCAACAAATGACTCTTTGCCTTGACCATCTCTCATCTTATATTAAAACCCTCAGAGTTTTCCCCAGCAGCCTTGCCAACAGGACACAATTTTGCAGAGTTCTCTTACTGACGCGGTCCCGTGCATTCACCAAACACCAAAGAGCATCTTTGCCAATGAAGGCCTTCCTAAAACCATTAAAACCAACAGTATTGCTGCAGCTCAAAAGGTGATGAAAAGAAACTGCTCCTGTTCCATTGATCTAACAAGTCCCCAACCCAGTGGCTGAATGAAAAGATGTGTAAATAAGTAGGCCAGACATCATCAGTACCTAATTATTCCACGGTGGGAGTGAGCTGAATGGTTGTCCTTTAGAAACACAGATTTGCAGCCTATGGCCAACCTTCCTTTAATATGACAGAATGCTTGAGCCCTGAGGAATAAAGTGATTGTGGAAGCAGTCACTCAGAATTTCCCAGTTGAGCCATGCACATTTGGTGGTCTTGTAAGGCACTGGCATAATTTTCATCCCAAAAAAAGTATGCGGCTTTGCACTTCTGCCAATAACTTTGAGTTTACTCTAAAGAACTGCAGCAGCATTTGCACGGTGACTCTTTCTTGAGACTCTATGCAACCACACACTGTCATAACCACTTGCATCGGCAAGTGTGCGCTATGACAACCACCACCAAAAAGCACACTTCCTATCTACATTATACATCTGTTCAAGGCTGAGTCAATCAACCTTCATAAACGTCACAAATTCAGTTACGTAACATTCGGCAGCCTCTCTATCAGTCGATGCTTTTACACCAGTAACCTTTAAAAGGCAAATCCCATGCCAATGTTTAAACTTTCCTTCCCAATCTTGAGAGTGCTTACATAGAGAATTAATTCCTAAATCAGCATGAAATTGTTTGGCCTTTTCCATAAGCATTGTCCCTTAAATAAGGACCCACTGTGATTTTGTCAGAAGCATTCGCACAGCACATTATTATGGTCAGCAGACTTGGCACTATGCAGTGTTCTGTACTTACTAATGCCTTTAACTGCGTCACTTGCTGCATTGAATTTAAGTAGATTGTCATGCTGTTTCCTGATGCTGTAAACTGTTGAAACACCCACACCATATTCCTCACACAAAATTTCCACTGAAGCTCCCTTATCTAGTTTTTTATGATTTCCACCTTTGCTGATATTGTAAACTTACCTTCATAAGCTGCGCTTTTCCTGCATGTCACGGTTTGAAAACAAAAACAAAATATATCCTGGGTCTGCTCAAAGACACTGCTGTAAATGGGCTAAGGTAGAAAATGGTGGGTGATGGAACAGGGGACATGTTGGCTGTAGACTTGGAAAACATAGAACGAGGTTTCAGTGGGACCCAGAGTTAATATAGCCAACAGGTTCAAAGTTGGGGAAGGGAAGATAATGATTATTTAAGCATTCAATTTGAAAAACGGAGTGCAGCCACTGTCAATGGGAATTCCAATTGGTATCATCCCATGCTGGTGGGAAGCCCATGATGGGGGGAACACACTGTTGGCACAATGGGAGAATCCCGTCGACGTATACGGTCAGAGAATTCTGGCCTTTGAGTTTTAATTTTAATTCCTATCAGGTGACTTTTCTTCTTCTGTCCATCAAAAAAACTTGTTAAGGACATCAATGCACATAAAACAATAACCGCCAAGCCTCAAAAAGGTTACATAGAAGGTTTCATAGGATCAAAAGAAATAGGAGCAGTAGTAGGCCCATTTGACCCTCTAAGCCTGCTCCACCATTCAATATGATCATAGGTGATCTGATTGTGACCTTAACCCACCTTCCTGCCTGCCCCATAACCCTTGACTCCCTTATCAAGCAATTTATCTAACTCAGTCTTGACTATATTCAATCACCCAGCTTCTACTAGTCTGCGCAAGAGAATTCCACAGATTAACAACCATTATTTCAAAAAATAAATTCTCCTCATCTCCTCCTTAACTGGAGGCCCTTTGTTTTTAAACTCTGTCCCCGAGTTCTCCAGCCCCCATGAAAAGAAGCATCCAATCAGCATCTAATATGTTAAGCCCCTCAGAATCTGTTGTGTTCCAATAACATCATCTGTCTTTTTTCTAAACTTCAATGAGTATATAACTCTGTTGGGCATCCAGTGATTAACAGGTCTAATCAATTTGTTATTCTAATCAGGCTCCTATTTTGATATTGACTGTTTTAAGGGATTGTAGGCAATGCAGTATCAAACAAAATATCACAGCACGGGCTAATTTGGGACTGGTGTAAATGAAAATTCACACAAAATAGTGGACTCTTTAACTACAACAGCTTGTCCTAATTATCAGCAGTTTTCAAGACATGGTGAAAAAACTGTAGATGTAAAAGATTCCAGTTTATGGGACTGCTCCACCTGTTATGGTCCAGATGTTGAAGGTAATGGTCTACCTCATTGTTTTTGGGCAAGGTCTACAAACAGGTGGACTGTTTGTAACTAAACATTGAATTAATCATAACTGAGTGAAAAATCATTGTCCTCTTGCTAGAAGTTCTCCCTCAGGCACTCCAGCCTCCCTATTTATTTTGGAAGATTACAATTTCATGTCTTGGTTAAGCGTCCTGTTGTCTTTCCATTGAAACAGCCAGAGACTGCTAACCTTATTTTCCAGTTATTGCTCTTTCCCTTCCAAAAAGCTCTTATTTAGATGAAGTGCACACAAAAGACATATCCTATATAGGCATGCCCAAATGCAAACAGCCCCTCCTGCTGAATCACTGGAAGTAGACCATTAGAATCACCATAACAACTATTACATTCACTATTTCTCCATTTGCTGCAGCGCTAAAATGCCACGAGTCTGAGAGTTATTAAAGGTCTAACTCAATTTCTTTTTTCAGACAACTATTTCTGAACCAAAACAGAAAATACTGTAAAATCCCACCATTGCCAAAATGAGCAGGGTATAGCTCAGTGGCAGAGCATTTGACTGCAGATCAAGGCAAACTCAGTTCAAATCCAAGTGCCCCCTTCAGTGGGCAGCACAGTGGTTAGCACTGTTGCCTTACAGTGCCATGAACCTGGGTTTGATTTTTGACTTGGGTCACAGTCTGTGTGGAATTTTCACATTCTCCCCATGTCTGTGTGGGCTTCTTCCTGGTGATCCAGTTTCCTCCCACAGTCCAAAGATGTGTGGGTTAGGTGCATTGGCCATACTGCCCCTTAGTGGTCTGGGATTCCTAGGATTGAGGGATTAACAGGATAAATACAGGGATATGACCTAGGTAATATTGTTGTTGGTGCAGACTTGATGGGCTAAATGGCCTCCTTCTGCACTGCACAGATTCTATGATTTCTATGATCTCAGTAGGCCTGACAGCATGTATGGACAGAGTATAGAACTAATGTTTTGAGTCTAGATAATGCATCATCAGAGCTGTAAAGGAAAGCAATGAAACTGGACAGGATGAAGAAAGCTCTGATGAAGCTCTGACCCGGCTCAAACTGATGACACCAAGATTGGTGGAACGGCAAATTGTGCGGAGGGTGTGGAAAGTCTGCAGAAGGATCTAGATAGGCTGGGTGAATGGGCCAGGAACTGGCAAATGGAATTTAATGTTGGCAAGTGTGAAGTTGTCCACTTTGGTAGGAATAATGGTAGGAAGGACTATTACTTACATGGCGAAAAACTGCAGCATGCAACGGTGCAGGGGGACCTCAGGGTCCTTGTGCATGAGTTGCAAAAACCCAGCCTGCAGGGGCAGCAGGTGGTCAGGAAGGCAAATGGGATGCTGGCCTTCATAGCGAGGGGGATTGAATATAAAAGTAGGGAGGTCTTGCTGCAACTGTACAGGGCACTGGTGAGGCCGCAGCTGGAGTACTGTGTGCAGTTTTGGTCGCTGCACTTACGCAAGGATATTTTGGCCTTGGAGGGAGCGCAAAGGAGGTTTACTAGGCTGATACCGGAGTTGAGGGGGTTGAACTATGAGGAGAGGCTGAATAAACTGGGCTTGTACTCGTTAGAGTTTAGAAGAATGAGGGGAGATCTCATTGAGACATATAAGATGATGAATGGGATGGATAGGATAGAGGTGGAGAGGCTCCTCCCGCTCAGAAAGGACAGTAGGACTAGAGGGCACAGCCTCAAGATAAAGGGGGGGCAGTTTAGAACGGAGTTGAGGAGGAACTTCTTCACTCAAAGGGTGGTGAATCTCTGGAATTCTCTGCCCGTTGATGTGGTGGAGGTTGCCTCGCTAAATATATTTAAGACGCGGGTTGATTGGTTTTTGATAGGCAAGGGGATTAAGGGTTATGGGGAGAGGGCGGGAATGTGGAACTGAGCCACGACAGATCAGCCATGATCTTATTGAATGGCGGGGCAGGCTCGAAGGGCTAGATGGCCTATTCTGCTCCTATTTCTTATGTTCTTATGTTCTTATGCTCTAAAGATGGGTCATTCAGACTCAAAATGTTGGCTCTGTTCTCTCTCTTCAGATGATGTTGGATCTGCTGAGATTTTCCAGCATTTTCTGTTTTTGTTTCGGATTCCAGCATCCACAGTATTTTGCTTTTATCTTAGTGTTTCTGAACAATAGATTTCAGACTGGAGAGGTTACCAATGTACTAAATATTTTTAAAACTCTTTTTATTCTTCCTTTCGTAATCCAATCAAGCTTTCCCTCTTCTCCTTTCTCTTTTTGTACCTGGTTTGACATCGCATCTACCCACTCGAATTTGCACTTCCTGCTCGGACCTAGCTGTGTTAATTTCACAATCCATCAATTTGATTGGTTAAGCAGATACGCAGTTGCTTGTCCTATTCACACAGGTCCCTGATACTCTGTTGATGCGGCATTATTTGCTCACACTTTCAGTAATTAGCCGCACAAAAACTGTAAACACCAACGCGTTCAAGGGAAAGTCCAACTAACGACAGGCAGCCAGTTATAGCAAAATCTGTCTCAATGTGCTAACTGTATCATCATCCTATGTTGCCAAGAAGAGAAAAATCATGTTCATTCTTTGAGCTAACCTTGTGCGATAATGTAAAACATTTGATATTGGATTGTCTGCCTGTTATGCCTTCCTCCTGCTTTGGGAAAAGAAAATCGGGACAGGTGTCCCTGCTATTGCCCATTTTACATTTAAATTATGCCCAATGTGATTAAGTAAAGAGGCACTGATATTATTTAATCAAAGTGGTTTAAAGATTAGTTATCTCAGAAAGAGCCCCAAACACACAATTCCTGCTATCTGCATGGGAAACTGGACCAATTTTGCCTTAGTGTTTATTGTGCAAGTTAATTGGACTGAGGGCAGGGGCACCTCACAATTGTACAAATTAAAGAAGCCTTCATACTTTGAGTTCTTTAGGTAGGTGATAGGTCAGCGCACCAAGACTTAGTTACTGATTTGAGGCTGCCATTTTACAACTCCTCAGAGGGATTCTCATCATTAAGACCTATCCTGAATACTAATTAAAAATGGCAATGTTGTTAAGTTATGCATCTGCAGGAAATGACAGGCTTCATCTGCACACTGCAGCTACCTTAACTCTCCTCGCGAAATTATTTTTTAAGACAAAATTATAAAGTCTAATTGCAAAAAGTAAGACAGTTTTCTTTCTGCTATGCTAAGCTAGGGATAAGTATGCATACTTCACTAATTAAACAGTGTGTCAACCGTAAAAATTTGCATTAATCGAACAGTGCTGAAGTATTGTGGACTATCTGAGTATAATTAGTTTAGATTGCTCTGGGTCACTGACATATGCACAATGTGTATTTCAATGTTATACCTTTAACAGTCAATTGCTTAAAGACAGCATCCATGCCTAGTCTCTAAAATTTATCATGTTAATGAAATTATTCAGCCTAACATACTTATTATTCATGAAATGTAAATTGGGTATAATGAATCTCTTGGGAGCCAGCTTTCATTGAAATAATATTTATATTTTTGAGATGACTAAATTCTTCAGTGGCGGAGCATTGAACAGATATTTCCTGAGGACCTGTGAAGATGTTTCTAAAACTGAAGATATAAACCACAATAGGAAAAATCTTTTCTATTTCACGAGGAGCATCAGTACGACATGCTTGGACTGGCACACTTATTCAAATATGCATTGACTTTCCTTCTACCATTGCAGATGACTGCTATTGTAACAAGTCTGAATTCATATAGTTCAAACGTTGATGACTTTGATAAACATTGACTCACTTTGGATTCTTACTTCCGTGAAATCTGTAATGATTCATTACTATCATGACTGTGCACGTAATTGAGATAGAACTCAGATCTATTTGAATGGGATGTTTTAATGATTCATTCAAAAGGTATCGAGAGCACTGGACTTGCAGCCGTAGAGTCAGGAGTCTATGTTTTCTCTGCCATAACATTTGGAATAAAAGCACAGCATTGCTCCGATTTCATTTCCAATCTGACATTATAGGCAGGATTAGTTTTGAGGATGGCTGACTTACAAGTGTGTTTTTCAGACACTTGTGGTACCTTAGGCACCACATCAATATCTAATAACCACATCTGCTGCAGGTACAGAAAGCCTGCATCATCATCAAATAGAAAGAAATTAAACTGCTTGCCACTTTAGCATAGTGCTCGACAGTTCGCATGAGACAACTGTGACATTAATGCTGTTTATGTACACTAGAACAGGCTGACGATGCAAATTGCGTTCGGAGATTTGTTCAGCTCGGATAAATAATATAAAATTAGATATCTTGTTCCACTCAAATCACGAACATAGAATTACTTATTTACCAATCAGTCCACGTTATGCCAGCTAAGATATTGGTCTTTGGAGATGGTAGTGAGGCATGAGGTAATGCAGGCAATAGGTCAGCAAGAAACACTCTAACCATTTTAGGAGATCTAATTGTCCCTTTAAATGAACTAATTGCAGTACAACCCATCATAATCCCAGGGTGAAAAGAGATTCGCTGCCTAGCCCCATTTCAGATGTGACTTTCAGCAGGTTTACTACTCCATGTAATTTTGTTTACCTCTACCTTTATTCCTTTATCTCTATTTGGGATGTTGAGAAAGCTGTGATTTGGTTCTTCATACCTGGAGAGAGAGAGAGAGAGCAGGTCTCTCCTCGCGTCCATAGTGAAGTGAAAGGATGGAAGGTCTCTATTGCAATTATTGATTTTTAGATTCAGAGTTTCCTCAGGAGGGCTTCCTGGATTGGCCATTGGAACTCTGGCAGAAAGTGCAAGGACCAATTAAATAGCGGTTTCCGTTGATAGTGAATGAGATTACGGTGGCCGATCTGGTTAGGCTTTTAGTGTCTTTCTTTCTTGCAAGGATGCCTTAGTCTCCAATTGTTAAATGTACAGGATCATACACTTGCAAACAGAAGCTTCACATGTGACTAACTGAGGATGCAAAACATATGTCATGGCTCAGCTTATTGGAACATCCTTGCAATGAGTAGTGATCAAGAAGCTGTTTGGGACTATGGCCCTCAGTGAAATATCTATGAAGAATATTGCCCTATAGAAAACAATAAACAATGCTTCACATAAATTTATATTACATCCAGTTAAAGACCAATGCACTGCTTGAGATGACTGATCAGGCAGCATTGGTGGCACAATGGCTAGCACTGATGTCACAAGGCGCCAGGGACCCTGGTTCAATTCCAGCCTCAGGTCACTGTCTGTGTGGAGTTTGCATGTTCTCCCTGTGTCTGCGTGGGTTTGCTCCCACAGTTCAAAGATGTGCGGATTAGATTGATTGGCCATGATAAATTGACCCTAGAGTCAGGATGATTAGCAGGGTAAATGTGTGGGGTTAGGGGAATAGGGCCTGAGTGGGATGCGGTCAGTACAGAGTCAATGGGCTGAATGACCTCCGTCTGTACTGTAGGGATTCTATGATTCTGTTCACCCTGTTATGATAGTCTGCTATTGCAACAGGAAAAAAATATGTTCAAAGAGACTGTTTTTAAAGTTTAGTTTTTTTCTACAGGCAGTCAGCATGTCTGGGCAGAATGCAGCTCAGATGCTGGGGGAGCAGGATAATTACTCATTTTAGTGATGTAGTGTTTACTTCGGAGAGAGCTAATGGACTTTGTTTACAAAAAGAAAAGGTTCCCTAGAGTTTCTCACGAGGGAAATGGAAGGTGGGTTTAGGTGTGCAGGATCATGTAATAAGGTGGTTCACAGGAGGTGCTAGGTATGTAGCAGAGGAAAAACAGTGTTCAATTTTGGCTGGGGTTTGATTAAAGACAGAAGTCTTCAAACTGTTCTAAAATCTCTCTCTGAAAGCTTCAAGATTGTGTATGCTTATTATAACAAGCACATTTATGGTTGCTAACTGTATTTAAAGCATTTTTTAAGTCCATAAGAAGAATATTGCCTATTTGGAAATGAAACAGTGACACGTTACAAATTAGAGCTGTTTCTTTTCATGTTTAAATATTGTTTAATGGGTAACAGTTAAGCTGTTTCATTTGTTACAGTTATAGTTAAACTAGGTTATTAGGCAAAGTTTGTTTTACTGGAAAAGACCCCTAATTTTTCAATTACTCATGGAGTGAAGCATCCTATCCTCACATTTACACCAAAATAGAAAAACAATTGGGCTGTAGTCTAGCTTCCTAATGTAATTTGGAATTCTGGTCCAGGACTCTAACAATCCAAGATATTACATCAGTTTAAGAGTGTCATATACAAACAAGTGATTTTCAAAATTATTTAATGGGACATGGGCATTGCTAGATAGGTTAATATTTTTATTGTCCAACCCTAATAGCCTTCAAGAACATGGTTCAGTTGTCTTCTGCAGTCTATATATGACAGTGCTGTTAGGAAGAGAGTTCCAGGAATTTGACCCAGTGACAGTGAAGGAACAGCAATATATTTTCAAGTCAGGATGGTGCGTGGTTTGAATTGGAACTTGCACAAGAACATAAGAACATAAGAAATAGGAGCAGGAGTAGGCCATCTAGCCCTTCGAGCCTGCCCCGCCATTCAATAAGATCATGGCTGATCTGAAGTGGATCAGTTCCACTTTCCCACTTTCTCCCCATAACCCTTAATTCCCCTGTCTATCAAAAACCGATCTACTTGTGACTTAAATATATTTAGCGAGGTAGCTTCCACCACTTCAACAGGCAGAGAATTCCAGAGATTCACCACCCTTTGAGTGAAGAAGTTCCTCCTCAACTCTGATCTAAACTGCCCCACCCCCTTATTTTGAGGCTGTGCCCTCGAGTCCTGCTATCCTTTCTAAGTGGGAAGAATCTCTCTACTTCTACCTTATCCATCCCCTTCATTATCTTATATGTCTCTATAAAATCCCCCCTCAGCCTTCTAAACTCCAACGAGTACAGACCTAGTCTATTTAGTCTCTCATCATAATCCAACCCCCTCATCTCCGGTATCAGCCTGGTGAACCTCCTCTGCAGTCCCTCCAAGGCCAATATATCCTTCCACAAGTGCGGCGACCAAAACTGCACACAGTACTCCATCTGCGGCCTCACCAGTACCCTGTACAGTTGCAGCAAGACCTCCCTGCTTTTCTATTCTATCCCCCTCGCTATAAAGGCCAACATCCCATTCGCCTTCTTGATCACCTGCTGCACCTGCAGACTGGGTTTTTGCGACTCATGCACAAGGACCCCCAGGTCCCCCTGTACCGTAGCATGCTGCAGCTTTTCGCCTTTTAGATAATAATCCCTCCTACTATTATTAAATAATAATCCTTCCTACTATTAACTTGCAGGTGAAGGTGTTCCGATGAACCTGCTGTCCTTATCCTTCTAGGTGATAGAGGTTATAGATTTGGAAAGTATTGTTGAAGGAGCCCTGCTGAGTTATTGCAGTGCATCTTGTAGCGGGAACACACTGTATGTCAGTGGTGGAGGGAGTGATGTTAGAACTGGTGGGTAGGGTGCCAAACAAGTGGTCTACGTTGTCCTGTATATTGTCAAGCTCCTTGAGTGTTGGACGAGTTTCACTCATCCAGGCAAGTGGGGAGTATTCCATCACATTCCTGACTTAGATTTGTAGATGGTGGACAGTCTTTGTGGACTCAGAGGTCAGTTTCTCGCTGCAAGATTCTTAGCCTCTCACCTGCTTTTGCAGCCACAGTATTTATATTGCAGATCCGGTTCAGTTTCTGGTTAATAGTAACCCGTGGGATGTTGATAGTCAGGGATCCAGTGATGGTAATGTCATTGAATGTCAATAGGAGATGGTTTGCTTCTCCCTTGTTAGAGATGGTTATTGCCTGGCATTTGTGTGGCACAAATGCTACTTGCCACTTACCAGTCCAAGCCTGAATATTGTCCAGATCTTGCTGCCTATAGTCATGGACTGCTTCAGTGTCTGTGGAGTCTCAAATGGTGCTGAACATTGGGCCGTCATCACAATGAACGTCCCCACTTTTGACCTTATGGTGAAGGGAAGGTCATTGATGAAGCAGCTGAAGATTGTTGGGGCTAGGACATTATGCTGACTAATCCTGAAGTGATATCCTTTGGCTGAGATGATTGACATCCAACAACCACAACCATCTTCCTTTGCGCTGGGTATGATTCCAACCTGCAGAGAGAGCTCCCCTGATTCCTTTTGACTCCAGCTTTGCTAGTGGTCCCTTCAAGTTAAATCAACACACGCAAATGCTGTTGCCTTCATCTCCAAAATGCACTCACCCTGTCAATTACCCAGAGAATTATGTTTCCATATGTGCAGATGATCAATCCCACCCGTGTTTACCTTGCAAATTGCTGTTCCTCATCTTTAACCTGTGTTTCTTACAGTGCAAAATTCACACCTCTGACAGTGGGTGCCACACACCTCTCCTGCTTTTTATTGTATTTCCCTATATTTTACACCAATCCCATATCTTGTGTGTGTGAATAGTCCATTAACCAGCGTATGGAATGTGTTTTATGGGGAAGGTTTCGACTTATCAGCATCATTAGATTAGAGGCTAAGTTTCACTTTAATGAAACAATATTTGGAATTAATGGGGGGCGATTCTCCCATTGTGACCAGCAAAGTTTTTGGTGGGTCAGGCTGGGAGATACATTTCATGGGCCTTGTTCTGGGATTTGCACATGCACCAGGAACACATGCGCACCTTCCGGAGCCGGAGAAGAGTTGGAGACCAGACCATGCTGGAAACTGGCAGGAAGACAGGTAAGTCATTTGAAACATTTTTTAATGTATTTTAAATATTTTTCAATATCATTATCAGGAACTTGCCGGTCCTGATAGAATCGCCCACCCTGCCAGGAGTACTTCATTCCAGTGGGATTTAGAGTAGCTCCCTACGTTCAGGGAATTCATGGGAGACCCCAGTGGAATGAAGGGGAGTAATCAGGGCCCCTAGGGGTTGGGCAATAGGGAGGTGGTGCCCTCCGGGCATGGGCATCCTAGCGTGCTAGCCTGTGCCCCCTGGCACTGCCAAAGGGGCAAAGTGCCCCTGCCTAAGGAGCACCTTGGCACTGCCCATTGGGCATCGGGCAATGCCAAGGGCTGGGGCCTACTTTGGGTGGGGTCTAGGTGTGGTCAATGAGGGTGGGGGTTCCCGCTGCCATGGCGATCGGTCTGAGATGGAGGGAGGGCAGCAATTGGAGTGGGCTGGGGAGGGTGCTCTGCCAGGAGGGGCCTGTCTCCTGGGGGGTGGGGGGGGTGGGCCTGACTCCAGGGGTGGTGAGCGGAGATTGCGGGAGGGTCTGCTGGGTGAAGGGGTGGGGTATTATGACTGCTGGGGGAGTAAGCTGGATGGGGAGTGGGGGTCAGGGCTGGCCCACGAATTGTTGTGGGGGCCGCAATTGGGCCGTGGGGAGGGGTGCTGGAGGGACAGTACTGGGAGGATCCCGGGTTGGCCAGTGATCGAGCTGGACAGCAAACGGGGAGACTGACAGATTGGAGCCACTGCACAGGCGCAGAGTTCCAGAGCCGTCAGATTCTGGCATGAATGGGCCCCAGTCCCCCAGATTTTTAATGAGATTCACAATTGGAACCTCTGCAGTGCACAGAGTGGGGAGATTTGAGTGTGAAGTTTAACTGAGAAAAGACTCGTGATCTAGGACAGTTTCCCCACCAATTCAGCACTTTTGGGAGAATCGCTCCCCAATGTTTCCAAGGAATGTGGATGTATACCCAAACATATTGGAACACCCAGCTAGTTAGATTGTAAATACTATTTACAGTCTAAAGTTTGGCACAGGAGTTCATTGGTCAAGATGCTGGATGACCCATTAGATGGCAAGATTTCCTCTACCTTTTGACTAGTATATTCAAATAGTCACTTCAATGTAACTGTGATCCACTTCAAGGCTTTCTCTTTAACTCCAGTTCCAAAGTTTCCTGGAAAGCTGGGAGGCAAAGCTTGGTGAATTTCTGACAATTTTACATAACAAAGGGCCTTTTTTTGCCCCCAAAATCACAGTTCGAACTTTAAGTGTTGGCTCCTTTTAAGTCAAATGCGCTCATGCTGAAGGATTGGTTGCAGTACAGATGCAGGTATCGTACTTCAGTGCTCACCTGGTCCAGGGTTTCTGAAATGAAAAACTGGTATGTAAAGAATTGAAAAATCTGGGCAACTGTAGGGCTTAATGTGAGTGAGAGCCTAAAGCAGGAAGCATATGGTTTGATATTGCTTTCTCATATTAATGCAAAACAAGGAAATGCATGGGTGAAAACTCAATGTAACATGATTTACTTTAGATTCTTTCTGGATTTCTGCTGTTTGGTAATGCTATCGTTCATTTGTACTCCAGTGGCAAGGATACATTTAATACACAGTGGGATCTGTGCTTACTGAAATCACTGTTCTTTAATCAGCGAAACCTAGGGCAAGGTTTGTCAAGCAGAATTCCAGCAAGAACAAGGAGCAGAACCAGGAGTTGAATAGAAGGCTGTTTCTTTAATAATTATAGATACTGGCAAGGTGGGTCCACTGATAATAAAATGTGATTTGCACTCGATAACTCTTTTGCTATATGAAGATTTTCGTCGTACAACCTATATTTTCAACACATTTGAATGACCCACTCACAGGAGATGAAAATATAGCTTGTACGATGAAAATCTTCATATAGCCACTCACAGGAGATTTGACTGCCTCAGATTATGGCAGCAGAAATGAGTTCAATCATTACTTTGGCATGAAAACAATGTTCATGAAAGATGCCCTTTACAACATAATTTGGAACAAGTCTGTAGAGTTGTCCAAAAGGTATTAAGCACTTGAAGTCGCTGTAATGTGACTGGGTGCCAGCTAGGAAGTGGAGGTGAGATTTTAAATAGCACCTGACTCATATCTTGGTCAGAATTCACTATGTCGCTGACAATTAGCAATAATTGTTTGAGTCTAGTTGCTTTAAACAGTTTGATTTGACAGACAGTGATTAATATAGCTCTCCAAAATACATGCAAGTATTTTAATTAACAAAATGATTCAGACTCTGAGACTTTCAATATTCAGGAATGAAAAGTCTTCACATGACAATGGAAACCACTCTAATCCATTTCTAGGTTTAATCAGAATCTTACTCCAGGAAAGAATTCAGTTAGCATATTCCTTTCTCAGAATTGTCAGCTTTGGGAATTTCCTGAATTCTTTAAAAATGCTGCTTAATGTCAAAAATGCTCAGCAGATTGTGACTAGACATTATAATTGAGTTGAATTGATTTATCATTGTCACGTGTATTGAGGTACAGTGAAAAGTGTTGTTTCTTGCAAGCTATACAGACTAAGCATACCATTCATAGTGTACATAGGGGAGAAGGAAAGGATAGGATGCAAGATATAGTGTTGCAGTTCTTGATAGGGTGAACAGAAAGGTCAGCTTAGTGTGTGATAAAACCATTCAAAAGTCTGATGGCAGCAGGGAAGAAGCTGTTCTTGAGTCAGTTGGTATATGTTTTGTGTGTTTTCCTGATAGAAGTGGAAGAGAGTGTGACCGGGGTGCGTGGGATCCTTGATTATTCTGGCTGCTTTTTCGAGGCAGAAGGAAGCGTAGACAGGGTCAATAGGTGGGAGGCTGGTTTGATAGACTAGGCTGCATTCACAACCCTTTCTTGTGGTGTTGGTGACAATAGGAGTCATTCCAAGCTGTGACCATAATGTGGAGGATTGTTGTGCAGTTTTTCATGTGGGCATTATTGGCAAGGCTGGTATTTATTTATTGCCCATCACTGGGTGGCTGTAGCAGTGGATCTATTTCTTTAACCCATATAATTTGATACATTGTAGTGGCTGGCTAGGCTATTCAGAAAGTCAACCACATTCATCTTGAACTGTAGTTACATATGCTGAAAAGCTGATGTGCTTCCATTACTAAATCTGTTAAGTTTTTAAGACAATCGGCAGTTTCAGTGTACTTTTCCTGTCGCCAGTAAACTTTATTTTAACAATAAGTTCAAGTCCTGACAGCTCTTTTGTGAGATTTGAAGTCATGTTCTCCTTTTTATTATTAATGGATTATTGTTCTAAGTCTCTGCGTTACAAGTGAAGTGACATATCTCTTCTGGAAGAGCTGCTATGGAGATCCTCAGTATCAACAATGTCAGTCTTCAGCCAATTTGACTTATTCCACATGATATCAAGAAACAGCTGGGGGCACAGGACAATGCAAAAGCTATGGACTCTGACAACATTTCGGCAATCATACTGAAGACCTGTGCTCCAGAGTGCCCCTAGCCAAGCTGTTCCAGTACAGCTACAGCACTGGCATCCACCCAGCATATGGAATATTACCTAAATGTGTTCGTATAGAAAAAGCAGGATAAATCCAAACAACTCTAAAGTGAAATGATGGAAGATGTCGTCAACTGCCCTATCAAATGGCACTTACTTAGAAATAATCACTGACATTCAGTTTGGGCTCTACCAGGTGCGCTAGCTCCTGACCTCATTCCAACCTTTACTGAAACTAAACTAATTTGGGCATTATCATTTAACCCTCACCAATGTCAGCTGCGCACTGCCTCAAAGTTAAGGAAAGGGTCGGAAACCTCATGACTGGTATTTTAACGCATTGCCTGCTCAAGGCTCGTAAGATTCTGCCCGAGGCCAACGGAGAATGCCTCGCCTACCCCAGAATTGGGGCCCGCAAAATACTGGCACGTGTGTCAAGGGTAAAAGTTGGGTGCAGGCATTACAAGGGAATGTGTTGAGCCTCGCAGCGGATATCACCCGACTGTCCTGGAAGATTTAATAGCCCTCAAGCTTCACATGGGCATTCAGGTGACCCTGTACATGAAGGATGGGTGGCCATGGAAACAGCCTGCCTGAGCCCCAGCGCTGTTGATATCAAGGAAGGGAACGAGCCCATAGGTGACCCTGAAAGGGCAAAGGCAGTGAAAATGCTGGAAAATCTCAGCGGGTCTGGGAGCATCTGTAAGGAGAGAAAAGAGCTGATGTTTCGAGTCCAGATGATTCTTCGTCAAAGCCAAAGTGGAAGATATTTATACTGTAGGGCGAGGGAATGAAAGATGATTCATAGCCACAAAAAGAAGTGGAAAGACTAAGTTTTCCCACCAATTCAGCACTTTTGGGAGAATCATCCCCTTGGTTTCGGATTCCAGCATCCGCAATAATTTGCTTTTATCCAGTGAAGGAATGATGTTGGATGGACAGCAGAAATTTGAGTGAGTGCTGATCGTTGGAGACAGTTTGCAATGACAACTTCCAGGACAAATGATGTTGGGAGGATCTGAGGGGAATAGGAGGGATCACCAACCTGACTGTCTTTCTTACTTTCTCTCACCCCTCCCAGAATATCGATATTTGTTGGGATAGAGCCGCTGGACCAGTGGATGCTGGGCAGGCTCAAAGGCCAACTGCCTATCAGGCCAAAGAGAGGGCTCAAAGGCAGCGGGGGGAGAGACCAAGTGTGTACATATCATGGAGCTGTCGAACATCATGTGCCATAGGCAACTGCCTCACAAAGGTGACAGTGTGACATCTGCACCATGTTCATGCAAGTTTTGCACCACATGGAGGAAGACGACACCCACTCCCTGTGGCGGTGAAGGTCATGGCAACCCTAATCTTTTATGCAATCAGTTCATTCCATGGTTCAACCAGTGACCTCTGTGGAATATCACAATCATCCGATCATAAATGTATTATATCAGCTTTGACCTTGTCCAGGCCGAACAGGAGGACAGGGCTGTGGGACTTGCATTCGTTGCTGGAATGTTGCAGGCCCAGGGGGCCATCAATAGAACACGTCCCACTCCTTTAATGTTCAGCTCTTCTACAATCACTGCATGAACGTTATGCACGTTTATGCACACTTCCCTGGGACCATGCATGACAACTTCCCCCTGGAGCACTTGCAAATTCCCAAGATCTTTGAAGATCACCCCAGACTGCCAGGATGGCTCATCCAGGACATCCAGCTCCTGGCTGACGATGCCAATGCAGAGGCCTGACACCAACGTGGAGTCCTGACATAATGAGGCTCATGCTGCCATCCAGTCAGTTATAAAATGGTGTATTGGCCTACAGAGGATTCACTTCCGCTGCCTTGACCAGTCTGGTGGGGTACTTCAGTACAGCCCGCAGAGGATCTCCCATATTGTCACAATGTGCTGTGTCCTCCAAAACTTGGTGCAATAGCTGGGCAACATGCGTGAGGAGGACCAGGAGGAGTGGCCCGCTTCCTTTGATGAGGAGGAGGACCAGGAGGGAGTGAAAGGAGAGCCTGAGGAGGACCTTGAGGAAGGAGGACAGATGCAATCCAGGGTGCGCATGGGCAGAAGAACCAAGGAGACCCTCATTGCTTCCTTGTCCTTTCAATAGGAGGCTTCTTGTCTGGCAGCTCCACAACAGTCCCCCTCCCACCAGCCCCCCAGCCCCACTCCCCTCCCCACCCCGTATCGGATGCTGGGAACCTGCAAGTAGAGTTAACAGCCCAGGGGTGATAGAAGGGGCAATAGCCAAGAGGAGACAAAGAGCACTCACCCTTGCAGCTCTTGAGGCGCTTCATCTTTTTCTTCCCTTCTTCCTGATCATACAGCAGGCACTAACCACTGCTGCCATCGCCTCGCTAGTAGCATTTGTCACATTGCTCAGGGGGCCTTCTCATCCACTGTCTGCCTCTCATCCACTGCATCCGACAGTCTTGTCAGGGTGTCCTCTGAGAATCATGGAGCTGGACTGTGAGCAGCCATTGTCCTGATCTAAATGAGAGTTAATGCTATGGAGCATGTTAAATGCAGTACCCACTTGATTGCAATGATCAGATAACCCCCCGAATAGGCAAATCAGGTGTTTTGAGCGTCAGGTGTAGCATTTTTCACATGGGGAGAAACTACATTTTCAAAGTGCCTAAAGATTGCAATTTGGATTATGTTGTAGGCGCCAACAGGAGTCGCACTGACTTACATGTCAAAAATGACACTTTGACATTTTTTTGGAAAACTCTACCCACTGAAATCGTCTGTGTCCAAATGCAACAAGATCTGGACAATATCCAGCCCTGGGCTGACAAGTGGCAAGTAACATTTCACTCTATGAGTGCCAGGCAAAGAACATTTCAAACAAGAGAGAATCCAACTATCTCCCCTTGACATCCAATGGCATTACCATCACTGAATCCCCTGTTATCGGAGGAGTTAAGCTTGACCAGAAACTAACTAGACCAGTTATGTGAATACAATAGCTATCAATGCAGGTCAGAGGCTAGGAATCCAGCAGCAAGTAACTCTCCTCCTGACTCCCTAAAACCTGTCCACCAGGCACAAGTCAGGAGTGTGATGCAATATTCTCCGCTTCCCTGGATAGGTGCAGCTCCAACATCACTTAAGAAGCTCAATGACATCCTGGATAAAGTAGCCCTCAAACATTCACTCCCTGCATTACCAATGAACAACTGAAGCTGTATTCAGCATCTGCAGGAAGCACTGCAAGGAACTCACCAAGGCTCCTTCAACAGCATCTTCCAAGCTCATGACTGCTACCATCTAAAAGAACAAGAGCAACAGATATCTGGGAATCCATTTGGAATTTCCCCTCCAAGCCCCTCACCAACCTGACTTGATATATTGCCATTTGTTCATTGTCGCTGGGTCAAAATCCTGCAATTCCTAATAGCACTGTGGATGTGCTTACTCCACAGGAACTGCAGTCATTCAAGAAAGCAGCTCACCACCGCCTTGTCAAGGACAATAAAGCCAGTGACGCCCACATCCAATGAATAAATTTTAAAAATGTAGCATCCACAGCACAATAAAGCTGCAATAAAACAATCCTACCCCAGATTGCCAGGGGTTTACTTAATGAATAGCTAAATCATCCTGACTAGGAAACTTCCAGTTTCAATTTCTGGCACTGATTTAGCTAATCTCAATATAATGCTGGTAATACTGCTACGGTTAACCTTAAAGCCCTCAGTTTAGAGAGAGGAATATTATCCTGAATTCCATCTCCTCATTGTTATAGAGCAACCTTAGCTTGAAATGCACTTGTGTGGACATCGGTAAGAACAGGAGTCAAATCATGTTTGATGTTCTCTCTTTTTGAAAAGGCTGTTGACACTCTTGATCAAACGTTGAGCACAAAATGCTGATGTGCGCCCAGTTCCAGAGCTGGAAATGGAGATTTTGTGGTAATAATGCTCATTTGTCAACTCACATTGTTATTGATTCTCTTAGCTGTGAATGTGTTCATCAAGACATAGGTATACACCTCCTGGTAATGACCATTGTTTTTCTGCTTAAAAATGCTGTCTTCAAAATAGTCTCTTCTTTGGCTCCTTTTCCAAAAACTTCTGTCCAGGATGTTTAGAATTTGGGGGAGGTTTCCCTACTGGCCGTGGGGTGTTGGCAGAGAATGCAGCAAGTACTAACCGACAGGAAGTGGGACTTCTGACCCTCACCAGACAGGAAATGCCACCTCAGAGAGCTGCCAACAAATCAGTCTGGCCGGCAGCTCTCGGGTCTCAGCTCCACCAGTTGTGCCAGTGGACAGGACTAGGAATGTAAGCAGTCCCTAGAGTCTAAGTCCTGGAGTCCAGGACCAGGAAAGTTTCAGGCCAGAGAGTGGAGGTGAGGCCTTTGGGCAGAGGAGGGTGGTGGGGAAGTTGATGAAGAGGCTGCTTGGAAGGGGGTTACGGGGGAAAACATTCCTGTGGGGATCAGATCTTGTTGGTGGTGGATACCCAAAGTTGAAATGAGGCTGTTGATGGAGATGTCACCTCCTCTTGTCCGTCAATCCCTGAGCAGGGTCATTTACTGAGGCTGTGTGAGCAACAACCCTTAAGTGTTCATTAACTAGCCACTTATAGTCATAGTCATAGAGTCATAGAGATTTACAGCATGGAAACAGGCCTTTCAGTCCAACTTGTCCATGCCGCCACTAAGTTAGTACCATTTGCCCACGTTTGGCCCATATCCCTCTTTATCCATCTTACCCATGTAACATCTAAATGCTTTTTAAAAGACAAGATTGTACCCACCTCTACAACTCGTTCCACACACTCACCACTCTCTGTGCAAAAAAAATTGTCTCTCTGGACCCTCTTGTATCTCTCCTTTCTCACCTTAAACCTATGCCCTCTTGTTTTAGACTCCTCTACATTTGGGAAACGATGTTGACTATCTCGCTGATCTATGCCCCTCACTATTTTATAGACCTCTATAAGATCACCCTTAAGTTTCCTCTGCTCCAGAGGAAAAGTCCCAATCTATCCAGCCTCTCCTTATAACTCAAACCACAAAGTTCTGGTAAATCCCAATGATAAATAACAAATGACAAATAACAGTGGACCCAGCACCGATCCCTGAGGCACACCGTCGGTCGCAGGCCTCCAGTTTGAAAAAAAGCCCTCTTTCGCCACCTTCTGTCTTCTGTCATCCAGCCAATTTAGCCCTCAATTAGGGCAGGGACAAATGGGCTGACCAATGCCTTAACTAATGCATTGTAAAATTATGGAGATGTTGGGGTGGACAAGAGCTCAATAGGGAGGCTGCCCAGGGAGCTGTAGAGTACCTACCTTTCCCCACAACATCAGCGAATCCACAGGCAGGGGATGTGTAAAACTCTGCACTCTGATAAACACATCAAGATTCAATTGAAAAACCTGTTCTGGGATGGTGAAAAAAAATATTGAGGCAAAAGGTTAAATCAGTGGAATTATAATTTGATATGAATCAAATCACTAATTCTCTTTCAGTACTTTGGACCATTTATGAATTATATATGCGCTGCAGTGTGAGAACAATTGCCTAATTAGATTGTGTCCCAAGTGTATGCATGTACAGTCAATAAGTAGGAAATTTCTTCTGGGCTTTGTGTGGCATCTATAATCTTCCTCAGTTTCTCGACCACACCATCAACGTTTATGATGCCACAGGTTTTCTTTCACTTGTATCCTCTGATCAAATGTTGAGTGAAAAGAGACAGCTGAATGAAATGACAGAATACTGAAAGGAAAGGAACCAGTGAGTTCTATTTTCCAGCAATAATTGGAGAGTGTGGGTTGAAGGGCAAATCTTGACACTGGCCTTTACAGCAGGTGCTTTCAACAATGCAGACCCAGGGATGGTTGTCAATGGCCAGTGTAAAGTAATACCAAAGAAATAATTTATTGGCATGCCTTTTCCATTCATAATGATTCATTGAATGCAGGACAGAGAAAGAAAGGCTGAAAAATCTGAAATAAATACAATGAGAAATTAACTGTTCGGCTTCTAAAAGAAGGAAATTGAGTGAATATTTTAGGGCGAATTCTTCATCAGAATGGAGTCTATTCTTTCTCAAAAATCTCTCTCTGCAGCCAATCAGTGCACTGACTGGTACCAATGAGCATCCTGTTTCCCGGAGACCATTAATGTATACAATCCTGGTTCCTTATGTCTTGTGTCCTCATAAAGGTTTCACCAAAAACATAATCCATTTTTCTCAATCAGCTATAAGGTGGCCTTCTAATTTTACCACATTTTAATAACCAATTTTGAGCCATTTTCATTCAGAGGGAATGGTGCAGCACATGCTACTGTGCTCCCTTATCTTTTTTACTCTATGACTTCAGGCGTTATAGACAAGTCAATAGTGAGGAAAATTCTAGAATCCATTATCAAAGATTTTATAGCAGACGGAAGCATGGTAGCACAGTGGTTAGCACTGCTGCTTCATAGCTCCAGGGTCCTGGGTTCGATTCCCTGCTCGGCTCACTGTCTGTGTGGAGTTTGCACGTTCTCCTCGTGTCTGCATGGGTTTCCTCCGGGTACTCCGGTTTCCTCCCACAGATCAAAGATGTACGGGTTAGGTTGATTGGCTGTGCTAAGAAATTGCCCCTTAGTGTCTAGGGATGTGTAGGTTAGAGGGATTAGTGGGTATAATATGTAGGGATATGGGGGTAGGTTCTGGGTGGGATTGTGTTTGGTGCAGACTCTATGGGCCGAAGGGCCTCTTTCTGCACTGTAGTGTTCTATGATCTATGACCACTTGGTAAATAGTGATAGAATTGAACAGAGCTAGCATGGATATATAAAATGAGAATCATGCTTGACAAATCTACTGGAATTCTTCGAGGATGTAACTAGGAGGGCAGAGGCAAGGAGCCAGTGGATGTGGTTTATTTGAACTTTCAACAAAGTCTAGCATAAGAGATTAGCATGTACAATTAAAGGGCATGGAATTGGGGATAGTGTATTGAGATGGATAGAAAACCTATTGGCAAATAGGAAACAAAGAATAGGAATAAACAGATCTTTTTCCGAATGGCAGGCAGTGACTAGTGGGATACCGGAGAGACTGGTGCTGAGACCCCAGCTATTCACAACGTATATTCATAATTTAGATGAGGAAACTAAATGTGATACCTCCAAATTTGCTGACAACATAAACTGGGTGGGAGGGTGAGCTGTAAGGAGGATGCAGAGAAACTTCTGTGTGATTGGACAAGTTGAGTGAGTGGGCAAATGCATGGCAGATGCGGTATAATGAGGATAAAGTGAGTTTATCCACTTTCGTTGCCAAAAACAGGAAGACAGATTGTTATCTGAATGGCTATAAATTTAGAGAAGGGAATGTGCAATGATACGTGGGTGTCCTTGTACACCAGTCACTGAAGGTACAGCAGGTGCAGCAGGCTGTAAAAAAGGCAAATGATATGTTGGCCTTCATAGTGAGAGGATTGAGTACAGAAGCAGGATGTGTTGCTGCAAATGTACAGGGCTCGGTGAGGCCGTGTCTAGAATACTGTGTGCAGTTTTGGTCTCCTTATTTGAGGAAGGATCTTCTTGCTCTAGAGAGAGTGCAGTGAAGGTTTACCAGACTGATTCCTGGGATCCTGACGTATAAGGAGAGATTGATCAATTTAGAACTAGATTTGCTGAAGTTTAGAAGAATGATTTGATTTTGATTGGGTTTATTATTGCCACACATATTAACATATAGTGAAAAATATTGTTTCTTGTGCGCTATGCAGACAAAACATACTATTCATAGAGAAAGAAATGAGAGAATGTAGAATGTCGTGTTACAGTTATAATGAGAAGGGGGGGAGCTCATAGAAACTTATAAAATTCTGAGAGGACCAGACAGGCTAGATACAGGAAGGATGTTCCTGAGAGTGGGGAAGTCCAGAACTAGGAGTCACAATCTGAGGATACAGGGTAAACCTTTTAGGACTGAGATGAGAAGAAATTTTCTCACCCAGAGAGTGGTCAGCCTATGGAATTCACTACCACAGAAAGTAATTGAGTCCAAAACATTGCATGTTTTCAAGAAGCAGTGAGGCAAAGAGGATGAAAAGATATTGGGGGGGAGGGGATGCAGGATCAGGCTATTGAGTTGGATGATCAGTCATGATCATAATGAATGGTGGAGTAAGCTCTAAGAACCGAAAGGCCTGCTCCTGCTCCTATTTTCTATGTTTCTGTGTGATGTCCACCTGATCGAGACAAACGGGTGCTTAATTTAAAGGCAAGGCCGAATGCACACACACATGTAATTAGGGCTTCAAGTATGGCCAGTGTGGCCTGTGACCCACTGCTGGCAAGAACAAGGGTTCCAGGCTAAGTGTGATCAAAAGTTTCTCATGAGCCGCAATACTTAGGCTTCCTTCTCTCCCAGTAACGGACTTACCAAAACTGCTCTCCTCTCAATTCAATAGGGAACCCTGGCATCAGTCTGACACCAACCAATTCTGCCCTCCCCATGCTGGCATTGATAAGACCTTCCTGAAACTTCCAGGTGAGATTCAGAGTCAGGGCAGGTAACCCACCCTGCGGAGTCCACTGAAAGGAGAAGCCCGGTTTAAACTAACACAGCACCTTTTGGAGCTGACTCAGATTCTTTCTTGTTCAAATGAGGTTGCCTAAACCATAGGAGCGCTTGGGATCCCTGGTAACAAAAAACAGACTGGGTTGTTTTGTTGGTAGTGACAGTAATGACACTTCATAAGCACTTAAGGAATCTGGCTCTCTTGTGTTATTGCTTTCAAAGCAGAAAAGAGTTCTGCCAGAGGTCCCATTTGTTCATGAAAGAACAGTAATTGCACTGGCATGCTAAGCTGTATCAGACAGCTGTTGCACTCAAGTCTTCTGTTTATGTTGAGTCGCCTGATGTCTTTCCGTGGTTTATTTTTGCTTTATTTGGATGTTGCGCACAGCCTGGTGCCGTATGCTTCAACTCATGAAGGAAGCTGCTTGCAACTGTTGAAGACATTGAATGAGACAAAGCGAATGATAGTACAGCACTGACTGCGCTCACGCTGCTAATTTCTTGGTTCAACACAGCTCAGAGAAGGTTTAAAGAAAGTGGAACAAAATAAATGGAGTTCATTGATTTGCACCAAGAGAATTTCCAAAATTATTTTGGGGTAATGAATTGGGTAAAAGAAGGTTTCCTCCTGAGTTTGAGGAACAACTCAATGGACTGGACTTTAAGCTTCCACTGGGGACAGGAACAAAGGTGGGTAGGAGCAGAATTTCAAATGCCAGAATGTGAGCTACTTATTCAGCTCTATCCCATCTTGAGATCATGATGTGGAGATGCTGACGTTGGACTGGATAGGCACAGAACGAAGTCTCTCAACACCAGGTTAAAATCTAACAGGTTAATTTGTTAGCACGAGCTTTCGGAGCACTGCCCTAATGCACCTTCATCAGGTGAATGAATGAATGAGTGAGTGCCCCTCACCCGATGAAGGGGCAGTGCTCTGAAAGTTTGTGCTAACAAATAAATCTGTTGGACTTTAACCTGGTATTGTGAGACTTCCTACTACACCCATCCTGAGGTCACTCGCCTGTTTCTGTTTCAATGCTGCTGCTGAACCACCCCCCCCCCCCCAACTTCCCACCGCTCCTTGATATCCCCACTCCAACCTCCCCAGTGTTGTTCCAGGACCCTCACCCTCCAAATACCCCACTCCTCACCACCTACCCTTTACCCTCCCATTGTTCCTCAACACCTATCCTCCACCCCGTATATTACTGGACCAGCACCTCCCAATCTCTGCTGCTGGACCTTGACCCTTCACCCCCTGTTGCTCCTCGACCCCCATCCCCCACCCCCTCTTGCTTGCTCATCCCATGTTGCCGCTGAACCCTCACTCCCCATTCCCCCCCATCACTGCTTGACCCCTTCCTCCAACTTCCCTCCCTGCTCCTCAACCACCACCCTCTTCCTCCCTCCCTGGTTCTTTACCCACACTCTCCAACCCCCTGCTGCTGTTGAACCCCCAGCCCCAACTCCCCTCCTCTGCATCCCAACATCTGGCTATCTGGTGGGCAGCCTGGACCATGCCTGTGATAATACATTGGCGGCCTTGAGGTTTGTCAACACTGCCCGGCACATCCTCCTTCAGGCTGCTAGGGAAAGGTGGGAAGGTCTATTTTCAACAGAGGCCAAGAAGAAATGCTATCTGCCTGAACCACCTGCCTGCCTACCATCATCAGGTTTTTCCATTGTACCTGGGAGCACAAGTTCAGCACATCATGAAAACACCTCTCAGTGAGTTAAGAGCACCTCAACTCACTCACAGTCTCAGTGGGATTAAAAACTTAGTCTTGTTATTGATTATTGTGAGACTTTCAATTACGGGAGGTTACTTTCATTCGGGAAAATCTCTCCTGCTATCCTTTGTGCCTTGGCCAATGCCACCTTTAATCTTGCTCCCTCACTGAGTCATCAGTGTGGGGCTTGGCCACATTTACTTAACTTTTCAGTGAGTACATGTAGTGACCTGGCTGTTAGGTAATGGGATGAGACTGGGGGAGTTAACATGGGTATACATGCAAGTGTATCCTTATTGAATTCTCAGGGAAAGGGATCCTGGAGCCAGGGTTTGGGCTTGCATTAGATTGCCTTGTGCCTCCCTTCTGCATCCCTCAATGACCCTCACCTTCAATTCTACAATCTTCCCACAGTATGTTGCCCATTCAGCAGTCTCCCTTCATCCTTCTCCTTGGATGAAGGCTGGTGATCAGTTATATTCTACTGCTCCTTGGTGAAAAGTGCTGTCTCCTCCTGATGGTGACGTGAAATGGGATACAGCAGAGCATGATGGTTTATGATGCGCACTCCAGCTGATACTGGTCTCCTCCAGGGAATTCTCAAGTCTGTGGTGTTGGGTGTCTATGCAGTCTGGGGTCTGTGGTGTCTCGGGTCTATGATGTCTGGGGTCTATGCAGCCTGGGGCCTGTGTTGTCTTGGGTCTGTGGTGCCTCGGCTGTGTGCTGTCTGCTGTCTATGGTGTCCGGGGGTCTATGCTTCTCGGGTTTATGGTGCCTCAGGTCTGTACTATCTGGGTTCTATGGTGTCTGGGGTCTATAGTGTCTGGGGTCTATGATGTCCAGGACTTATGGTGTCTGGGGTCTGGGGTCTCTGGTGTCTGGCGTCTATAGTGTCTTGGGTCTGTAGTGTCATCGGTCTATAGTGTCTCGGGTCTATGCTGTCTGAGATCTATGGTATCTCAGGTCTATGATGCCTGGGGTCTATGGAAACACCATAGACTCGAGTCTCGGGTCTATGGCATCTTGGGTCTATGGTGTCTCTGGTCTATGGTGTTTCGGGTCTATGGAGTCTCGGGTCTATGGTGCCTGGGGTCTATGGAGTCTCGGGTCTATGGCGTCTTAAGTCTATGGTGTCTCTGGTCTATGGAGTCTCTGGACTATGGTGTCTTGGGTCTCTGGTGCCTGGGATCTATGCTGTCCGGCATCTATGCTGTCTGGGATCTATGCTGTCTGGGGTCTATGCTGTCTGGGGTCTATGCTGTCTGGGGTCTATGCTGTCTGGGATCTATGCTGTCTGGGGTCTATGCTGTCTGCGGTCTATGCTGTCTGGGATCTATGCTGACTGGGGACTATGTTGTCTGGGGTCTATGCCGTCTGGGATCTATGCTGTCTGGGGTCTATGCTGTCTGCGGTCTATGCTGTCTGGGATCTATGCTGTCTGGGATCTATGTTGACTGGGGTCTGTGTTGTCTGGGATCTATGCTGTCTGGGATTTATGCTGTCTGGGGTCTATGCTGTCGGGGCTCTTTGGTCTCTGGGGTCTATGCTATCTGGAGTCTATGGCGTATGAGGTCTATAGTGCCTGGGATCTATAATGTCTCAGGTCTATGGTCTCCAATGTCTATGGTGTCCAAGGTCTAAGTTCTCTGGGGTCTATGGTGTCTTGTGTCTATGGTGTCTGGGGTCTATAATGTCTGAGGTCTGTGGTATCTGGGATCTATGGTGACTGGGGTCTATACTGTCTGGGGTCTATGGTGTCTGGGGTCTGTGGTGTCTTTGATCTATGATGTCTCAGATTTGTGGTGTCTGAGGTCTATGCTGTCTGGGGTCTACGCTGTCTGGGATCTACGCTGTCTGGGATCTACGGTGTCTAGGGTCTATGGTGTCTTGGGTCTATGATGTCTCCGGTCTATGATGTCTTTGATCTATGATGTCTCAGATTTGTGGTGTCTGAGGTCTATGGTGTCTCGGTTTATGATGTCTGGGGTCTATGCTGTCCAGGGTCTAGGCGTCTCAGGTCAATGGTAGAAAGTGCTGTCCCCTCTTGATGGTGATGTGAAATCGGATACAGCAGAGCATGATGGTTTAGGATCCGCACTCCAGCTAATACTGCTGTCTGGGGTCCAGGTGTCTGGGACTATGATGTCTGGAGTCTGTGGTGTCCCGGGCCTATCATGTCTCGGGCCTATGATATCTCAGGTCTATGGTACCTGGAGTCTGTGGTGTCTTGGGCCTATGATGTCTCAGGTTTATGATATCTCGGGTCTATGGTGTCTGGGGCGGTGGTGTCTTGGGCCTATGTTGTCTCGGGCCTATGTTGTCTCGGGTCTATGGTGTCGGTCACTCTCCCAACATGGCTGTTGATTAATTCATACCCTAGTCTTCCACAGAGGATCATGTCACATGGTCTCATGAGTATCGATTCTATGGTTTGGTTTATTCTGATGCTGCTGCACTGAAAACTTTTCAGTGTGAATCTAATAGGCTTTATTGGTGACCCACTTTGGAGCCAATCTAATGCGAATCATCTGTCAATGGCCACGTTCCAATGTCTGTCACACTTGAGTATGGTTAATATTTCACTTAATAGTCTGGGATCTTAGGCAGTCATGACAGTCTGTAGCATGACATTGTGACCATGTGCAGAGCTAGAGATCAGCCCTGTAGCGGTTCCAATTCTCCAGCTACATGGTGCAGAGCTATGGGCAAAGCCAGCACTTGGAGATTCCGAGATAGCCACAGTTATGCAAGATCGGAAGTCTGCATCTGGACCTCAGTTACAAAATTATTAAATGATAGGATGCTGTTCTGGACCCAAGAATTTGGCTAGCATGGCTTGACATAATCCCTGAGCTATCGCTTCAGTTGACCATATCTGATGGTCACAAAGCCATCAGTGTGCCAGGATTCCTTGTGTTTACCTGAAACTGCTGGAATGGAAATATAGAAGCTTCAACTAGGATCAGATCTTCACTGCATCTGAGAAGGTGTTGATGTTGAAGGAAACAGATAAAAGAGCCTCGTACAAGCTAGTTGACTTCATCGCCCTGGAACTTTGTGACACACATGTTTGCCACACCTGACCCAAGCTTTCCCTCTGAGGCCTCAGCATCCTCACCCTCATCGAGCTCATCCCTCTAAAGTTCTCCTTGAAGGAGAAGACATCCAGATCCTGCATCTCTCTATGTGGCAACCAATGCCTCCTTTGGAGCAGGAGATTGTATAGAGCACAGCGAACAACAATGATTCAGGAGACCTTTGGGGAGAGTTCTGGAGAGCACTGCCTGACTGGTCCACACATCTGAAATAAATCTTCAACATGCTCAATCAAGGAGTATGTTGCAGAATGAGCCATATTGTACCTCCCCTTTGAAGCACTCTATGGCCACCTAATGGCTGTTATTGGCCATGTTATATGGGGGTAGCATTTATCACCAATGAACCAACCCTGAATTGTTTAGTTTAGCTTAGTGATTCAAGATGTAAGAGTCATGTGAGCTTCCAGGGTATCTCACACAGACCTGAATGATCTACTTTTAGTGACTACACGTCACCTGCAAGTTGAGAGAGTGGAAGCCTTTTCTATTGATGAATCATTGTCGCTACTTTCAGGGAGCTTTTAATGCCAAGTATGTGCAATCAATGGCATCTATGAGAAGTTAGATGTCATTGCAAATCCCACTGCTCTGACAGTCTGGCTGGCATCATCCAGGGAGAACTGGACATAATTGGGTGCCATACTGAATAGCGCGTAGGTGACCTCTCATATGCATCTGCACAGAGGATTCTGATATTCCACAGAGGTCTCCAGTGGAGGCCTGGAACCTGCCACTTGTAAAAATTCTGAGTGCTGTGGTCACCCTTAGAGCCACTGACAATGGATGATCTCCCATGCCATGCGACATCAGATCCTCCTGAAGAATGTAAGTTACCATATCCCATGACAAGCAGACAGATCTACAACACTGTCTTGTGTTTTTCTGCATGTATGAGGGATATCTTCAGCACACTCCGGCCCGTGCCTAATGCCTCTGTGGAATACCTCTTGCTCAGCTTTTGGGTCTTTGTGGAATCCCACTGGCCCAAATTGCTCAAGGCAAGGCTCTTCCCTTTTCCCTGCCTTATGGTGATGGGCCTTTCTTTTCCTCCTTAGTTGCATGAGAGCCATGAAAAAGGCAGCATTGCCTGCTGCCCCCATTGCACACTCTTCCTGTTCCTTGAGGGAAAAGTGAACATGATTGAATATTATTCTGCTGTGATCACCTTCCATTGGCAAGCTCTCAGGCTGCCCTCACTCCAGCTTTCCATCACCCTGTAGGTATCAGAAGGCCTTCAGGATGCCATCCACAACGAAACTGGAAAATCCACCCAAGATCAAAATCTTCCGACAATGCTGCAAACCAGCAAGCATGTTTCCAAACTCAGGCAGAACCCGTAAAAAGTAATTAGCTACTGAGGGTGAGGATCTCTTTAAATAGTGCCAGTGGCAGTGGAAGGATGCAGGGATGTCCTTCCTAGTGTTGAAAGCAAGCTCAGCTGTGCATGTTTAAGAAATGGCATTAGCGGAACCAGAAAGGTCAATTTGGGTATCGCTGGTGTCACATCAGCAGCCCATAGTGACTGATGTTATAACCTGTGTGCTGCACAGCGCTTAATTACAGACACCACAAAGCTAAATTTAAACTCCCTGAACTTTGATTAGGCATTGTGAGGACAGTATTTTTTTTGCAGTAGTATTTTCATTTTAGCTTGGATTGGAGTGAGGACAGCAGTATGCTGAAACAGCTATCATACATCATAGACCCCTGAAGACCGAGGTCATCAATTAAAGGCTGTCTCAGATCACGCAGCAAGGCACTGTTTACTAAGTGTAAGAACACAGTTGTTCCCTTGTGCCTAATTTCCAACAATTTTTACTATCCCACCGTCGTAGCACTAGCAAACAGTGCTGGCCACAACAATAAACATCCCTCTGTTTTACTTGCAATTTGACAAAATCTGACTAGGGACAGTTTGAATCTATCTATGTCCCATAAAAATGGTGTGTGTGGGTTGTGTAATTAATTGTGAGTTCTTCTTTAGGTTGACTGAAGCATTTCGACATGTTCCTTTTCCTGAGTTTTAACAATATTCGAAAAGAATTTTCTTCAGATCTAGCCTTGGTTTTAGTGATCAAATTTCTTTCCAGTGAATTCCTGCTGTTGTGATTCAAAAAGATAATGCCTGGCTTTCTCTATTGCTGTATATTATTTCATTCATTCATGGGACATGTGCGTCGCTGGCTGGCCAGCACTTATTGCCCATCCCGAGGGCAGTTGAGTGTAAATCACATTGCTGTGAGTCTGGAATCACATGTAGGCCAGGCCAGATAAGGACAGCAGATTTCCTTCTTTAAAGGACATTAATGTCCTTTAAAGAAGTTGACTTCCATTGATCCTAGAGCTAAGTTCCTTGCAGCTGATTCCAAATTCGGTAAAGGGGTTGTGTGGGGGGCTGGATTCTCCAGGCCCGCTGGCTCCCGGTATCGTGACAGCCTGGAGAATCGAGTGTCAGTTTTGTGCTGGGTGATAAATCCACCGTAATTCTCCTGGCCCACCTGCCCTGATCGGGTTCCCACCCACAGTGGCCAGGAACACTATAAATATCCAAATTAAGTACTTTAAATATAATTAGTGGTCTTGTAGCCCAAGTCAAATACCTCCCACTATTCACCCACCTCCTCAGCGGGGCCTGCAGTGGGTGGGCTTTTGTACAGGTCTTCACAAGCAAGGACATGGCATATTGGATCCCAACGGTCGAGGAAGAACCACCAACCCTTCAACAATGAGAAACATCCATCCTCTTTCCACACCACGCAAGCATGAGGTTTATCCAACCTGACCCTCCCCACATACCCTCCTTTCCCTCAAGCCCAAACCCCCCCCACACGGCCCTCTTCCCCTGCAGAACCCCCACTCAGCCCTCCTCCAGGCCATATGCTTTGGAAGTGCTAAAAGTGCACTGCTCCCTGGCACTGTGCCACTGATCCTTGGCCTGGTGCTTTGGAGCCCAAGGCAATTTGAGGAGGCCAGTGGCCATTTCCTATCCTGATGCTGCCAGGCTGCAGATGAAAGGTCCCACAAGAGTCCTGGGATTAGATGGGCATGGGCTGGGGGCAAGGGGTTGATCTCGACACTCTCCTCCAGGATGGAGGGGTGTCATGGTCGGACTGCCCCTTCTTGCCCTGACAGACATAAAAATCGTGATGTGGAGATGCCGGCATTGGACTAGGGTAAACACAGTAAGAAGTTTCACACCAGGTTAAAGCCCAACAGGTTTATTTGGTAGCAAGCGCCACTAGCTTTAGAACACAGGTGGCTGGAGGATGATAGAAATTCATTGAGCTATCAAGGGAGGTCTTTTTCAAGGCCCTGCACATTGAATTTGTTAGAGATCAAAGGGTTCCATTAGAGTGGAGTTTCAAAAAATTCAACTTGTGAGGCAGCCTCAGAACTTTCAAATCAAAGTTGTGTGCGTACATTGGGGCTGAGTGCATGGCTGTATAGAATGGAACCACTCCCCATCCCCGCCCCCAACCTCCCAGGCAAACTTCACATCATTTCTCTAGCAGAGGACTTCAAAGAGATCTGCTCACACCTGCAGCTTCTGAAGAGCAACATGAAAAGGTCGATCTTCTTCCAACTAAGGGGCAGAAGTCCGACACTTAGTATGTTTAGGCTGGTGGCAATGTGTTATCATCGCAGGCCAGCCTTTTTTTAAGTTGATTGTTTTGTGACTGACAGCTGTAATGGAGGTGGGGAGATCAATGCAAATCTCCTCTTCCCCACTCCCTCCTCCTGTAAAGTTCACCCCAGAATTGACAGTTCAGGCCAATAACCTTCCATCAGGAGACAAATTGATCAAACGTCCATTCAACTTTCCAAATGCCAGGGGAAACAGTGCCTGTTGTGTTATCACTACTTCTTCTAGATGTGTTTGGTTCAGGTGTCTGGATACACACCTCAAGTACTACAGTCTGCAGGGTCATGGACTCAATACTGGAAAGTGGGATTAGGCAGGGTGGCCCATTTTTAGCTGGTGCTCTGTGAACAATTCTGGACATTATGCCATTTATAGAACATATAATGCCCAGAACTGTTCACAGTACAGCAGCTGTGTTCCAACCAGCTTTATCCAGCTGTTCAACTCTCTTGAATTGTTTTCCTCTTGATACAAGAACCAGCATTCCACTAGCCTTTTTGATTATTTTCTGTGCCTGTTCTTTACATTTTACTCATCTATGTTTATGGATGACTAAGTTCCTTTGGAATGCTACTGTTTATAGCTTTTTACCTTAAAATAGTACTTGGTTCTATTCTTTTTCAGTCCAAAGTAGGTGACCTCACATTTGCCTACATTGAAATCCATTTGCCCCAAACTTTTCCAATTTGCTTCATCTATTAATATCTCTTTGTAATTTAATGATTCCACCTACTCTACTTACAATGCCTATCTTTGTGCCATCAGGAAACTTGGATATGTGGCTTTCTATCACGTCACCTGTGTCATTAATAAATATGAAGAGTAGCTGAGGTCCCAGTGCAGCATCTTGCATTATCCTTAGAACATCTATCCAGTGTCCCTATTTCCTTCTGCTCAACCATTTTCCTAAACAGGTTGATAATTTGTCTTCAATTCCTTCAGATTCAACTTTTGCTGAAATTCAGATGCCTTCTGGAAGTCCAAGGCTAACATCAAAAGACATTCCCCTCTCCACTACTTTAGTCATCACTTCAAAACATATAATCAGGTTTGCCAGGCATGATGTATCCTTATTCCATCTACCCTGGCTCTCTGATCAACTGAAGCATCTCAAGATATCCAGCTAGTCTACCCTTAATTATGAACTAGTACTTTCCTGACAATGTACTAGTTGAGATGGTTTATAATTCCTTGGTTTCCATCTTTTACCTACCTCAAAACGGAAGAATGACACAATTTTCCTATCTAAAGGAACAGTTCCTGAATGGAAAGAATGTCGGAAAATTATGAATAGGGCATTTGCAATGTTTTCCCTTACTCCTTTTCAACCGTGTGATTGAAAGCATCAGGTTCTCTGGGGAGTGTCACTCTTTAATGACATTATTTTCTTCATTATTCTTTATTTATTTTTCCATGGGACATGGCATCATTGGCTAGGCCATTTGTGGCCCACCCTTAATTGCCTTTGACAAGTTGGTAGTGAGCTGCCACTTTGAACTGCTGCAGTCTGTGTGTTGTTGGAACACCCACTGTGAGAAAGGAATTTCCAGGATTTAGACCCAGTGAAAGGATAGTGATATAGTTTCAGGGACACCAATGAAGTGAATGAATCAGCGTTGTTTTACTCGTGTTAATTTTGTTCGATCTCTATCATTAACTTTTTGCGTGGGAATCTCCAGCTATTAATGCCAATGGGATCTCTGGTCCCGCTGCACTGAATGGAGATTTGGCTGAGGGTCAAATTTTCTGTACTCCTTGACAGCGGCAATGGAGCATGTACGGACAGAGAATTCCAGCCAATGTTTTTGCGGAATGCTCAACTCTTCTTTCGTTGTAAATGCTGAAGGAAAATAAGTGTTTGGCACCTCCACCAGCTCTTAATTTTCATTGACAATATAATTGTTCTCAGGTGACATAGCCCCTATCATCCAGTTTTGCAAATATCATTGTAAACATTTTTGCTTTGACTTTATGGATTGAATTTTATGGCCTCACTCATCCTGAGGAAAATCCCACCCGAGGGCAACAGACTTTCCCATTCTCTGCCCCTTGCCCGCTTCAATTCCCATAGCGGGCAGAGCGGTAAAATTCCAGCCAATATCTGGGTGGCACGGTAGCACAGTGGTAAGCACAGCTGCTTCACAGCTCCAGGGTCCTGGGTTCGATTCCCGGCTCGGGTCACTGTGTGGAATTTGCACATTCTCCTTGTGTCTGTGTGGGTTTCCTCCGGGTACTCCGGTTTCCTCCCACAGCCCAAAGATGGGCGGGTTAGGTTGATTGGCCATGCTAAGAAATTGCCCCTCAGTGTCCTGGGATGCGTAAATTAGAGGGATTAGTGAATATAATGTGTGGCGATGTGGTGGTGGGGCCTGGGTAGGATTGTGTTCGGTGCAGACTCGATGGGCCGAAGGGCCTCTTTCTGCACTGTAGGGTTCTATGATTCTATGATCTCTTGCAAGTTTCCTCTCATACTTCCTTTCTGTCGCTCTTACTGCCTAATTTGTCAATTTCTGTTCTTCTTTGTATCTCTTCCAGCTGCCATGATTCATACTGCTGTTTTGTACTTCTATATGCTTTTCTTTTAGATTTATTTTGTCCCTCACTTCTTTAGTCATTGCTGACTTTTTTTTTAACTTATACTCCTTAAGGATATAAACTGGTTGGCTATCACATGGAATTCTTGTTTGAATATCTCCCACTGATCTTCTGACATTTTACCCATGAACAAAGCTGCTCAGTTTTTTCTGACTCATCACACTGATGTTGGCTTGACCTAAACCTAAAATCTTAGTCACTGCTCCACGTTTCTCCCTTTCAAAGTTTACATTGAACTTTGTCATTTTCTGATTATTTTTAGATAACATTTCAAGCATCATTAGGCTGTGAACTAAATCTGACATGTTAGTCCTTACTAAACCTAACATGGCCTGCTCCTTGTGGACTCTAGAACATATTGTTGCAGAAAATGATCCGGAAAATACACAAGAAATTAGTCACCATTCTGACATGAATTGATCTGCTTACCCTAATCCATATGTAAATTAGAATTTCCGATTACAATCATTGTGTTTTTAGGATGGCAGCGCTTCTGAAGAGTTGGTGAGGCACACATCAATGTTGAATAATTCTGGGACAGAAAAATTTGAGTCAGAGGCATCTGCTGCAGACGTGTTCGCTCAGGACAGCCTCGCTATCCATAAACTCTCACATACTGCAATTCAGACACTCTGCTATATCTAAGTCTGCATTATTTCTATTGAGTTTTTACTGGGTTGTAAGGTTTTTTAATACACACTAACTTGTAGTAAGTACTAAATCTCTGGGAATAAAAACAATACTGAATGCCTCAAGTTTTTATAAAACCCTAGCGGATTGTAAAGGCAAATTTCCATACTCAGCAAATTCTCTTTGTTGCACATTGTTTTCAATGTAAAGGTCTCTCAAAAACAGTATAAACTGGTACTTTACTCTTTGGCATATTTTCTATCGTATAAAGAAAATGAAGCACTCAATTATATCTATCAATAAGTTATATAAAATACAGCTGTCTTCTGCATAAATGAGATTTATTGTTTGGAAACCAAACAGCAGCCTATCTCTTGAGGATAGACTGTAACACCAAAGAATTTTTCTAATCTTCCACCCAGAGAAGACTTTTCCCACTGCCAGCCCAATGAAGACTTGCCACATTGACTCTCACAATAATGAAGACTCATTGAGATGAATTATCTGCCATGTCTATCTTTGGCCAAGTGCATTAGACTTAAGGGAAACCACATCTTTCCCATTTCCTGACTCATAATACACAATCTCCTTATCACGGGTTAAGATACTAGATAGAATTTTTCTGGTCTGGGATACAAGTAGGAAGATTCACACAGATGTGTGCCACACTTGGGCAGAACTGAAGTCGCCAGGCTCAATGACATTATCAGTTTTATCGATTAGACAGAATTAGACAAATGAACAATGTTTAAGTTTAAGTTTGTTTATTAGTCTCACAAGTAGGCTTTCATTAACATTGCAATGAAGTTATTGTGAAAATACACTAGCTGCCACATCCAGAGCCTGTTCAGATACACTGAGGGAGAATTTAGCATGACCAATGCACCTAACCAGCATGTCTTTGGACTGTGGGAGGAAACTGGAGCATCCAGAGGAAACCCATGCAGACACAGGATAATATGCAGACTCCACACAAACAGTGACCCAAGTCAGAAATCAAGCCCAGGTCCCTCGTTCTGGTAAGGCAGCAGTGCTAACCACTGTGCCACTATGCTGTACAATGGTTCATTGCTATTTTTAGATCACTTATTTTGAAGGATACAAAAGAATGATTTTATTCTTTGTTAACACTCTCCCAGTTTACATCATTTACTAACATGGACTAATTGCCTCCTCCACATACTCTGCAAAACCATCTCAGCTAATCCTCTGAAAATAGTATGTGCTAATGGTTTGTCATAGTGCTGGAATGGATTCCTATCTCCATGATTCATTGACACTATAAATATATTTTAAACTGGCAGCTCAGGAAGGAAGGGAAGCAGGGTGCACGGCTCTCTTCCTAATGAACATCGATAACATTTATCTGGATGCTTATTAATATTTCAGTGTCCAAAAATCAGGAACGTAAAAAATGGAGACAAACTCCTTTGTCAATTTATTAATTTGCATGACTGTGAGTTTTGTCTCTGCAAATCACTTTAATCCCATTAGTGGGATTTTCAGTAAGATCAGGAGTGAGTTGTAAACAAAGACACTGAGGCTCCCACAATCACAATGCTTCAAATTTAAGTATCATGGCATAATAATTCTGTATCCGTTCATTAATAAAATTTCTTCTACTCTCATACCTATATTAGTGCTTGGTTTACAAGAAACTGCAGGTTCTGTGAACTGTTGTGAATGGGTTTCACTGGGGAATCAGTGCAGGTCAGATTGTAACAAAGTACAAAAAAAGTCACAAAGTATAATTTCAACTATCAATACTCAATAACCATTGGATAACAAACCAAGGAATCAAAAATATGATAGCAATTCATCAGTAAGCATTGGGTGATTTTATACATTCTAATTCAACAGAGATTTATTTCAACTTCTGCCGTAATTTAGTGGAAGTGACATACAACAAGAATAACTGCAGTGGAAATCCATCTCAGACTTACTATCTGATACGTGTTAATTATCACTAACCATAGTGAATAGGATAGTGCTAATGGTTTATTTAATAAAATCACTGTATGTGATTTAATTCTTCTCTATTTTCCTTATCACATCTGAACATGGAGAGTTCACTTGCAGAAGCAATTCATCACAGCACTGAAACAGTAGGGTTCCATTTTAGTCTCCTGTGATGATGCTCATAAATATAGCCTGCAGCAATTGTGGAATTCCTCTTTTATGGTTCTTAGCAGAATGTTGTTCAATGTGCCTCTGAGATACCATTCATAATTTGTTGAACAGCGCGTCGTTGACCAAGCTGGGATTCAGTACTGCTCCCATTTCCTTCTCATTCTTTAATATGGAGAAGGTTCCATAGGGGCACGGCTGCAGACCAGGGAATGGCAGACAGATAAAAAGTAACTATTACATGGATTCAAAAAAGCTCCATAAATCTACAATTTAAGCCCATATATGTCTTCCCATGTAGAATGCTTCGTTTATGCTTTTTTTGTTCTCCAGACATGTTTTGGATTCAAGAAAATATTTATTATGAATTAAAAATTAGTCACAAGTTATATCTAGATGGCTTGAAAATTCGTCTAGACAATGCCAGAATACATATCCACTTCGAAACTTTGGAAATTAGACAGTCTGAATATCTAACTTCGTAGACATGGTTAAATTGTGTTGCAACCGTATGATTACCTGTCCCAAGTGAATCTGCTGGGTGCAGAATCGAGACAATTTTCTTGAATTGAGGAAATACAATAATCTGATTGCTCTCATATTGTACGAGGCTTTTAAAGATCAATTATGATCAACTTTGAAAAAAACTGGATTGTAAAGTCCTAAAGTCGTAATCATCTGTGCAATGTTACTTATGTGTTTGTCCTCTATTGTAGCGTTACAAGCCACTGTGTTAGTCTAAAGCTTCAGAGGCTCCAAGGAACACATGCATGCAAGTGATTGCATATTCTAAAAGCCAAGATGAATCGTTCCATCACTATTATCAGATAATACACTCATTATTTATTGTTCTACCTTTAGAGAGCAACTTATTTGCAGAAATAATGTAACACCTGTGGTCGCCTTTGTAAACGCATTGTCAAGCACTTGCCTGGTTCGTGTTACATTAAGAGTCAAGAATACAGAAATCATTCTCCTCTAATGTTATTCTCGGTGGGTTATTGTCCTCTGAATATGTGTTCAGGCAACAGATGCAGCAGCTTCATGCTCTGTGATTTTGTTTGAGGCTCAAAGCTAGGTTGAAATTGGTTGTATTCTTCTTTGCGTACATCACTGATGAAAACTTTTGTGACAATTGAATTTTATGCCATGGTGATTAATCTCCCATTAAATTTTAATTTCAATTAATTGGCCTTATATTCTTTCTTTGTGCATTTGGGAGATGTGTTAAATGTTTATCTCCTTTCTAATTATATCTTAGAAGAATATGTAAGTATCTAGGAATCATTAAATTGCTCTGAGCTATTACATTTTTGACTAAATTTACACACTTTATAACATAGTGAATTATTGACTATATGGAGTCATAGAGTCATAAAGGCTTACAGCATGGAAACAGGCCATTCAGCCCAATTTGTCCATGCTGCCCTTTTTTTTAAAACCCCTAAACTAATCCCAATTACCCGCATTTGGCCCATATCCTTCTCTACCCATCTTACCCATGTAACTATCTAAATGCTTTTTTAAAAGGCAAAATTGTATCCACCTCTGCGACTACCTCTGCCAGCTTGTTCCAGACACTCAACACCCTCTGCGTGAAAAATTTGCCCTTCTGGACCCTTTTGTATCTTTCCCCCTCACCTTAAATCTATACCCTTTAGTTTTAGATTCCCCTATCTTTGGGAAAAGATATTGACTATCTAGCTGATCTGTGCCCCTCATTATTTTATAGACCTCTATAAGATCACCCCTCAGCCTCCTATGCTCCAGAGAAAAAAGTCCCAGTCTATCCAGCCTCTACTTATAACTCAAACGATCAAGTCCCGGTAGCATCCTAGTAAATGGTGGTTCCGGGTTCAGGGCAGAACTCCCGGATTCCTCCCTCCTGGATTCCTCCCAGCTTTGTAAATTTTTGGGCCAAATGTTTTGTGGATGTTAAGCAGCTGCTTTCCATCACTCATGTCTCATGTTAAAGTAGAATCTAATAATCTACACACAATGAGGAATTTCAGATCTTGGCCTCACAACTGATCTATTATTTGAAGAATCCCATTCATTGTTCATCACACAACAGTAGATGTGAGTAAGTGAGTGCTGTAACAACAACAATTTACACCATATCTCCACTCAAATATACCTGTTTCTGTTATACATAAGAAAGCCTCCAGCTGAAAAAGAAACATGCTGGCCCAGATCTTCCAGTCAGGAGCAATGCTGGTCATATTGTTACAGCCTGCAACATCTGCTGATCCAATGATACTGACCAATTTCAGCTAAGAATTCCAATCCTGGCTGAAGCAGAAATAGACGAGCAAAATCTTTCACACGAAAATTTGTGAATGCAGGAGAGACGAGGAAAGGAGAGGCTCCTCAGTTAGAACAATAACTGCCACATACAGGTAATTTTGTAAAGATCTCAAGTCTTTTAATGAATGAATGTGGGTGAGTGAATGGATGAGTGAGTGGGTTAGTGAGTGGATGGGTGAAAGAGTGGGTGAGTGGGTAGGTGAATGAACGTGTCATTGAGTGAGTGTGTGCGTGAACCTACTACTCTACCCAAATCCGCCCCCCCCGGCAGCTACCTGCCAACCTACCCAGCTACCACCTCATCCACCTACCATAATACCCACTGCAACACTACCCATTTACTCCTTACCATTTATTCCTTATCCATCTACACCCCCCCATCCATTTACCAGTCTAGCCTCCTACTACCTCACCCACCTGGGAGCCATACTATTCAATAACCTTACCCACATACCCACCCGACAACTCTGCCCATTCACCTATTCACTAATGTTCACAATGGACCTTATGGCAGCTACTGGCACAAAAGAGGGCCTAGATTGTTCTCCTCCCGATGCCACGGTGATGTGATGGAGTTCTCTGTGGGACTGTGGGCTTCGCATTGCCAGATAAGCTGGGCTAGGCCACTGGGCAGCAATATGGCATACCAGCAGGCATTGAAAAGTTTGAGTGGAGCAGTAACCTAACACTGAATATCGTTTCATGGAAGATCTGGACCAATCAGTTTTAGTGATCTCTGCTGAAGGATAAATATTGGCAAGGACACTGAGGACATTTCCCTAATTTTCTTTGGAAAGTACCATGGGGTCTTATATCCTTGGAAGGGCAGATGAGTGCTTTGGTTTAATGTCATATCTGAAAGACAGTACCCCTGAAAGAGCAACATTCCCTTAGGACTGCATTGCATTGTCGACCTAGATCATGTGCTTAAAGGACAGGACCTTGAAGAGAAAAATAAACATCTGGGCACCACGCTGTGTTAAGAGCAACAATCTGACCTATTTTGCCTTGGCTGGTTAATTAGGGGGCTGTGGTTCCAATTAAGATGTAAAGATGCCAGGGTTGGACTGGGGTAAACTCACAACATCAGGTTTAAGTCCAACTGGTATTGGGCTTAATCAACTGTTGGACTTAACAACCAAACTGGTTGGACTTAAACCTGGTGTTGTGAGACTTCTTACTGATCCAATTAAGGACAGTAGACAGGCTCTTGAAGCTGGAGGGTCAATAGGACAGAGAGAGCAGCAGCCTACCTGGGTAGGGAAGGGAGAGAAGAATCCTATGTCTTGAGCTGTTCCCTCAACACTTTTCAAAGCTTGGAACGAAACAGTGATCATAGCACTTAAAAGCATTCTGGAGCATTGTCCCCTGGGTCTGCCATTGGGAAGGGGACCTCCAGGCAGCTGCTGTGTTCAGAAAGCTGCAGAAGGTTCAGCTGCTGATTACAGACAACCATCTGCCTCTAATCAATAGCCTTAATTGGTCTTTTAATTATTATCTGCCAGTTGCCATTCCACATAATCCCGCCTCCCCAATTCAGCCTGGCTGGCGGGGTGGGAGGGGGAGCTGTATAGTGCCAGTAACATGGCACATGATCAATGGAATGACATTGTGTGCACACCCCTTCGTGTTGGGGTGAAAATCCTGACCTAAGTCTCTGGAGTGAGGCTTGTATCTTAGCCATCTGGTGTAGAGCTGAAGATTCTACTATTGAGCCAGGTCTGACACCTAACAGTGAGGGAATTGTAAATTTATATAAAAATCCATAAAGTGCATGGATCGAGCTTTCTTTGTTATGGATAATGCACCAGAAATTTATACCGTGGGTAGTAAGCCACTCACTATAAATGTTCTTTTTAAAAAGAGATTCTTTATCAGACGTATCATTCATTTACCTTATCATGGTGTCTTTACACCTTGAGCACACCCTATTCCATTATCTATTTGATGAAGTGCAAAAGATTAGTCTGTGGTGAATTGCGTTTCACTTATTATCCAGGGGAAACATTGCTTCTTCTCATGAGTGTTTTGTGGCACTGAAACTGGCATTGGGAATTTGAGAATTTGAGTGTGTCATGGGTTGAGGGGTCATAACTGTGGATCTGATTGCAACTCCATTGCTCCTCTCAGTTTTCTGTCCATTATCAGCCGTAACATGATCCTCAATGTGAAATCCAATGATCCTTGGTCACTCGGACAGTGTCAAATTGGGAAAATATAAAGCCACTAAGATAAGCACAGATTACGTGTCAGCTAAGAGTTTCTGCTTCGGGATTAAATTTTGATAGTTTGAGAATGTGTTTTTATGCTCAATTAGACTCATTTGCAGATCGCCAATTTACCACCAACCCATGCAACCAGGACAAGTTTTACAAGGCAATTTTACCATTCACAATATTGCCTGACATGTTGGAGGGTGATAAACTGATGATGTTTTATTAAAACGGTCAAGAAAAAGGGGTTTATCACAAAAAAGAAGCAGGTTTATTCTCGGCTGTCCCATCTACTGCTTGTTTTTAATTAACTGACTATAATTTTTAAAAACCATGCAGAATCAATTATTAATTCCATTTGGTGTACAGTGGCCATTTTATTGTCTTTTTAAAAAAATCTAGAAGATTTGAAATGACTCTATTACTATCCTTGTATTAAGAAAAGCCCTCGTTTTAACAATCTTCTCATAGGCCAGGATCTGAGCACAGTGAGTGGGGACTCACTATGATGAATAATTTGATCTGAGGGCAGGCTTGGTGTTGTGGACAGGATCAGCTTCCATCTCAATGTATGTTAAACCAACATAAAAGAGGGTGGAAAATTGATTTTGTGACAGCACGGTGGCACAGTGGTTAGCACTGCTGCCTCAGAGCACCAGGGACCCAGGTTTGATTCCCAGCTTGGGTCACTATCTGTGGGGAGTTTGCACGGTCTCCCTGTGTTTGCATGAGTTTCCTCAGGGTGCTCCGGTTTCCTCCCACAGTCCAAAAATGTGCAGGTTAGGTTGATTGGCCATTCATTTAACCTTAGTGTCGGGGATTAGCAGGATAAATATGTGGGGTTACAGGAATGGGGCATGGGTGGGATTGTGGTTGGTGCAGACTCAATGGGCCAAATGGCCTCCTTCAGCACTGTAAGGATTCTATGCCTTTACACTGAGCAAAACATGCACTGGAAATTCCTCGATCGCTTGGTTGGGATGATTTTTGGGTGAATTCTGCTGAAAAGAACAAAGTTTGCAGCCACTGCCACTCTCGGACTTTACATTATGGGTGAAATGTTCTCATTTTTAGGCAGAGTGGCAGAGCCGGCAGGTAAAATGGTGATGAAGCCAACAGCCCCAGGAGCGGTTTTCTCTGCGGTGTCTTTAGGGTCATTGAAGAAAAAGTTAAAGAGTGGGTCAACATCACACTGGCAGGATGGGTGTAAAAGATCAGAGCTCCATTTTTAAATCCGATTTTTAAAAATAAAAGTAGAACCACCTCCCCAGTTCATGAAGACCCCGTGAAAACCCCACCCTCCACAAAGCACTCTACGATGGACCTCGCCCCACAGAGCACTCACCACCCCACCAATGGAGTTCCCCCTCCCCTGTCTGACAAGCGCCTACACAACACTAATTCCCCCCCCACATACAAAGAGAACAGTCCGTTCAGCACTACCTGCATAGTGCCAGATGGCAATGCCAGAGGCTGTGCCAAGGGCATTGCTGGTGTGGTGTCAGGGAGAAGTCTGGCCCATTCTGTGCTGAGGTACTGTCTGGATATGCCCTTTACTCCCCCCTAGGGGGTGTATTCATATGTGCACCTCTGACGGGTTCTGCTCATCATGTCCAGCTCTGACAAAGGGTCATCCAGACTCAAAATGTTAGCTCTGTTCACTCTCCACAAATGCTGCTGAGATTTTCCAGCATTTTTTGTTTTTGTTGTGGGAAACCTGTTGTGATTCATGTCAGCATCCTCTCGTGCCAATGTGAACGGACATTCTAAAGGTGGGGGGAGCTCTCAGGTGTAAGGACCTGATAATAATATTGATAATGATGTTTAAATGTATTCAAAGGGGGATCCTGACATTCCACATTGGGATTCCCATTATGTCATTGGATGAGGACAATTGGAACGGGAAACCCAGCCGACGTGATTTTGGTACGCCCACAGGATTTATCGTTTTGGGTGGCACGGTAGCACAGTGGTTAGCACTGCTGCTTCACAGCTCCAGGATCCTGGGTTCAATTCCTGGCTCGGGTCACTGTCTGTGTGGAGTTTGCACGTTCTCCTCGTGTCTGCGTGGGTTTCCCCCGGGTACTCTGGTTTCCTCCCACAGTCCAAAGATGTGTGGGTTAGGTTGATTGGCCATGCTAAAATTGCCCTTTAGTGTCCTGGGATGTGTAGATTAGAGGGGTTAGCTGGTAAATGTGTAGGGATACAGGGATAGGGCGTGGGTGGGATTGTGGTCAACGCAGGCTCGATGGGCCGAAGGGCCTGTTTCTACATTGTAGGGTTCTATGAAAATGGAAGCAGAAAATCCCTTCCTTATTAAAGGAATTTTACCGTCACGTCCGCCCCAGAATTGGGGTGGGTGCAGCTCACAGAACAGAATTCTCTGTTGGCCTCAGGCAGGATTTTGCGAGCCTCAGCCGAGGAAAGTTGTAAAATACTGGCCTATATTGCTAAAGCTGAGAAAGCCTATTACCAAGTTATTTATTACATTGATGCAAATATAACCATTCAATTTTTCATCCCCATGAAAAGCAAAAAAAACCATCCTGGATATTCATGAGGAATCAATCAGTCGCTGTTCAGGGAACCGTGTAAAGGAAACAGTTAAAGCTCAGGTTTAAAAACAAATGGATTGCCATAAATAGTGTTGGTCCTCCAGAACTAACTTGATTCTTATTTTAATATTACAAGTATCGCAGGTGTTTCCTTTAATTTTGAGAGGATTGATAACCTAGTCATCGTTTGTGCAGTTCCAAAAATAAGTTGTTGGACTATTGTTGGTGTAGTATCATCATAAGATGCATAGCCCATTGAGGGGTAATAACCAGGGAGACAATCCCTGCTGTATTGCTGCTAAGCTTCTAATAATGTGCTTCAATCTGCAAGCTATCAGCAGCCATACAATGCATTGAACAGCTTCAACACTTTATAACATGACGTTAAATGTTACAGTGAAACCTGACTTCGATCATTTCAGTCACTGTAAATGCCAGACAGTAGCAACCCAAAGATAACTGATCTTGCACTGAAATCTATGGGCAAAGCACTCTGGCATCACAAAAATAAGAAAAATGTTCTTCTTCCGACCTGTCTTTGTTACAGGGACATGAATAAGAGCTTTTTATACACTGAGGCACGACCTTGTGTATATTGCAAACTTAAAAAAAATGTAAACTGGCCAGAAAGCAATTTAGCCACCAATATGACAAAATAAAAATGACAATTTGAATAATATTTCTCAAATCACCCAAGAATCAGTTGGAGTTTTCATGGTTTACCCGTGGCTTAAGGCTGAAGGTGATGCTGCACATTAAATAGAGTGCTGCGGGCTCCACACTTACAAGAGGATAAAACAATTCTGTTATTAACTGTTGGAGTGCTGTCAAATAGCTGTCTCATCAAGTTGAGATTGCACTGCTGCAGTGATATCATTTAGTATCAAGCAGCAGATCTTTCAGTTGGATGCTGGAAAATTGAGCTTAAACTTTATCTGGTGTCTGTATAACGATCATGTTGGTGCGGGCACCGGGATGGCGGAATTCTCTGAGAAACTGTGCAGCATATTTTTCAATGAATCGGTTTTTTATTGTGGAGCCTGCTTTCAAAATACAAAACACGTATCATTTCCAGATGTACAGAAAAAGAGACAAGTAAAAATGTTCCCACATTCAAATAGGAAAAAGCATATTAGGAAGTTTGTATCAGGATGTTTTGGAAATTGTACAAGAACAAATTAAAAAGTGAAAATAAAAATAATGGCCCAGGGGCTTGCTGTCGCAGTCAGCGTGGGCGTGAAATCCCGTAAGGCCAAAGCAAGAATCTTGCCAGCAAGCCCTGGCACCATGATAGTCCCCGCCCGCCAACACTGACATAATGAGATTCCCACCCAGTAAGACTGGGAACCTTATTTAAATATACTTAAATCTCATTAGCGGCCTTTACTATATCGCAACCCCCACATGGGGATCTAACCCCCTCACTGATGTGCCATCATGTCGGCGAGCTTTACAAAACATGTCTGGAGCAACAGGCAAAGAAATGATGTCGGGAGAGTGCAGATAAGTATAGCCACCTGGTGGGGGGGGAGGCACATGCCTGAGCGGTACCCTGGCAGTACCCTCACACTGCCTCCTGCATTATCCCCTGGCAAACACTTTTCTTGTCTGAGCCAGCACTTAAATAAAAGTGGAGATTTCTACCCATTAAAACGAAAGAGGTAGAGAGGGCTGAACTTTCTATGTAAAATGTTTTTTTCAAAGGTTTTTATGTGGCACGGTGGGCCCAATGTTACCATCAAGTTGCTTCCATTTTTGGGCATGAAAAATTGGTAACTTTGGGCATGAGATGAGTAGGGCATATCATGCCAGCCTCTGTGCTGATTCCCTCTTCACCAAAGCCTGAAAATGGCCATGATCGGGACTGCACCTGCAACAGATGCAATGGTCATTTAAATGCGTTTGCATGCATTTAAATTGACTTAATGGGTTGCACGCCCAACCTTACTGACACTTCCCCCTTTACCACCGTGTTTGCCCATCCAGATTCAAAATGCTCCACAAAAAGTCCGATTTGGGCCCTCCAGTTAGTGAAGAGGTAAGTGCCGAGCGTCTGACAGCTCTCTGCTTGCGATTGGTAGAGGGAAGTTCACTGCCACTCTGCCTGAGATCAGTGGGGGGGGAAGGGGCCCACATTTAGTCTGGGTGGCGGTGGGGTGGGAGGATAAGGGGGTCAGTAATGTTGTGAGGTTGGGGCAATATCTGTGGGGGCCAGGGAGAGGCATTATCCAGCCTGGGAGGGGTATGGCAGGGGAGCATTATTCTATCACTTTTTTTTGCACATGCACAATTGGAGGCACCGATCAGAGCTGCAGGTTTTCGGGTGCGTTAAGCTCTGCCCACAGACTTTTGCAGTGCGATTAGGAATTGCTGATATTTTTTCAGGCAGAGTGCGTATAGGAAGGCCTGAGGATAGGTCTAGAAGTCAGATCTGAAACACTCCCAGTTTCAAGTGCGCCCAGCACTTAGAATCAAAATAGTAAAATAGGGCCTGGTAGGTTCTTCATTGTATCACTTTTACTCTTTCTCTAATACACCCCATTCCATATTTTCTCTTTTAAGAATTCAGCCATTATTTATTTGTGCAATTAAGCAGTGCCAATAGGTAAAAATGGCAGGGAGATGTCAGCATGAATCAGAGAGAACAAACCTAAAGGGAAATAAATTATCAAAAATATCAAGGAGTGACAGCAGACCTGATATTCAAAGAGTCTGGAGATATGTATTTTGGGGAAGGAGTGTGGGTGTGAGCACCAGGGGGCAATTAAATTTTGAACACTGAAAAGGGCTGACTGGTGAATTGTTGATGAGGTTGACATACATAATTCATAAATAAGTCTTTAGATTTTTTCATTAAGTTTAGTTAATTTATTAAATTGAGGCATATTTGAGCAATTCACTCCCAGAATGTGTTCCATGTGGGAACTTTGGGATGTTTCACATGTCCTGCACAGAAACAGGTGCAGGAAGTGTTGTCAGCTTAAGCTCTAGGTTTCAGAGCTTGAGAGGTACCTACACTGGGGTCCATCAATGAGGTGAAGAGCTGCATGGAAGCTTGTTTCTAGATGTGATCCCCCCACTGTTGATGTGGGAATGGTGTTAGTTCAGCAGGCAAGAAGCTCTGGGCAGATAGCACAAGAATTTCCTGAATGCATCTCACTCCCCAAGGTATGTTTGGGTCTGAATACTGGTGAAAGGAAAATGATTGTGGTTATTGGAAATCAATCACTCAGTTCTAAGAAAATGCTGTAGAAGTCCCTCAGGATGGTGCACGAGGCACAACCATCCTCAGCTACTTCCTCAACTACTACTCTGATAATATAGGTCAGAAAGGGGGAGGTTTGCTGATGATTGCAAAGTGCTAAATATTATTCAAACCCTTCAGACACTGAAGCAGAATATGCTGGCAATCAACAGAAGACCTGGATAACACTCAGACTTGGGCTGATAATCAAGTAGCATTTGCACCTTACATGTACTCACCCAATGAAGGGGCAGTGCTCCAGAAGCTCGTGCTACCAAATAAACCTGTTGGACTTTAACCTGATGTTGTGAGACTACTTATTGTGTCTACCCCAGTCCAACACTGGCAACTCCGCATCAATATTTGGGAGCATGCAAGTTTGGAGTAGGAGGTAAGCTGTAATGCAGAGATAGTTTAAACCAATACATTTTTGGTAGGAAGAATGAGGAGAGGAAACATTAAATAAGGGACACAAATTTGAAAAGGAGTGATGAACAGAGACCAGAGGGGCTGTATATTTTGAACATGGCAAGGAAGGAAGTTTGAGAAAGTGGCCAAGAAGGAGCACGGGACCTGGGGGCAGCACAGTTTGGTTGGTGGCGTATCCCTGCATACCATCTGAGGAGTTAGCGGCAGTGCCCCACGGCCTTTTAAACCTCCAAGGAGTATTACTTAGCTGGAGATGGGACTTTTACCCCTCACGTGGGTGGATACCTTATCTCAGAGGGCTTTCAGCCAATCGAATTGGCTAGTAGGCCTCTAGTCCCGACAGCAGCAGGACATGCAATGGACAGATTCTGGGAACTGCTTTCAATCCCAGTTCCAAGGACCATGTAAGCTTTGTAAAGGGTGTGGTGGGGGTTCTCAGGGTGGTGAGGGGAGGTGAGGGATGGGAAGAGAGGGACATTGGTAGCGTTATTGGCAGAGAAACCCCAGGAGAGGAAGTATCCGTAGTAGCCACACCTTTGTTTTTTGGTGGAAGGTACCCAACATTAAAAAGAGGTGCCCCCCCCTGCCCCCAAACTTCCACAACTCCACCTCTTCCACTGGCAGGGTCACTTTCCCTTTGACCCAGAATTTCTCCCGCCGGATTGAAAATTGAGGCTGGGGCAGGTCATTAATTGACCACCGAACTTCCTCACTTTGGAGGGGGGAGGTTACTGGTGGATGGGCAGATGGGCTGGCTTATGCTTCACCTGTCCTACTCTAAAATTGCAGCGAGCTTGAGGTGGCAAAGAATCCATTGGGAAGATTATCAAAAACAATTTATGGCCAATACCCTGCCCTCATATAGGGGCATAGAGTTCAGAAGCAAGGAAGTAATGACAAACTTGTATGAAACACCGGTTCAGCCTCAACCACTGTGCCAATCCTGAGCACTGCAGTTCCAAAAGGATATGAAGGAATTAGAGAGGGTTCAGAAAAGATTTGCGAGAATGTTTCCACTGATAATATGAGCTTCACTTGATTGATGCAGCTAGAGTTGTTTTCCTTAAAGAAGATTGAGAGGAGATTTGATAGAGGTGTTTAAAATCACCAAGTGCCTTGACAAAATGCACAGAGGAAGAAAGTGATCACATTGTCAGAACAGTTAAGAAACAGAAATCATCAATTTAAGGGAGTTGACAAAATCAATGACTTTTTGAAGCAAAACTCTTTTCTGCAGTAAGACATGGAATGCATGACTTAAGAGTCTGGTGGAAGCAGGTACAATCAGGACTTCCAAAAAAATTGAACAAATATCTGAAGAAGGTATAGTTGCAGGGCCATGGGGAAAGGGATTTATTGAGTTGCTCTTGCAGAGATCTGTCGCTGGCATGATGGATCAAATGGCATCCTTCTGTGCTATAAACAATCTCAGATTCTATGACCTCGGAGCAAAGAAAAATAGATGGCGCCAAGAAAGGAAAGGCAGATATTAGAGGAATGAGACCAAAAAGCACAAACAAAGGGAAAGGAATCTTCCTGAGAACTTTCCGACGCAGTGGAACAAAGTTTAAAATGCTTCAGTTACTTTTCTCTTTGCCATTCTTGGATTCAATGATTGAGTTTCGAGACGGGAGCTACATATCAAAATGAAATTAGCTGAAAACTGTCTCTCAATGACAGTTCAGTGAAAGCTGAATATGTTATCTACAGACTAATGGAATGGAGATATAATCCTTCAGATTGTATATAACAGGTAAGGGATGATCCGAAAATTGCAACCAGAATAATCAGTGAAATTAACATTGATGTGATAATTGATTGCCAGAGTAATGATTGACAGCGTAATGACAAGCTATTGAATTCACGAAACTAAAGGCTTTATGAACAGAAATTTAGTCAATTTTATCCCTATGAATATTATCTAATGAACTGCATGTCCCTTAAATAACTAGCACGGTGGCACAATGGTTAGCATTGCTACCTCACGGCTCCATGGAAACTGGGTTCAATTCCAGTCTTGGGTGACTCTTCGCATGGAGTTTGCATGTTCTTACAGCGGCTGCGTGGGTTTCCCCCGGGTGCTCTGGTTTCCACCCACAGATCAAAGGTGTGCAGTTTGTGCTAAATTGCTCCTTAGTGTCAGGATGATTAGCAGGGTAAATGCATGGGGTTGCGGAGATGGGGTTTGGGTGGGATTGTTGTCAGTGCGTGCTCAAGGGGCTGAATGGCCTCCTTCTGCAGTGTAAGAATCCTAATCCAGTTTGATGTGAGATCACCTATACCTCAAAACACTGCTGAGTTCCTGCTGAAATGGATTATCACAGTAAAAAGTCTCACAACACCAGGTTAAAGTTCAACAGGTTTATTTGGTAGCAAACACCACTAGCTTTTGGGGCTTTGCCCCTTCGTTGGGTGAGTGGGAGTTCTGATCACAAACAGGGCATATCAGAACTCCCCACTCACCTGATGAAGGCGCAAAGCCCCGAAAGCTAGTGATGTTTGCTACCAAATAAACCTGTTGGACTTGAATCTGGTGTTGTGAGACTTCTTACTCCCTTTACCCCAGTCCAAAGCTGGCATCTCCACATCACGAAATGAACCATCGCCTAAGAAACGTGGATCTCAACCCTCTTCACAGTCAGAATTTTCAGTTTAAATTATGTGTGTGCCTTGTTTAGGGACTGAATTTTAACTTTCCATGATGGGCAGCAGCATTTTTGATGTTTTGTGGGAATAAGTAAGAGTAAAAACAAGAAGCAGGATGCAAAAAGTAATTGAATATATTTAGACTAAATACCATTGGGCCCCCTGCTGAGGGAGCTGGGAAGCAGTTGAATTATGGTAACTGCCTCCAACAATTGATCTGGTTGCCATTATGATGAATCAAGGCTGCAAAATCAAAGATGGTGGCAGAAATACAGTGCAAGAGGTTCTTGTGATAATCATGTTTTCCGATCTCTGCAGTGTTTATATCAAACCTTTTACAGAACAATTCCACTTTTAAACCCCTGCTACATATTTGCTAAAATCCCACTGCACTTGAATTGTCACTTGTTAATTTGATGTTAATTGGTTTACTAACAGAAGTTCCAAGCACAATCCCACAGTGCTTTGGGGTTTGAACAGTTGCTACATATCAAGATGCAGACATGATGGGCCAAATGGCCTCTTTCTGCACTGCAGAGATTCTATGATCCTACAAAAGTGGCAATTACAAACTGCATCAACAGATTTGTTTGAAAAAAAATCCTAGTAGCTACCAATATTTTATCTGTATATTATAATGGGGAAATAAATCAACTTTAATGGAGGCAGTTTTGTTTGCCTTTTCAAATTGCCTTGATTCGTACCATGTGAGATTATGTGACTACATTTTTCCATAAAAACAGAAATAGAATTGGTGCTGCTGGTACAAGTAATATTAACTGTATAGCTAATTAAGTTGTGCTCGATTTTGCTCTTGTCTTTCTGTTGTAATTCCTGCTGCTGTTGAGAAGCAGGGAAGTAAAGTCAAAGGTGAAACAGAAAGATGATGCCTTCCTAACCCAGGGAAATGGTGACTTTGTGTAGCACAGTTCCAAAGGTCTATGGCAGCGTCTGACCTAGTTAGGCTGTTTGACCAATATCAATTGCAGACCTTATTCTATGGGCTGACATGTTAGCTTTTGTGTGAGAGTCTTCATTTTCTTTTAAAAGTTCTTAAACTTTAAATGAAACTCTAGCCCATCCAAAACCTAAATAATATTCCCATAACCAGGAAAAGATCAGTCTGTTCCTCATCTGCACCGCTGGACAAGACACAAGAAATAATTTGGTTTCAGACAATTATTCCCTTTCTCATTTCTATGGTGGAATTTTCCATTCGGTGCACAGAGTTCTCGTTTGAGGCAAGAAAAAACCGACGTGTAGCTCTCCAGCTGGACAGATGAGTTTCCTCTCCAGAAAATCCAGCACAAAAAACTTGGAGGTGTGGTCCATGTTGGGCCCCAGGAGAGCCAGCCACACTGTGTCCACAGAGATTGGGAAGCCATTTTTAAAATGCATCCTTGTCTGCTCACAGATATGGGGAACCTTTGCCCCCAAGCACCAGATCAAATCCTCCCCCCACAGATACAGGGATCAATACCGCTGCCTCTACAAGCACTGGGGCAGTCCCCACCAACCCCCACCCCCGCCCCCACACCCCTACACCCCCCCACACACACACACACACACACACACACGGATATGGCTGCTATGTTGAGGCTGTTATGGCATTGTCACTAGATTTCAGACTTTGCTGGGGAACAAAAGGTATTTATTGATAAGAGAACTTGGTACAGGAGGTTCATGCAGCATGAAGGCAGTTCTACATACCCACAACATGTTCACAGAAACCCTACAGTACAGAAAGAGGCCATTCAGCCCATCGAGTCTGCACCGACCACAATCCTACCCAGGCCCTACCCCCACATCCCTACATATTTACCCACTAATCCCACTAACTATGCATCTCAGGACACTAAGGGGCAATTTAGCATGGCCAATCAACCTAACCCGCACATCTTTGGACTGAGGCAGGAAAGCAGAGCACCCGGAGGAAACCCACGCAGACACAAGGAGAATGTGCAAACTCTACATAGACAGTGACCCAAGCCAGGAATCGAACCCAGGTCCCTGAAGCTGTGAAGCAGCGGTGATAACCACTGTGCTACCATGCCGCCTGAGAGAGGACTTTATCTCTGGGTTTGAACACTCACTCTCAGTTCTCATTGATCCCTCAAGTCAGGTGACTCACGTCCACTCACTATCTTTATACACAACTTTCCTTCCTCTTTAGTTCTTTTATACAACCTTCAAAATTGAATTATTCAACCCACATTCTAAACAAACAATATACATTCAAGTTAAACATTGTTAATCAATGTAGTAATTATTCAGTGGAGGGATCTTGAAGCTTTCATTTAACATAACACTTTTTCTAGAAGACTTCAACTTTTCACTGTTCAAAATATAACATTGTATGGGACTCATTGAGACAGGCTTGCTGCTTTCTAAGTTCTGTCCTGGACTGTGATGACAATAGTTGGTGGATGATATCACTCTCCAATCTTTTGTTGATCCTTTACTCTGTCAAACACTTACTCTACACAGCATGCAGGTACCTTCATTGCAAACAGCACTTATGTCTTGACAGTTCTTGTATAATCTGGTTTGTCACCTGTGAAGGAAATGGTCATGGTCATTGATTTCCATTGACAATGTTATAAATTGGATCGTGTGCAATTAGTACAATTTCCAGTCATGTTATTTCAACAATCTTATTCTGGCATGTAGTCTCAGTTTCCTTCTCTACCTGAATTGCTGCTGTCTAGTTCTCTCTAATGCATCTCCTTCAGTTGAGTGGCTTCATTTACTAATCTCTCCTTTCCATCTTCCATATCAACCAATCTCCTGTTTAGACATGAGTAGTCCTCTATATCATTAACCTGGTTTTGCAATCATCCAGTTTATCCATTTCTGAGTTTCTTCCAAGATGAGTTCATCATTCTCTTCTAACAACATTTGATAACGATCTCTTCCTACTTATGCTTTGCATATTTTTGGACAACTGCCTCATTCCTTTTGTTGTAGTTGCATCAATACTTGATTTCAATGTTCAACATTTCTTCCATCTTCTTGCCTTTTTTAAATTAAGACAGTTCTCCTGAATTGCGGACTTGTTCAACAATTTTGTTCTCTCTTTGGGTTTGTCCATTGCTCTGCATCCTCAAACACCAGGCAGTTTCTGTCTGTCTACAGAATTTCAATTTCTCCAGCTCAGATGTGCCAGTTAGGTTGATTGGCCATGGTAAATTGCCCCTTAGGGTCAGGGAACTAGCAGGGTAAAAGAGTGGTGAGAGGGCCTGGAGGGAATTGTGGTCGGTGCAGACTCAGTGGACCAAATGGCCTCCTTCTGCACTTTAGGGATTCTATGAATCTGTGATGACTGTTCAATCATTCAACTGGATCTCTAAATGATTCCCAGTGTGGCTCTAGTAAATGATAGCTCTTCTCTGATTTCTGCTTCAACAGTATGGTGACTCTTGCAGTAGACAATACAGGATATCTGTACATGAGCCCCATGGATTGAATCCTTGAGTTGCTTCACTCCGAGATGAGCAGTTCTCTCATTGATCACAAAACTGATAGCATCCACCACATGGGATTTCCTTGGCTCTTCTTGTTTCTCATGCTATGATGTCTGTTGCTGAGTTCCACTAGTGATTTTTCTTGCAATGCTTTTTAACTTTTGTTCACAACTTCATGCTCTAACTCCAGTTCCTCCACTAATTGTTGGTGAATGTTGTACTGTTTCTTACTGGTCTGAATAGATTTCCTAGCTACTTACATCTTTTTCATAGTGCTTTTTTTTATCATTTTGATGTGGCTGAGCTGGTTCTCATTTAAATTAGGATCTCAAACTTTTCTATTTGCTGCAGTTCTTGATGGGGTTCATCCAACAGTTTTCTCTTCACTCTTAGTTCTTCTCCTCTGCGGCTTGTCTTACTTTCAGATTTATTGCTTGCTTGCAGTTCATTGCTACAACTTCAAGGAACTACTCATTATAATACAAAAAGATAGGGGAGCCAATGAAAGCTTCAGCATATCCATGTTACCTTATATCTTACATTACATCACACAGAGAGTGGTGGGAGTGTGGAATGAGCTGCTGGGTAAAGTGGTAAATGCAGGGTCACCTTTAACATTTAAGAAAAACTTGGATAGGTACATGGATGAGGGGGTGTGGAGGGATATGGTCCAAGTGCAGGCCAGTCGGACTAGGCAAAAAATGGTTCAGCACAGACAAGAAGGGCCAAAAGGCCTGTTTCTGAGCTGTAATTTTCTATGGTTCTACATTTCATGTTGTAACCTGCTGGCCAGAGTTTTGCTGCTGCGTTCACCTCCAGCGCAAATGGCAACATGGACTCAAAATTCTGTGAGTGTCAAAAAAACAAGAATTTATCCATTGGGACCCTGTTTCCAGATTTTCCCTGTCCCCCCACCCACAACTCCCCCAGCCAGTGACTTGACAAGGTTCCCAACCAGATAGTTTGAGACCTTTATTTAAATAAATTATAATCTCATTAAATGGCTTTCCATTGTGTACAACAGTTGCGAGGGAGAGTGAGGAGGTGAATAACTGTGCACCAATCTCCAGGGTGCAAGAGGGTGGGTCAGCTGCTGTCATAGTGCAGGATGGGGTAGGAGTCCCCATGGGACTGGGGATTGGGGCAGCGAGGGTGGGGATCCTCAGGTCGGCAGTTGTTGGTTGAGAACATGTGGCAAGCATTCTTCCTGCCTCCTGTAAGACACCCACAAGGTGTTCCAGAGTTCCAGGTCAAATCCCACTAATGTCGCAGCCCTTTAACCTGTCACCTTTTGGCAGGGAAAGCTCCGTGGTTTAGTGCCAACATCCAGTTAACAGTCACAAGCACCTGGCAGCTGCTGCTCCAGTCAAGGGAGCTCTGCAGGGGTTAACACAGCTGTATACGCTGCATGGGCTCTGCAGTGCTCCCTACAATGGACGCTTGTCACACTGAAGTCAGAAGGATGCCTCCCTACTGTCTGTCTGACCTGGAGGCCATGTCTGGAAGCCACTTCACACGGACGTCTAGATGGATACATACAGGTTTAAACTGCAAGGGTTCCTCATTAAGGACCTTCCTGCAGCCACCCTTATGCTGAATGTGAGTGTCAGAGCACTGGGCACAATTGGCCTCATGCTGCTGACAGTGGAGTTTGTGTTCAGGGATCCTGCCATCGAGAGGAGCAGCTCTGCGTCGCACACCAGCAACCATGCACTACACTGGGGTTGCAGAAAGCATCGGACCACATCATGTGAAGGAGGGTACAGCAACTGGTGACAATGAGGGAATGTGGGCATGGCATCAGGGATGGTGAGGATTGCCACGATTCAGATGCATGGGGACACAGGGTGCTTGAAGGGATTGAGGAGCTTGGGATGGATAACCTTACAGACTGTCTCTCCCTCTCTCCTTCCCTCCCCTGTCACCCTCCCAACAGAGCAAGAACGAACCTTGGATTGGAGCCAACAAAGCTATCAGCGATCCTGGCATTCAGACATCATTGGGTTCTTTGAGGACCACCCTAAGCTGCTGGGATGGCTCATGGGGGACAAGGGGATGACCCAGAGAATTATAGATGGGTGAGTTTCCTGTCAGCAGTTGTGGCACTGTTGATGAACATTCAGAAGAGGGTCGTGAGGCCCCACTTGGGGAGGTGTGGATTGATTTGGGATGGGCAGCATGGCATTGGTAGGGAGAGGTCATGTTTGATAGTGACTTTCAGAGAAGCGGTCAGGTACATGGATGGGTTGTTGCGGAGGTATATGGGACACTCGCTGGATCAGTTGTGCCATAGGGTATAAGGGCAGGGAGGTCACGTCAGCACTGCAAGGAATGGTGGTTAGGCCACAGCTGGAATACTGTGTCCAAATTTGGTTACCTCACTACGGGGAGGGAGCATTGCAGTGGACAGGTTATTCTGGGGGTCACCAGGCTGTTGCCTGGAATGGAACACTGGTGCTGTCAGAGGAGACAGGGTGGGTTTGGACTGTTTGCTGTAACACTGAGGAACCTGGGGGGCGGTGGGGCGGGGGGGTTAGGAATGGTTGGACTGCATGGATTTGTGAGGGGTGTGAGTGGATTGCGTAGGAAGTGGCTGCTTTCCTTGGTTGGGAAAGTTATGAAGAGGGGCACTGTTGCAAGACACAGGACAGAGGCCTAAGGGGATCTTTGAGGACAGTCTGCACCCAGTGCATGGTTGGGGTTTGGAAAGCATGGGCTGAGGCTATAGTGGGGCTGTTAACCTTACAACCATTTCTCTGCACTCTGCTGAGTACTGGGAGAATCATGGTAGTCATGATGTAGAGATGCTGACGTTAGACTGGGGTAAAGAACCAGGGTACCCAGGATATAGCGCAGGTGCTGGGAAATGGGATTCACGTGACTTGTCATTGGTTACTGTCGGTGCAGACTCAGAGGGCCAAAGGACCTCTCACACACTGTACAGTGCTCCGTGCTGTATGGGTGTGGGTGGGGTGCAGGGCTCCCTGTAGGAGATGGGTCACATTCAGAAGACGCAGCTGTGGGATGCAACAACCTCTAATTGTTATTACTTACAGTGCATTCTATCCCTAACTACAATATCTGCCTTCACTCATACCCTCTTAGTGACCCAACAACTTCTTCATCTTACAGGCCCTATCGTTATGTCTAAGTGACTCCCCACGATGCAGATCAGAGGTGGAGGCAGTCAGCTGTGTTCCTCAGCTCATGCTTTTTTGGCAGGCATTCCCTGGAGGATCAGGACATGGGGGGCCCTGGCCAACTTTTGAGTGTCACAGATGCAGCTGTGCCACTCTGCTCAGCCCGCTGCCTGGGAGATGCATCGGTGTCCGAAGGGCGGATTCAGAAGGGCTGGTGATGGCCAGGGTCTCCTGGGTGGCAGGTCCCAGAATGGGCCCTAGCTCTTCCTCCTCCTTCCTTGGGCTGTTTGCGGGTCCCTGGGATAATTCATGGGATGGTGGGACAGCTGGAGTGAGGTTCAGAAGCCTCTGCATCTCCTGGTGCTGCCAGTCCTGGAGGCCCAACTCAATCCACCCCATGGTGTGTGAGCCCTCAGCGATGGCCTCCTGAGTCTGGACCAAACTCTATAGCCCCTCAGCAAGTGTCCACCATGTCACACTGTGCTCACATTAAGACAGGGATGACACCATTGACTCTGGGCCTTCCGTATTAACCTCTTCCAGCCTAGTCATGGTCACATCACACAATCACAAAGATCATTAAATTCAAACAGATATATCAGGGAGCCATGGGGGCGATTCTCCCATTCCACCGCACTAAATTTTTAGTACAGTTTCTTGTCTTGGCAGATTTGTGGGGTTTGCACATGCTTTCCCGTGTTGATAGCATCTTCCAGATCTGAATTTCCTGCAGCATTAGCTCCGCACCAGGGACGCGCAAACTGACCTGACTAGACCCGATCCGATCTATCTCTGACATCGCCCCCACCGCCCAACAAAACTGATTAGTCTTTGACCTGACCTGACTAATCTCACCATCTGACCCCGCCCCCCCAACCCAAACTGGATAACTCCTGACCTAACAACTCCTCACAATCTGACTGCCCTGACCCACCTTCCTGTCTCAATCACCTGCCCCCTAACCAACTCAGTCCATCTTACCCACCTGCTACCCTAATTCAGAGTTGGAGATTTTTGGGGAGGGTCCTCCCAGGGAGCAGGGAAATTTGCGACCAGAAGTTCAAACTTTCTGGGCAAGTCCAACAGAGACAATTCATTGGAATCTCCAAGCGGTCCCATTGCATGTCATCCAGAGTACGCCCAGTCTCTGACTATCTGTGTCTTTGTGTTCTAATGGGCAGCCTGAGGGCTGTAAGTATGCAAACTGTCATACAGTTGTACTGATCGAAAGAGGGATCCAACTGTCTCATTTCAGGTTGCACTGAAACATTGAAGCAGAAAATTATAATTTGTCTCTTAAAATACAAATGCGCGATATTAGATTTTGTGGTTGACATTATTTTAATACTGGCAGAAAAAGTTCTGATTAAAAATTCTGGGCTTTGTTTCACATTGCTCCCTTTATTTGGATAATAAAAAATTCCACATGAATAGTACACAGAGTCCCTGCCTTGCTTTTGTGTACAGTCAGCAGTTTTTATCTCCATGTTGAGAAACGACTAGTTGCTGACTACTCTGGGTCTCTGCAAGTATTAGGCAGTGAAGGTCATTATTATTCTGATGCCACTTCTATCAACAATGCGTTTTATTAAAACTGTCTTCTGTGTGTGATGGCTGTCAACTCTCGATGCTCGCAGACTAAAAGCTTATGTTGTCAAGATGTATTATAACCTGATCAGAGCTTCAGTTTGGTATGGTGAATTGTGTCAAGCTGGATTTGTGATTGACTGGAGGTGAAGATGGATTTTCACACATTAAGCAACTTTTCTTTTAATACCATTTACTTCCTCCAGATAAAGAATGTCGCTATGGGAACCCACATTTGGCCTAGCTGTGCCTGTCTTTTTATAAGATATGTTCAATATGCTTTGCTCCTGTTCAAATCCTCTACATGACCTATTTGCTATTACATTGATGACTCCGTGTCACTTCTTGCTGTCATACTGATTGACTTATGCTTTGAATTTTCATTCATTTCTCACTATCGCGTATTCTATCTCTGATTTCCCCTGCCCTTTCTGGCCATATCTCTCTGTCTCCCACTATCTCTAAAAATGGGCCTTCCATTGTAAGCCTATTGGCTCCCACAACTAACTTGGTTATTCCTGAAAGTGGCAGCGTAAGGCCCATTCAGCACTTGCTAAACAATCACGAGTGTACTAGGAATTACACCAACATCCAATTTAATTTTAGCTGTGTGGCTTACAATGTTGTTCATTTATGCTTGCTAGATGCTATATATATTTGTACACAGGGGCTTGCCTTTGCAGGCATAAAGAACATGCCCAGGCATTGCACCTTTTTTGAATTAATAAAAGCATGTAGGAAAATAGTTCCCTGGTGCATTCGCCATGGCACTGCCTCGATCAGTCAAAGTTGACTTGACAACCAACCAGCGTACATTTCCCATACAGCATTAATCATCGCTGTCTTTAAAATTTGATATTCTTGCATCTGTCCTAATAAGTGCAAGATGAAAAGCTTCAATACATGTTTCTTTTTGTCAGCTGTATTTAAGTTTCATTTTACTATGATTTTACTTCTTTCCAACACTTGTTTCAACAGGCCTCGATTCCCTTCTCTTACTTTCTCTGTCTCCATCACAGTTACTCCAACTATGCCACCTTTCACATCAGAGTTTTTGAAATGCCTGCTTTTTGCTCAGCGGAGGATTCCTCTCCTCTGTGGTAGACAGAATTTTTATAGAGTGTGTCCCAGTTACCATGTTACGTTTCTGCTCTTAACCCTTCCATCACACCTCACATCCATAACTTGTCTTCACCTTTCACCCCAAGGGTTTCCACATTTAACAAGTCCTTTTTTACTGTTGCCAACATCTGCACTGTATACGTTGTTCCCCTTCCTTCCTGCTTTGCTGTCTGAGGAGTCTGGTCCCTCTATTCTTTTAATAAATGTAACAAAACTGCTGTTCAATATATTGAACAGAAGGAATCATAATCACCATGGCCCATAACTTCTAATCAGCGGCCAGATGCCATGGACTGCCAAAACTCATTGAATTTCTTGTGCACTTACCTGCAATGCAACCCCAGATGGGAGCAGCAGTCTTTGGCTTTCAGTGGGACAATTTCCACAAGCCCATTGCAGTGCAGGAGTTTAACCACATGCCCTTTAGACAGGACCAGACATGGAATGCCCATTGAAGTCTTGCACTGAAGCAACAGTTTTGTATTGAAGACAGAGCACGAGGATTCCTGCTATTATAAGTTATGCCGATTTTTTTCCCCTTTTATTTGCCATTATCTTTAAGCAGTTAATCCTTTTGTTATTGGCTCATTGAGAGTGTTTTTTTATTTTTATAAATGAAGATGAATACTGTCTAATGTGCATAAATGAGCATAAATTTTGTTAATTGGTCTAAATGTGTGAAACAATCTGCATTGTATTATTATAAAGCTTTATGTGTGGCATGCTTAGACATGTTTGCATATTTTAATTTAGAATATGAAAACTGAAAACCTGATTGGGAAGAGGAGAGGTCAGAACTGCTCAGGCCATGATTTGCATAAATTTATTGCATGAGGTAGAGCAAAGGAGAGTTCACATTTTGGGCCGTAGAAAGTCTATAACATATTCTTCTGGCTTGTTTACTTCATTTATAATTAATCATATTTAAATGTTGTGTTTTGATGTTTCAATAAAACATTTATATAATTTCATATTTAAATGTTGTGTTTTAATTTTTCAATAAAGCATTTGTACTATTCCATATTTAAATGTTACATTTTTATGTTTCATTAAAGCATTTGTGGAACTCTGTAAAATTTAATGGAGAACATTTATTGACAAAAATTATGTTGTAAATCCAAATCTTTGATGCCATGTTAGCATTTAATTAAACATTTAACTTCACTAGTTGCAGTATGACATTTCAGTTAATTGCCTCATCTTTTCCAAATTTCTTGCAATAAAATATATTTTTTCTTTTTAACCACATCAATATTGTTTTTTACTTTCACACAATGTTTCTGCTGTTTCTGTAAACAGGGAGGTGAGGAGAGGGGAGGAGAGGAGAAGGGAAGGGAAATGAAGGGAGGGCAGGAGATGGGAGGGGAGGGGAGGAGAAGGGAGGAAATGGAAGGGGCAAGGAGCAACAGGGAAGGGGAGATTTGGACATATTAATTGGACATTTTACACATAGACTGACTCCTCTCTCATGATCTCTGCACCTACATCGAAGCCTCAGAAGAACTTCAGTGATTGTAAGAAGCCAAGCTAAAAGTGTGATGTAGCAGCGTTGTGGAACATGACTCCAGATTTTCGACCTACATTGAATTCTCAATACGCATCGGTGAGATAGTTCACATCACCTAACAGGAGACTTGCATATGTCATCCTAAGGAATTTACTTTGCTAAAGCATTTGAAATAACCAAGTTTCATATTTCCATTGTAAATGCAGAACTAATTTCACCATATGTCTTAAGAGGCTTCTAAGGATAAACATTGCGTCAGAGAAACTCAAAATTGCGATAAACAACATTGCTTAAAATGCGTAACAAAATCTTGAGCTGAAACTTATCACTGATATTTTAAATCCACTTTTTTACATATGAAAGTACTTTATAATGGAATTAAACATAGACACACAGTAGGTTTCATGGCAACATACACCAACCGCAACCCCCATCCCAGGGAAGACCCCGACCTACCCTCCTCAACTCAAACTTTACCCCCCCAACCCCCAGAACTCTTGAACAACCCCCCTTTGTAATTGTCCAGCAGTTACTTTCTCCTTGTGACCCATGGTTCAGTGATGAGAAATGTAGATCTCTCTTCCATTGTTCTCGGATGTCCATGATACAGAAGACCTGTTTTTAAAAAGCAGTAATAATTCACATCTGTGTGATATCACACAGGAGGATGGGAAGATTCAATAAGGCCAGAACATCTGACTTTAACCTCGCAGGCAGCACAGTGGTTAGCACTGCTATCTCACAGGGCCATGGACGCAGGTTCAATTCTGGACTTGGGTCATGCTTGTGTGGAGTTCACACATTCTCCCTGTGTTTCCATGGGTTTCTTTCTGGTGCTCTGGTTTCCTCCCACACCCCAAAGATGTGCAGGTTTGGTTGATTGGCCATGCTGGATTGCCCCTTAGTGTCAGGGTGTTTAGTAGGGTAGTTAAGGGGGTAGGGCCTGAGTGGGATTGTGATCAGTGCAGACTCAATGGGCCAAATAGCCTCCTTCTTGACTGTAGGGATTCTATAATTCTATGATTATTCTAGGTGGTCTCATCAAGGCCCTATACAATTGAGGCAAAGCTTTGCTAAGTTTATATTCCATTCCCTCTACAATAAACACTAACATTCCATTGCCTTCCTAATCACTTGCTGGGCCTGCATACCAGCTTTTTGTGATCCATGTCCCAGGACACCCAAATCCACTTGTCCCCCCATACCTTTGAGTTCTGCAATCCCTTGCCACTTAAATAGTATAGTGTTTTTCTATTCTTCCTGAAAAAGTGGACAAGTTCACATTTTCCACATCATACCCCATTTCCCAAAGCTTAACTCATTCACCTAACCTCTCTGCATGAATTTGTTGGAGAGGGAGGGAAGGCCATCACAGGGAGTGCTAAGTGGTGGGTCCCAATGTCCATGGGGGAGGTATGTTTATTTATTAGTCACAAGTAGGCTTACATTAATACTGCAATAAAGTTATTATGAAAATCCCCTAGTCGACACACTCCAGATACACTGAAGGAGAATTTAGCATGGCTAATGCATCTAACCAGCATATCTTTCAGAGTGTGGGAGGAAACCAGAACATCTGGAGGAGATCCATGCAGACACGGGCAGAAGATGCAGACTTCATATAGACAGCAACCCAAGCTGGGAATTGAACCCAGGACCCTGGTATTGTAAAGCAGTAGTGTTAACCATTGTGCCACTGTGCTGTTCCCGTATGGAGGGGTAACAAGAGATCTCCCAGTGCATTGGGAGATTAGGGCAATTGCGCAATGGAGCCCCAAGAGCTCAGCAGCTGGCTTCACCAGTGAGATGAGGCTCTGCCTTTCTCCAACAACTGGCGAGAACCACATGATGGCTCCTGTTTTGCACAGAGTACTGAAAATTAGACTTCCTTACTTTGCTGAAAAAGAAAGGCGAGGAAACCTATCATTTTCTCGCCCATTTGATACTTAGAAATGTTTTTTGAGAAAATTCCACCCTTTGTCTTGAATCACTTTGGCTGTTGTGCAATATTCACACTTTTACAAAGAGCAGGTATAGTTTCGTTATAAGACTATCATTTGATTTATTCTATCATCATGATGTATGCTCAAAAACAAATTCAAGCCTTTTGGGTCCATTCTGCTCTTCCCTAAGCTGCAGGATATTTATGAAATATATATTCCCATATTCTGTAGACTAATGTATTCAGTGGGCTTGAAGACTTATTCCTGTCCTTTATATGTAAATCTACCCTGCACTCTGATTTACTCCATATCAGTGATGTGCACCTACAACTAACAGGTTATCACAACTTCCTGCAAAAGGACATCATAGGCCAAGGATGAGTTGATTTAATGTGCTAAATTATTCACATGTTAGCATCCTACATTGAAGGCGCTTCACTGACAGTAAAAGCTAAGTTGCTAAAGTCTTTGGAGGCTTCTCCTAATTTAGCTCTTTAATAATTTCTAGCCAGAAAATTGCTGCTGTAAAGCTTTCTAGTGATTCAGGTGTAATTTATTGCAAGCAAAGCTTAACAGACAGCTGTGTGAACCCAAGAGTTTCTGCTCATTATGGTGTCGAATGCATTCTGCTCTTATCTGCTTCAAGCTCCTAATGTTTTATAATAAAATGGATAATTGATTTATTATGAAGTGATTACTTGGTGTTAAAAAAGTATTCTAAGAATTATTCTATCTTCTTAGCAGCAGTTCATGCTTTACAAGGGAGGCACGGTGGCACAGTGGTTAGCAGTGTTGCCTTACAGCACCAGGGACTCAGGTTCAATTCCAGCCTTGGACAATTTCTGTGTGGAGTTTGCATGTTCTCCTTGTGTCTGCACGCTCCGGTTTCCTCCCATTGTACAAAGATGTGCAGATTAGATGAATTGGTCATGCTAAATTGCCCCATAGTGTCCAAAGTTAGGTGGATTAACACAGTAAGAAGTCTCACAACACCAGGTTAAATCCAACAGGTTTATTTGGTAGCGCAAGCCACTAGCTTTTGGCGCGTTGCTCCTTCATCAGGGAGTTCTGTTCACAAACAGGGTATATTTGATGTTATGAGACTTCTGACTGTATTTAACCTAGTCCAACGCCGGCATCTCCACATCTTAGACGGGTTAGACATGGTAAATGAACAGGGTTACGGGAAGGGCGTGGGTGGGATGCTCTTTCAGAGAGTCGATGACGACTCAATGGGCTGGATGGCCCACATAGGGATTCTAAGATAAATACTGTCTTGTTTTTAATAAATGATTAATTAATTGCATACACATGTAAAAAAAGAGTGTTTATGAGAGGTATTAACATAAATTTATTTTAGGTACTTGGATTAGATATTTTAGGGGTTTGGCATTAGTAACCACTTAGAAGTGAACCTCATATATCTTATGAAGCAGAGATTTCCTTTCTCCGCACAATATCCCTTTCTGGACATCTCCAACAATTGGTTTCTCATCAATTGTAATCCTACTGCCTCCCACAACAACACAAGTGCTTGTATTATATTTCTTCAAGCCCAGTTCTTACAAGGAGTCATTTTGCTTACCTCCTCCCCCATTTTTGATCTGTATCTCAGTTAGGCAGATTTTCCAAACCAGTTGCCAACATCACTCCCCCATGGAAAACAGAACTCTTGATCAGGTCTGCCCGGGTTTACATGGACTGGAATGGGGACTAGTAGGTGTGCCCCATCCCCCCTCATGGGATTGAGTGCGGGCACAACACCCCTTTACCCATTCATCCCAAACCCATTTTACAGCTGCTAGGCCATTAACTAGTTTGAGGTAAGACTTTCCTCTCCATCTAGAGGACCCAGTCTAATCATCTCATTCCAGCAATGCTACCAGGGAAGGAGGGGAAACCTAGGATTCGGAAGATATTGTGGGGCTTTAAAGGAACCCTTCCTCCACTTAACCAACCATAGCCTGACAGTGAACAGGCTGCATACCTGGGTGGGCCTCTCCCACTGAAGATTACATTTCAGCAGCAGCTAGAGGAAATCCTTAAGTGGGCATTATTCGTGCCAGGGATGAGCGGCTCCCTGATGCCTCTCTGCTGCTGGCAAAAGTGAGGCAGGGGAAAGCTGTCAGCAGGTGGGTGATGTCCATGGCAATGGTGCCCAATGATACAGCCACCTTTGCCTGTCAAGCTGCGCCCACTCCCCTCCATCACCCACTCCCCACTCCACCCTTGAGATTATAAAACCCAGCCCCAGTTTCTGCTCTCCTTCCACCACTTCACACATCTATAACCAGACAACATGGACTGCAAGTGGTTCAAGAAAGTGGCTTACCACCACTTTCTCAAGGCAATTAGGGATATGGAATAATTATTGGCCTTCAGGAACCCAGGTCCCTTTGAGGTATATAAAAAATATAATTGTGCAGAGGCCCACAGATTGAAAAAAGGATTTGCATGACTGCACTCTGACTGGAATATATAACATGTTGCCACCTGATCGTTGTAACTTTGTTATGCAGAATAATAACACTGCATCAGGCTGTGGCTTAGGGTATAAACCACCAGAAAATCTATTCAATACAGGTTTGAAAAAGTTATTTACTGTAAATATTATATTCATGCATATCTCAAATTGTCAAAATCTGAGAGATACACCTCCCATGCATTACACGTGATCTCAAAACACTTTCTTCTCCCATTGTTACTTGTATCACAAAGCCTTCTATGTATCTTTACCAATCTGACAGCCTCGATTGGCTGGTGGGCTGAGATGTTGAGCTCAACTGAGAGCTTCTGGTTTCCATAGAGAAAAACTCAGAAAGATCATCACCCTATCCTTCACGCAAATCTGACTCATGCCTTCACCTCAAATACAGCTGTCAAGCAATTTAAATTCATTTTAAAATAGCTCCGGGGTGTCAATCACACAGAGTGTTTGAATTGAATAGCATCATCCCCTTCTTAAGTGTCCTGACCCACTGGCGTGCAGGAGGAAGGATCCATTCCATGTGTGTTAGGTGCTGAATTGAACAAAATGTACTAAGTAATCGGGTACAAAATTCCAATTTTAAAATAAATGTACATCTTTGAGAATATTGTCTGACTCTTATCAAAAATATCTGGAGTAAACTATCGTTTTAAGTCTGATTGCATTGTGACCAGCAAGATAGAACCCAATAAATAATCCCTTATAGAGAAAACAAATCTTGATTTTTGTCATGGTGAAACTAGATGAATGGGCTGAGTGGACTCTTGCAAGTTTGGTGCTTTGATCTGCAGTTGTTTCAAATCCGCATCAATATCTTAAATACTGAAATGTAGACTTGTCGAATTTACTGACACTATTAAAAAAAAACAAGAGAGCAGTCTAAACAGAAGGTGCAATACAATTCTTCAAAAGGATTTAAATCAGTTCTATCATTAGGCAGCCAGTGGCAAATGAAATTGGAGACTGAGGAGTGTTAGATAGTGCATATCAGGGAACAACAATGCGTGTCATAAAAATATGGTGGATGGAATCGACTTATCAGAGGGGGCAAAGGAACCTGGGAATCATTATTGACATGTGACTTTCAATGTCTGGACTATATGGCAAAATAACTTAAAAATGGAAACTAGGGCAAATGGGGAGGCGATGGCTTAATGGTATTATCACTAGACCATTAATCCAGAAACTCAGCTAATGCTCCGGGGACCCAGGTTCGAATCCTGCCACGGCAGATGCTGGAATTTGAATTCAATAAAAAAAAATCTGGAATTAAGAATCTACTGATGACCATGAAACCATTGCCAATTGTTGGAACAACCAAACTGGTTCACTCATATCCTTTAGGGAAGGAAATCTGCCTTTCTTATCTGGCCTGGCCTACATGTGACTCCAGGATCACAGCAATGCAGTTGACTCTCAACTGCCCTCGGGCAACTAGGGATGGGCAATAAATGCTGGCCAACTAGTGACATCCATATCCTGCGAATGAATGAAAAAAAGGAAAAGCCAGAACAGTAGACTGCAAATCTACTGAGACTCAGGTAGCTTGGAAGACTCTACTCTGTTCTGGTCAATGTTCCAGCTTGACAATGGACAGGCATTGAAAAGCATACAGAGAAGAGTAACAAAGGTAATCCCTAATGTAAAAGGCTTGAGCTGTGAGGGGAGAATAAAGAAGCATAAGCTGTGCAGTCTGGAATTCGGACAGTTAAGGTTGAGGTGTACAAAGTATTAAATTGCAGAAATAATACAAACCCAAACTGTTGGATAAATTAAACCAGCAGAGTAGCACCAACAAAAGGTAAACATATATTAAGCACTGAATTGTTTTAACTAAAGTGTGGTGAATGGGTGAACTGGAAGTCTTTTTTTATCCTAAACCTATATTCTAAATGCATGTACAGAAGGATTTTGGCTTGTCGCTTAATATGTTGGCAGCTAATTATCCTGAGTCCTTCTTATTCATATTTCATGTATAAAGCCTCTTCATTCAAAATGAGACAACCTGCTTTGAAAACTCGCATAATTGAGTCAGCCATTCAAAGAATGAATGATTATGGGACTAAGTATTGCTTATGTTTCTCAGTCATTTAAATGATGTTTACATAATTTTTATGGCAATTATAGAATGCAATTTTTGTATTAGTCTATCAATAATTTAATGAATAATTTAGCAGAATATTATTCTGATATCTTGCGTTGAAAGGTGTTCCTATCAGATGTGGAGGGGTCGAAAGGCTCCCCTCTTTTCACATTCCTTGTTTGACCTTTAAAAAGATGGGATATGCTTGCCAATTCAGTAAGGAATGAGTGTTAAACATTTGAGCTGCTAAAGGTAAAGTCAATCGTGCTAGATTGCTTTGAGAGGGACTGGTGGTGATTTAACCTGAAGATCACCACACGTTAGGCAGGGGGCAAGGTGGGCCTTCATGAAAAGCCTCAGCCAGAATGGGAATTGAAGCCACTCTACTCGTGTTGCTCTGTATCACAAACCAGCTGTCCAACCAACTGAGTTGACAGGCCACTGGGAGCCAGTTGGCATTTGCCAATAGTTGGTAATTAACAATTAGCTGTAACAACAAAAATAGCTAATAAACAGTAATTTAAAAGGAGTGCTGATTGGTTGGCAAGTGACTCTGATTGGTAGAGGCATTGCCATAGAGAATGCAGCAGGGAACAGTTAACTCTTAACTATCAAGCTCTTGTTCAAATTCAAACCAGGCAGCCAATTCTGACTGATCAAGATATTGCCACGAGGAATGAACCATTAAACTTTTATTTGGCTGGCAAAGGCACAATGCATGGACATACTCCTTCTGTCAACAAGGACAGGACCCTATGTGTAAATATATTCAGTTGTTAGCATTGTGAGTGAGCCACACTGTGAGCCTGTGAGTACATACACACAGACTTTCTTGGGATTTCTGAAACTTTTTGAAAAGAAGAGGATTATTTTTACTGTACTTAGCCCGGTCTAAAATAAATAATTTAAAATTGCTCTGAATTTCACACACACAGCTTCACAAAGACTTTTAAAATCAAGCAAGCTTGAAAGATGGTGACAGGCTGCTTGCTTAGCCAGGCTGCTAGAATCCTTTCCAATTGGTGTTAAAAACAGCAGTTTGAAAGTTTCTCAGTTCTCAAAGGAATATAGAGACTTCAAAACGGTCACAAGTCATATAACCCTTTTCCACAATCATTTCAAAAAGAATGTTTATGCAATATCTGAAAGTGGCTTTGATTGTAAGACTGATAATGCCCCAGTTACTAGCTGTTGAAAGGGATACCATCCACGTTAAAGATTCTGTGTTGAGAAGCCATTGTCCAGGCAGATTCTCTGACTCCGCTAGAAAGCTAAGCTAATGAAAATGCAAATAATGTCCCTTTTGAACTAGACCTGGGACAGCCCCAAGAATGAGATGAGCCTGTTGCAGCTCTACAGAAATAATACGTTTTAATCCATGATTCCCCTTATTTGTGATTACAAGGGATCTGTACTATGAGGTATGAGATTCCACAGAGAGGAATTACTTTGTTCTTGTAACTGTGGTAGGTTGCTTCTACATCAAAGGGCTAATTTTGTGGGGTTTTTTGGGAGAAATGCCCCTCTGTGCATCACAGACTGCCTCAGCATGGTTCATTCTGGAAATCTGTTGGCGGACCTATTCCCACTGGAGATGCCAGCAGTATAGTGCTGAGTGGGCCACTGCGCAGGCACTTAGACCTGAACATGTGCAGTGGCCCAGCATTGCCAACCTCCAGATTGTGATCAGCCCCGTGACCGCAGCCCCCCCCCACCCCACCCCCTGATCACTGGCCTCCCTAATTTCCCAATCCCTCCTGCCGACAGCCCTGACCCCCTGCCAGCCCTGACACGCCGCACTTCTCCCCCCACCCCAACCCGGATGGCCAGCCCGATCACCTTCCCTCTCTTTTTCCAAGTCAACTCAATGCAGAGAGACAGCGGGTCCCCCCAGCCCCACCGATCGCACGCCAATAAGCTCTGCCCACTCTGGCCTAACCTAGCCCTAGCACTGTCTGGTATCTGGTGGCCAGTGACAAGGTGCCCCTTGGGTATTACTAATTTGTCCCAGGTTGGCACTGCCCAAGGGGCACTCTTCCCTTACCCCCCAATATCCTGGGGGATCTCAATGGCCTCTCCTCCCTCCAATGGTTGGCCATCTGTTCCCCATTAGTGGGGAGCAGGAGTAAATTCTCCTGGAGGAAACCACTCCTGGCTGGGGTTTGTGGGGACAGTTGCCAAGACACGAGCGAGCCTGGAGAACTCAGTCCCAGGCCTGCTAATGAAATGGAAATGCTGATTACACTTAGGCTAGGAAACTCGTGAAGGCTGTGATGCCCAGCGGGAAGCTTGCAAAATGTCTCCACTCATGTCTGTCGGCCCGCTGTGCTGCTCAAACAGCACAGTGAGCTGGGAGAGTCACCCCTTTAATCTTGACTATTTACTTCTCCAATGGATATTTCCACACTTTTTTCATCTATCTTTCCTTTGCATTTTCTACAATTGTTGTCCAGTTTAGAGTGTATTAACTTTACTATTCCTTCATGTTAGGAATAAGATTTTTCCCCAATCTGTCAGCTTCCACTGCTTTCTTGTGTGGCACCTTAATTGGGATGAAGCATTTCCTTCGCCTTTTGTTGGCCTGTTTGGGAATTACCATGATTCCTATGTAAATCTTGGGAGATGGTCTGTGCTAATCAGATTCTTCGCTGTGTTCCCCTCAACTGCTGCTGTGCCTGTTTGAGCATTTCTCATGTGGCCTTATTTTGGCCTCTTTGAATTACACTGACTGTATCCTGTCTCCTTTAAATATTATGGATTTGTCCTGTTCTATATATGCTATATGGCCTCTCCTGGAGCTTTGTGAGATTCCCAGAGGTCTCTGTAACTATGCAGAATTTTGCTTCTTTCCCTAATCTCCCTTGACTAGCCTCTTTGAGGATAGCACCTTACAACTGTTATGCCAATACCTAAGAAAGGCCCATCTTCTGGAAGAGAGGAGGAACATTAAAGCTAGTGAAGTAGTTTTGTAGTATGTGGAAATATAGGGAAATACAGCAACTAATATGCGCACAAATCCACACCAGGGGTTGGCAATGTTTGAGCTTCTCAGTTACTGTAGAGTAAAGGAGACATGAGTTCTGCTTCTTCATAAAATACTGTTATTTCTTTGATTCAAATTCACTCACAATTCTTCCCCCCAACCCAATAGAGCCACCTGTGACCTCTTTATATATCAGTGACTTCTATTGAATAATTGACATCAAGTTAAGACTTAATTTGGAAGTTCCGTTAACCCATTCCCAAAAATTGACGAAGTAGAGAGGGTTGAGACCTTCAAGTTTTTAAGTGTCCAGATCACCAATAACCTGTCCTGGTCCCCACATGCCAACACGATAGTTAAGAAAGCCTACCAACCCTCTATTTTCTCAGAAGATTAAGGAAATTTGGCATGTCAGCTACGACTCTCACCAACTTTTACAGATGCACCATAGAAAGTATTCTTTCTGGTTGTATCACAGCTTGGTATGACTCCTGCTCTGCCCAAGACCGCAAGGAGCTACAGAAGGTCGTGCATGTAGCCCAATCCATTACATAAACCAGCCTCCCACCCACTGACTCTGTCTATATATCCCGCTCCCTCGGCAATGCAGCCAGCATAATTAAGGACCCCGCACACCACAGTCATTCTCTCTTCCACCTTCTTCCGTTGGGAAAAAGGTATAAAAATCTGAGGTCACGTACCAATTGACTCAAGAGCAGCTTTTTCCCTGCTGCTGTCAGACTTTTGAATGGACTTACCTTGCATTAAGTTGATTGTTCTCTCCACGCTAGCTATGACTGTAACACTACCTTTTGCACTCTTCCGTTTCTTTCTCTATAAATGGTATGTTTTGTCTGTATAACGTGCAAGAAATACTTTTCACTGTATGTTAATACATGTGATAATAATAAATCAAATCAGAAGTCAAAAAAAATCATTCTCCCCTTCCTTGGAGGAAAAAAATTTGATGAATATTGGTTTTCCACAGAAAAATGGAAAACACGAAAGAAACAAAACATGCTCCATTTCCCTTTCTCTTTTGTTAAATACATTTCTTGAAGAAAAACATTCACAGAAAAATACTTAATAATTTCCCGAAGTTTCTTCGAACTAGCCCCTCTCTTAGTAAAACAATTAGATAACTGATAGCTGCTATCGACCTATTTAATTTTTGATATTTCCCCTTTGTTCAGTATCTGCTTTAAACTGGCTGTTTTGATCCTCAATCTTTTCTCATTTACACTGTTTGCAGAGTGCACATTTTCCCACAGGGATTTATTGTCACTGTGACACTCAATGGGCATTTTACCTGAATCCCCTAATTTCTGTTAATATCTGGGATATATAAAAGGGCATATCCACTGCCTCTACATGACTTAGTGTCTCAACAGCCAATGTGTTTTTAACTACTCTCCTTATTTTCTTTGTTTCCCACACAAGGGGGCAACATTTTCCATTTTCCCCCAAAAGAAATATTACAAAACCTCCTGCACTTGAAACCCCATCACATAAATTGTGATGCATCACTGTAAACTATGAGCTTCAAGTACCAAAGATCACCCAAAACCAAAAACCTCAAAACATACACCTGCATTTTTAGTTTGGCCAATGTTTTGCTTGCTCTCATTATATCTTCCACTGTAGGATCATTCATTTTTGTACTCAACTCTAGGACATCAAAACTAACATCCTGTCGACCCAGCCAATTCAGTTGCCTAATAAAACTTCAGAGTTCCACTTTTTCCGTCTTTGAAACCATCGTGTTCTTTTATGAAGCCCCACAATGGCTGATTGTTATTGGGCTGATACTCTTCAAATAAGATTGCTGACAGAGGGACACCTGACTCAGTCTGTTCGATTTCCAGCCCAATATATTTGAAAGCTCCTGAAGTCTGACTTTCAGTCCTGAATTCCTTCCTCAGCCCAGAGAGCTGTAGCTTTGAAACCGCTACTACCACCCCATAAAAGATCTGTCACGTGCATCATAAAGATACCAGAAAGTTTTCCTCCATAGTGCCATAAAACATTGCAGGATCTGCTTTCAATGGGCAACGGCCTAACTGTGACAAAATCGACCTTACCAAAAAAAAACTCTAGACACTCCATTTAGCCTATATACACACTTATTTAACTCCCATTCTGTACTGGCTACCTCTTTGGGAGGATGGAGAAGAATGTCTCTCTGAAGCTGATGACCCTGCAAAAAGGTAGCTTTTAAATCTATAGGTTTGCATTCGCGTGCTTTTGTAACTATCAGAGCCAAGAAGATCATTAAAATAACCTTTCCTGATGTAGATGAATCCATCCTTAAATCCCTAGTCTTCTAAGTTTTCTTCAAATCCACTTACCACAAGCCTGGCTTTTGCCTTATAAGTTCCAACAAGAAGCACTTTTACCGTGCAAATCCACCCGTGAGATAGAGCTCTTTGTTCCCTATCTGGTAACTCCGTGTATACCCCAAATTCACTCCAGTTGTGCAGTTCTAGTTGTTTGGCACCTTTTATAACTTTTCCATCTAATTTATTGGAAGCCACCAAAATCTCACGAGCATGTGGGCTTTTATTCCTAGTAACGTTTGTAGCCTTACTCCTCTTCCGAGACCTTGTCAGACTACACCCCCCTAATATCTGATTCTGTGCTACCGCTGCTTGATCTTTCCCTCCTGTTGTGGGATGTTCTTTCAGTAGTTCTTGATCCCTTCCTGTGATTACCTTCACTATCAGACCTGGCGCTATGTTTCTGCGCCCTCCATTTTTGACCTGCATGTTCCTAATCCATAGTCTTGATATCCTCCCTGTATTCTGTACATTCAACCAGTGTTTATACTTTACAGTGGCCTTCCCTACACTATTAATGACAGTTGCATCCCCCCAATGACTGGACCTTCAGATGAGTATGTCACCTTTGCATCAAAGTTCGGCAGCTGTCCTTTCAGAAAAATAGCCTGGTCTAGTTCATCAAAGTATTGATTTACTGTGTAGGTACCCTGTCTACTTCAGTTAACTGGTCCTCATAGTTTTGTAACACGTGAGTATCAGATCGCCCTGGTTCCTCATCATGTTCGTTTACTCTTTCTAAATTTGCAAGTTTGTAATCTGTACCCGTTATCCTTGATGAATGTACTCTAACAGTCTGATTGCCATGTTGCGAAACAATGGTTTTGCTATCTATGCCTCGAACTTTCCCTGGGCCTTTCCATTCATTAAAATTGTCTCTTTTAAGGTATACTACATCTCTTTGCTGAAAAGCGATATTTGATGGCGTTAAAGTATTTGTGCCTTGAAGCTCTGTGAATTCTTTCAGAGACTTCTGCTTCCAGAAATGCTCTTTTACTGATATGCAATGCATTTAAATGCTCAGCATAGGTAGAGCTAATTGTAGTCCCACCCCAAGCTGGAGGCTGATCACTCAAAATGGATGGAATTTTAGGATTCCTACCAAATACTAACCAATAGAGACTATAGCCCCCAACCATCTGTAATGAATTCTTTGCCTGTACCGCCCATGCTAAGGCTGAATTTAACTTGCAATTTGGTCTAACTGCCAAAATTTTCCAGAGGATGTCATCTATTACAGTATGGTTTCTCTTGCACAGCCCTTTACTAAATGGGCTTCCCGCAGCTGTATTCATGATGATATTCATTTTTTCCCACATATCCCTAAACTCTGTTAGCAAATTCCGCTCCCCCCCCCCCTCCATTGTCTGTAAGGAATTTTGCTGGTGGCCCCATTCCTGTCCCTATCCATTTTTCCATGTTCTGATCCAGGATTACCCTCTTTTCTTTACTAAGTACAAAGGTTGATTGACTAAATCTGGTCGCTAAGTCTACAAAGTGCAAAACGAATATTCTGTTTGCTTTATCCCAGATCTTAAGGTCCATGGCCACAATGTCATTAAAATCTCTGGCCAGGATAGTTACTATCGGTTGTGATAGTGTCCTTCTGTACTCCCTACGAACCTCACAGCAATCACTGACCTCTTCTATCAGCTTAATATAGTCTTCATCTCTTACCCCTGCATTCTTTAATACATTTTTCAGCCTCCGAGGAGATGGATGTGCAAATTGCCTGTGCAGTTTCAATACGATGAGCTTTTTATCAGTCAAAGTCCCAATTCCGGCTGCTAATAACACTTCCTCATCTCTTTACCCGAGAAATGATTTTTCATTAACGGGATACAATATTGTCTCGACTGTGTAAATTGTAAATCCACCGTCTTTGCAAAAACTGTTGCCTTATCATTTTCCATATCCAGTTTCATGTGTGCGTTCTTCATTGCTGGTCTACTCAGAAGCAAAGGTATCTCACTTGACACAACATCTGTGCTAATGAAATGATTCACTCCAGCAATATTACAAGGAATCCCCGCTCGTTTTAATGATTTCAAGATATTATCATCTCAAACCTGAAATTTGTGGAACTTTCAAATTCTTTAACCTTTCCAATTTTCACCATTTAAAGAGTCCAGGTAACGTTTTAACCAGTCAATTCCATATGTGGTAGATGTACAACCACTGTCTAATATGGCACAATTAAAGTACTCTGCAACCAAAACTCTCATTACGGGAGTAAACCTCTTTGTTAGTAAAACAATGCATTCTTTCTGGTCACTATCCCTTTCCTCTTCTGATTCTCCCATGTCATGTGTAGCTTCAAACTCTACTAAATTGTTTCAGGCAGTTGAAAGCATAATAAAATTTAGAGTCACACCGAAAACACCCATTTATTATATCCTGGGCATTTCTGGGATTCATTTTCCTGTTCCTATTCTCTATATCTTTCCTCCTGCTATAGGTATTAAAGGGGTTTCTGTCCTCAATTTCTGGGTCCCGATCTTCTGCCATACTCTCGTAACCTGCTGGTGCCCATACAATCTCGCCGTCCTATTAATAGTGTATCTTCCACCTTCTGCTTTATCACTGACTGACCCATAAAAGCCATAGGGATAGAATGTTTTCCCCACAGAACTTTTTAAGGCCTCTGTCATTTGGTATTAAGATATTATCTGCCAACTTAACTCCTGTCAAAACCAGGAGTCTATCCATATCGGTCGCTTTACCACTGTCCAGTAACTGAAATGCCAACACAATTCTATGGAAATTCCAGGCAGTGTTTTTGCAACCTTTTATATAGTCTACTAAATTCCATCAATTCCTTCAATAGAACTATTCTCTGATTTCCAAAATCTGTCAAATTCTGACCAGGCTTCACATGCACTTAATAAGCCATCCTTTTGATAAATCTTATCCATGAAATTTAATAAATTATCTAGGCCTTCTTCCAAGTTCAAATGTTCCAACTCCAATTCAGAAAACACTTTGTGCCTGATTTTACTTCTATAAGGTAAAGAAAGAACCAATGCCATATCTCGTTTCCTTTTTCCCAAAGCAATTACCATAGTCCACATAATGACTTCACTTCTCCATTGGTCATAAGGTTCAGTCTCTGAAAATAATGGTGGATAGTCATATCCTGACATTTTAATTCTGGGTTCAGCCATTTTGTTGTCGCCTACTCACTCATTTGTTGATTTAGAATTTGAGTGAAGTCTTTCTTTTTTTCCCAAAAGTTGTAACTTGCAGCCCTTCACTTGGAACCAACAACCATCCTCTGCTACCAATATTTGAGCTTCTCAGTTGCTGTAGAGTATAGGAGACATGAGTTCTGCTTCTTTGGACAACACTTTTATTTCTTTGATCGAACTTCTCACACAATTCTCTCTCTCTCCTCCTCCTCACTGCCCCTACCCCAGCCCCACAGTCCCTCTGTGTTTTTGAACTGTTAAAATGAGCTGTTACCTCACTGTACTTTCTGCTCCTCTCCCAGACCTTCCTCCCTAATGATGCTGGTGATAATGGTTGTGTCCCAAGGAGCAGGAATCTAGTGGCTTGTGTAAAGCTCCATCATAGCTTTTAATGGTGATGCAAATGCGATGAATGTCAATCATCTTCCCATCAATAGTCAGGGCTGGATGAGGGGATAGAGAGTGGAGTATGAGTTGCATTGGTGTTGTCAAATCCTCTGGCAGAACCATGGCCCATCTCCAACTGAGGGAAAATTAGGCAGTGAGATTTGCATTTCAGACCATGGGTGGGATTTTACGACCTTGCTCGTCCTGAAACCGTAAAATCCTGCCCAAGGCCAATGGATCTTTCGATTGTCCACCCCTCGCCCGCTCCAATTCCCATGGCAGGCAGGATGTCCCATTCCAGCCCATTAGTTGAATAGTATGTGGCTTCAGCCTCAGTGGATAACACCAAATCTAGAGTTAACTGTAAGTAACGAGTAGAATGCATCCTGCACACACAAGATATGTTCTTTGAAAGTCCAATAATCAGTCCAAATATGTCAGAAAGATCAAGCTAATTGTGGTGCTTTCCATTCCCTGATACATTTAGACTGGAATGGATTTATGTTATACATGTCTATGGTGTTCTAATGTTATACTCAGCAGCTACAGGATGCCACATTAGCTCATCTCTGAACAATCTAACATGCATAACCAAAGTAATTTAGTTATGCCCCAAGCTAATTAACACAGAAGCACAAGGCAATCCGAATGAAATAAGCTAACTGGTCCTTTCCAGCATTTTCAAAGATGACACAGACACAACTTACTAATTTAAGCATGGCTAACACTTCCATGCACTAAACCATTGCTACTTAAACAGCTATTTAGTTCAGCGTTAAGTTACAGCAGTCATTACATTCACTGTCATCATCAACACAAATGTTACAGAAAGAAAGGAGACTGTTGCTAAAATGTATTTATGGGGAAAAAATTACAGAGGGATGTGGAAAGAGCAGGGGGCAGAGATGAATTGGATAGCTCTATCAAAGAGCTGGCACAGTCAGGATGAACCCAATAGAGTGCTGTAGCATTCTTTTAATTCTAAGTATTATCATTTCTTCACCATAGTTAAATTTTAATAACACATTCAACACCCAGGCTTGCTGTACAGCCTCATGGGTTAGGTTTACCAATGAGTCCTTCAGCAGGTCAAATTTGTGATCCAATCCATCAACTTCCTTCTAGACATCACTTATAGCCATTTCTCTCAGTCTTTGTCTATTTCTTGCTGCAGCTTAGCAAGTATCAGTTTTCCTACACTGTTGGATTACACAGAAGCCTCGTACTGTGCTCGGAGCAATGAAATGATAGCCTTTATGAGATTTATTCTGTTGGTTGAGCACTGAATAGGGATAGCCTTAAGACCCTGGGGCTGAAATTTCATTGACATTCCTGCAGTTCCATCCATAAATCCATCAGAACTTTAGCAGTGACCATTGATATCCTTTTCCTCAAGCTTCTGCAGACTCCCCCACTGAATGTATTGAAATCGCAAAAATGTTCAACTTCTTTACATTTTCTCTTTCTGGCCAGTTCCGCAGCTTCATCGGTTGGAAATTTGCCTGGTTGACCTGGCTGTTTTAAATGTCATTTTTCCTGCCTGTTGCTCTCCAACTGATTTCTGATTGCCCTTCTCTGGTTTGGCTGCCCAACAGGGACAAAGCATGACTTTTTGTATCTCATGCCTCACTGGCAAATCTCCTATTTAGATTGAAAACCCTTGAGTTCAATTAAGAAAGCTTAACACGGCCATGTGAATCACTGCTAACATATCAATCAATTGTGATAGGCATAAGTCAGCAATTATTCATGGCCAATGTTCGGATGGTTTCATGAGGCTAAGCCATCTGGTCATTGTTTATATCCTTTTAACTTTATAGCACTTAAGCTACTGTGAGAGTCATAAACTCCGCTTTGATGTTTTTCCAACTGTTTTGTCTACTGGATGTTTTACCAACACTTAGATAAACTGTGCACCATCCTTCAGCTGCTCAGGTTAATCATGGGGCTGCTTTATGAGGCTTAAAGTATGGATGGCCACAAGACAGAAAAAGTCCTTGTGGAGGGGGTGACAATTTCTTTTGTTTGGTTCACACCGTTTATTTGAGAAAGCTGAGAGTTAGAAAGCAGGATATCATTCAAGACTATAAGGAGATGGACACCCATCGACCATGTGCCTGCTGTCAGGTGCATAAGAATCTCTTGACCCTGGTTTTCTTCAGAAGCTGGCTTTCCCAAGAACCTAGTGTTAACCCTTCAGTAATTTGATTGAATGAGTCCACAATCTCACAGGGTTCCTCACATTTGTGTATTCTGAATCATGAGCTCAAACACTGAAAAGCACCCTGGAGTAATTAGACTGACTTTTGCAAAGCCGGATAGATGTTATGCTACCCTGAATATGTTTAGTTGTAGAATACATTTTAAAAATGAAACAAGCGGTAGGCGAGCAGATGCTTAATTGAGGTCCTTAGGGCACTGCTTAGCTCTTCTTCAAGCTTTTCTTAACAATATTGATTCCACATGGGGGAAGTTGTCACTTTGAAGTGGGATCTTTTGTTCTGTTTGCCTATCGTGCCTGGCTGGTATCCAGGAACAGTGCCTTTTTAGCTTATTATTGTTTCTGAGTCTCTGGAGATCACTTTCATCTATATTATTCTTGATAAATATCATGTCAAATAACTATTTAGCAGAGGACCAGGATGGATATTCATCACAAAAAAAAATGGGATGTTAATTATGCTTTGTTTTGTGAATTTTACTGGCACCAAATACAAATACGAGTGACTTAAGTTTTCTGCTGGGTGAGTGTGCTCCATGGGGTATTATTAGCATTACCAACAGAAGCCTGGCCAAAACAATAATGCTCAGATTGTGCCTCTCAAGTCATTTAAAGTCATTTAACTAGTCATGCAAAGGACATTAATCCAGAGTTGGAAATCTGCAGGAAATTAAGCAGATTAACGGATTTACAAATCCCAATTCACTGACAGAACCATTTCCAGATTTCAAACAAACGGTTTGCAGATTTAGAGACAAACCTGGATAACAAATGCATTCATATTTCCTGCGCATAATCAGCCTCCACGTTTTGAAGTCGGAAACAAAAATCAAATAGGAGGAGTTCCAATTATAAAATTCCATGCATTGTATTGCAAAAAAGGTGCTCGCAATTGTACTACAATCAGTTTCCTGGTTAGTTCTGTCCTTCGTGGTACATCTAATGAGGTACTTATATACTCGATCCATGAGATTATTAGCTTTTGCAGAAGGAAAATGAAGCTGAATACTGCACTGGAGCTTTGCAAGTCCTTGCTGTTCATTCTATTAAAAACATCTCTGAACTAAATGAGTAAGGCACCAGTGCTTTTATTGAGTGATAGATAGACCATGGGGTTGGGTGTTGTTGGATTTTTGCTCTCTGATGGAGCATGGGATGCTCTCTCCTGACAATGGCACTTGCAATGGTTCATGTAAAATTGCAATAAAACCAACTCTGCCAACAAAAGAGTTTCAATGCTCCATGGCTAAATTGGTGCCAGTTAAGCGGGCAAACCTACCCGGTTATCTCAATTCCTCCAGTATCAAGCTGGACGAAAGCCCATAATGAGCCCTGAAAGAGCAACAGCAAACAAAGTGCTGGCAGATCTTCCTTTGGTGTAGAACAGGGAATAATGCAGAAAAGGCTTTGAGAAGAAAAACAGCCATCAGCTTCCGCACACCTCTCTGTTTCCCTGCCAACTGAATCACCTGTCTCTGCCAGTAAACAGCAAAGGTAAACATCCATATAATCTCTAACTTTGAAATGAACTTTTTGTTGTTCCCGGAAAGATTCTTTCAGCAGAAAATTAAATTAGATCATTTTCTAAAAAGGTGAAGAGTGTCTCAAATTATCCAATTGCTCCCAAGACCATGATACAAAATGTCAAGAGAGAAAAGGCAAGCTTGTATTAGCAGTGTTATATTTCCCAGGCAGAAAATCACTTTCTGTCATTACTGACGGTCAACAATGAAAACCTGACGATGATGCAGCAAAGCGCAGTCCACAAATGCCATGTTGACCTGGAAATCTCGGTCATCCTGTACAAATACATTACCTGAACATAGATTCATAACTGTGAGTTTGGAGGCCTGCTTTTTCAACACATTACTGTGGAATGAGAGATACAAAACTACTTTTCTCTGAAAATTGTCATCTTTTTGATTTTATCATTGCATCTATATAAAATGGTGGCTGCTCCTGCCTTCAGTTCTTAAGGCTGTTGAGTTGTTAAATAAAGCGGAATTGCCTTTGTTTACTGTCTACGAGTTATATTAGGACGGCACAGTGGTTAGCACTGCTGTCTCATGGCGCCAGGGACCCGGGTTCAATTCCAGCATCGAGTCACTGTCCATGTAGAGTTTGCACATTTTCCCTGTATCTGTGTGGCTTTCCTCCGGGTTCTCCCATAGTCCAAAGCTGTGCAGGTTAGGTGGATTAGCCATACTAAATTGCCCCTTAGAGTCCTAAGATGTCTAAGTTAGATGGATTAGACATGGGAAATGTGCAGGATTATGGGGATGGGATGGAGAAGAGGGCCTAGGTAAGATAACCCACCAGAGAGTGGGTGCAGACTCGATGGGCTGAATGGCCTCATTCTGCACTGTAAGGATTCAATGATTCTATGTTATCCTTTTCTGCCTGTTAATTTACAGTTGGTGGATTCATATTGTTGATGATATTTGTTAAGCAACTTAATCAGGTGGAAATAAGGTACTTGATTCCTACCAAAGTCCTGCATTATAATGCTAGCAACTTAATTTGGCAAGAAATGAGGGAAATGAAAAGCCAAGCATTATGGAGGGAAAGTGGTCATTATTGTTACAAGATATTGAGGAGTCTTCAAGGAACTATTGCCAATCTGTTCAAAATCTTGTAAAGTGCCCAGTAAAGTGACTGCCAGTCACCGATGCCTGAAACAAACAAGAGAAAAGAAAGCAGTTGAGTTTTGTAAAGATAATTGCTAGGGAAATCTCTCTTTGGAAACACAAAAGGACTTGGGAGTTATTGTTGAAGATTCTCTTCAGGTTAAAGTGCAGGTTCAGTCGGCATTAAGGAAGGTAAATGCAATGTTAGCATTCATGTCAAGAGGGCTAAAATACAAGAGCAGGGATTACTTCTGAGGCTGTATTAGGTTCTGGTCAGACTCCATTTGGAATACTGTGAGCAGTTTTGGGCTCCATATCTAACGAAGGATGTGCTGGCCTTGGAAAGGGTCCAGACAAGGTTCACAAGAATGATCCATGGAATGAAGAGCTTATCATTTGAGGAACAGTTAAGGACTCTGGGTCTGTACTCATTGGAGTTTAGAAGGATGAGGGGGATCTGATTGAAACTTACAGGATACTGCGAGACCTGGATAGAGTAGACGTGGAGAGGATGTTTCCATTATGAAAAGCTAGAACCAGAGGGCACAACCTCAGGTTAAAGGGACGATCCTTTAAAACAGACATGAGGAGGAATTTCTTCAGCCACAGAGTGGTGAATCTGTGATGCTCTTTATTGCAGAAGGCTGCAGAGGCCAGGTCATTGAGTGCCTTTAAGTCAGAGATAGATAGGTTCTTGATTAATAAGGGGATCAGGGATTATAGGGAAAAGGCAGAAAAATGGGGATGAGAAAAATATCAGTCATGATTGAATGGCGGAGCAGACTTCATGGGCCAAGTGGCCAAGTACTGCGCCTATGTCTTATGGTCTTTCACATAGGAGGCAATACTGAGCCCATGCTCACCATCTGTGCGAATGCTGATGGGGGCCCAAGGTCTGGAAGTTGCAGATCTCACCAGCAAGACTGTGATTTCAGATCTTCCGCACCCCAGATTGGGTGTGAACCTGCTTCGCATGGATTTAAATATAATTAACCCCCCCTCCCAGGACAGATATTGAGGCCTCCTCAGATATTTAAACCGAGCTGACATGGCATCACGTCAGTGCGGTTTACAACAGGTCCACCTAGATGTAAAGCCAGCGTGGGGGTCTCCCCAGGGGACTAAAGATGAGTATAACCCCCGGGGAGTAGGACATGGCCAGGTAGTGGCCTGGTAATGCCCCCTGACACTGCCCCTTGGCATAGGTTGGCACTGCCTAAGTGACACAGTATCTTGGCAGTGATGACTTGGCTATGCCATCCTGGCAGTGACAATCTGCCAGTGCCATCCAGTGTCAAGAGGCAGTAAAAGGAGCAAACCCCAGTAAGAGCCTTATGTAGGTGTGGAGGGATGGAATCATTCATATGTGGAGGTTGTGTAGAGTGGACATGGGAGCTGGTGATGCCAGCAATGGCTGTTGGAGAAATGGTGGCTGATTGAGTGAAAGGGGAAAGGGCCAGCACTGATTATTGGGGGATGGGGGGGGTGGGAAGGGGCTCGATTATCAGGTGGGGGGCTGTTCGGGTTTAGTCAAATGCTAATCAGAGGGGATGGCATTTGGGGAGGTTTATTGTTGTCCTGATTATTTACTGCTGCAGTGCCCACACCCCCCGCCCCTCCCCCCCCAGCAGAACCAAAACTGCCTACTACCCCCCCATCCCCACCCCCGGCCCTGTCCCCGGTTCAGAACCGGTATCGCTCTCCCAATCAGAAACGGTACCTAACCCCCTCACCAACAGCCATTACCAATAGCCCAACTCCCACAACCACTCCCGGCCACCAGCACATACAAATCGATCCACCATGAGGCTCTCACTGGTGACAGTGCCCTCTGGCACAGATTGGCACTGCCACATAAGAACATAAGAAATAGGAGCAGGAGTAGGCCATCCAGTCCTTCGAGCCTGCCCCGCCATTCAATAAGATCATGGCTGATCTGTCGTGGCTCAGTTCCACATTCCCGCCCTCTCCCCATAACCCTTAATCCCCTCTCTTATCAAAAACCCATCAACCTGCGTCATAAAAATATTTAGCGAGGCAGCCTCCACCACCTCAACGGGCAGAGAATTCCAGAGATTCACTACCCTTTGAGTGAAGAAGTTCCTCCTCAACTCCGTTCTAAACCGCCCCCCCTTTATCTTGAGGCTGTGCCCCCTAGTCCTACTGTCCTTTCTGAGCGGGAAGAGTCTCTCCACCTCTATCCTATCCATCCCATTCATCATCTTATACGTCTCAATGAGATCTCCCCTCATTCTTCTAAACTCTAACGAGTACAAGCCTAGTTTATTCAGCCTCTCCTCATAGCTCAACCCCCTCAACTCCGGCATCAGCCTAGTAAACCTCCTCTGCACTCCCTCCAAGGCCAAAATATCCTTGCGTAAGTACGGCGACCAAAACTGCACACAGTACTCCAGCTGCGGCCTCACCAATGCCCTATACAGCCGCAGCAAGACCTCCCTACTTTTATATTCAATCATGAGCACTGCCAGGCTGGCATGGGCATGGTGTCAATCTGGCAGTGCCAACCTGTGCCAAGGGCCACTGCCAGGGCACTGCCTAGCCATATCCCTCTCCCCTGGGGTGATACTCACCTTTATATCTCTGGGGAATCTCCAATGACAGGCCCACAACTGGGTGAACCTGTTGTAAACCTTGTTGACATTTGAAGACATGGTGGGGGGATCTGTGACTTTTGGATTTCACCATTTACCGAGCCCCTGCCAGCATTTTCACGGAGGGCAAGTGTAGGCTCAACATCCCTGCCTATTGTGTGAAAGGTCGATGAAATAATTTAGAATTCAGTAAAATTAGAGGAGCACATGGCTCTTGAAGGTTGATGTCTGGGCTGGCTTCAGGCAGAACTTCGTGGTTCTGCTGCTTTCACTCAGTGCTTCTGTTGCTTTAGGCATCGAGGGAGTGGAAAGTTATAGGCAGGTAATTCATCTGTTCTTCTGGAGACCACAGTGCTGAGTTGGGTTCCTTTTAAAATCTCTGCCTGTGGCAATTGGAAATCAAAATCAGCAGGCAGAGTTAAAACATAGATGTTATATGGACACAGAAAGAGAGAGGGAGGGGAAAAGAACCCATTCAGGATCTTGTTCCTTCAATGCCTCCATTGCTTGTCCAGTTCTGCACAGAAACTTGGAGCTTAAACCCCCAAAGTCTTGGCTTGTCACATAACTGTCTCTCTCCAACCGCCCAGTAACCGAAATACGGTTATGGATAGTGTATCCTCATTGTCTTGATCTGATCATGGCTGAGAATTCTTCACTAATGTGGAGATGCCGGCATTGGACTGGTGTAAACATGGTAAAAAGTCTTGCAACACCAGGTTAAAGTCCAACAGGTTTATTTGGCAGCAAACCCACAAGCTTTCAGAAACACTGTTCCTTCGTTAGGTGACGCTTACCCGAAGATCAGAGGCCTCTGATCAGAGACTGATAGCCAAGTTCCAACACGTGAGGACGGCCTCAACCAGGATCTTGGGTTCATGTCACACTATCTGTAACCCCCATGACTTGCTTGGGTTTGCAAAACCTCACTTACTGTCCTGTCTGGAGACCTATGCCTAATGCAATCTCCACTCACATTGTCTGCATCTTTAAGACCTGAATAGCGGGTTAGCTGTAAAGGCACGCATTCTAATCAGTGTTCTGGAAACTGTGTGTGCCTTGATATGCCCTTCTCTGATCAGAACCTTCCACATATATAACGAAGGAACAACGTTTCTGAAAGCTTGTGGGTTTTCTATCAAATAAACCTGTTGGACTTTAACCTGGTGTTGTGAGACTTCTTACTGTGTTTACCTCAGTCCAACACTGGCATCTCCACATCAATTCCTCACTAAGCCAGGGTCCCATTGTCCAAGTAGTTGTGTCTATTGTTGCAGCTCCACCCAGTTGAGTACCCAGGTGATGGTCTGGAAATTTCCTAATGGGCCAGGAGATGGACCCTATTCATCCTTCCAAGGCAATTGTTTCTGGTGCAGATTTGCAGGTAGGTTGTCTCCATTTCAATAGTTTTGGAATATAGAAGATAAGTGTTGCAAGCTTGCAGCCATCTTTGACTACATTCCAAGTCACTGGAATATGGCTTTAGTCTATTTAATTAAACCATTATGAGTTTTCAGTAAATCCAAAAGTCATTTTCTTGATATAAAGCATGCTTTCACAACAATAGTGTCACTGACAGAAGCCACTATCACCTGGCAGGACTATAGTGGAATAGATTTTCTAAAAGCTCTTACAAGTTAGAGTTTGTACAGAAATGAACATGCTGGGAGGAGCAGGGCATGCAGCACTCATGCCAACTCACACTATCCCAGTTAATACAAGAAATCTGTGCTGGGACTACAGTACATTGCAATATTGGAACTGGAGTCAACCACCGAGTCTCTAGCTCTAAGCTGATGCAGCTGTGTAGCCAGCTCTACATATTCACTGGCTGCTTGCCTGTTTTGGGGGCTGAGGTGGAAATTAGACATCACTTAGAGGCAGCCAGCACTGGCTGAAGACAGGAGAAGGAACTATGAGCAGAGAAATGATGGTAAAGTCTGCAGATTGGGCTTTCAGCTTCTCCAATGCTGCTTTGGACGTTCTGTAACTTGCAGCAGACAGCATATGAGAGATCCTGATACCCTTCTCGGATTATAAAACCCCCCAGGAGACAATCTGTCACCTAGGGGGTCAATGCTGGGAGCCTAGCTCCCAGAATACCACTTCAATGCTGCAAAGATTGAATGGCCTCATCAGACTTGGGAAGACACTCTTACTCTGTAATCACAATTACTCAACTCCCAGCATCACTACTCATAATACTTGCCTCCCTTTACACTCCTTGAGTCACTACACCACTGTACGGTTCAACTTCCTCTCCTCAGACTCACACACTCACCATGATTCATGAAATCATAGAATCCTTCTAGTGCAGACGGAGGCCATTCGGTCCTTCGAGTCTGCTCCGACTACTATCCCACCCAGCCCTATTCCCGTAACCCCACATATTTACCCTGCTAATCCCCTGACACTAAGATCAATTTAGCATGGCGAATCAACCTAACCCACACGTCTTTGGACTTCTTATTGCAACCCGCCCATCCTCAAACCTCGTGTTTGATGCATTTCTGATTGGCTATTCTTTAGGAACACCTCACAAGGATGACTCTAACTCATCTTTCTTACAAGGCAACTACTGACAGGAGGCTGCCCTTGGAGAGGGCCAAACAACCCCTGCTGATTATTATGGACAGGGGGATAATCATGGTCGCGGATCATAGTCCATTGCCATGGACTTTCTGGCAATGCTGGAAGAGACACCATGATACATTTAGAAGCTAGTTTATAAGATGGGCCTACGTATAGAGAATCATGGAACACAATTGTGCATGAGTTGAGTTTGGTGGATCAGACACCAGGAAATTCAAATGCTGATTTGAAGGGCCAGACTACCAGTGAAGTTTCATGCACATTTATCAGTGAATGGAAGTTACAGTGGAGCCTATGAGTGTTGCACAATTTTGCAGTGCATGAGGGATTTCAGCTCCAACTTACACCAAGATTTCACATCAAGCATGAAGACCACTCTGTCCAAAGTGTGTTGTTCTCTGGCAGGATGAGAGCAAGCCTACTCTCCTGCCACCTGCTCTGCCATTGCAGCTGGGCCAACCTTGTCTGGGCCAGACTGAGATGCTACAGTGAACAGGCAGCCATTCTTAGCTGTTCAAGATCTCTTAACATGACAACCTCTTTGGAAATTCAGCAGCCTTCCAACTTCCATTCAATAGCCTCTGGAGCAAAACTTTGTTTAATTATCCGATAGAGCTCAGGCAGCAAGAGACATTGGAGATGATGCCCCTCCTGTTCTCCCCTCTATTTCCCCTGAAGCTTTCCTTCTTACTTTCCAGTGTGCTAATAAAGACTGGCCCCTCACAATGGCAAAGTCATGGAACGTGCAACAGGTGACCACAAATCGCTATTACTTCCCTAGGGCAGCATTGCAAAGCTTCTGAAATACCCAGGCAGCAGAAAAGGCAACTGTCTGCTCAATGATGGTTCTATTGACAGCTTGACTCTCTTTGTGCAGTTATGCCTGATTCTTAACAACACTCATGAGACAGGTCTGAATGGGATAGCCATTAACCCGATGACAGAATTGGAACAAACGCAATACTGAAGCCCAACAAAGGTGAATGAGCCACAACTGCAGACAGGAAATCAGACATGGGCATTGCGCCCAGAAAAGGTTGTTGAAGATGATATTCTGCCTGAAGGTAAGCTGTAGGTATGGCTCCTATCCAGTGACCCCCTTTTTATGCTCAATGTTTCTTTTCTCCTGCCTTTCTTCCTGCTCTCTCTTGCCCTTTATTCTAAAGGCATCCCTATAAGATTCCTAGGGCTGTAGTACAGTCTTTGCGATGCACGTCAAAGTCAATGTGGAACAGGCAAATTCTAGAAGTTAATCCAAACGCTCAAATGGCAAACCAATGACAAACCTGTCAGTAGTACATGAGAGATGTGAACAAGTCCCCAAACAAACCCATGCAACTTCAGAGAAGTTCCTGAATCAACAGAGTTTTTGTTTGCTCAGTATGAATTGTACAATCTCTACCAGTTGACACACTCCATTCTCCTCAACTTACAGTCACCAAAGCATGTTGGCAAGAGCTAAAACATTTCGGATAAAAGCCCCTAGGTGCTTCCTAGGTACTGGCGGATTTTAATTTGTGAAACTTTGCCAGTTTACCAGATTGAAGTTGCCCAGTCAATTAGGCCACTCCACTCATTTATGAAAATCATTTGCATTTTCAACTGGAGCCCAGTAGGAGAATTTCAAACCCTCCCCAAGTCTAATTGTGATCCAGGGCGCTTAGTTAATCATCAACTCTGAGGTACTCCTGAACTGCCCAGGTGAGACAATGAATATTCAACTCAGCTATGCAAGATTAATTCAAGTAAGCTGTCAACTAATGTTTACCATGTAAGGTCATTAACTCCTAAAGCTGCCTTGATTCCTTCAATTTCCTGAAAGCCTTTTATTCCATCCTTCCCATCTCTATTGTATATGTTCTTAGAAATAAACTGCCACACTAGTACTTTTGGTTTGTCATCCTTTTACCTCAACCAAGGATTTCCCTCCACTGTGGTTGCAGAGTCCTCATTCTATTGTCCACATCTTTTCCTTTACTTCCAGGACCACAATTAGGGTCCCCTTGTCCTGACCTTCAATCTCTGCATTCAATGCATGATCCTCTGCCAATTCCACTGTATCTGGTGTGATACCAACATGTCTTTCCCTCATCACTTCCTTCAGCATTTCAATGGGATCACTCCCTCCATCATACCATGTCCACTCTTCCATAACCCACAACCCTCCCTTGCAGTTGCAACACTTTCCCTTTTATCTCTCCTCTCCTCGCTGTCATTGCCCCAAATCCTCCGTCCAGCTGAAACAGGGATTTACTCACTTTTCTTTCAATTTCAAATACTGCATTTGCTGCTCAATGTCTTCGCGACATTGAAGAAAACAAATGGAGGTTGGCCAATTATTTTGCTCTACACTATCATTCAGTCTGCAAGCGTTACCCTGAGCGTCCGATCATTTGTTCTTTTATTTCTTTGGCACACTCCCCTGTCTGACATTTTTATCCACAGCCTCTTGCATTCTCCTAATGAAGCTTCACGGCAGTTGGAGGAACAGCATCTTTTCTTTCAATTAGGCATTTTACAGAGTTCTAAATTCAACATCGAGGTTAACAATTTCAGTCAATAACCATAGCTCCCATTTTTTCTGTTAGACAGTAGATTCTGGCACTGATTTGTTATTCATTTAGTCTATCACAAACCTACCCTTTTCATTCTCCCTAACCCCAAAACTGCTGAGTTCTGCATTTGCCTATAACCTGTGACATTCGTACTATTTGCCAGTTTTGTTTAAAGGTCACCAGCCTGGAAGGTAAACTCTGTTTCTCTCTCCATTGATGCTGCCAAATTTTTTCCAGTATTTACCCTTTATATAATTGATATTAGGCTATATAAATGTAAAACTGGCAATGCTAAATCTTCTCAAAGTCCCAACACATTAATAGATAATAATTCCTGAGGACACTTTTTTGAATGGGATGTATGCGCTGACTTCATATATTTAATTTTAAAATTTCCCCCATCTAGTTTTGTGACGCACTGACATTGTTATGATATTATAGATTAGAGAAAGCAAAATTCAAAAATAACAGATCGTACCTGTAACGTTTTCAGCACATTTGCATTACTTTGGACTGTACTTCTAAAAGATTCATTCTTCTAGTAAGATTGGCCCAGGTTCTCCAACCTCTCCCACGGGTAGGATTCTCCAGTCCTGCTGCTGTGAATGGAGATTCGGCTGAGTGCAAATTCTCCATTCTTGTTCGCAGTGGTAGTGGGGTGTATGAGACTGGAGAATTCCAGCCATTCTATTTGCTTGAAGCCTTCTTCATCCTAGCTATTTATCAGTTCTTATGAAAAGGCCACGTGCCTGACATGATACTGCTGCTTCTCTCTCCGCAGAGACTGCCTGGCCTGCTGGGCATTTCCAGCATTTTCTGTTTATACTTGATTAAATAGACCAGTTTGCCTATCCAATGACAGTCACTACACTTCACTATAATAGTCTTACTGCATTCTGGCTCCCATAGGGAGTACACCACAGCAAATTGTTGGCACATGGCTTGTGGATTTCTCTTCATTAAAATTAATGGGTAAATAAATCACGCTGAACATCTATGAAGTTCTCCATACAAGACTCACTACTCATTGGGGACAGCTGATCATAGAGTCACCCTTGAAATATAAAGTCCTTTGAGACAAATCCCAGAAAAGTGATTAACAGTTATACAGCAGGGAAGAGACGTCACAAAGGCATTAAATGAACAGTAGGTTTGCTTGTGCAGCACTTGTTGCAAAACAGCTGTAAAAACAGAAGTTGCCTCTACATCAATGTACATTTAAAGACGTATGGCAGTAGGAACTTATTTACTGAACATGAAGGGAAATAAATATTGCATTGTCACAGGATAACAGTTACCACAAAATAATCCACGAACATGAAATTTTATGTACTCCAGCAATACGACTAAAAAACATTCTCTCTCTATAGCCATTATTTATTCTTTTCTACTGTCCCGGACAACAAAGGTATTGCTTTGTAATAAACGCTAGTTTGTGACGTGTAAAATTTGAAAGGTGTCTTATTTTCATTAGCCCTATTCCTTGACAGCAGATGTAATATATTAATTAGTATCCCTGCATGAAAGAATGATTTGCATTTATATAGCTTCCATCATATCCTCAAATGCCAATGAAGCATTTTTGAGGTGCAATTACTATTGCTCTGTAGGAAACGCAGCAGCCAATCTTATTCACAAGATCCAATGAGAAGTAACGTTACGGTTATTTTTAGTGATGTTGGTTTGAAGGATAAATGTTGGCCAAGACCCTAGGGCTTCAAAATAGGTCCAGAAGATTTTTTAAAATCCACTTTAGTGGGTAGATAGGGCCTCAATTTAATGTCTCATTCAAAAGACTGCATCTGTGACAGTGCAGCACTCCCCCAGTATAGCACTATATGTAGTGTAACCCTAGGCTTTGTGCTTCAGTCTCTGGAGTCTCTACAACCCACAACATTCTGACTCAGAGAGACAAGTGCCAAAGCTGACATTAGTTAGCTGTGTGATCAATTTAGTTTTCAACTTAATAGTAACAGAGTCATTTCAGTGATATTTCTAAAAGAAAAGACCTTTTTGACGAGTACTGCCAAACATTGCACCAAATCATTGCTCCAATTGTTAAGATTTCATCAAAACATAGAAAATAGGCACTGAAGTAGGCCAATTGGCCTTTGGAGCCTGTTCTGCCATTCATTTTGATCATGGCTAATCATCAAATTCAATGCCCTGATCATGCCTTCTCCCCATATCCGTTTAGCCCAAGAATTATATCTAATTTCCCCTTGAAATCACACAATGTTTTGGCCTCAACTACTTTCTGTGGTAGTGAATTTTCCACAGATTCACCACTCTCTGGGTGAAGAAAGTTCTCCTCACCTCAGTCCTAAATGGCTTACCCCTTATCGCCTGGGTCTGGATTCCCCCACCGTCGGGAATATTCTTTTCTTTTGCAAGACATTTACTTGCATGATTTAAATATCTTCATTCCAACACTTCAGGAGGTTAGCCATTTCCAATCAGCAAAGTACACAGCTTTTAAAAAGGCGATAAAATGTTGCATTTCAACTCAATGAAGAATAGTCCTTATAATTTCACAAATTTCAATGGGCTCTTGTGCACAAAACACATAAAATCCTAACGACTGCTAGACAGAATATGCAATGAGACAACACATATTTAGACGGAACGGGTGGTTCTCTTTTAGATTTACAATGTAGATGATTACAGCCAGTATTTGAAATACTGTCGCTCAGAGACAAATAAATAATACATCGGTCACATAAAAACAACATAGATCAATCCTAAAGGTTTTACAGGGACAACAAAACAAAACTTCAATTTGCTTTGGAAATCACTGCTTAGATCATGGAGCAAATTTATCCCACTGGAGTGCAGAATATTGAATAAATGAATCCAATGAACTCTCATCTGCGTAACATGTTCAGCTGTGAGACTAGGGCTACTTTTTTCCCACTCACATAGGTTCCCAAACTACCTCAGTTAATGCACTGATTTGAATAATTTATTATAGGATAGTTTTAATCTCTAACCCCATCATTATTGGTCCTATAAATATTAGAAGACTATAAATATACATTTAACATTGCAACCTTAACATAATGCATTCTCAATAATTGGCTGCTCTCCTCACTCAATTCCCATTCAGCTGATCAGGGAAGGAATTGAAGAGGTTTTATTTAATTAGTGTCAAAAGTTGGCTTACATTAACACTGCAATGAAGTTACTATGACAATCCACTAGTTGCCGCACTCCAGCGCCTGTTCGGGCACAATGAGGGAGATTTTAGCATGGCCAATGCACCGAACCAGCACATCTTTCGGACTGTGGGAGGAAACTGGAGCACCCAGAGGAAACCCACACAGACACGGGGAGAACATGCAGACTCTGCAAATACAGTGATCCAAGCCGGGAATCGAACCCCGGTCCCTGGCATAGTGAGGCAGCAGTGCCACTGTGTCAGCACGGTGACAGCGTTTGGGAACTGCTAAGACTTATTAATGTTGAGTGGAGAGCTGCACAGCGCAACTGATAATACCTGTCAATGCATTTTGCAAGACTTAGGAGTAGCAATTATTCATTGAACTAGAAAGAACTCGGCACCATATTAATCAGTCTCGTTCTGTCACTATATCTGATTTAAATTCCTATTGTTATTCCCAGTCAAGGACACTTCTTTGGTCAGCCAATCTGGCCTATGACATGAGGAAGTGTGCAGGCAAGGCAGCTATTGTACAAACTAATGTCATTACTGCAACTGACTCTGCAACATCCTCTTGGTGAAATTAGGAAATGCTGGGCATGATCTTACCACCCAATCCTGCCCGTCCACCTGCGTAGCAAGGCAAAGATAGTGCATGAGGTAAAAACATCAGTTTCATGCCCGGCACCAAATAGATTGCTATATTCCTAGCCCCTTCATGCCTAAAATTGGCACAGAGTTTATTTACATGATTTTGAATGCATTAACAAGATTGCCAACACCACTCCCCTCCCCCCAACCCTTGGAATCTCACCACTTCACCAGCATGAAGTCATGCTGGCATTAATCAGTCCTGCTTTATAAAGTATGAAGTCTGACAACAGCAGGTTAAAGTCCAACAGGTTTATTTGGAATCATGAGCTTTCAGAGCTCTGCTCCTTCATTGGGTTCGTGATTCCAAATAAACCTGTTGGGCTTTAATGTGGTGTTGTAAGACTTCTTACTCTGCCCTCCCCAGTCCAATGCCAGCATCTGCACATCATTGTGCTATAAAAGTTGAGTTCAGGCATTGCAGCCACCAAGGGGTTCGAGGAGGTTACCACCACTGAGAACCAACCCCCAGGGGCAGAGGTCTTAGCTGCTGCCGTGGTGCAGGATGGGGTGGGGATTTGCATGAGTTCAGGGTTTGGGGGGACCTGGTGCCAGTATCAGATCGGGAGTCTTGGGGGCTGTGTTGCACACATTCCCTCTGGCTACAGAGCAAACCCTGGGAGATTGCTTATGAGGGGGGCTCCCAACCACACTGATGTTGCTATGGTTATCCTGCCATCTATCAGCTGGACAGGCTCTTTGGCTGACCACTGACATCCCATCCAAGGCTCACTAACAGTAACAAGCAGTTAGCTACTGCTCCAATAAGGGAGCTCAGCAGGAGTTAACATGGCTCCTCACACTGCATGAACTCTGCAGTGCTGCCTTCAATGGGAACCAATCCCATGATGGTTATGAGGGTGCCCTTCCCCTGTCTGTCTGTACTGTTGGCCATTCCTGGAAGGCACTGCACCAGACATGGATACGCTCATGTTTATGATACTGGTGGTGTCGAAGGGGACCCCCCTCACCACCGCCGTGTCCACCATGGTGATGTGGCAGTGGTTGGCAGCCCATTGAGATGGTGGTGGATTGGCACCAAGGATGTTATCAGGCTGCCAGCGCCCAAACTCACGGAGGCACTTGTTGCTGGAAGAGGATGAGGGACCCAGGATGGATAACCTTACTGATTGTCTTTCTCTCTCTCTTCTTCCCACCCACACTCCATCGATAACATAGATTTTGCCATGCAGTCCATTGAGCTGGTCATGATACCTGTGGATATGGAGGAGGAGGAGGTGGAGGAGGGAGAGGTGTGGCCGTTGCAAGGCTAGTCCAGGACAGAGGCTGCAGCGGGAGGCAGGCGCCCATTGGCCCTAGGGGAGGGACAGAGGACATTGACGATGGAAGGCCCCATGCCACAGGACCCGCCTGATATTTAATCAGCTGGCTGCTGCTGTGCGCTGCCGCAGTCTCCACTCAGTAAAGAGACAGTGCAGCATCTGTGCCACATGCTTCAGACCTGGTATCTTGTGGGGCAGGAGAACACCTGCTCCCGGTGGCAGTGAAGGTTACGGCAGCCCTCGACCTTTACACCACGAGATCCTTCCGGAGACCTCAGTGGCATTGCCCAGTCCTCTGTTCACAACTGCATCCATGAGGTGATGGATGCTATGTAGGCCTGAGCAGCTGACTACATCAACTTTGTAAAAAGTCTGACAACACCAGGTTTTAGTCCAACCGATTTATTTGATAATATAAATCGGTTGGACTAAAACCTGGTGTTGTCAGACTTTTTACAAAGTTGATGTAGTCAGCTGCTCAGGCCTACATAGCATCCATCACCTCATGGATGCAGTTGTGAACAGAGGACTGGGCAATGCCACTGAGGTCTCCGGAAGGATCTCGTGGTGTAAAGGTCGAGGGCTGCCGTAACCTTCACTGCCACCGGGAGCAGGTGTTCTCCTGCCCCACAAGATACCAGGTCTGAAGCATGTGGCACAGATGCTGCACTGTCTCTTTACTGAGTGGAGACTGCGGCAGCGCACAGCAGCAGCCAGCTGATTAAATATCAGGCGGGTCCTGTGGCATGGGGCCTTCCATCGTCAATGTCCTCTGTCCCTCCCCTAGGGCCAATGGGCGCCTGCCTCCCGCTGCAGCCTCTGTCCTGGACTAGCCTTGCAACGGCCACACCTCTCCCTCCTCCACCTCCTCCTCCTCCATATCCACAGGTATCATGACCAGCTCAATGGACTGCATGGCAAAATCTATGTTATCGATGGAGTGTGGGTGGGAAGAAGAGAGAGAGAAAGACAATCAGTAAGGTTATCCATCCTGGGTCCCTCATCCTCTTCCAGCAACAACTTTGACATGGGCCAGGCCCAACAGGAAGCCTGGGCTGCAGGTTTCCATCGCTGGGAGGCCCCACATGCAGGGGCCATCAACGCACACACATTGCGTACCCCATTCTGTCAAGGGGTGCAGCACGTAAACCGAAAGGGGTTCCACTTCTTGAACGTTCTGGTATCACGCCCGAACATCATGTACGTTTCAAGTTTGCTGATGACACTATGTAGTGTGTATCAGATCTCAAACAATGACAGGACAGAGCACAGGGAACAGAGAGAATCTGATGAAATGGTGCAACAATGATAATCTCTCCCTCAATGTCAGTAAAACTAAAGAGATAGTCAACGACTTCGGGAAGCATATTGGAGGACATGCTCCTCTCTGCAACAAAGGGGATGAAATGAAAATGGTCAAGAGCTTCAAGTTTCTGAGTGCCCAGATCACCAACAACCTGTCTTGGACCCTCCATTCTGATACTATAATGAGGGAAACCCACCAATGCCTCTACTTTCTCAGGAGGCTAAGATAATTTCAGCATGTCCACTATGACTCTCACCAATTTTTACAGATGCACCATAGAAAGCATCCTTGACAGCTCCTGCTCTGACCCAAACTGCAAGAAACTACAAAAAGGTCATGAACAAAGCCCAGTCCATTACTCAAACCAGCCTCCCGTCCATTGACACTGTCTTCACTTCCCGCTGCCTTGGAAAATCAGCCAATATAATCAAGGACATACTCTCTTCCACCTTCCTGTATCAAGCAAAATATATAAAAATCTAAACTGAATCAAGAACAGCTTCTTCCCTGTTACCATCAGATTTTGAATGGATCTATCTTATGTTACGTTGATCTATCTTTGCCCCGTATGACTGTAACATTATATTCTGCCCCCTCTCCTTTCCTTCTCTTTTATGTAATCTATGAATAGTATGCTTTGTTTGTATAATGTGCAAGAAGTGATACCTTTCATGATGTCCAATACATGAGACAATAATAAATCAAATCAAACCAAATCAGGTTTATGCACTGCACCCGAGAAGTGTGAATGACAGTTACACACTGCGGAACTTGGACATCCCCAAAGTATTTGAGGATCACCCTAGACTGCTGGGATAGATCATGGGGGCAAGAGCTACCTGTTAGGGTCATGGCCGATGACGCTAGTGTGGAGGCCAAAGACCAAGGCAGAGACCTGCTACAGTAAGGCCCATACTGCCACAGATCTGTCGTCAAGCGATGCACTATATCCCAATAGTTGTGATAATAATAAATCAACGTATATTAAAAAGAGATGCACTGGCATCAGGAAGGGGGAATTTAGAAGGGCTGGTGACCCCTAGGGTCTTCTGGCTGGAAGGCCCCAGCATAGGTCCCAATGTTTTCTCCTTCCTCAGGCACTAATTGGCCCCTTGGACACTATATGGGACAGACGGCAGCTGGAGTGAACTCCAGAAACCTTTCCCTTCTCCAGTTATCCTGTAATGGATATATCATTTTTCCCTTTGATATTACCTACCCTGTGGACCCAGCTTTTAGCAAATAAGAACTTATCTCTCCACTTTGAAATCACCTTTTCTATACGTCATTGTTTTTTCCCCCATTCACATCAGTAAACATTTGTTTTTCCCACTGGTATCCTAATTCGCATATCAAAACACCCCTTCAGACAGCTGTATTATCAGTTCTCTTTTATCCCAATTTCATTTTTAATCTTAATTTTTCACAGAATCAACCAAATGGCAGGCACTAAGAGAGGGAGAGACTTGTGGTCAGTCTTGCTTGTTATGGAGTGACGCCCCTCAAGCTATCAGCCTTTGGCAACAGGCTAGTGAATGGCCTGTTCCAGATAAAAACCTCACCACGGAAACAGATGAAAGTGCAGGAAGGGAAGCAACAAAGGCATAGGGTTGCCAACTCTTCAGGATTTTCCTGGACTTTCCAGGGATTACAGATTAATCTCTTAAACATCGCTGTGAGCAACTCAGCAGAAAAATCGTAGAGGCATTCAAAACAGTGTCTTTATAAAAAAAAAACGCAAATCCCTTCCATTTATTAGTCCCAGAAATATTGCTGATGTGATTTAAAGAAAATGTTATTTGACTGGCAGCTCATGGAATAGGGCCAGCTGGGATTGTTGTCAGTGTTGGCTTAATGGGCCGAATGGCCTCCACTGTAGGGATTCCACGATCCTAATCTTATATCCACAAATGTGTCCATAATTATCTTTCTTTCTGCAATTTGCTGGAGAACCTGCTAGGCTTCAGTCAGGAGAAGTTGCTACGTTTTTTGATCATATATTGTGTTTGTTGCTGTCTTTTTAAATATATTCTATAAATAATCTCTTTTTGCTTTGCTGTTGATTGCTGAGTAAATAGAATTGTCTTGCTAGAAAATACATTTTTTCCTGTCAGCCAGAGAGCCGCTTGCAATGGTATCTCTTCCCACCCCCATACAATTGTGGCTGATTTCTCTCAAGGACCCACTCTTAATGCCTCCATATTTCTCATTTATATGCTGCCCCTCAGCAACATCATCCAAAAGCACTGATTTTGTTTGCACAGGGATGCCTCATCACCACCTCTATTGATGGCTTCGTTTTTGCTCAGTTATCAGCTTATCCAGCTCCAGCTGATCAGATATTTCCTCCAATTAAATCTTGAGAAGACTGAAGCTATTGGCAACCCCCCACTACAAATTCCATTCCTTTGCTACACACTCCAACCTTTCATGCCTGAAGCAGCATAATTCACACCTCCCTACATGTGAAATTAGATGCTTGGATTGTGGATGAGCACCTATCCAAGTCAACTAAGTAAAGGAGACGCAGCCAACAATGGCAAGTCTGTACTGCGCCAAACAATGGCCGGAACTCCACCAGCTTGCCCACCTCGGAATGAGTGTAGGCATGGGTCAGACAACAGAAATCTCCATTGACCTCGGGTGGGAATTTCAGGTCTTGCCCAATGAGGATTGCAACTTTTAAAGAAGGTCTGATAATATATTCCTTCATTGTAAGAGCTGGCAAGACCAAGTTTTGATTTCCTTAGCTCGTTCATTGAGGCCTCAGTCATGTCTGCCATCTGCTTTGTGCACTGTATCCAACTACCTTTGGGTCATATGTCTTTTTGTTATACATACATTTTGTAGTGTGCCACATATGTAACCACAGCAGACATACACAAACAAAGGAATGAGCAGCTGTCTATACTTCGGAAAGAACTTACAACACACTTTGAGCCAATCAATGGCAAAGGCCGTTTACATCAGCACAAGTTTCCAGTTCCGCTGGTTAGTGCACAATTCCAGGGCAGAGACAAGTCATCCCTCAGGATAGGCTTTTGAAAGCTTAATGAGTAGTGAAAAAATAATACAGGAAGAGATTGTCCTGAGCATCTGTTAGATAAGATGAAGCCAATTTGATATCAGTACTTAAAGCAGTAGGGTAGTTCATAAAGTGAATTATTGGTGATTTTTTGCAATACGTACCTGTGGTAACAGCCAAACACTGTCATAAAGCTTTGAAACCCATTGTACAGAAGCATGATGCTACATATAAAGCAACTGCTACAAACTGTTGGAAACAATCACTGAGCTATGCAATGGGCAATAATGTTAAACATTGAAACATTTCCTTCAACTATGATTTTCATAGTATTTAATTACCAACTGCAAGTTGAAGCACACAGATGTCCATAAAAGTTGTGATGCCTAGAAAAATTTATTAGAATGTTTCACATTCTATGACAGATTACTTCACGTGGGGAACATTTCTCAACTCTCATTTGCCTCAGTCTGATTAGATGCTTGGACATAACAGCTGGATGTAGACAGCACTGAAGAACATTTGCTGCAATTCTTTCACTGGAATTCTTTGAAGAAGACAACACCCATTGTGGTCTCTATTTTTGAAGACAAGGAATGCTCCAGCATTCTTTTTCAGTCAGAGCTCAGATGCCTGACTGAATCAAGACTGGACTCCCTGTCAAACCTCATTAAGTGTATTAAACAACACAATTAATTCTGCAAGAGATGGAAGACTTCCAGGCGCATGTCTAATGAGAAACTTGGATCATGCTTCTGTATAATAGGCATCAAAGCTTTGCCTTTCCTCTGTCTTGTATTATGTTAATACGTTCACACTCTCCTTGTGTTTCGTTTGTATCCGTATGTATGTTGGTGAGTGACAGATATATTGGCTAACAGCGTTAGTAAAGGGAAACGGTGCATCAAAGGCCGAACAGAAATAATTAGGGATGGCACTCAGCACGCACTTAACAAGGAAGGCAGTAACAACTGGGCAGCTGCAAATATTGATCCAAGTTTATCATTCTTTTTAGAAGTAAAATTGCGATCTTTTCTTCTCTTTCTTGTTAAGAACCAGATCAGAAACTCCAAGGTACATTATGCCTGGACCCTAATTTTTACATTTGATTTTGGCATTAGGGTGAGAATAACGTATTTTACAAAGAACAAAGAAAATTACAGCACTGGATCAAGCCCTTTGGCCCTTCAAGCCTGCACTGATCATGTTGCCCATCTGAACTAAAATCCCCCACCTTCCAGGGACCATATTCTCATCCTGTCCATGTATTCATCAAAATACCCTTTAAAAATCACTATCGTATCTTCTTCCACTACCTCTCCTGGCAGCGAGTTCCAGGCACCCACTACTCTCTGTGTAAAAAAAACCTGCCTTGTACATTTCCTTTAAACCTCGCCCCTCACACCTTAAACCGATGCGCCCTAGTAATTGACTCTTCCACCCCGGGAAAAAGCTTCTGACTATCCACTCTGTTCATGCCCCGCATAATCTTGTAGACTTTTATCAGGTCGCCCCTCAACCTCCATCGTTCCACTGAGAACAAACCAAGTTTCACCAACCTCTCTTCATAGCTAATGCCCTCTATACCAGGCAACATCCTGGTAAATCTTTTCTGTACCCTCTCCAAAACCTCCATATCCTCTGGTAGTGTGGCAACGGGAATTGAACACTATATTCCAAGTGCAGCCGAATTCAATGTCCCGTCCGATGAAGGCAAACGTGCTGTTGGCCTTTTTGACTACCTTTTCCACCTGCGTTGCCACTTTCAGTGACCTGTGTACTGTACACCCAAATCCCTCTGCCTATCAATACTGTTAAGGGATCTGCCATTTACTGTATACTTCCTATCTATATTAGACCTTCCAAAATACTTCACCTCACATTTGTCAGGATTAACCTCCATCTGCCATCTCACCACCCAAGTCTCCAACTGATCTATATGCCGCTGTATTCTCTGATATCCTTCATTGCTATCCACAAATCCAATAACCTTTGTGTCGTCTGCAAATTTACTAATCAAACCAGTTATATTTTCCTCCAAATCATTTATATATATTACAAACAGCAAAGGTCCCTGCACTGATCCCTGAGGAATGCCACTTGTGATGTAGAGATGCCGGCGTTGGACTGGGGTAAACACAGTAAGAAGTCTCATGCAGCAATTTCCAGAGAATGTTTCACCCCCAGACAGCATAATTTCAGAGAAAGAGATTTATTTCCTAGCAGATCCAAGTCTCCAGACCTCAAACAGAACAAGAGATGCAGAGAAAGAGACCTCTGTCTAAAGATCCCAAAAGGCAGGCTGCCTTGAGTTCTCTGTGAAAGTCTAGCCCCACCCAGTCATGTCACCATACCTGTCAATCAACCTAATCAAACCTCACTCTTAAATATTCCAGGGGAATAACAGAACCCTTCATTAGTCCAGATTAAACTGACATTGTAGCAATTAAGAGCAATTATGCCACTGCAGTGACAATACAATGCTGCTGGATCCAGACAAATAGTGCATAGAACAGATACTGGGCAAGAAACATGACTAAAATACATTTCTTAAAGGTACCAAATCAACACAGAATATGGAATACAAAATATTATGTATTGTCTTTTCCAGCCTTGAAGCTGTTAATATTGGTCAGTTTTTTTAAAAAAACATTTGTTTTAGTTGGTTAACTTTTGATGATAATTTTAAAACTCTAAAACTTAATACACTGGTTGTTAGCAGTTCTTTGCAAAACCTGGATTTTGGATACGGTTCACAAATCATTCTGTCATTGCGAATTGAAATATAGTAAGGGCATCAACAGCGGGCACTTGGGAAATTCATTTCTTTTGGAACTATCCCATTTAGACTAGATAGTAACATCAGTCCAAAGCTGCTTGGCAGCATTGCTGCAATTAGTTTTTCTGGAACCACTTGTGAAGAGAGATTTTGCTCCAAGCCAACGAAACTACTACTGCCGGGATTTCTGTTATTATTTTATAGGAAAGAGCCAAGAGGGATGTAATTTGGGGCTGAGGTAGGAGAAATTAATTGATTTTCTTCCAGGAGCATTCTTTCCACAATTCTTGTGAGATATAAGTGCATCAATGTGTGGAAATGCCAGTGAAGAACAAAATCTTCCCAAGAGTTGCAAGTCCCAATGTGCTTGTTGTCTGCACTAAAGCCAAGGAGGTGCCAGCTGGTGTGAGATTTCCTACAGCTTGCCATCTTTCACTAGTCTTCATGGGAGAATTTCAAAGCCTTATTTTGGACTTCCTCTCCTGGCACTTTGTAAACTCACTTCTCGATGCCTTTTAAGGTTTGCCTTAAACAGTCGCTCCTGCAGAATCCCCTAACATTAGAAATTAAACCCTGCCCAGTGGAGCCCAGAGGTAAGCCAATACAGTGCTCCACATGCATTGACATCAGTGTGACCCACAGTTTGCCATCCATAGAATCCCTCCAGTTCAGGAGGAGGCCATTCAGACAATCAAACTTACACCAGGAACAATCCCATCCAGCCCTATCTCCATAACCCCATGCATTTATCCAGTTAATCACTGGTGACACTAAGGGACAATTTAACATGGCCAATCAGCCAAACCCACACACCTTGGGAGTATGGGATGAAACTGAAGCATTCGGAGGAAACCAACACAGTCACAGGAAGAATGTGCAAATTCCACACAGACAGTCATTCCAGGCTGGAATTGAATTTGGGTCCCTGGCACTGAGAGGCAGCAGTGCTAACCACTGTGCCACCGTGCTGTCTACTCAAGCTGGCACTAGTCCATCACACTCCACAAATTGAGAACAACAGTTGCTGCATCATCCAGCCTAAAAGGAAAAAAAAAACAACTGGTAAATCCTGTGTTAGCACATAGTCAATAATAATGGGTAAAAACTCCCGGCCCTCATTTACTGTCTAAGTAGCCTTGACAGCTAGACACAGGGTGATCCTGCCTGGGGTATTAATCCCTTCCAAATGACATGTGCATCTTGTGTCGTTTATTGCCTGAGGGCTCTTTGCTTGAAGGCTGTCATATATTAAAAGCCAGGAATTATGTAATGATTACCCATGTTCAGATGTTTGTACTGACAGCATTCATGAATAACCGACTATTAAGGTGACAGCCTAGTGTTTCGCCAGAAAACTCTTCAATAAATTAGTTAATTCAGTCATAAATTACAAGACTTGTTTTTTAAAAAATCACTGTAGTGAATCTGTCACATATAGAGCAGTGACATTAGCATCTGTGATCATGGTATAAAATTATATATTGTCTGATAAATCAAATCCTTTTAGTCACAAAGGATATTTTTCTTTGTCTTTTTTGTAGAAAGAAATTTACATCCTAACAATGCTTGTATCAGGATTTCTTCACTATGCTTTCTATCTTATCAGGGGATCATGACAACCTATCTTTGCACAGTTCCTTCTGCAGGCAGCAGAGCCAGCATGTCTCACCCCTGTGTCTTTGGAGCCTGCTGCCAGCTGGTTCAGTGACAGTTCAACCTATGCGGTGCCTTACCTCGGCATCTGTCGGATCTGCTCAACAACTGACATGAAGAACATAGAACCCATTCCCCCTCTACTGTGCTGAAATTAGGGATAGGCAACAAATGCCCGCATCCCCTGAATGAATGAAGAAAATAAAAATTACCCCTTCATTCTCAAAAGGCAGCGGTGTTTTTGTGGTCTCAGTACACCTGACGCAGATCACTCCAATCCCAAAATATTGTGTGTGGATCTAAATATTAGCTTTGCGCCTGTCACCAGTTAGTAATCATCCCCAACGCTTTCTAATGGCATAAACTGGATCACGTCCAGTTTATACCATTAGATTAGTGTACTTAAAGTAATATTTAAATATGCATAGCTGATTTGATGCTGGATTCAACCAGCTCCAGGGACATTTTGACTTTTGGGTGAAGTACGAATCACTGCTGGTCTGCATTGGTGGAGACCGGGCACAATGGCCACAACTGGGGGCTCAGAGGCCATTGAAGCCCCCAGATGGTTGGGGACATGGCGAGGCTGTGCTCACCTGGCACCTGGCAGTGCCAGTTGAGTATTGCCACTGTGCTGGGGGCAATGGCTAGGGGATGGGGCCTGAGTTGAGGGTGGGCCTGTGGGGGTTATGTTGGGGGGACTCTGCAGGGGATTGTGCATAGTGGGGAGGGAAAGAATGGGGGCATGAAGAGAGTCACGAATGGAATAAAGAAAGGGGATCCATTAGGAGTGCCCCAATACCCGGAAATCAGTGATCCACGTCAGGGAGGGAGTAGGGAGAATTCCGGCTGCGAGCAAGGTCGGAGAATCCGGCCTTTTTTGGGGGAAAAAATTCCACCCAGTGAGTTTACATGCCTCGGGATTTATTGGGAGTGACTGATCAGTTAGTTCATTCACCAGATTTCCAATGTTTAGAAACCAAAACAAAAGCAGGATAAATATTTGAGGGTGACTTCAAATTTGTATTTAAAAATTGAAGATTAGAGGAGTTTTTACCTATCATAATTGACTATGTATTAATACAGGATTTTCCAGTTGATTTTTTTAGGCTGAGTGATGCAGCAACTGTTTTTGCAGTGTAACGGAGCAATAAAAATTAAGTTTTTTTGAGTTAATGCATAATTGTATTGCCTCTTTCTGTCACAGGATGAATGGGATTAAAAGAAAACCATCCAGCAATGAACCTTGTTTAATGTTTAAGAACTGGCATTATAAATGCAACTTGCAGAGGGAAGGTTGAGTGGATCAAGACTGGCACCAATACTGCTACAAGGATTCCTTATTAACAACAAATGATAAATTTGTACTTGTAATTATTTCAGCGATAGCTAACAGAATAGAGCAAGATAAAGACAAAATACTGTGGATGCTGATATCTGAAACAAAACCAGAAAATGCTGGAAAACCTCAGCAGGTCTGACAGCATCTGTGAGGAGAGAGAAGAGCCAAAGTTTTGAGTCAGAATCCGGACTTGAAATGTGAGTTGTATTCTCTCTCCACAGATGCTGTCAGACTTGTTGAGTTTCTCCAGCATTTTCTGGTTTGGAACAGAGCAAGAATTGATATCACTTGCTTCGCTCTGGGTATAACTTCAGTGTTTGTGTGCCAACAATTTAGTCCCATTCAGTTGCTTTCCCCTTCCTTTACCTGGACTCTAGATTCTCCCTATCTTGTGTCTCCTTATTGAGGAAAACTGGAACTTTTTCTACCTTGCTTTGCTGTCAAACTCTGAGAACAAAGAAACAGAGCTGCACTGATCAGTTTTCTGCAGGCTGTGTGTGCTCCTGGAGAGTTAATCACCATAGCAACGCACTTTCCTGAATCCTAAACTGGCAAAATTATAGTTGGCGCTTTCCGAATTTAGTCTCTGTTCCACAGATAAAGTTCTGATTCTATCCTGTCTCAGTTCATCTGCTGCTGACACCTCATGCATTTGCCATCTCTCCTTTGGTGCTCGACTATTCTGATTCACTCCCTACTCTTCCCCCGTCTTCCATAAACTTAAGTTCATCCAAAACATTGCTGCCCAAATCCTACCTCACACCTACTCAGGATCTCAAATTCCTCCACTCCCTTGCCCGTTGCTGGACAGGATCTTCTCTGCAAATTGCGGGACCCCACCCATCAGGTCAAATAGGGGATGGAGGCCTACACCATGTAAGGAACAGTCACCCTTTTCTCCGAATTGGCCAATAAAGAGCCAAAGAGTGGATCCCATCCAACTAATCTACCAAAGCATCTGTGAGGAGAGAATCTAATCTCCCTCCTCCTCCCCCACCCCTCCACCAGAGAACGATCTGACCTTCCCCCCCCCTCGCCTCCAACCAGAGAGCGATCTGACCACCCTCCTCCTCCTCCCCTGCCCCTACCAGAGATATATCTGGCCTCCCTCCTCCCCTGTCCCACCAGAGAACGATCTGATCTTCCTCGATGCTGATCGCGGCCATTTTGGTTAAAGGGGGAATTGGAGCAGACGCGGGCGTGGATCGCACTATTTGCCTCACACCAAGCTTTACCAAGTTATTGCACCCGCAAACAGGCACAACGCAATGGTAAAATTGAGCCCGAAGTCTTAAGCTGCCATGCTCCCCAAGCTCTAGAATTTTCTCCTTTGTCTCTCTTAAGATGCTCCTGAAAACTTACCACCTCGATCAAGCTTTTGATCATCTGCCCCAATGTTTACGTATGTGACTCAGGCCGCGATTTTACCAACAATTTGTGCTCGTTTTCGGGCACAAAATCGCGGCAAATTCAGGCATCAGGCCTTTTAACGTGATCTGCACTCGAATCCAAGCAAATCGCGAATTTACCGACACCCGATTTGGGTGTGGATCTGGTCTCCACCCAAATCGGGTGGCCCGACAATTTAAATGTATTAGCATATTTTTAAGAAGCGGGTTGATGGGTTTTTGATAAGAGAGGGGATTAAGGGTTATGGGGAGAGGGCGGGAAAGTGGAACTGAGCCACGACAGATCAGCCATGATCTTATTGAATGGCGGGGCAGGCTCGAAGGGCCAGATGGCCTACTCCTGCTCCTATTTCTTATGTTCTTACGTTCTTATGTTCTTAAATCAATTTAATGAACCGCCATTAAATTGGTTCATTTTAACCAATGAAAAATTGGTGAATTTTTTTAACCAAGAGCTCCTGGTCCAGCTGTAAGGGTACTACCGCTTTGCTACAAGGCCTCCAATCCTTCACCGGTATATCTCTAATTCCCTTTGGCTATTGTGCAGCATTATACACCACCTTTTGCTGTGTACCATAAAACTGCACTAATTTAAAAATTGCCTTTAAGTGTAGAACCCACCATAAAACATCAAAGTAGTCAGGCTTTTTAAAATCATAAATTTGTGTAGACCTGAAGTAATCTAATTGTGGCCCATTGACCAGCAGAGGCAGACCACAGACTTAAAAGTTAAACATGTGTAAAGAAGCTTCAGTCCAAAACATGTTGACTAATGTGTCGATACAATAAAATAATATGGAAAAGAACAAACTGACGAAATCATGTAAGAAGATAAACTGATAAATTCAACGAAGGGGTGGAATACTGAGAAATAGGCTAAGGTGTTTCGAAAATATATCTCAACTTATCCCGATGCCAGTCGATGCTGTATTACATGTTTGGCATTGTTGTATTTGGAGAATAATGTGTGGGAGCATAAGGATACGAAGAAACAATGGAGCTTTATGTACTAGCCTCACATGGTTGCTCCTTCTCAGCCTTTTTCCCATGCTAAGGACTTGTGACATCACTTTCGGAGAATACATTAATACACCAGACCTAAATAAGCAACAAGAATTAGTACAGATACTTAACATTCCCTCTCTCCTTAAATTGAACATCTGCAACAAGTTCAAAACAAGTTGAACATGAACAATAGTTAAAGTCAGTCGCTGTTAATAAGTCAAATGGTCCAGAGGGTATCACTCTCGAAACGATTGACAGCGAACCTCTAGTATCTTCTCCTTTATACTAACACCATTGGCTGTTTGTTTTACCAGTGTTGACAGTAGAATGAGATGTTGTCTTGGTGCATGATCTGTAGATGAGCTGTTGCTTTCCTCAAAAGTGGCTCTTGGTGAGGGGTTGTAGAAGGTTCAGGTCAGGACTTTGTATAGTTGAATCTGAATGCTCAGCAGGTTCCAATTCTGGTGGATCTGTCCTCCCAGAGGTTTCAGAAAATCAAATGTTATCTCTTCATCATTAGTAGTGCAGAGGAGGTCTTCATCATGGAATATGCAGTATTCCTATACACTAGTTGAAATTTATTAAGACGTTTGATCAGCGGACTTTGTTCCCTGGTTACTCTCAAGATACGTTTCATGGCTTAGACAAAATGTTCTGCTAGCCCATTACAAGCAGGATGTTACAGTATGGATCTAATATGTTAAATACCTTTCTTTTGCAAGAAACCTTTGAACACTTGTGAGACAAATTGAGGTCGGTTGTTGCTTACCAGTTATCCAGGAAATCAAAAATGACGAAACACTTCTCCTAGCTTATTCATAGTCTTTGCCAATGACATCTGACCATTACGATAAGTACATGCTCTTCAAAAAGTCCTGCCAAAATCCACATGCACTTGTTGCCAAGCCTCTTCCAGCCAGTATTATGGATGTAGTGGTGATAAAGATGGCAGGTTTTTTATCTTTACAGAGGAAGGACACGTTCTAGCTTTCTCTTCAATGTCTGCATCCAATCCAGGCCACCAGAAATAACTCCTCACTACTTTCTTCAAATGTACATTTCTGCTATAGCCCTCATGTAGCTTCACTAACACCCACATTCTCAATGACAGTGGGCTGATCACTCTGAACCCCCATAGAAAACACCCTGATTGTACTGACGGCTGGAGTATATGGTTTCAGGTTAAGTGTTAGTTTCAATATCTTCCCTTGTAATCTCACATTCATCACTTCTGAGAGCGTCAGATCATTCAGGAAAGTGGGCACCTTGATATCAGCTATTTTGTTGCTTCCTCACTTGCCTAGAAGTGACTGGTGTATTTTCTACTTATTCAAAGTAGAAGATTTTCCAGTTTGTGCTCTGGCAAATTACCTGGCAGTAGCAATTTTGAAAATCTATCCACATTACCATATAAACTTGTTTGTTGATATTGTTATGAAGTTGAGTTTGTGGAGTTTGAATTTGATGTTGGTAAAGATGTAAATAATTGTAAAAATGCTTGAGGAAGAAACATGGAGAAGTCCCTTTCAAATCTGGCATTTTGTTTCAGTGCTTGGAGGTTTAAAATGCAAAGTACATCCAGAGTCCAAACTGAAACATGTGTATCAAAAAGTCAAGCAGCAGTCTTGACAAGACAATCTGTTTTTGTTTGAATTTTGCCCAATCAGTTTAAAGTACTCAGCTGTAAAGAACCTGTAAGTATTGAATTTGGTGACGTTGACAACATCAGACCAATCCTATTGTAGGAAGATCGATAGTTCATCATAGGTATAAAAGAGAGTGCAAGGGGGGAAGACGGGAGAGCAATTGAAGGATTGTCACCTCTCAAGCCTCAGAAGGGAAAGAGCAGCTCGCAACTCTTCCAGCTTCAGATATCTTTTAAGAGAATGCACCATTTAACAAGCAAAAGGTACCAAATCAGAAAGAACTTAGAGACAGAGGAATCAACAGAAGAACTCCAAATGTTTCTGAAAACCACAAAACCTGGTTGTATATTTTGAGTGTAACTTAATTCCAATATTATATTTTTGTTTGGCTAATGAATGAGTATTATATTTATTGAACTGCATTCTATTAGAATCTTATTTTATTCGGTACGTTACTCGTTTAGTTAAAGTTCCCTGTTAGTTAAATAAATAACGTGCTCATTTTAAACTGAGTGTCAGGTATTTCTGTTAGTTAACCACTAAACCCCACTGAAAAACAGTTCACATCTTCCCACACACACTTTTACCAGATTATGAGGTGAGGTATTCTTCTTGGGGGGATTTGGTATTTCTTCTCAGAAGGGGGTCAACCCCTGCATCATACAATACGTAACAGAATAACTATATGTAGACAAAAACCATGCCCATCTTTATATTCTACCATCTGCAAGTGATGGAATTCCTGTGTTAGGCCCAAATATGGTAGTTAGCATTTGATGGTCTGTCAACAATGTAAATCTCTCTAGTGTCAGGACTGATGGAGTTTCTTTACTCCAAAGACGACCCCCAATTCTGCTCTCTCAATCTTTGCTTTGTTACCTTCAGCCTTACTCAAGGTCTGAGATGCAAAACAATGCAAGTTTCTTCACCAAATGACATGATGTGTTTCCAACAGCTACCATTTTTTCTTTCGCACAAGGCAACAGGATGAGCTTAACCTCTTATTTAATATACCCAACTCTGTAAATACTACAGAGTGTTGTTATTCACATAAACCTAACCTGCCGCGTCTGGAACATTTTTCAAACGCTTTTTTCCTGACTTTGCCTCGGTAAGTTTGACTTCCCAGATGGCTAGCAATTCACCATCCTCGTCACCAGATTTACATTGCATATGGAGAATGACGCTGAGGAGCACAGAGGGTTAAAAACAATGGGGCTTTATTTACTGGTTTGTGTTCTCTTACATGGCTGCTTCTTCTCTGTTTGTTTCCACACTTGGCTCTTGTAATATCGCTTCCGGTGAATGCATTAATACAACAGAGCTCAGTAAGCCAATAAAGATTAATATAAATGTGTAAGAGGCACAAATTGACTTTGTTTGTTAGTGTTTTGATCAGATGGATAGCCATCTACATGCCAGTTAAAAAGCAGAAGCATTCCTTATTGATGATCAACTCCAGTGTGCAGAAGAAGCCAAATCATGAGCATTGCACCCTCTCTGAAATCACATGATAAAGTCACTGGGCATATTGTGCATAAATCCCAAGAACAAGGCATTTTCACATTGCTTTCATTTTCTGAAGGTCGTTCTGAGATTGTGAATGCAGCTACATAAATGCAAGTTCTTTTTTGACTATAAGGGTGTTCAATATCCCTGATACACCATTTTCGCCTCTGTGATATGTTTGTACAGGAATCAGTTTGGTACTGTGACCAGGGTTTTAATTAATATGTTTTAGGTCAAATTTTCTCATGTAATGCAAACAAATAATTAAGAATGTGACAATGATTATAGGATTATGTTCTTAAATACATTGATTGGCCTGTTTTTCTCTAAATCACACTGACACAAGTTCGCTATCAATCATCTCACTGCAACAAGTAGTATTGAGTTCATGGGGTTAAAAAATACATTTAAGTTTCTTGACAGATATTCCTTTATATGGAATCTATTTATTTTCCCTCTTCTACTGCTTATATCACTACTATATTTCTTAATATTCAACAAATAATGACTGTTAAAAGGCTTCAACATTATGATTAAAAGTAGTGGGGGGGGAGTTCTCCCAAACAAATTCTAAGTGCTAAATTTGCATCAAAACGGAATTAACTTCCGCTGTTTTTTTCAGCGGGATTTTCAGAGTGAATCTCCCATACCCTGAGCACTGCAAAGTGCCTCAGTGGGATTCACTCTGCAAATCAGTGAGCAGGACCAATTCCTGCAGGAGAGGCTGGCAGCACAGCACTGAAGATGCCACCGCACATTTGCCGATCTGTCAGCGCAAAGATGGGCACATACACAGTGACTCCAAATTGGCAGCCTCCTGATCGCAGCTCCTCACCTCCCAATTGCTAGCCTCCCAGACCTCTCCAGGCCAGCACTGGTGTCATGTGTGTGTGCCCCACTTTCTCCCAGGCCGCCCCACCCCAATCTTCCCGATGCCTTCCCCCCCCACCCCTGCCGATAGACACGACTCTACCCCACCCGGCAGCCCCAGACACTCCCACAGCTGCCCTGACTCCCCACCCCCAGCAGTCCTGAACCCCACTCCCCTCCAACCTTGGCAGTCCCGACCCATCCTCCTAGCCCCAAACTCCCCTGGCAGCCTAGACCCCACGCCCAAACCAGATAGCCAGCCCCGATCATCTCCTTCCCTCCCTCTGCCACCAACCCCTGTGCAGAGTGGCAGCAGGACTCCCACCCCCACTGATCATCAAGAGGGTTAAGTGCTAGAAAGGTACATGGATGCTTCCTACAGCTGAAGTAACCATGTCGGTTAATGCTACAATTTGGTATATTTTAGAGTGCATTACAGAAGCTTGTTACTCATTCAAATGGGTGCAAACATCTGTCCAGTATAAATCAGGTGCTATTATCTCCCTCAACTTCACCTAACCCCTATCCCCACAATCCCCATCCCTACCCTAACTCTGGAACAAAACATCTACCTCATTCAGGAAGTTTTATTATATTTTGTCCATTTTCAAATCAGATTCTGACTGGGTTTGGGCTGCAATTGCACTCAATCTGCAGCCTCAGCACAAAGTAAAATTGCTTTGCATTGACCATGCAGTTGTAATATAATGTGTCCTTCGAGAATTGTTTTTCTCAACAGTTTTGCACCAATTCCTGTAAGCGAATCCTGTCCTCTACTATCCTTATTTGTCTTTGCAGTTATGTGCCCCATAGGATGAGCAACTACCTTAGTTACAGTAAACTGTGACCTGGATTAAGAATGCATTTAGAACTCAATAAGAAATCAGCAAGTAGAATAAATACAACATCAAAATAGGTAAAGTTTATAATGGTTAATTAATCTTGGCTAGAGCAATCTCATATTTTTATTCATTTCATTTCCAGTGAAATAAAATCGCCACAAAATGAGGCTGGACCAGTCAAAAGCTCCAGAAGAACCCTTTTGATAGTTCGAACATAGATGATACGGTAGCACAGCGGTTAGCACTGCTGTCTCACAGCACCAGAGACCTAGATTCAATTCCAGCCTCGGGTAACCGCCTGTGTGGAGTTTGCACATTCTCCCTGTGTCTGCACTGGTTTCCTTCAGGTGCTCCGGTTCCTCCCACAGTCCAAAGATGTGCAGGTTAGGTGGATTGGCCATGTTAAATTACCACTTCATGCCCCAAGATAAGTGGGTGAGGTGGATTAGTGGAGTAAATGTGTGGGTTATGGGGGGAGAGGGCCTTGATAAGATAATGGATGTGGAGATGTTGGCGTTGGACTGAGGTAAACACAGTAAGAAGTCTCACAACACCAGGTTTATTTGGTAGCAAAAGCCACTAGTCTTCGAAACACTGCTTCTTCATCAGGTGAGTGGGATTTCAGTTCACAAAAGTGCGTATGAAGACACAAGCTCAATTTACAAAATAATGGTTGAAGCGCCGCTCCTTCATCAGGTGAGCAGGATTTCAGTTCACAAACAGGGCATATAAAGACACAAGCTCAATTTACAAAATAATGGCTAGAATGCGAGTCTTTACAGGTAATCAAGTCCTAAAGGTACAGACAATGTGAGTGGAGAAAGTGTTAAGCACGGGTTAAAGAGATGTGTATTGTCTCCAGCCAGTTAGTGAGATTTTGCAGGTGCAGGCAAGTCATGGAGATAGTGTGATATGAACCCAAGATCCTGGTTGAAGCTGTCCTCATGTGTGCAGAACTTGGCCATCAGTTTCAGCTCAGCGATTCTGCATTGTTGTATGCCGTGAATACTGCCTTGGAGTACGCTTACTTGAAGATCAGAGGCCAAATGCCCGTGACCACTGAAGTGTTCCCCAACAGGAAGAGAACACTCTTGCCTGGTGATTGTCGAATGATGTTCATTCATCGGCTGTCATAGCATCTGCATGGTCTCCCTAATGTACCATGCCTCGGGACATGCTTTCCTGCAACGTATCAGATAGACAATGTTGGCCAAGTTGCAAGTGTATGTACTATGTACCTGGTGGATGGTGTTCTCACATGAGATGATGACATACACATCTCTTTAACCTGTGCTTAACGCTCTGTCCACTCACATTATCTGTACCTTTAAGACTTGATTACCTGTAAAGACTCGCATTCCAGCCATTATTTTGTAAATTGAGTTTGTGTCTTTATATGCCCTGTTTGTGAACTGAAATCCCGCTCACCTGATGAAGGAGCAGAGCTTCAAAAGCTAGTGGCTTTTGCTACCAAATAAATCTGTTGGACTTTAACCTGGTGTTGTGAGATTTCTTACGAAGATAATCTGTCAGAGAGTGATGCAGACTCAATGGGTCGAATTGCCTTCTTCCCCTCTGTTAACACATCTGTGACAAAAAAATAACATTTCTACTAGATTATTTCATGTTGGTCACACAGCACCCTGAAGGTTAAGTCTAGTTGTTGCATTCCAGAGCATGTTGACTGATTCATGTACACAACAGATCAAGGGAAAAGCTCTGTTTGGGAAGGCCTTGGTATGCATGTATATTGATTTCTGCTATTTTTCTTCAATGAGCACCTATCAAACGTGCTATTCAAAGTAATTGAAATAGATCAATAGGTCATACAATTAAATTCAAATACAAGCATCCTGTGGGGGCTGTTTACAGTGTGCTTTTGACCAGCTGTGTATTTGGAATCTGGATGCTCTTTTAATGCAGGCAAGGAAAATACGGCTTCTAATTCCTTTAGTTCTGGCATATCTTCAAAGAAACTTGAAGCTATATCCGATCTATACCGGAGCCAGTCTCAAACCAAGGATGATAAGAGAAATCAGTGGATGTGGACAGCAATATAATGGAACTATGAAATACAAGTCAGTTTATTATTGAAGAGCAGCCCAAGTGAAGTATATTTGTTTCTAAAATTTCAAGCATATTCAGTACGTTGACAGTCATTAGGCCCGATTGTACCATTGCGTCGCACCTGTTTTCGGGCGTGAACACGTGATAAAGTCAGGTGTGAGGCCATTAACACAATCTGTACCCGCGCCCGTGCAGATGGCCACTTTACAGAGCCCTGGGAATGGCCGCAAAACTTGCTCAAACCGGGCCCAATGGCAATTTAAATACATTTGCATGCATTTCAATTGGATTAATGAACTGCCCGCCCAACTTTATCAGCATTTCCCCCTTTACTACCACGTTCGCCAATCTGGAATTGTGCCAAAATGGACATGCTGAATAAAAGTCTGTTTCGGGCACTCCAGCTGCTGAAGGGATGAGTTTAGAGTTTCCAACGGCTCTCTGACTCAGATCAGTGGTGGGGGGGAAGGGGTAGATGGATCAGATCATTGTCTGGTTGGGGATGGAAGGGAAGAGGGAGGCCCAATCATTGTCTGATTTGGTGGGGGGAGGGAGGAGGAGGTGGGTCATATGTACTTCAAAGGTGCGGGGGGGGTGGGTGAGGAAGTGAGGCCAGATCATTCTCTGGGCTGGAGGGGGAAATGGAGTGAGGCCAGATCATTCTCGAGGTGGAGAGGAGTGAGGCCAGATCGTTCTTGGGGAGGGAGGGGGAGTGAGGCCAGATTATTCTCTGGTTTGGCGGGGTGGGGGAGTGAGGCCAGGTCATTCTCGGAGGGATTGGGGTGAGAGTGAGGCCAGATCATTCTCTGGTTTGGGAGCCGGGAGGGGTGGGGGGGAGAGGAGGCGGTTAAGATGTATCTCTGATAGGTGGACGGGGGAACAGGAGGTCCTCTGCCACTCTGCAGGCGATTGGTTGGGGGGGGAGGGGGCAGGGGTCACAATCAGTTTGGGTGGGGTGAGTGGGCGGATGAGGAGGACAGTGATGTCTGTCAGGGCCATCACTCCCATTTTTCACTCCTGGGCTACTTTCTCCTCTTTTTTGATCTACCATGGGTGCGCATTTTCAAATTTTTTTCTAACTGCGCATGTGCAGTTCAGGGCACCGATCGTTTCGGACACGCTAAGTCCCGCCCACAATGCAGTTCAGACCCGTGATTTTTTTTTAGGTTGAGTGCATATGGGAGCTTCTGAGAGCAGATTTCCAAGTCAGATCTGAATAGCACTTAGAATGAAAATGATAAAATCAGGCCCATAGAGTCAGAGAGGTTTACAGCCATGGAAACAGGCCCAACTTGTCCATACAGCCCATTTTTTTAAACCCCTCGGTTAGTCAGTCCCAATTGCCCCATTTGGCCCATATCCCTCTATACCTATCTTACCCATGTAACTATCTAAACACTTTATAGACAAGTGAGGGCTCCTCTGGGATTTGAATCCGGAACCTCTCGCGCACTCATTCAGTAAAAGTACTGAAGCAAATATCACATCACTGGATCAACAAGCCAGTTTGTATAAATGTACCCCTTGTATACTGGTCATTTATCTGTGTAATGTCTGAAGGAAAGATTTGTTTAGTAGTTTAAAGCCTGAACCATAATCTGACAGAAAATATTATTTACTGGGCTGGGATTTTCAATGCTGCATCAGGAATTTGGCTATTGGTTCAGTTCCAGGTCCTAACTCCCGCACAGTGGGTCGCAAACATGCTGACTGAAGTCTTTAAAGGGTCAGTCAATTAATGGCAGAGAGTGGATTTGCCATCCAATTGAGGATAGTAAGCAGGCACCCCAGGCTGAAGAACCAACAGGAGGTGCTCCAACATTGATACATTGATAGTCCCACTGACAGAGGTGCGAGCTATAGTTTGGTTGCAGAGAGAGGGCATTTCCACATGGAGAGGTGCTCTGAAGAAAAAGTCAGTTTAATTTTAGTTTACAATGGGCACATCTGCCTGGCTGTGATTGTGGAGGGGCTACCCTCCCTCGCCTGCCCACTAGCTACTACATGCATTCAGATTGTCTTTTGCCTAAGTGAGAGCCTGCTCTCAGTCCCAATTCGTCCTTCAATGCCAGGTGACCCTCCTGACCTGTTCTTTCACCACATCTTTTAACACCTTTATACAACCTTCAAAACTAAGTTACTCAAGCCCAAATTCTAACTGAACATCAGACAGACAATTAAACGACTGGACAATAATAAACTGAGTCTTTGAGGGATTTTCTGTATCCTATAGAGAGGTGTAATTCTGTAACCCAAGATGCTTCCACTAGATTGACATTAACAGGATCTGCAAATAATGGTCCCACTCCTGGCACAGGCAGTTCATTACTATTTGCTTCCACAGAAACATCAATTATGTCTACATCTCAATCAGGTACTTCAGGCTTATAGGCTCAGAATATTTCTCAATGGCTCATTGATGAGCTCTTGAGGCTTATTTTGACTCTCAAAATATAAATACCTTTATTGGTAGATTTTAACTATATACTGTTCCAAATATAGTCTTGCATGGAACTCTTTCATTCAGGTTTGCTGTTTTTCCATTTCAACAATCTTGTTTTGGAATGTAATCTCATTTTCTTTGTCTGGATTGCTGATTCTGCTGTCAACGTTTTTATCTCTTCAGTTCACTTTTCATTGTCAAGCTTTCTTCTTCAAGCTCTTATCCTGCGGATTCAATTCTTCACTGGATTTGTTCTCATTTTCTGGGTGCTTTTCATGGAGTTCCTCTCATTTAATTCTCCTTCTTAGCTACGTTTTAAATTTTTTTTCAGTCATTTCATCTTGTTGTTTTAATGTCTTCTCTGGAGCTTTAATTCTCTTTGATGGGCCTCTACGTTCAATAGTTCCTCACTTTTCTTGAAGTCTTTAATTCCTAGATTTCTTCTGAAGGAAATCTATAAAATTCTTGTTAGATGTAAACATTTCACAAATGGAATCTTCATTTTGAATTGTCTTAACTTCAGCCTAACCCTTTCATCTTCATTGTTGGTCAGGTCTGTCTCCATAGTATCCCAACAGTGCAGAAGGAGGCCGTTCAGCCCATTAAGTCTGTAATGACTCTCTGAATATCTTACCCATGCCCTCTCCTCTGCCCTATCTCCATAAGGCCACGCATTTCCCATGGCCAATCTATCTAACCTACATATCCTGGCACAATGTAGCATGGCCGATCCACCTAACCTGCATATCTTTGGACTGTGGGAGGAAACCAGAGCACCTGGAGGAAGCCCACAGAGACTCGGGGAGAATGTGTATAATCCACGCAGACAGACACGCGAGGCTGGAATTGAATCTGCATCCTCAGTGGTGTGAGGCAGCAGTGCTGCCAACGAAGGTGATTAAAATCAGACATGAACAAGAGGTCAGAATAAGCAGTGTAGAAAGAATGGATGCTGCAGGGCCTGAGGAGGTTACAGAGGTATATCAGTACGCACTTGCTGGCTCATCAGGTTTCTTATGATCCAAAGAGCAGGAATAGGCTTGTATGTAGGAGAGGTAAAATACATTTTCATTAAAATACCTACCAAGCATTGGCTTATATACAAGTGTCTAAATATATACAGTAGGTAAACCATTAGCTTGTTCAACTCCTGGGGATCAGGAACTCTTACTGCTTACATCAAATGCAGCCATTATTCATTTAAAACAGCAAACGTGATCAAAAGACAGCTTGCTTTTAATCCCTTGAGCGGTGGGTAACTTCTCAACTGCATTTTAAAATGCCATGGAGGAATTCATGCATTTACAACAGTCAATGTTGTAAGACGCCTCCACTTGTTATCAAGTATAATATAAAAAGGAAAAATAAGCAGATAGCAAACTCTGGCAGCATCATTAGCTCGCTTTTCTAAGATGAGAAAAAACACTGTCAAAGTAAAATTTATTTGAAGAACGTTGTTTATAATCAAGTGCTTTTTTTTCATCTTTTTACTTGTTAGCTTTATATAGTTACAAAGAAATATCCGTACTCCGCACATTACAAAAAAAATGCAGTCAGTCTGATTGTATATTTCCAATTGATTAGAAAGTATTATTTTAGACTCCTTGGTGTCTATTTTCAACAATGAGGCTCATCATGAGGATGGCACTGCCTTCTTGCTCTCATCACATTCCTGCATCAACTTCACCCACACAATCACACTATTACAGAACTGTTACAGCACTATGGTTGGAAACCCAACTACAACAATGATTCCAGTATCAATAATGGCAAAATTAGCTGTAAGAGAAATTATGACAATAAGAATCAAGCATGCTGGGATTTTTGGTTAAGTCATCATCAAAAACAGAGGCAGGTTGAAAGGCTGCAGTGGGTCATAACCTGACCTGTGAGCTGTGACCTGACACTTCCTGTGTTCACCAAAGAAGGCTAGTTATCTGGACTGAGCTAGACACGCCAGAGCTATTGTTACCATATATTGGCTTAAGACTATGTGATCTACATGCCATTTGAACTGATCATTATGGAGTTGTTTGTGAGTACCTCCATTGGCACAATCGAATAATGTGATCAGTTTCCAGCTATCCCATTGGCTGAGTAGCAGGGAATTTTCTGGAAGATTGGGACAGTTTGAGGATAAAGACATGTTTTTCAGTCTTTTGTCTTCAGTGAGAACTTGGAAACCAATTATCGCAAGTGTGTCCTGAAAGAACATTGATTCAATGCCCCAATTGAAACTGCCTCCACTACACTTCCAGGCAGACCATTCCAGACCCCTGACACTTGCTGTGTGAAAAAGTTCTTTTCTCACATCCTTCTTCTTAATCACTTTAAAACTGTTCCTTCCCATTCTTGATCCTTTTACAAGAGGGAATGCTTCTCCCTATCTACTCTGTTCAGGCCCCAAACTTCTTTATCTAATCCCCTCTCAGCCTTCTTTTCTCCGAGGAGAAAGTTCCAACTTCTCCAATCTATCGTCATAATTGAAGTTTCCCATTTCTGCAACCATTCTTGTAAACCTCTCTGGCACTCTAATACGTTCATATCCTTCCTGTAATGTGGCACCCAAAACAGTACACAGTCTTCCAGCTGAGATCTAACTTTAAGTTCATCATAACCTCCTTGCTCTTGTACTCTTTGCTCCAATGAATAAAGCCTAGGACACAATATGCTTTATTAGCTGCTGTCTCCACTTGTCCTGCCACCTTTCATGGTCAATGCACATACACACCCATGGCTCTTGCAGTCAGTCTGCTTCTCAACCCAGCCCCACAAATCCTTCACTGTGCAGCTATTTCATCTGCTCAGTCCTCACATGAAGTCCCTCACCTGCTCCCTTACCTCCCAACTCCTATCCGCAGTCTCTCTTTCTCCCTTTGCTCCTTTAAGCATTGTCTCCATTATCAGTCAGTCAGTTAGTAAATTGTCCTTGATCCCTCTATTATTTACAAACCGCCGCCTAATCCTAAACCGTTTTCTGTATGAGGTTAGAAAACACAATGTTGTCAACCAAATATACTCTTTTTCTTACCGATCCCATTCAAATCGCTTTCATTCAGTTTCTAACCAACACGCAAAACCAAATTCACATCAAGGATATTGCATGTAATTAAATTGGATTTATATAGAGCTTTTTAAATATTATGAACATTCTAAATACTTTACAAACAATGGGAGGAATTGTCAGTTTTTTTGACTAATGTTCATTTATTAGTGTCACAAGTAGGCTAACGTTAACACTGCAATGATGTTACTGTGAAAATCCCTTAGTCGCCACACTCCAGCACCTGTTTGAGTACACTGAGGGAGAATTTAACATGGCCAATCCACTTAACCAGCACATCTTCCAGACTGTGGGAAGAAACCAGAGCGCCCGGAGGAAACCCACACAGACACGGGGAAAATGTGCAAACTCCTCACAGACAGTGACCCAGCAGGAATCGAACCCGGAATCCGGTGTCATGAGGCAGCACTGCTAACCACTGTGCCACCCACAAAGTGGCAACTCAGGCTGGAAAAGCGGTGTGTACCCTGTCAGCTCTGTTTCTGTTTTTCCCAACATTTTTTTTTAATACTTGATCAAAACTAATCCTGGAGGTAGGTCAGAGTCACAGAAGTTTACAACACGGAAACAGGCCCTTCAGGCCAACTCGTCCATGCCACCCTTTTGTTTTTAAAACCCCTGAGCTAATCCCAATTGCCCGCATTTGGCCCATATCCCTGTATACCCATGTAACTATCTAAATGCTTTTTAAAAGACAAAATTGTACCCACTTCTATGACTACCTCTGGCAGTTTGTTCCAGACACCACCCTCTGTGTGAAAAAATTGACCCTCTGGACACTTTTGTATCTCTCCCCTTTCACCTTAAACCTATGTCCTCTACTTTTAGACTCCTCTACCTTTGGGAAAAGATATTGACCATCTAGCAGATCTGTGCCTGTCATTATTTTATAAAGATCACTCCATAGCTTCCTACACTCCAGAGAAAAAAGTTCCAGTCTATCCACCTCTCCTCATAACTCAATCCATCAAGTCCCAGAAGCACCTTAGTAAATCTTTTCTGCACTCTTTAATAATATCCTTTCTATAATAGGGTGACCAGAAATGCACACAGTATTCCAAGTGTGGCCTTACAACTTCAACAAGACATTCCAACTCTTGTATTCAATGTTCTGACCAATGAAACCAAGCATGCTGAATGCCTTCTTCACCATTCTGTCCACCTGTGACTCCACTTTCAAGGAGCTATGAGCATGTATCCCTAGATCTCTTGTTCTGTAACTCTCCCCAGTGCCCTCCCATTAATTGAATAAGTCCTGCCCTGGTTCAATTTACCAAAATGCATCACCTCGCATTTGTCTAAATTAAACTCCATCTGCCATTTGTCAGCCCACTGACCAAATTGATCAGGATCCTGTTGCAATTGGAGATAACTTTCTTCACTGTCCACTATGCCACCAATCTTAGTGTCATCTGCAAACTTACTAACCATGCCTCCTAAATTCTCATTCAAAACATTAATATAAATGACAAATAACAGTGGACCCAGCACTGATCTCTGAGGCACACCGCTGTCACAGGCCTCCAATTTGAAAAACAATTCTTGACAACCACCCTCTGGCTTCTGTCAAGAAAACCAATTTTGTATTAATTTAGATACGTCACCCTGGATCCCTTGAGATTTAACCTTATGCAACAATCTACCACGTGGTACCTTGTCAAAGGCCTTGCTAAAGTCCATGTAGACAACATCAACTGCACTGCCCTCATCTACCTTCTTGATTATCCTTTCAAAAATCTCTATCAAATTTGTGAGACATGATTTTCCATTCACAAAGCCATGCTGACTGTCCCTAATCAATATTTGCGTCTCTAAATGCCTGTAGATCCCGTCTCACAAAATACCTTCCAACAACTTACCCACCACGGATGTGAGGCTCACTGGCCTGTAGTTCCCAGGCTTTTCCCTGCAGCCCTTTTTAAACAAAGGCACAACATTTGCCACTCTCCAATCTTCAGGCACCTCACCTGTGACTATCGATCATTCAAATATCTCGGCTAGGGGACCCACAATTTCTTCCGTAGCCTCCCACAATGTCCTGGAATACACTTCATCAGGTCCTGGGGATTTCTCTACCTTGATGCGCTTTAAGACGCCAGCACCTCCTTCTCTGTAATATGTACACTCCTCAGGGCATCACTATTTATTTCCCCAAATTCCTTAACATCCATGCTTTTTTCAACAGTAAACACTGATGAGAAATATTCATTTAGGATCTCACCCATTTCTTATTGATCCGCACATGGATGAGCTAGTTGATCCTTAAGAGGCCCTACTCTCTCCCTTGTTACTCTTTTGCCCTTTATGTATTTGTAGCTCTTTGGATTCTCCTTTGCCTTCTCTGCCAAAACAATCCCGTGTCCCCTTTTGGCCCTCCTGATTTCTCTCTTAACTCTACTCCTACACTCCCGATACTCTTCAAGGGAATCATTTGGTCCCAGCTGCCTATGCACGTCATGTGCCTCTTTCTTCTTCTTGACCAGGGCCTCAATATCCTGACTCACACAGGGTTCCCTACTTCTATCAGCCTTATCCTTCACTCTAAGAGGAATTGTTTACCCTGAACCCTGGTTAACATACTTCTGAAAGTCTGCCACTTACCAGACATCCCACGACATCATGCTGGTGGGGTAGATTCTGAATGAGCCTCCTATACCAACAATATCAGCCTTCCAAAGATCCAGGTACCATGTTTAAAGAGAGCCCTGATCCAAACAAAATAAAAATAAGAGAGTTGTAAAGTGAAAGATGGCTAAATATACCCTGACTAACCTTGGTTAGTTTATAGTAACCCTTTTTAACTCAGGCACATGGCGTGGTGAGATAAACAAAGAGGACAAGAGTCAGGTGAAGGTCTAACACAACTTTATCAAATAAAAATAATGTTTATCAGATTCTACTATTGAATTTTAATTAAACTGTATCAAACTCTATCAATCTCTTCACAGGACTCTTCAGTGAACAGTCTCAAATCTACACTACCTATTGACGTCTGACACACACTTCGCTATACCACAGGTCTCTATCATTGTATTTGAACTATTTATCTGTAAAGACTGGTAATGCCCATTCAATAAGGCTGGGACATGCTGCTCCTCAGTTTATGTTTCAGGATCTACAGTTGTCGATTGGGCTTCCCTTCTCATCTAGGGCTGGTCCTGGCTTTCGGGTTGTCTCACCAGAGTGGTTTTCGGGATCTGGTCAGTCTGATGATACAAGGAGCTGGAGGTGCTGTGCTGCTTGGCTGCTAGACAAAGGAGCTCTCTGGAGACATAGTTGAAGAAGGTGCAAAAGCAGAGGGAGCTGAAGTTCCAGGTTGTCCCTTTTACCCCCCTCTTCATGCCCTTCTTGAAGATTCTATGGCCTGTCTCCAATGCTAGCATTGGGCAGGGGCGGGAAGATCCAATGAGGTGATTACTTACCATATTTAGAGGTTGCAGAACATAATTTTCAATCTTCAATTGTCAAGTGCTGTCCTTGACACGCTATGCCACTGGCCTCCTACTGAGGTAGGTGCCACCAGGTCTGCGTAGCATTCTTCTAAAAGAGCTGATGCACTGGAGATGTAAACAACAGTTCATTCTGAAACTGTGGCCATTAGCACCTGACCCGGCAATTCCCGACCTGTCTGCTTTCGATAGGAAGTCCAAGGCCTGGCTGCATGAAAACTGTCTGTTGTTGCTCTGCAGTTTGCAAATTGCAGAGTGCGACTAGGTTTAAACTTGGATACCACACTTCAGGTTTTTATCCATACTCATGAAAAATATCAGTATTTCTGCAACAATCCTGGTAGTCATGGTTTCCCCCCAGCCCCTCCAGGAACTTTCTCCCACCCATGGACCTTGCCATCGGAAGCCTGCCCTCCCAGCACTGCCCTCTTGCAGTATCTCTGGCAGCAGGCTGAGCCAGGAACCCTTGCCAGGGTACTGCCTGGGCATGACTCTCTCCTTGCTAGGTGCTGAACTCCGCAGTGCTCCCCTGTTTACCAGATCCCCTTTTTCAAAAGCTGGTGTAAACCATGCCGCTGAGATGGTCACATCAGTGGAAAGCAGGGGATCCAGATATGTGGGAAAATAGAGTGGGGAAATCCACGAATGATACTAAAATGTAGGACACTGTGGTTCCCAACCTTACATGGGAGGAACCCCATACATCACTGGAAGAGACAATTAGAATGGGAAATCCTGGTGAGTCATTTGGGGACTTCCTTCTACACCCACTCCCCACTGCTGCCATTCCTGCCCAACCAATTAATTAATTTTGATGTATAGATATTGTAGGAATAGAGGGAATCATTGCAGCCAATTTGTCACCTTAGTAAGGTCTCACAAACAGCCCTGAGATAAATGACCAGGTTTGGAGTGATGTTTGTCGAAGGAGGCGTGCTGGCTGGGGAACTGGGGAACTATTTGTGATTTTTATCAATGATTTGGAAGAGGGGGCTGAAGGGTGGGTTAGTAAATTTGCTGATGACATCAAGATTGGTGGAATAGTGGATGAGGTGGAGGGCTCTTGCAGGCTGCAAAGAGACATTGATAGGATGCAGAGCTGGGCCAAAAAGTGGTAGATGGAGTTTAACCCTGATAAGTGCAAGGTGATTCATTTTGGTAGGACAAGCTTGAATGCGGATTACAGGGTCAATGACAAGGTTCTGAGAAATTTGGAGGAACAGAGAGATCTTGGGGTTCATATCCACAGATCTCTGAAGGTTGCCGCTCAAGTGGATAGAGTCGTGAAGAAGGCTTATAGTGTGTTAGCGTTTAGTAACGGGGGTTTGAGTTTAAGAGCCGTGGGGTTATGCTGCAACTATGCCAGACGTTGGTGAGACCACATTTGGAATATTGTGTTCAGTCCTGGTCACCTCACTATAAGAAGGATGTGGAAGCATTGGAGAGAGTGCAGAGGAGATTTATCAGGATGCTGCCTGGTTTGGAGGGTAGGTCTTATGAAGAAAGGTTGAGAGAGCTGGGGCTTTTCTCTTTAGAGTGGAGGAGGGTGAGAGGCTACTTAATAGAGGTTTATAAGATGATGAGGGGGAAAGATAGAGTGGGTGTGCAGAGACTATTTCTTCAGGTGGATGTAGCTGTTACTAGGAGGCATAACTATAAGGTTCATGGTGGGAGATATAGGAGGGATGTCCGAGGTAGATTCTTCACTCAGAGTGTGTTTGGAATGTGGAATGCACTGCCTGCTGTGATAGTGGAGTCAGACACTTTAGGAACTTTCAAGCGGTTATTGGATAGGCACATGGAGCACTCCAGAATGATAGGGAGTGAGATAGCTTGATCTTGGGATTGGACATAGATCGGCACAACATTGAGGGCCGAAGGGCCTGCACTGTGTGGTAATGTTCTATATTCTATGTTCTATGTTCCCTGCTCCATTTCAAACAATATATATATGGATGGGGCCTTGATTTAACATTTCATTCAGAAGAAACTTTGACAAAACCAGTCATTATCCTTCTTATGTTTCTTACCCTCTTCACTGCCTTCAACACAGCTGACGGTTACATTTCCCTTCACTGTCTCTTCTTTGTAATTCATCTCCATGGCACTATTCTCTTGTATTTATAGTCCCAGTCCAATCACTACAACTTCCATGGTTTTTTTGTCCTGTACCTACACAATCTTCTCTGGTATGTCCAATGCTTAATTGCAAGCATCATTTACAAGTTTTTTGACATCATCCATGAATGCTAACCATTTCTCACTCTCTGACACACCACTCACTCTGAGGCTGTTTCTCTACTGGGTGATGCTGTGCTTCCACTAAGTCTGACTTCATGCTAAAATCTCTTACAGCTCGATGCCAGTAAAATAGTTGAATGTCCTTCCCCTTCCTTTGGAATTATTTTCACCACCTATCCTGACAGCATGTCACATTGCAGCCAGATCTGCATCATTTCAGCTTTCTTTTCAACTTGGCATTGAAACATCCTATTTGTGTCTATCTCCAGAACATTGTTCGCTCACTTTCCCAGTGCTGAATCTCTCAGCAATGGTGTCATCATTGTAGAATGTGTCAAATCACCGACATCAAGGATTTCCAACAAAGGCAACTTACTACCAAGCTCAATAGTTACATTCAGTACATGCACTCTGCCTGAGATCCCAGTATGACACCCATGCGCTTGCCGTGTGATTTTCTCTATAGCTGCGTCATCATGTTCTCATGTGACCACTTGGTCTACAATCATTGTGAAAATTAATTTCATTGATACTTTCCTCTCTGGCTACCTCAGTGCCACACGTCAGAATTTGCATCAAATTCAGAGATCTAGGGTGTAAATCTACACAAATTCCTCCCCCCACCCACCCATGTAAATCACCTTTCCCCTGCCCCGTCAGTTTCACTCGCTTTCTGTCCATCAGTGAATGTATCAACATCAAGGTTCTTGGTTTTTTTTTAAATTCCCACTTCGTCGCCCCAGTTTATTTTCAAAAACTTCTGTTAGTAATCCATCTTAGCAGGCATCCTCTGACTGCATTTGTGCTTGGTTCCTGTCTCCTGCACTGCATCATCTGAACCCCCCTCCAGATGTTTGGGATTTGCTCCCATCAACAGTTTTGCAATCTCTTCATGAACCTTTTCAAACCTCTTCAAAACTTTCTTTTGACTAAATCTTCATTCATTGCCTTCTCATCATTTTAGTTAAAAACCTGGTCCCCCGATCATTGCCATCATTGTGTGGACTTAATTTACAGATTTCTTATTCTGGAGATGATCAAACTAACCCTCCAAATACAGTATAGTTCAAATTCTGCCAACTGCAACACCATGCTGCCAGGAAACACACCTTCCCCTCACCTCCCCACCCTGTCAACATTCTACAGGGCTGCTCCCTCTGTGATACATTGGTCCACTCCTCCATCATGTCCAACTCTCCATCTCATCCCATGACACCTTCCCTCGCAATTACAGAAGGTACAGCATCTTCCCCTTCTCCCCCCTCTCCATTCAAAGCCTCCGATACTCCTTTCAGGTTATGTAGCATTTCACTTGTACTTCCTTCAGCTTGACCTCATTGAGGAGACTAAGCACTGACTGGGAAACCGCTTTGCAGAACACTTTCATTCAATCCTTAAATGTGACCCCCAACTTCTTTGTCACTGCCATTTTAACTCAGCATCTTGTTCTCATGCCCACATGTCCATCCTCAGCCTATTGTAATGCTCGAGTGAAGCCCGGTGCAAACTGGAGGAGCGGCATCTCATCTTTCAAGTGGACACGTCTCAGCCCTCAGGACTTAACGTTGAGTTTGACAGCTTTGGAATGGGACCTTCCTCCTTCATCTTAAATCCCCCTTTTAAAATATCCTATACTTGTCTTGCCAGAATGCAAATGCCTCCCCTCCCTCCTCCACCCCCCACCCTCTGCCCAGCCCTCTCCCCTTCCTCCTCTTATGCCGGGCCATCTGTCTTTTGTTCTTTAAGGTGCTAGCTCTTGTTGCAATCTCTTATAGCTCTAACACATTCTCCCTCCTTTCAGTTCTGATGAAGAATCAAAGGACTTGAAATGTTAACCCTACTTTCTCTCCTAGTAGGTGCTGGCAGAGTTGCTGAGATCTTCCAGCGTCCTATGTCCTTGTTTCAAATTCCAGCATCCACACTATTTTGCTTACTGCAGCACAGTTTGTGCTTGGTTACTTTAACCTCTGGACAACATATTAACGCAGTGATGGTGTCCCACAAGCTTCCATAATTTAACTTGCACAATTGCAGAAGAAGTGATTCAATGATGGGGGTAAATTTCCAGTTTTTTGAACCTAAAGCTAACAGTTCTTGCGTTATTTTTGACATAAATATTACAGTATTGAATTATTGAATGAATATCTGATTTTTTTCAATTTTCACTAATTAAATTGAAACAAATGCTATAACTCAGCAATCCATTCACCAACTACTGTAAGGCATTAGAAGAATGTTTTAAACGTGTGGCACTTAACTCAAGTGCTTAATAGTGTTAATATTGATGCGCATAGTGCTGTTAAATCATTTATAGGCATGAGTTGTTTCAACGGGTATAAAGGTACGGTAAGGCTTCCCCAAGAGATTCTTAGCACATTAGAATTTTGCAGGGTGCAAAGCTTTTCTTTAGCCACTCAGCAATTTTTCACAGTATTGAGATAACCTGGATAAGTCTTGTGCTTAATAGTCCATTATCATCCAGAACAAAATGCACTTTAAACTAGGGCCAGGAGGTTTTTAATGTAAATTCTGATTGCATTTTCAAAGAGGTATGGGTAACCAGAAAACTTGTCACTTTGTCTGTGATGAGATCCATTAATAAGGTCCAGTATGAATGCAAATAGGGGTTGTCATTTTGATTATGCAAAAAGAAGCAGTTTATTTTGCGAGTTCATTATTATATGTGGCCAATAATTCAGCAGTGTAAACACATGCAGATGTGCACACGCATGTGCATGCACACGTGCACAAGCACACACACATGTTAATTAATTGTCGGTCCAACAACTCAGAAGCCAGTGACAATATTCCAGGAGCAGCCTTAAATTTGGAACAGGGCTTTTGCCTGTGGAGAAAGTGCCACCCGAGAGAATTAGGTATATTTTGAGCATTTAGAATGCTGGTGGGGGCACTATGTGTGTGGTCAAAACTAGGCAAGAGTGTGCATTGTGAGGAAGATGTAATGCACCTGCAGGAGGATTTGGGCAGACTTAGTGGTCAGAATTTTACCGGCACACCTGCCCCGATTCTGGGGGTGGGTGAGGCTGGGAAAATGGCATTTTCTGTTGGCTTCGAGCAGAATCATACGAACCTCAGGCAAACATGTTGGTAAAATTCCACTCAGTGAGTGGGCAGATGGAATAACGTGTGGAAAAATGTAAGATAATCCACTTTGGTGGAAGAAATAAGTGCACAGATTATTTCTTAAATGACTTGAAATTAGCAAGTGTAGATCTACAAAGAGATCTGAGTGTCCTTGTCCGTAAGTCACTCAGACTAGCATGCAGGTGCAGCAAGCTATTAAGAAGTTTAATGGAATGTTAACCTTTGGAGTGGGATCTCTTGCTTCAATTGCAAAAAAAGCTTCTTTAGACTGAACCTGGAGTTTTTCTATTCTTCAACCAGATAAGCTTAATCAACAAACTGTGGGATAAATTAAAAATGCTGTTCCTGGAAATAATACTGTACCAAAGTCAACATGAGCTATTTCAATGAGTATGAAGGTATGGTAAGATTTCCCCAAGACATTCTTAGCATATTAGAATTTTGCAGGGTGTAAAGCTTTGCTTCAGCCACTCAGCACGTAATACTGCATAAAGTCAAAGTCAATGTAATTAAGGGGATCGATAACGCACCCCACAGTCCCCATAGTGCCCACTGGACATGGAAGACCAGTATCTGATGGCACCAATGAGGCTATCCAAATCCTCCTGTAGCTGTTTTACATCTGGGCCAGAAAATTCCATCCATTGAGTTTACGAGCTGGTGGTTTTTTTGAAATTCAGTACGTTTGTGTTGTAAATTTCAAGACGCCATTCTATTTGACAGTTCATCATTCCCATACAAGGTATATATGTACTTCCAATACAGATTGACAAATTGTTACTGTTCCTCCTCTAATATATTTGTATTTAAATATTGTTATTTGCCTTATTTAGTATTGAACTCCAAACTCTTAAAAATCTGATTCAATTTACAAGAGACACAATGATACACCATTCCCTATACTAGCTGGTACAGAATGAGCTCCCAAAGGGGAACAAACAACTTTGCGCTCCCCAGATTTAAAATCTCTTTTATCACACAGGCTGTTTTCTGTGTAACTCTTTGATCCATATTGTAATTCCACTTGCAAACGCTGTAGTCTTCTCGTTCCAGTCCCTTATTTAATCTGCATTGGCTACAGAATTAAAGGGATTGATCTGAAAATAATGAATGAAAGATAATCCTTTATGGTGGAAAGAATGCTATCATCAGAATGAGACAGGAGAGGACAGAAAGAGACATGTGGTAGGAAGGAAAGGAAATACTGGGCTGGATTTTTCGGCCTCCCTCATCCCGAAACCAGAAAATCCCATCCGAGGTCAACAAAACCTTTCCATGGTCTGCCCCTTGCCCGCTCCGATTCCTGTGGCAGGCAGGATGGTAAAATTCTGGCCATTGAACCTGAACCAGGTTATCATAGCACTAACACAAAATAAGCAATCAAGATCGAGCCAGGTTAGAATCTAAACCTCATTGTGGGAGTTAAGTTGGCTGGAGTTTACTCAGAATAGATCAAATCTTAGATTATCGAGAACGATCCAAGGAGTCGTGGATAAAAGCAGTTCTCTTCAAATAAAGTTATTTTTACAATAATTGCATTGAATAAATCAAAGCATTCACTAATTAGCGATCTCCGGGAGGGGAAAAAAAACTAACTTCAACCTTTACTGTTCCAGTTATAATTCTTGATATGTAATTGCCATAGTAGATTGACTGACACAGTGAGTCAACATAATTTTCACTTATGGGACACAGATAAAAAATCTGACCAGATATCTCTTCCACCTGTTAAGAGCAGAATATGAGAAACAGGAGGAAGAACAGATCATAAGGCCCATTGGGCCTACTTTATTTTTAAATAATACCTCAGTTTTACTTTCCTGTTTGAATGCCTTATCCCTTGATTGAACTAGCATTCCAAAATCAATCTGTCTCAGCCTTGAAGGTACTGTTAGGTTCAGGAATTCACTGACACTTTGTCGGAAATTATAAGAGTTTATTAAGAGTTCATTCAAAACGTACACCAGCTTTTCAGTTTTGTTTGGCCTCTCTTTCTTGCTGTCAAGATGTTGCCAATCTTCCTCCAACGATGTCTCCAGTCTCTCTGTTAGTCTCTCTAATCTCTCTGTTGTTCTTCTACAGTATTATTATTCATTACCCAGAGAACATCCATTTACTTTAGATGGGGAGTTGATGGCTTAGTGGTATTATTGCTAGACTATTAATCCAGAAACTCAGCTAATGTTCTGGGAGCCCGCGTTTGAATCCTGCCACAGCTGTTGGTGGAATTTGAATTTTTTTAGAAGCCTAGAATTAAGAATATACTGATGACCATGGAGCTATAGTTGATTTTTGGAAAACCTATCCAGTTTAGTAACGTCCTTTAAGGAAGGAAATCTGCCATCCTTACCTGGTCTGGCCTACATGTGACTCCAGAGCCACAGCAATGTGGTTGACTCTCAACTGCCCTCCAAGGGCAACTAGGGATGGGCAATAAATGCTGGCCATCCAGCGACACCCATGTCCCATGAATGAATAAAAAAATTAAAGATTCATTAGTTAAGTAAACACATCTGCAAAGGGTGGCTGACACAAATTGATTCTAAACTCTGTCTGGCTAATGGAATACTGCCTAATACAGGGTGGAGGCGGTCCTGGTAAAGGATACTAGGTTCACCTGTGACAGTCCACAGTCATTCTTGTCCTTAGTCTAAACCGGTGTTCCTTCAATTGTCTTTCTCCAGGAGCCTGATATCCCAGGTGACTTTTCCGTCAGAGAAACACAAAACCGAATCCATCTGGGTGAGCATTTCCATTCACAGGAGCACCTGTGTGACTGGTCCTATCCATACAGGCATTTCGATTCTGTGTGGTCCCAGCTGTAATAGCAGAGGAACTGACTCACACATATGCATCTGTTTCCCAGTTTTCCCCCGGCCCACATTTTATTGCCGGACAGAGGAACCTGCGGTAAGTGATCCCTGGATATACATGTTAATACTGCTCCGGCGTCCAGTAAACAATTCACTGATTTTTCATCTATCCTCACATTCACAGAAAGGCCGTCGGTTCATTGTTGCGAGAGGGCCAGCAGCGGTAAAGTGAGGGTAGGCTCTACTCTTGCAGGGCTGCTTCCTGCTGTCAGGCAGTGAGCTGTTTAAACTGCTCTACTAATTCATCTGGTTCACCTTTAGTATTCTTTTCAGAATTCCCATTCTGCCTTTCCTGGCCTCGTTCCAGTGATTAACATATCTTTGCCCCATGACCTTCTTTTCCACAATTATGAGATGAACCAGGGCGGCTGTCCTTGGTTGAATGTACTGTCACTTGTGCAACTTTAACATTTACTGTCATATCCCGTTCTAGTCGACTAAGATATATAACAGCTGAGTATAGGTCGTACCTTCCTCTTCCCAATTTAGTTTGTTAACTCTCAGCATTTTGGATAATTCTGATTTCTTGCCAGCTCCAAACACTGATTTTAACGGCCTCAACACACTCCCACATCAATATTCTGCAGTTACTTCCCGAATGCCTGAATGCTCGAGCCAAGTTGTTCTGAACCTTTTTTCATAATCAGGGGTTTCTTCATATGCTTTCTGCTGACATGATGCTATTTTACTCCAGGCTGTCTTGCTTGATGTGTATGCCATACACCACAATCTAATCTGACACTATCCTCTCTCTCGGTTCTGTCTGTCTTGACCCAATCCTCCCTCTACATCAGTCAGTAATGTCCCACTCTTTCTGTCTGGAACCATCAAGGATAATATCTGCACACCATCCAATGGATGAAGCCCATAAATTCCTTTCAAGCATTTCAAAGCAGCTCACGTTTTTGCTCCAATTTTCTTGGGGTGAGGCATTTTCTTAGTTGATTATCAATCTTTTCTGGGTCCGCGAGTACATGAACTGCCACTTACCATATCTGTTCTCGGTATGAGTGACCTCTTCTGCATCTGCCGTTCTTTGAGACTCAATCTTTATCCTCTTATATTTCAAGGGAAAAATATTCTTAGGTGTTTCCTCCTGTCCCTCATTCTCAAAGTCCTCCCTCAGCTGTCTTGCCCATATCTGTTGTTTTATTTGTTCCACAAGAACATAAGAAATAGGAGCAGGAGTGGGCCATCTAGCTCCTCGGGCCTGCCCCGCTATTCAATAAGATCATGGCTGATCTGAAGTGGCTCAGTTCCACTTTCCCGCTTTCTCCCCATAACCCTTAATTCCCTTGTCTATCAGAAACCTATCTACCCGTGACTTAAATATATTCAGCGAGGTAGCCTCCACCACTTCAATGGGCAGAGAATTCCAGAGACTCACCACCCTTTGAGTGAAGAAGTTCCTCCTCAACTCTGATCTAAACTGCACCCCCCTCCCCCCCCCAATCTTGAGGCTGTGCCCTCTAGTCCTGCTATCCTTTCTAAGCGGGAAGAATCTCTCTACCTCTACCCTATATAGTCCTTTCATTATCTTATATGTCTCTATAAGATCCCCCCTCAGCCTTCTAAACTCTAACAAGTGTACCCTGTTCCAGAACAGGGTACATTCTGGGAATAGATAATGATAAAGATTTATTGTGCTTCAAGATCACAATCTGGTCTGCTGGTTTCTGACACTTTCATTTATCATCCTTCAGAGAAGTACATCTTGCAGCTAATTGATCTTGGAATCCCTTAACCTTTCGGTCTGATTCTGCACGACCAGTAGTTTCTTTTCACTGTCTAAGTTGACTCATCACAGCGAGGGACCAATGAATACAGTCCTTGCCAGGAAATCTTTTAACTTGTCCCCACCCTCGCTTAATAACATCCAAGGTTCACTGTCCCTTGAAGGTCCCATACTTCTGTGCAATTTTAGTGGATGTTTTTGATAAATCAAAATGCTGTTTTACAAACTCTTTCTTGCTCTGTTACCTCATTATCAAATAAATAGGTTGGACTAAAACCTGGTGTTGTCAGACTTTTTACTGTGTTTACGCCAGTCCAACGCCGGCATACCCACATCATGACCTCTGAAGGGGCCATGCTGCCCTTTTCTGTGGTAGGTAAGTGACTCTTACTATTCTTTCCTGCCATCTTTAACTCTGAATAGAGGGGAAAGGCCTCAAGCTAATTGAGGTCAAAAATGACCATAGCCTAACCTTTAGCAGAAAGAGTGCACTCAGTGTGGGGCCTCGAGCCAAAATCTCTGGACAAGTTGTTCAGAGAATATTGAATCACATGAATGGCTGACTTAGAGTCATATAACAGAGAAGAACTTTTGATAAGAAGGGATCTTACCTTTCAGATGGATCTGTGAGTGCTCCTCAAGCTGCTTCATCATGACTTTCCTTCCAACATGAGGTAAGAAGTGGAAATATTTGCTGATGATTGCACAATGTTCAGTATATTTGCAACTCCCCAGATACTGAAGCAGTCCATGTTCAAATGTAACAAGATCTGGACACTATCCAGGCTTGGGCTGACATGTGGCAAATAACATTCATTCAACACAAATGCCAGACAATGACTATCACCAATAAGGGATATTCTAACTACCACCCTATGACATTTAATGGTGTCACCCTCACCAAAACCCCAATGTCAACATCCTAGGGGTTACCATTGACCAACAACCAAAAACGGTCGTGAACAAATCCATCACTCAAACCAGCCTTCCACCCATTGACTCCATCTACACTTCCTGCTGCCTCGGAAAAGCAGCCAGCGTGATTAAGGATCCCACACATCCTGGACATGCTTTCTTTCACCTTTTTCCATTGAGAAAAAGATACAGCAGTCAGAGGACATGTACCAACCGACTCAAGAACAGTTTCTTTCCTGCTGCCATCAGACCTATCTCGCATTAGGTTGATCTGTCTCTACACCCTAGCTATCACTATAATTCTACAATCTGCACTCTCTCATTTCCTTCTCTATGTACGATGTGCTTTGTCCGTGTAGCGTGCAAGAAACAATACTTTTCAGTGTATAGTCGTACATGTGACAATAATAAATCAAATCAAATCAAGATCAAAGAAACTCAATGGGACACAGTGGCTACAAGAGATGGTCAGAGACTAGGAATAATGTAGCGAGTAACTCATCTCCTGGCACCTCAAAGCCTATCCACCATCTGTAAGGTATTTGGCCCAGTGAGTCTGCACTGAGCAGACTCCACCCAGGCCCTATCCTCATAACCCCATACATTTATCCTAGCTAGCTACCCTACTTCAGTAGGGATTCCACTGCACCAGAGGCCTTGTGATTTTTCAGTGATGCCTTTTTTGACTTCACGGTGAGCTGGGGTTGAGTTGAAATAGTGGCGAGTAATGTGTTGCGATGACGTCAAAGGCACTTGAGTCAACGGCTGCGTCTTGGTTGACGGGGTCCTCAAAGTGCTCTCTCCAGCGAGTGTTGACTGCCTGTCTACCTTTGATGAGCCTTTTGGTTTTTGGCTGTCAGTGGCCTGGGTCCCTTGGTACTTGGACCATAGATGGTTTAAATTGCACTGAAGAAAACTCACACATCATGACTGTTGGTGAGTCACTGATTCTCCCGCGCTCTTTCCACCCACCAGAACATTCTCCTGAATTTCAGCTGCTCACAGAAATTCCTCACCATTCTCCTCCTGCAGCACAATGACATGCAAGCCATGATCCTCATCAACAGAACCACCACAGATCCGGTTTGTGTACAAACTGGGGTCAAGCAGAGCTGCATCATCGCAGTAATGCCTGTGTCCATCTTCCTAATAGCAACACTCCATCACCTTGAAGCTCCCCACTGAAGTGAAACTAACATACCGGATAAGCAGGTAGGTTCAACCTCCAAAACCTCTAAGCCAGAACTAAGACCACCCTAAATTCTGTCATCGAGCTGCAGTAAGAAAATGACTCCTGTAAGCACACAGAATCAGAGGCCGAGCTACAAACTATCATTGACACATGCACTGAGGCAAAAGAGAGAATGGGCCATAGACCAACATCGGGAAAACAAAGGCTCTCTACCAGCCTGCTCCTGCCTCACAAAACTGCCCCCCCCCCCGACCACCAAGATCCATAGAGAGACCTTGGACAATGTGGATCATCTCTCATACCTCAGGAATCTCCTCTCAGCTCCAGCGGACATCAATGATGAAATCCAGCATTGACTGCTGCATTGGATATTGTATATGTGTGTGCCTCTTTGGACGTCTGAGGAACAGAATGTTCCAGACCTCAAGTCCAGTACCAAGCTCATGGTCTACAGAGCAGCATGGTCCCCACCCTCCTGTGCGTATCAGAATCATAGACAACGTACAGCAGATACCTTAAATCCTTGGAGAGATAACACAAATGTTGCCTCCACAATATCCTACAAATCCAATAGCAGGATAGGCATACCAATGTGAGTGTCCTCTCTCAGGCCAAGATCCCCAGTATCAAGGCTCTGGTCATACTCAACCAGCTGCGATGGGTGGGCCACATTGTCCACATGCCCTCCATGAGACACCCAAAAGAAGTGTTCTACTCCGAGCCTTGCACTGGTAAGTGATCACTCAGAGGGCAGAGGAAATGCTACAAGGACGCTCTGGAAGCTTCCCTAAATAAATGCAACATCCCCATCGACACATGGGAATCGTGCCCTAGAACGCACAAACTGGGAAGCATCTGCAAAGCCACCAATCACCTTGAACGTCACCAGGTCGAGCACACGGAGGCCAAGTATAAACAGTGGAAAGGGAGCACAGGACCCTGAGCGTCCCATCCACCCACCCACCTCATCAAACATCCCCTGCCAAACCTGTGGCAGGATCCGCAATTTTAGGATTGGATTATTCATCCACCGCAGAACCCACCTCCCAGAGTGGAAATAAGTCATCTTTGATCCTGAAGTAGTAGTATCTGAGTAGAAATACTAATTAATTAGCCTCCAGATCTCCTGATTCCATCCTATCTTGTAATTACATAGACAGTTTAAAGTATAACTGATTACAAAACCTGACATTCTTAACGCCTCCTCCAGGCTTGTACACTAACAATCTATCCACAGTCAACACGGCTGTTCTGGTCATTGTTTACAAGTTGCTCCCTACCACCATTGTTTTACCTTTAACAAAAAAGTCACTGAGGCATATTGTCAGTAGAATTCAGAACAGATAGAACATAGAACATAGAACATTACAGCGCGGAACAGGCCCTTCGGCCCACAATGTTGCGCCGACCAGTCTTATTTTTTTTAAAAAAAAACATTGACCCACTAATCTAAACCAATCCCTTTTCGTCCATAAACCTATCCACAGATCTCTTAAACGCCCCCAAACTAGGCGCATTTACAACCGCAGCAGGCAGGGCATTCCAGTCCCTCACCACCCTCTGGGTAAAGAACCTGCCCCTGACATCCGTCCTATAACTACCCCCCCTTAATTTAAAGCCATGCCCCCTCGTGCTAGATTTCTCCATCCGAGGAAACAGGCTATCACCATCCACCCTATCTAAACCTCTAATCATCTTATATGTTTCTATAAGATCCCCTGTATCCCCTTCGTTTCTCCATCTTACTTTGAACTAAAGTCTCGGAGGGAAACTTTCCCATCCCACCTGCCACGGGAATTGTAGCAGGCAGGACACAGACGATGCAAAGATCCACTGACCTTGGACAGGATTTTTCAGCTTTGAGGCAAGCGTGGCCAGAAAATCCCACCCTCAGTCCCAAGCCACACCAACTTTATAACTATCATTTTTCTTACAATCCAAAATAGCAGTGATCCTAACATTGAAGGGACACCATTATCGACCATCCTGAGGATAAAACACAACCATTTATCATGACCTGCTGTATTCTGTCCTTAAACCATTCTTTTTCATCCAGGCTGATGCTACTGAAATCTGAGAAATTCAATACAGTTTCAGAATAACTCGAGTGAAATATGCATGGTGCATATTTATTTCCAATGCTGGGTGCATTTTGATAATCTTCATCCAGTTCCATGAGGAAACACAAGCAATACAAGAAACAGACATAAACAGATGGTCGTACGGAAGAATAAAAGACCGTCTGATGTGAGAGATGATAAAACAAGTGTCGTATCGGCAGCATTTCCAAGGTTGGCGATGTTAAGATGGTTGTTGGAGAAGAGTGGAGGAAATGTTGTTTGCTTTCTGGTTCTGACCTAAAACTGTTCAGTGCTGACACCTGGTATAAAACATTCTTGGTTAGCCAGCTCTGCAATCCCACAAAACTTAGTTAAAATGCTTTGTCGAAGTTATATTTTTAAGATAGCTCCTGAACACAAGGGTATTTTAGCCTTGGAGGGAGTGCAGAGGAGGTTTACTAGGCTGATACCAGAGTTGAGGGGGTTGAGCTATGAGGAGAGGCTGAATAGATTAGGCTTGTACTCGTTAGAGTTTAGAAGAATGAGGGGAGATCTCATTGAGACATATAAGATGATGAATGGGATGGATAGGATAGAGGTGGAGAGACTCTTCCCGCTCAGAAAGGATAGTAGGACTAGGGGGCATAGCCTCAACATAAAGAGGGGGCGATTTAGAACAGAGTTGAGGAGGAACTTCTTCACTCAAAGGGTGGTGAATCTCTGGAATTCTCTGCCCGTTGAAGTGGTGGAGGTTGCCTCGCTAAATATTTTTAAGACGCGGGTTGATGGATTTTTGATGAGAGAGGGGATTAAGGGTTATGGGGAGAGGGCGGGAATGTGGAACTGAGCTACGACAGATCAGCCATGATCTTATTGAATGGCGGGGCAGGCTCGAAGGGCTAGTTGGCCTACTCCTGCTCCTATTTCTTATGTTCTTATGTAACATGAATCTCCTTGGCCACAAGTCATAGCCTTTGTCCTTTCCCTATTCCTCCACAAGCCACCAAAATTGTTCTTTCCCAATATTTAAATCTCCCTGGCTCAATAGTGATTGCATTTTAGACATTAACACTTACTTTAAATGCCCATTGCTTGCCCATTGATCATATCTGAATGTGGCTTGCAAATTCTTGGACTTCACTGGACACCGAGACTATACCCCTGCCATGGATACCAGTAGACTACACCAAAGACGCAGCTTCAATTTCTCCAACTTGCTGTTCCGTTGCTTCAATTTTAAAATATCTTTGTTGAGCTCACATTTTATAAATAGGGGCACAGCGTACAAAAACAAGGAAGTTATGATAAACCTTTATAAAACATTGGTTCAGCCTCATCTGAAATATACAATTCACTTTAAGAAGGATGCAAAGATGTTAGAGAGAGTGCAGAAAAGATTGATGACAATGGTTTTGGTAATGAGCTATACAGTTGGATTGGCAAAGGTTCACTTCAAAGAGGAGGTTGAGAGGAGATTTGATGGAACTGTTCAAAATCATGTGGAGTCTTGTCAGAGTATAGGGAGGAATCATTCATATTGGCGAAGGAATGGGGAGCCAGAGGAGACTGATTTAAAGTGATTGGCAAAAGAACCAGAGGCAAAATGAGGAAGAACATTTTTACTACGAGTGGTTAGAAGTAGGCATTGTACTGGCTGAAAGTGTGATGGAGGCAGATCCAATTGTGGCTTTCAGAAAGAAATCAGATCAGGATCTGAAGAGAAACTATATGCAGGGTCGCAGGGAAAGGGCAATGGAGTGGGGGATAGCTGGGTAACTGAGCAACAGAGAGCTGGCATGGAAATGATGGGTGAATTGCCTCCTTATGTGCTGTTACCATTATTCTAAACACCCCGCCATTGCTAATGTTCCCTATTGAGTCTGTCTTGGTGTTTTCCAGTGGGCCCATCAAGACACTCAATTCTGCCTCCTTACAAGCAACAATCCCAACTGCACCATTCTAATCCCTCACTGACTTTTCCACTGCCCAGGTTAATTGTTCCCACCTTTTGTTTTCTGGAACCTTGACTATTCCAATGCATTCCTGGCTAACTTTGCCTATTATACCCTCAGTAAGCTTGAGGCCATGTCTTTACCTGCATCACCCCTTGCTCCCCTATCCCCATCATGCTCATTTTTTTACATTGTTTACTAGATAAACAATCCCTGGGTTTGAAAATGCTCATCTTTGATCTCAAATCTTTTCATGACTTCATCCCTCCCTATATCTAGAATCTCCCCCAACCCTACCACCATTCATGATATCTACGCTCCTCTGATTTTGGGCTTTTAGAATTCACAATTTTAATTGTTCCACCATTGGTGGCCATGCATTTTACAAGGTGCCATATAAAAGACTGATCCAGAGGGGGATATCACAGGGATTGGGGGTAAAGTACTAGATTGGATTGCGGATTAGCTGACTGACAGAAAACAGAAGGTTATAATAAATGGGTCCTTCTCTGGCTGGTGAAATGTAATTGGCGGGGTTCCGCAGGGGTCAGTTCTTGGACTTCAACTGTTTACGATCTATATAAATGATCTGTGCGCACAGACAGAGTGTAACATAGCAAAATTTGTGAATGATACTAAAATAGAGGCATCTAAAAGTTGAAGTGCCTACTTCTGCTCTTAATTCTTATGTTCCTATGCTTCATCTGCTTACACCTTAAGCTCTGGAATTCCCTCCCTAAACATCTCTACTTTTCTACCTCTCTATCCTCCTTGAAGACACTTCTTAAAACCCACCACTTTGACCAAACTTTTGTTCATTTTCTTATGGGGGTCAATGTTAAATTTTGTGAAGGGTCTTGGAACTTTTTATGAAGTTGAGGATTCTACATGTTGTTATTTTTGGTACTTTGGTGATTCTATTTACAACGTGCAACAAGCAAATATTGCAGTACGTGCTGAATTCTATGGCACTCTCATGGAAAGAGTGGGGCTGAAAAATGCAGCACGCCAAAAGCCCACCGACTTAGACAGAAGCAGAAAATTCTGCTGGTGGAAAATTCCACTCTAAGTTTTGGAAATTCTGCATGATTTGAAATGCGGTAAAACTTATTGTCAGAATGTAATCGAGGAGACAAGTGTCCCACCATGAAGACTCAGGCATGAGTTCTTCCATGCTATTTTCCAGTCCTGCCCATCACAATTCCCATTCTAGCGAGCAACACTAAAACTCTGTCCACTGGAGTTTGTAAATTATTTTCACTATTCAAAGAGTTCAAGGAGCTTCTAGCAAGGAAACTATTGTTTCTTGGGATAGTTAAATGAAGCAACAGTTGTATTTTCTGATCTAGGCCAAGATAATCAAGTATCATCATTACCATCCTTGTCATTACAAGTACTGCCAATATCCAACCTTGCGCTATATCCCCCTCCTTGCCTCAGCCCATCTGTTACTGCATCTATGTTTCTCTAAACTTGACTATTTCAATGTTCTCCTGGCTGGCCAAACATCTTTCATTCTCCACAGATTTGAGCTTAGCCAAAATTCCCCTTGCTTGTCTCTTGATTTACAGCAAGTTTCACTTACTCACACCCCTGTGCCCATTGATTGAGACTGGTTCCTGGTTGTGTAACAAATTCTCATCCTCATGTTCAAATCCCTCCCTAGCCCAACCATCCAAGTGTTACATTTTCATCGGGAAGGGGCAACTCTGGAAACCTCTCAAAAAGGGCAGGTGTCAGATGCAGAATTCTCACTCCCATATCTGGCAAATCCCATTTTTGCTGGTGGGGGAAGGGTCCAGGGAGTGAATCACACAGACAGGAAACCTGAGCTCAGCAGAGCATTTAAAATTAGTGCGGAGCTCAAGGAGAGCCCATTCTTACTGTTCAAAGAGCCTTAACCTGCAACGTGGGAGTCACCAATTTATGAAGGAGGGCTGAACACTCTTGAAGGGCAGATAAGGTGTATTCAAGTATCATGATCTGAAGTTATTTAAATCTTCAGCCCTTTAAAAAGGAAGGCAAGAAAACTAGGCTGTACCTATCAGACAAAAAACTCACACACTGCTGGAGTACAGCCTTTAAGAACTTTGAGCTTGACTAAGGAACCTCCAAGAGCTGCAACAGAAGATGATCTGATGTTTTCACAGGTTTAGGACCTGCAGGCAGTTTTAGTCCTGCTGCTTCTGCATTGAAAAGTGCTGAATGCAGATGTGAGCTGATGGAAGGTCCATGCGCAAGGAGACGGGGCAACTTTCATTATCCATCAGCCTCGAGTGTGCGTTAGCTATGAACTCAAACTCTGAGCTCCTCTACGCTCCTGGCTTCCTGCTGCATCATCCCATGTCAGTGTCTATACATCACCCAAGCTGAATGCCCACCTTCCAAACTCCAAGCTCCATGTTTTTGAGTTTTCAACCTCACTGAATTATTTGTCTTTACATTCCCTACTGGATGATTAAAAGTGAGCGATCAAGGAGTTGTGTGCAGAGACCCCAAAATGTTGACAGGGAGGATGCTGAGCCGGGCTATTAGGTCTTATGAACCTCTCTTGACATTAATCTTCTGGCAGCACTGAGGTGGTTAATCAAAATTGTTATGTGCAACTAACAACAGCATCAACGTGCCTGGTTTCCGCGTGGATATATCAGATTCTTGGGGTGAAAATGTGTATCCATGATTCAGAGTGAGGGAGCAATACATTTGGGGAGCAATTTTCCCAGCCAGCAGCACAATGTGCCGAGAGACATCAGCGGAGGCTGTTTTGAGGGCTTCCCCCTGGGTGCCCTGTCTTCCGCGTGTCCCCATGGCTAGGTTTATCAACGTGGAGCTGATTTCACTTTTATAATCCACATTTACATGTGATTAGTGGGCCTGGGACTGAAATCGCCGGGCCCATTAGCATCTCACCCCCAGCCCACTCCCCACCAGGAGTGGTTCATTCCAGCAGGGTTCACAACTGCTCCACAGTAACAGGAAACAGGTGGCCCAACCATACTGGAGGCAAGAGAGGCCATGGAGGCCCCCCTCAGGAGGATGGAGGTAAGGGGGAAGGAGGTACCCCAGAAAAATTGCACTTTCATACTTTCAGACAGTCAACACGGCTTTTTCAAGGGCAGGCCATGACTGACAAATTTAATTGAGTTCTTTGACAGGGTGACACCGGCAGTGAGTGAGGGTAGTGCTGTGGATGTTATAAAACATAGAACACTACAGCACAAACAGGCCCTTCGGCCCACAAGTTGCGCCGATCACATCAATACCTACCAATCCATAGACCTATCTATAACCCCCAATCCCATTAAGTCCCATATACTCATCCAGAAGTCTTTTAAAAATAGAACAATTATATATTTGGATTTTCAGAAAACATTTGATACGGAGCCACATGGCAGGTTGCTTAGCAAATTAGAAATGTTTGGAATTGCTGGATCCTTGCAGCATAGATTAGAATTTGGCTAAGAGATAGGAAACAGAAGGTAGGTATTGATGGAAGTTTCTCAGACTGGAGACAAATTGAAAGTGGTGTTCCCCAGGAATCAGTGCTGGGGCCCTTAATTTTTTCTTATTCATATAAATGATTTAGAAATGGGTGTTGAGGGAAAAAAATCTTTAAATTTGCAGATGATACTAAGCTTGGGAGAATAGTGAACTGTGAAGATGACGCTGAGTGACTTTAGAGAGACATGGACAAGTTGGCCAAATGGGCAGACACTTGGCAGATGGTGGCACAGTGGCTAGCACTGCTGCCTCACAGCACCAGGGACCTGGGTTCAATTCTGGCCTTGGGTGACTGCCTTTGTGGAGTTTGCACAGTCTGCCTGTGTCTACATGGGTTTCCTCCCACAGTCCAAAGATGTGCAGTTTAGGTTGATTGGCCATGATAAATTGTCCCTTAGTGTCAGGGGGATTAGGAGTGTAAATATGTTGAGTTAAGGGGATAGGACCTGGGTGAGATTGTTGTCAGTGCAGGCTCGATGGGCTAAATGGCCTCCTTCCATTGGAGATTCTATGAGGTGAATTTCAATGCAGTGAAATGTGAGGTAATACATTTTGGTAGAAAAAGCATAGGGAGTTGAGGAGGAACTTCTTCACTCAAAGGGTGGTGAATCTCTGGAATTCTCTGCCCGTTGAAGTGGTGGAGGCTGCCTCGCTAAATATTTTTAAGAAGCGGGTTGATGGGTTTTTGATAAGAGAAGGGATTAAGGGTTATGGGGAGAGGGCGGGAAAGTGGAACTGAGCCACGACAGATCAGCCATGATCTTATTGAATGGCGGGGCAGGCTCGAAGGGCTAGATGGCCTACTCCTGCTCCTATTTCTTATGTTCTTATGTTCTTATGAATCAATACAGGCTCAAAGGTGCAATTTTGCGGGGAATACAGGAGCAGAGGGACCTTGGGGTTCAAATGCATAATTTGCTGAAAATGGCCAGGCAAGTTGATAAGAAAACTCATAGGATTTTTAGGTTTATAAATAGAGGCATAGAGTATAAAAGCAAGAAAGTGATGCTACATCTCTACAATCATTGGTCAGACCACAATTGGAGTATTGTGTTCAGTTCCAGGTACCTTATTTAAAGAAGGATGTTTAAACCCAAGAGAGAGAATAAAGGAGATATATTTTAATGGTACCAGGAATGAGAAATTTTTGATACAAGGAAAATGAGAGAAAATGAGCTTATTCTCCTTGGGGCAGAGAAGATTAAGAGGTGACCTTTTTTTAAACCCATTCTTAAAGTTTACAAAGCCAATGCTCAGAGGGAACCAGGCAATCCCAACTCCATTCCTTGCTTGCTCCAAAAACCAAATCCAACTGAATCCAATTCAATGTCCCCACAAGGGAGACAAACAAGATTCAAGCTGACAAGATGAGGCATTGCACCTCACCCTGGGCTTGATGTGATGCTTGATCTTAGCCAAAAGGCCGAGAGGTAACCTTATTAAGGTGTTCAAAATGAAGAACAATTTTGACAGGGTAAAGAAGGATATTCTGAGTCTGCTAGTTGGTATGTTAGTGACTATGGTTCACAATTTCAAGAGAGCTAGGAGTGAGGTGGAGAGAAATTGCTTTACTCAAAGAGTTGTTGTGATTTGGAATGCAAAATAGAGCTGGATACAATTTTGAAAGTGATGAATTTAGAGGGCTACAAAGATAGGACTGCAAAATGGGACTAGCTGGGTAGTTCTTTCATGAGCCAGTACCAACATGATGGGCCAAATGGCCTCCTCCTGGCTATAAAATTTTATGACTTTATGATATTATGATTCTCTAGACGTCATATTCGCTGAGTGAAGGTTGATGTCTATAGAGCAATTCTTGTCACAATACTGCCACAAGAGCACTGAGGACAGCACTGCTGCTCCAGGCTTCAATAGAATGCTGTCTTCAGTGGAACATTGGTGTGATGCTTGAAGATACTGTACCATCTCAACTGTGTTCAGGAAATGCACTGCTGCCACTGTTATCACATCACAGAAACGATACATGCTCCCAAGACTGTCTTATCTCCCAACAATGCAGACATTGTCACACTGGAATGTAACTACTAATCCAAAGATTGAAGTCATTGCGATGAGGATGAGAGCAACAAAGGTGGTAAAATGGAGCCAGCATGGAAGGCACTGGATAAAGAGAATTGTCTTCATTTATCATCATCCTCCTGGTAACTGGTGTCTAGAAACATGTCACATTCACGCCTGCCTCATCTAGCCTGTGTTATGGCCTCTTCCTCTGGAGCCTCAGCTTCATCATCCTTACCAAACTCAGCCCTCTTACCATCAGTTCCTCCATCTTGATATCTGGTAAAGCATCTCCCCTTTGGAGCACCAGGTTGTGTAGAGCACAGCAAGCCACAATGATGTGTGAGACCCTCTGAGGAGTTTACTAGAAAGAACCGCTTGACCTGTCCATTGAAAACACATCTTCAAGATGTCACTGATCTGTTCTGTCAGTGAGTATGTTGCACTGTGAGCAACGTTACGCCTCTCCTCTGAAGCATTTTGTGGCTCAATTTGCTGGAGGCATCATCAGCCATGCCTTTTATGGATAGCCTTTGTCACTGGGCAACCAGTCCTGAGTACTCTAGGGACCCTTGAAGATCTATGTGCACTTGTGAATGACTCAAGATGTACAAGTTGTGGAAGCTTCCAGGCTACCTCTCATACACCTGCATATTCTGCTTTCAGTCATTGCAGACCAGCTGCACACTGGGAGAGTGGGAGCCTTTCCTGTTGATGAATTATAGCGGCTGCTTCCAGGGAGCTCTTAAAGCCACATGTATGTAATTGTAGAACATACTCACTCTCCGGGAATCTGGCAGCAAAACCCACTGCTCTGGCCTTGCTAAATAATTTGTTGGTGACCTACCACAAGCAGACACTTGAGAATTCATGTACAGGTCCGAGTGGAGTCATGGATTGAACTATTAGCAAGGGAAGCCTCCTAATCCCTGCAGCATCAACCCCTTCCAGAGAATGTGGCAGTTGTGAGCCACTACATCCCTAGACATCCCCAGACATGCAAAGCCATCTTTCACTCATCTGGAGGTATGAGCAACATCTCCTGTATATCTTTGGTCTTGCCAGATCTCTACACTCAATGGCTTTGTCAGCCAAAGCTTCTGAGTGTTGCAGGGACCCCACAGGCCCTTGTTCATCAGAGTAAGGTTCTCCCCTTTGCCCAGCCTGACTGTGATGGGCCCTTCTCATCCTCCTTCTGATTCCACGGATGACCGCAACAGGGAATCCATATTCCCTGAGTGATCATCTCTGCAGGAATATTGAGCAGAAACATAAAGGAGCATAAACCCATAGAGGGCATATTCCTGTTCCTTACTGGGTAGTAACTATGAAGCTAAAGGTTTATTGTCATTCCATTATAGCCCAAAAAGTCCCTTTGCTATGCTATTACAGCCTTCAAGATCACCTGAAGCACGCCCAGTATCCCAATACCCCAGCGTCCCCACCCACCCAGCCAGCAAATGCAACTGCAGTGATAGGGCTTTGAAATAGGGCTTGGATCTGAAAGAGTTCTCTCAGGCACTACAAGCCTCAAGCAGGGCACAATCAGGCTGTACTCTTCACTTCCCACAGCAAGGACCATTCCTTTCAAGGAGTAAAAACACCTATTTGTAGTGAAAGACTGAGGGGGAGTTTTCCCAACTGCTCGCCATGGGAATCGTAGCAGAGGAGGTGATGAACCAAGCAAAAGTCCATTGACCTCGGGTGGGATTTCCCAGTTTTGGGGCGGGTTCGACCAGAAAATTCCACCCTGAGAGTTTATTGGGGGTGAGATACAGGGTTCCCATATTTGAACCTGCCAGCCATATGATCTTAAGGCCATTAGGTGTCTGTATTAGGGCCCATGGCCCCTTTTCTATTGGTTACCTCTGATGCTCAGGGTTTCCCACGAGTGGGCCAAAGATTCTTTGCAAGGCAATTATTCACTGGGCCCAGTCGGAATTACACATTCATATGGATGTGCTGTAAGAGTTAAGGTGCAAATTCGTTAAGCTGGCATATGACTGTTCCTAACATGTCCCAGCTGTGCTTTCCACGCCATGAGGATAACTGGAGTTAGATAGGTGCCTCTTCAAGCAGATCATGAGTGCTCTGTTTGTCTCCTCCCATAAGCTGAGAGACTCCTCCCTTGGCAATTCTTTTCATACTATCCTATCTTTTTTAACTATGTCAGATTCATTCTGGAGATTTCTTGTGCTGAGATTCTATTAGCAGACCAGTTTTGCTCTCCCTACCCCCATGTGACTGTGGAAACTCCTCCCATCGTGCTGGGAGAGCATCATGTGCAGATTTCTCTCCCTCCATCCACCCCTCTAATCCTTGATCTCACCATTACAATCATGCAATTTCCTGTCCTCCCCTCTAAACCTCTTCATGTTGATGTCCCAATGCCTCATTTAGATGTGATTCTCATTCCCCATCTTGAGGCCTATTGATCTATGGCCTACAGACACCACACTCCCTCCCCTGAGGCCATGATGCCAGTCCCTACATTCCCACTTTTCCACCTATGGGCTGTAGATGCCACCCAACTGTGACTGTGCCATCTACAGCCCAATATGAAGGTGGAAATCCCCAAGGCCGATGTGTGTGACAGACTGACCACAACCTGTGCACTACACTGGACATGACTAACACAGGACTGACAGGCCCTCTGCCTCCTTGGACTGGGATGAGCCAAGTCCAGTAAATTGTGGCACATAGCCACAAGACTGCCTATGCATTCTGGCCCCAAATACTTCTTGTGCTGTTGCCCAGGAGTGTCTATGTTTTTGCCCCCTTAAATAACTTATATCCCCACTCCACACTAATCACCTGTCAGTGCACTTGCTTCCCCAGTCAAGCCTATGCTGTCCAATCCCTTCCACCACCCACCTCTTCCTTCCCTGCCTTGTTTCTGGTCTGCAGAGGAAAGCCTTGGCTCTGATTCTCTTTGAGCTACTCCTACTCTTGCCCGTGCAGCCTTGGAGCTGAATCGGAGCAGCAGCTAATGCAGCACATAGCAAAGTAAATGGAGACATCTCAACGTCAGGAGTAACGTACAGGTTGTCAGGCGCATCTCACTCATAAGTGGTTGTGAATCACATCAGCCTCGTTAGCCACTGATGTGGCCTTTTCATCTGTAGTGCAGTGTGATTTTGACGAGTTGGTTGCATAATGAGTATCGGTGATATTTAAGTGCAACCAAATGCAGTTCCCACCATGGTATGGCAGCCTACCCAATGGCAGTCTATTTTTACCCCAGTGAGAAACTAATTTCTGGATGACTGCCAGATTTTCCTATCCCATCCACTGCTCTAAACATAAGGGCCATTCCTTTCGAGGAGTAAAACCACCTTGATGTACAAAGAATTGTCAGTGTTTGGAATTCTCTTCCACAAATAATGTTGGATCAACTGTCAACCTAAATTTGAGAGCAGCTAACTTTGGATAGCTGGATACATGAAGTCAGATCGCAGTTTAATCTTGAGCACATTGACTGATGGAACAGAATCCAAAGCAGGAATGGCCAAACACGGTTCCTACATCCCTACATCCTTTATTCTTTGGCTGATCGTCACTCTTTTTCTGAATATAAACCTCCGAAGCATCTTGAGACATTTCAGTGCAGTAAAGATGTTACACAAGTTGTTGTTGCTGTTTCTGCACTCTGCTAAATGTGTTCATTTATGAATCGAAAGAAATACACTGTTTAGGATACTAAAATGGTCTCAATATGCGACCTGGTCTTTAAAGAATGGCACAAGCTTTTTATATTCATTGAGTGACTTCATGATGAAATATATTGGGCCAGGATTTTCCTGCCCCTCCTGCTCAGTGGGATAGTACAGTCCTTGCTGAAGTAAATGGCAAATCAAATGGTCCACTGCATCAGTCGATGGGAGACACACTGCGGGGGGGGGGGGCTGTAAACCCTTGGGCGCAAGGGTGTTGATTTCTTTCCTGCCTATTGACAGATTAATTTATTATTGTGGGTTTACATAGCTGCTTTATGAGATCTGTATCCATCTCTTTCATAGAACAGAATCATAGAAACCCTACAGCGCAGAAGGAGGCCATTTGGCCCAGAACCAATCCTACACAAGGCCCTATTCCCATAACAACTACCCTGCTAATGCCCAACATTAAGGGTCAATTTAGCTTGGGTCAATTAACCTAACTTGCTTTTATTTCATTTTATTTAATTCTTAACTGTTCTCTACTCTTTATTTCTTTATTGCTTTTATTTTTCTTTTCCCTCTCTTTACCCCTATTTTATCCCCCTTCCTCCCCTTTCCCCCCTTTTCTCAATTTTACCTCTCTCCCCCCACATCTTCATCTGTTACAGCATCCCTTCCAATTCCAGCTTCTCTGCCATTTGGCCATTCACATCTTTGGAGTGTGGGAAGAAACCAGAGTACCTGGAGGAAACCCATGCAGACACAGGGAGAACATACAAAATCCACACAGACAGTAACCCGAGGCTGGAATTGAACACGTGTCACTAGCACTGTGAGGCAGCAGTGCTAACACGCCACTTTGTTCAAATCTTTTGATCTCCAGGCATTTAGGCAGTTCACTCAAGCCATTGTTCTTTTTATATAATTTCCTTCCTTTCTCAGAATTACAAAGACAATGCACAGAGTGGACTGGACAAGCCTCTAATCCATCTCCTGGCCTGCTCCAAAACCTAATTCAAACTGAATCCAATTCACGGCCCCCAGATAAGAGACATACCAGATCCAAGCTGACAAGAGCAAGCATTACACCCAATCACGGACTTAATCCTAAGCTTGATCTTAGCCAAAGGGCCAAGTGGACTTTAAATTCTTTGTTGGTTTCATTTGCATATTTCAACATATTTTGATCTCAGATGGGATTATTGAGCACAGAAATTAGTTTTAACACTGAGTCAGATGAAATAATGTCTTTTTCTATTTCAGTAGCGGTTTGTGAATGAACATAACCAAGATAATTTTGTTATGCCTTCATTGTCAGTATAAACATGTTATTATAATCCCCAAATAGTTTGCAATGTGCTTTCAGTAGCCGCTGCAATGATTGTCTCTGTTCTAAAGGAGTGATTTATGCACATGTCTAACCCTGGATCATGGGGATAGCAGCCTGGTGATTTAACTGTCTGTGTAAATGAACACTTCACGGGTGCTGTTCTGTCATCATTTTAGTTGATTAACGTGGTTGACATTTGTACTCATTTAGATAAAGAATTTGAATACCAGTGATAGGAACTTCTCTACTTTTCTTTCACAACGGCTCAACACTTGCATTTATCGGATATTTGCTGCAATAAGGTTGAAGGAATTGCTTCAATTTTAATCAGTCCACCATTGGTAGCTGAGCCTTGAGCTGCCTGTACCTGAAGCTTTGACAACCCCTTCCAACACCTCTCCACCTCTTTCTTTTCCTTTACAATGTTTCTTTAAAAAAACTCTTTGAACAAGCTTTTAGTCACCTCATGTGGTTTGGTGTCTGTTTTTATTCATAATGCTCCTGTGAAGTCCCCCAGAGATGTTTTATTACATGAAATGCACCTTACAAATGCACATTATGGCACAGTTGGTTAGCACTGCTGCGTCACAGCGCCAGGGACCCGCATTCAATTCCTGGCTTAGGTCACTATCTGTGCACAGTCTGCACGGTCTCCCAGTGTCCATGTGGGTTTCCTCCAAGTTCTCTGGTTTCCTCCTAGTCTAAAAGATGTGCTAGTTAGATGCATTGGCTATGCTAAATTCATTTTCAGTGTACTTGAACAGGCGCCAAGTATGGCGACTAGAGGATTTTCACAATAACTTCATTGCAATGTTAATGTAAGCCTATTTGTGACACTAATAAAAAAACTTAAATTTGTTACTGTTGCTGTTGATGAGGCATCTTCAGCTCTGTTTTGGTGCAAGTTCAACTGAAACCTATTAATATCCATAAGTGGGATTTGCAACATATTCACCACAAAGTGTCAAGGGAATTCTCCCGAAACTAATGCAACTGGAGCTGCAATCTCAGAACAATGTCCTCTTACCTGCAGCAGAATGAAACATCCATTTCCAACTGCAAGCAATTCAGTGCTCTGAGGAAGATTGCCAGCTGCACCCACACCATTTTCTGGTGTGAGTCTTACAGACAATAGGACCTGGGCTACGATCAGACTCATTTCACATATAATCCCACTAGCTATCAGAGAGAAGTAACTGTTACGTCCACGAGTCAAGATTTGAATCAACCTGAGTTCCCGATGAATGAATGTTATTCTAAAGCGCAGCACTTCTCTATTCTCTGTATCCTGTCATTTTAACCTTGAAAACGCAATGTCTCTTCCTCATCGGATTTCTAGAATGATTCTTTCAGCCTCACACTGAAATGATAATACGTATTGCATTGTACATTTACGACTTGCAGACTAATGTAAAATATTCCCATTTTTTAGCCGCTTTTTGTGTTCCTTTTGATTGATGTTATTATGCAGGAGATTAATCAATAATTTATGTTTCAGGATCTGCAATCTGAACAATTGGGCTATGGTTGCAGTGTAAGTCTTGGCTGACATTTGGCCTGTGCTTTTTTTTTGAAAAGTGCCACTCAAGTTGCCTGAGAAAGCCGGGGGGCGGGGGGGGGGGGGGGAGTTTTTTTTACAACTCTTTCCTTCCCATTCAGTGTCACTTCCAGGAAGTCCATTTTACCCTACCCCTTTAATCACTCATCACATCTCTTTATTAAATTTCCTTACCCACTGTACCCCTTTACCCACCCTATCCACTTACTTTACATTATAGAATAGAATCTATAGAATCCCAATAGTGCAGAAGGGGGCCATCAGGTCCATTGAGTCTGCACTGACTCACTGTCAGACTATCTTATTTAGGACAATCCTTCTGCCCTATCCCCATAACCCAGCACATTTAGCATGGCCAATCCATCTAACCTGCACATTGTGGGAAACCAAGGGGCAATTTAGCATGGCCAATTTGCCTAACATACACATCTTGGGATTTGAGAAGTAATTCTGAATGACCAATCCACCTAACCTGCATATCTTTGGGCTGTGGGAGGTAACTGGAGCACCCAGTGGCAACCCACAGACACGCAGAGAATGGGCAATCTCCACACAGATACCCAAGCCCAGAATTAAATCCGGGTCCCTGGCACTGTGAGGCAGCAGTGTCACATACTCTGCTACCATGCTGCTTTCTCGCCATAGTTTTTCAAAGAGGCTTTAGGACATACCATTCACCCATGCTCCCACTGCTGCGAGGTTAGAGAATTAGACGGCCAGCCAGATCTCCGTTCACTACTGCAGGATGGGAAAATCCTGCTGGTGTGAACAATGATAAGATTCTGGCCTTAAACTCTTCATTGGAGTATGGCAGCAGCTAGTGTTGTAAAAGGAGGGCATGGTTTCTTTGTAGACTCTCTGTGCTGCTGCCCCTGAGGTTTGCAGCACTGAGTCACATAAGAAAGATCCTCCATCAGAAAAATCACACAGAAAAACCAGAAGAAGGTAAATATGCATTCCCACCTGATCAGGGTGCAAAATAGGGTTTGCAATTCTCATTAGAATATCTGAACCATTATATGCAGAAGATTTCATTTGAACCAAGACCCTTACATAAGCCCATAACTTCCTGGGAGTGCCAATCAGCACCAGATAGCCACTTAGTGCCCAATTACATACTTGTACCAAATTTCCTCCTGTATCTGCCTTGCCAGGCAATCAGCCGTGTGAGATCCAGGCAGCGCAACAGTCTCCAAAGCCCTGTGTCAAAGACCAGAGAGTCAAAGTGAAAACTGCCACACCCTCTGTATTTTTAACTACACGAACAGCTGGAAAGCAGGTAAGTTTCAAGTTCGATTGAAAATGACTAGCTGGGGAGAAATTAAATGTCTAAGGTAAATGGATAGGATGAATTTGAGATTGGATAAGTGGGGGGATTGGACACCGGGGTGGTGGCGGGGAGTGGTGCAGGAGAATGGACATGAGGAGGGTGGGGTAGAGTGGGTTTGACATGGTGGGGTGCGAACAATCAGACATGAGGGAGGATGGAGTGGGGGTGGAGGTGTATTTTGGACATCAGGCATGAGGGTGTTTGGGTTCGGACATTGGTGGGTGGGTTGGGTCATAGGTATTCCAGCTGGGTTACGGTGGTCAAGTGTTGGATCAGAGTGGGAGTTATTTTGTGGAGTGTGGGTTCTTTTGGGGAATTAGGTTGGGGGCTGTGTGAGCCGGGGAAGGGGATAGGGCTGGGGTCAATAGAGGAGTCCAGCAGGGTTGGATTGGGGAAGGCCGGGTCTTCTGTCTTGTGAGAGTCAGGAGAGTCCCATATGGTTTCCAGGTCAGGGGGGTTAGGGGAATCAAGTCCCATGGGTGGATTGGGTTAGGGAATACCAGAGAAGGGTGGGTAGTCAGGGGGTGGGAGAGTCACCTGGGGGCTCATGGGTCTTTTCACTGTTTCAAACTAACTATTAGTGTAACATTAGTGGAACTATAAGAAGCTCACAATTTAAGTTTAAATTTATTTATTAGTGTCACCAGTAGGCTTGCATTATTAACACTACGATGAAATTAAAGTGAAAATCCTCTGGTTGCCACACTCCGGCGCCTACCTGGGGACACTGACAGGGAATTTAGCATGGAGCACCCTGGAGGAAACCTATACAGACACAAGAAGAATGCGCAGACTCATTTAAATCGCATTTCCCGATGGCTCAATCGCCTAGAAGAATTTGTGAGCAATTCCGTACAAATGCTTGCCTGGGAAGTTCTGAGAGAGATCCCCACTGTACATCTGAAATGTCCTGCAAATCCAACACTGCAGTACCTGGAAGTCACATTCCTCCATTAAGTGCTTCTGATCATCTTTATGATTTAAATGCTTCTTCCCTACACATCAGCTAATTACTATTTGATCTCACATACATTAAATTGGTTTGCATCGGTAGAGTCAGGGAGAGCATATTAACCAAATCATCCCATTAGGTGGATTAAAGAAAAAGATTGTTTTATCACTATGTACAATGTGGATTAGGTTCTGCTATAGCACTATGGGCTATTTTCATCACCGAGAAACAATAAGGATGTTATTGCCAGTGAAAAGATACAGAGGAAAGCAATAAAGGTGTTCCCATCTTTGAGGTGATGTATGTGAAATTTCCAAGAGTATTTAGGGCAGGGTTTCTCAAACTGGGGGGTCATGACACCAAGTAGGGTCGCAAGGTGAGCGGTTGGGGTCGCGGGCTCCGAGGTAGTAATGGCTGCCTGGAAGCTTGGACTGATTTCTGACAGCTGTGAGGCCCCTTTAAATCCTGGTGATGTATTTGTTGGTGGCACGGCCTAATGGACTGCTCTCTGAGGCCTAATTGCTGCTGTGAAAATAAATCTGTAAACACGTGGGAGTTTGGTATTTTTGGGGGCAATCCTGCCTCTCATCAACACCCCCCTTCCCCTCCCCAACCAACACACAAGTCCTTCCCCCATTCCCCACCCAGTTCAACAACTGTCAGAACCTCCCATTTCCCCCCAAATTTTTACCCTGGGGTCATGCAAAGTCTAAAGCACTATAAGGTCACACCAAGAAAAGATTTGGGAAGCACTGATTTAGCGGTTAGAATTCTTCCATCCTATCTGCCATGGGAATTGGAGCTGGCGAGGGGCAGACCATGGAAAGGTCTGTTGACCTGGCACAGCTTTCTGCTGGGACAAATCCATAGGGTCCTCGTCAATCATGTAGCTCTTGGGAAATACCCTTCCTTAAAGGGCCATGCTACTGAACTCCTTCTCCCTAAAATCTGAAATACTCCCAAGTAGAAACAAAGAACAGGGTTAGTAAGATACACTACAGGCTCTTACATAAAAAAAAGTATGAGGAAGAACCACTGGAAACTCATCAAAGGTTTGATTGGTCCAGAGACATCTGGGCTCCGATAGAACGCCAGTTTGGCGGTAAGATTTTCTACATTTAAAGAGACAGGCCAGACAGATGAAAAATACAGACTCATTAATCCAGAATCTAGTGTCTCTTTGGCAGTTTCAGGTTCCGCAGTCTCCATAACCACCAGTTGCTCCAATCCCACATTCTCCACTGAAAATGCAGTAACCAGACCTGATCTTCTCGAACCATCTGCAGGGATCACCTGTGGCTCCCCAGTGTCCATTACTGCTTTCCTCAGGTGATTCACGTGTTTCCTAAGCCTGCAGCCTTGCTCCTCTATGACATTGGTCCTATTTCTCCTCAATTTTACTAGCCACCCATGCTGGGCCTGCCATGACATTTATAACCAAGCTGGCATCCTCAACTTCAAACACGTTGTTCTTTATCCCTTAGCCATTATTTTTCTTCCGGGAGCCTTGCCTAACCTCTACTCTCCCAGCCAAATTTGGAAATATCATGTGCAAAGGTATTCTTAAATGAGGTCCTATCAGAAACTTAGCTGGTATGATTTGTGGTCACATTTGAGGTTTTTTTTGTGTTTGTACTGCCCGCTCTGCCAGCCCATTGGATCCTGGGTGGTAAATTGCTGTCCTCACATGGTGAATGCTGTTGGGCTTGAAAATTCTTCCACTGGGAATGATGTGCCATTGTCTGATTCACCACTTCTCGAATGCCATGGATCTGAAATATCTTCCTTAACTTCTAAATGGTGGCCATGGCTGTTGTCGACTTCATCAACTGCGCATCTAACCACTTGGAGCATGTGTCTACTAGTATAAGAAACATATTACCCATAAATGGATAAACAAAATCAATGCATACAATCTTACCAAAACAATTCTAAGGGTCACACAAGCAAGAAAATAGGAGTGTTTCAGACCTGTTTTTTGGACAAATTTGAAAATCCAATCTCTTGTCACTCTGTCACTTTTCTGGACAGAGGTTTGATTCTCACCAGTTTGGAGGGGAGGGGTGGGGTGGGGGGGTAGAGGCTCAGTTCACCAGTGAAGCTGACTGAACTTTGCTCGGATGTTACTGCACAAGTGCCTAGATCTCCCAGTGAACTGGGAGGTTTACTGCCACCCCACCAACCCCTTCCCCATGCTCAGTGTCCCCCCACATCATCAGTGGCATTGTATCCCCACCATGGCAACCAGGGTCGCCGGCACTGGGGCATCATGACCTTCCCTATGAGTTCCCTGCCATAACGCCCACTGCAGCCTACACTGCACACCCACCATGCCAGTCTTGTCCCCTTCCCCACTGATCACTCTGCCCATTCATTGCCAATCGCCAACACACCCCCAGCTGCCACAGGGCTCCATAGCCAATCACAACCCCCCACCCCAACCAAGACCCATCCTACCCCAGCCCACCCTACCTGGATCATTTGATGCCAGGTAGTAAGGTACTGACCTCACATGGTGAATGTCATTGAACTTGAAAAACATTTGGAATTCTTCCACTGGGAATGATGTGCCATTGTCATATTCACCCCCTCACCAACACTGATTGCTGTTGCAGAGTGCACAGCAATCCCTCTCAGCAAAGTGTTCCCCGTAGCATTTAAATACTGGGATCAGCCTCGCGCCCAGGCTGATCTCCCTGGATTTCCAGTGCGGTAACATTGCGAGAGGTGAGAAATTGGACATGAACCTGCTTTCTTGGCTCTCTTCTGATCTTGCTGGCTCACCCCGCCCAGTGTCTGGTGTATCTGAAAATGTTAATATTCTCACTCAACACTAAGTCTGTGGACCACAGCCTGTAAGCAAAATAATCTTTTGCTTTTCTTCAGCTAATATCTTAAGTGGTTTAACAATGTTTGTTAAGGCAAATGTTTTAATTTAGTTACTGGAAAGTTTCCAATTTGCATGTATATTAATATGCACACCATGAGTACATATTTTAATAAACAATCCAAATTAACTTGTGTTATTCTGTTACATTGAATAGTCTTGTGGGATTTATTAGCTGCACCACACAAATGGATAATAGGATGCTTAAAACTATATCGATTTCTCAGAATGACTTGGTTGCTGAATGTCAAAATATTCACTGCATGCCACACAACCGCGGAAAGTCAGGCACAAGCCTGTAACAACAGAGGAGCCACAGATCCAGATATCACAATAACCCCTCAAATAATCTTTAAAAGTATGAGTTACAACCTTTGTTATGTTAAATATGTGAAGTTACCACTCATTCGGCAGCTTAATATTAATGTCAAGGTGATGGCATGTTTATCCATTGTAATACATTCAGTACATGTCATGCTGAACATTCTTTGTTCACTGTGGATTGTCATTGGGTTTTTTGTACTGTCGCACAGTGTATTGCAATCCTTTCTGTTCCTCCATTAACATCAATGTAGTGAAAGACTGATTTTATACCTGCAAAGTACAACATGTACACAAATGCTACTCACTTGAACAATAAAGTCTGAAAAATTATTTTCCAATTACCAACTGCATATTGTGAGAGTGCTGTTAAAGGTATTGAGCTGTTTCGCTGTTTCTGACATTTTGATAAACAGTAGTCCTGCTGTCCATTATGACTCAGTATTGCCTTGCTGCCACAGAGCTTTAGTTAGTCCCATTGCCAACCTTGTGAGAAGCCTGGTATCGCGAGTCGGAGGAATGAGTTGAAAAACAAAAATATTGAGCTGATAAATAAAAATGGAGCTTTTTTTTCCTGCATTCTGTGCTTTAATTTGGTTCACAAGGCACAGTGACACAAAAAAGATTGACAAGAATTTCATTTATTACCAAGTCGATGTTTTGAAATGAGGATATGCTTTAGTGAAATAAAACTGTTCATTAATCTTTTGGTGCATTCATATTGCTCAAAGCTAAATTTGAAGTGGAACTCAGGTGTGAAGGTCTGATCTGACACTAATGTGGAGTAAGATTCCTTCTGACACCCCATTTTTATTCATGTCAAGATGGTCCTTGACAGTGAAGCCAGGCTATATCTATATGATCATTCTAGTGTTGCAGCAAAACAAAGTGACGGTGCCCTGATACTCAGGTTGTGATATAAATAGATCGTAAGTAAACTTTCTTCAAAATGTTTAAGCCATGGAACATGATAAGGATATTGTCCACCTACACATGTATCTGACACAATTATTTGTGGCAAGCTTACGATGAGACAAACAGTTGACTGCTTAATCGGAGCACCAACTAGATATTACACCGACAACTTCAGGCCATGGCTTTCTTTGAAGCAGAACAAATCATTGAGACAGGATGCTCGATTCAGGAAATCTCCCATCTTGGCAAACCCGGCTCCATATAAATGTTCCCCACAGGGATTTCTTTTGCTTTGGGGAAGTGGACATGGGATTGCGTTGGGCTTGCCCACCCTGAAAGAAGTTCAGGTTTGGCCACGGAGTTGGGTAAATGCCAATGCAGGCTGATTAGAAAGCCTGCCTCCATTCCCTGGAACGTCATCTCAGTTGTTGTAAGTGCAATTAGGATCTCCAGCTCTCACCCCTCAAATCTCCGTATTCCCTCCCACCCACTGTGCTTGCCATCTCTATGCCACTCATGCAACCTCCATGCTCCATTTATATCCTCCATGCTCACTCACCATAGAATGAATGGTAATATATCAACAGCAAGTTTAATGTACCTATTCAAAATTTTCCTTCAAAAACTGCTGCTTTTAATCCTTATAAAAGTGTCAGACAGTGCCACTAGTGTCAATAGCAGAAGTTCCATCTCACTTCACATCTGTTAATCTTGTCCAAATAAACATAAAGGCATTGAAATAGTAATTCAAAGAAAGAAATAACTTATTATATCCTCAAAAAGATGTAAATCAATCAGCTGTGAAACAGCCCCTACTTATCCAATCCATGAGTTTATCATAGAGCTCTGTCAATCACTCATAATGAGACCACATGCGAACGATGCTCATAGAAACAGATGACCAGCGATTCACACATTCTAACAATGACTATACATAAATGTACCTGTTTGGTTCAAATTGCCCATCGAGCCATACTTAACTCCGTCTGATATAATTGAACATTTTTAATCAAACAAGCTTGGACAACATTCAGAAGAGATTGTATAATAACGTACAATTGTATAATAATGAGATATGGATGCTGAAATGAATGAATGGAGTAGAAGGAAGGAGAAAATCAGGAAGCAGCTTATCAGGGGTATAGTGAAGGTTAAGGAAATAGCGAAGAATAACTCCCTTCTTGTGATTGATCTAAGGCATCTAGTTTTCCCACTAAAGCTATTTCTGCCCCATATACCCAAACACCAGTGATTTTTAGGAGACCAAAATGAAATCTGTGATGTTGCTCGAAAGTTTTTACTGACAGACTTCTCAGTTATGCATATCGCAATGAAAAGTTCAAATTGTGACTGGCATTATTTTTCCTTGTATGAACAATACCGTTTTAACTGACAGGAAGTAGATGGTAATGAATCTAATCATCACCCATTTGGAATAATGCTAATTTTCTATCTAGCTGTAATTTTCTATCTTATTTTTATTCACTCGTGGGACATGGGCATCGCTGGCTGGCCAGCATTCATTGCCCATCCCTAGTTGCTCGAGAAGGTGGTGGTCAGCTGCCATCTTGAATTGCTGCAGTCACGTGCTGTGGGTTGACCCACAATGCCTTTAGGGAGGAATTCTAGGATTTTGACCCAGCAACTGTGAAGTAATGGCGATATATTTCCAAGTCAGGACGGTGAGTGGCTTGGAGGGGAACGTGCAGGTGGTGGTGTTCCCATGTATCTGCTGCCCTTATCCTTCTAGACAGAAGTGGTTGTGAGTTTGGAAGGTGCTGTCTAAGAATTTTTGGTAAATTGCTGCATCTTGTAGATAATACACACTGCTGCTACTGAGCGTCTGTAGTGGAGGGAGTGGGTGTTTGAAGATGTGGTGCAATCAAGCAGGCTGCTTTGTCCTGGATGGTGTCAAGCTTCTTGAGTGTTGTTGGAGCCGCACCCATCCAGGCAAGTGGGGAGTATTCCATCACACTCCTGACTTGTGCCTTGTAGATGGTGGACAGGCTTTGGGGAGTCAGGAGGTGAGTTACTTGCTGCGGTATTCCTAGCCTCTGACCTGCTCAGAGCCACTGTGTTCATGTGGCGAGTTCAACTGAGTTTCTAGTCAACCCTAAAAATGTTGACAGTGGAGAATTCAGTGATGGTAACACCATTGAATGTCAAGGGGTAGTGGTTAGAGTGTCTCTTATTGGTGATGGTCATTGCCTGGCATTTGTGTGGCACGAATGTTACTTAGTTGTAGTTGCATTATCGAATGTAGCAGGATAATTTGACAAAATACAATGTCATCTTAGTGGCCTTGCATTTGTCAGGATACAGGCGTGGGGAATTTCAAATCTACTTTAGATATTCTCTTTGGTTCAGCATCCCTGATCTCTCTCAGCAGTCATGATGTGGGTATGCCGGCGTTGGACTGGCGTAAACACAGTAAAAAGTCTGACAACACCAGGTTTTAGTCCAACCTATTTATTTGATAATATACTCGCAAGCTTTCGAGGGGTTACCCTCTTCGTCAGGTGAATGGCCAGAACTCTCCATTCACCTGACGAAGAGGGTAACCCCTCGAAAGCTTGCGAGTATATTATCAAATAAATAGGTTGGACTAAAACCTGGTGTTGTCAGACTTTTTACTCTCTCAGCAGCACATTCTCCTTCACATTCAGAACTCTACTCTTCCCATCTGATTGCTACAATTGCTTGACAGTAATTAAAAGCCTGTGTTGTATGAACAGGAAGCTGTTATGATGAAGAAAAAAGTCTTGGAATTATACAAAGAAATGTTGAACTTTAAAAGAGACATGAGTTTTACATTTAAAAATAGATGCAGACCCCAAAGAAAGTAACGTAATGGCTATCTCATCCAAAGAATCTAGATTGACCCTGGGCGGCATGGTGGCACAGTGGTTAGCACTGCTGTCTCACAGTCCCAAAGAACCGGGTTCAGTTCCGGCCTTGGGAATTTAGGTGCTGAGGCAAGTATGCCATTCCAAATGACAGAAGAAGACACTGCATAGAAAACAAGAAAGAACTCATGGGACCATATTCAGGGTAAAACGAAAAATATAGAAGAATGCATAAGTGAATAAAAAATACATGCAAACAGTTTAGGGCGGCACAGTGGCTAGCACTGCTGCCTCAGTGCCAGGGACCCAGGTTCAACTGAGGCCTCAGGTGACTGTCTATGTGGAGTTTGCATGTTTTCCCCATGACACGTGCTCCGGATCCCTCCCAACTCCAAAGATATGTGGGTTAGGTGGATAAGCCATGCTAAACTGCCTCTTGGTGTCCCAAGATGTGTAGGGTAGATGGATTAACTAACATAAACATGTGGGGTTACAGGTTTAGGGCAGGGGAGAGGGTCTGAGTAAGATACTCTGTTGGAGAGCAGACTCGGTGGTCTGAATGGCTTCTTCTGCACCGTAGGAATTCTGTGATTCTATGACTCGTGGACGCCAGATTGAATTCGCAAAGATCACAGCTGGAAAAAGAACTGAAGTCTTTTGACCAAACCACAGAATGCCTGAACCAAAGAATCAACCATTGGCAGCAAGAATCAGCTACTGGAATCGATCTGTATCAATCACATCTATTCCTCTCAACTCAAGGACTGCTCCACATAACTTTTGATTTATATTTACTTCCTATTGGACACAGTTTTTAATTCTAATTTATATGAACACTGATGCATGTGTTCTACCATTTCTCTTTACTTTTTTGTCTTAAATACACTTATTTGAGCTTAACTCAAGAAAGACTAGTTAAATCAACTCCTTTTTAAAAAGGTTTGGGAAAGGTATCCAAGGGAAAGAAAATCCTATTAGATTAAGACCGAAAATCTCTACTCATTCACACCCCACTGCCAGTACCAGAGAAAATGGAGAACTCTGGCGCAGTGGGACTAGAGAATCCCAACTGCAGCTGAGATCAGAGAATCCAGCCCTAAACATTTGTTTCTACCAGCAGTGGGATTGGGGGTGGGGGGGTGAATAAAAGCATAGAGCCAGTCACACCCCCTCATCTGTGTTTGTGACAATTTGGGGCAATGCCAGCCGGGCAGTGGCAAATCAAGGGTTCTCGCCTGGATCAACATCTTTTGGGGAACCTCATCTGAAGCTAGTCATAACAATATCATAATCTTGTGATTGTGGCCACATACGTTTCTCCAATTTTCCAAAATAAAAAGAATTGTTGAACGCCCTGGTGAGTTAAGATCAATGGGAAGTCAAAAATAGAGTCATAGAATTTCTACAGTGCAGGAGGACGACATTTGGCCCAACGAGCCTGTACCAACAACAATCCCACCCAGGCCTTATCCCCGTAACCCCACTTACGTATCCTGTTAATCCACCTGATATTGAGGGAAAATTTAGCATGGCCAAATCAACCTAACCCGCAGATCTTTGGAGTGTGGGAGAAAACTAGAGCAACCGCAGGAAATCCTTGCAAACAAGAGGAGAATGGGGAAACTACACACAGACAATAAGCTGAGGCTGGAATCAAACCTGGGTCCTTAGCACTGTGAGGGCCACTATGCCACCATTTGCATTTGACACATGCATCCAAAGCATAGCAAGTTCCAATTTCTGTAATTCCGCAATGTTTCCTTTAACACTTAAAGCAAGGAAGACAACACTACCCTTGTTAATGGAGAGCCACAACTTTTACAGCTCATCTTTTCCTTTATACCTTACCAGCTCCATCAGAAAGGTGAGGACATCTGTTCCGTGCCCTCATCTTTGGCTCTTTTCCACAAATAACCACAGAAATCCAATTGCGTCTGAAGCTGGATATGCAAAGGGCCTATTCACCACAGAACTATGTTGGAGATCAAGACAGGAAATGCTGGAAATGCTCAGTAGGTTTGGCAGCATCTGCAGAGACAGAAGCAGAGTTAGTGCTCAAAGTCCAATTTTACTGTGTCAGTACTGACAACACATTCCTACCGCCAACGTGATGCCACCACCAGACACATCATCCCCCACCGTCCGCATTCTGAAGCTACCATTCCCTCTCTGACACCCTGCTCTAACACTCCCAACGCCTTGTTTTCATTTCAGATACTGAACATGTAAGGATATGCCACCTTAGAGTGAGGGGGTCAACCTTCAGCAGGGCAAAAGCCCCATCCAACACAGAACAGGTCTATTGAGGTTTTACTTATTTAAATCTGGCACATTTTTGAGACCTCAAAAATCAGACTAGTGTAGGCACTTACTATTTATTTATATGCACAGATCCCAAGCACCCGAGATTATGTTTGCATGTCCCCAGAGAAGGATAGCCCCGTCAAAATCTTAGCAAAACAAAAATCAACGACTATTTGGATCTCTTTATTTTAGTCGCCCCTGGAAGAAAAGGGAGTCTGCACAAGACTTCAGCATCTGTCCAAGACTGCAATAAACTACAAAAGGTCATGAACAAAGCCCAATCCATGACTCAAACCAGACTCCCATCCACTGACTCTGTCTACACTTCCTGCTGCCTCAGAAAGAAGTCTGACAACACCAGGTTTAAGTCCAACTGATTTATTTGATAGTAAACTCACAAGCTTCAGAAAGGCAGCCAGCATAATCAAGGACCCCATGCATCCTGGAAATTCTCTCTTCCACCTTTTTCCATCAGGAAGAAGATACAAAAGTGAGGACACGTACCAACTGACTCAAGATCAGCTTCTTCCTTGCTGCCAACAGACTTTTGAATGGACATACCTCGTATTAAGTTGATTTTTCTCCACACCCTAGCTAAGACTGTATATTCTGCACTCTTTCCTTCTCTACAGTCGGTATGCCTTGCCTGTTAAGTGTGCAAGAAATAATACTTTTCACTATGTACTAACACATGTGACAAATCAAAAATCAACTCTCAAGATATTTTATAATCCATGTAATTTTGTAATTTAGAATATATTTTATGCATTGCTTAGGATATGCAAATAGTGGAAGAATAACAGAGGTAGAAGCAAAATACTGCAGATGGTAGAAATCTGAAATAAAAGCAGGAATTGCTGGATCTGGTCTGGCAGCATCTGTGGAGGTCAGGAGGGTTAACAGTTTGGATGTAAATGATCATTCTACAGAACTGAAGCAAGGTAGAAATGTACAGAATTATGTCATTGTAAAGGGGGCAGGAAGATTAGCTGGCTGGATCCAAGTGAGGAGAACTTGACAGCCGAGACCACCTCAAGGACATAAATTTAGCATTTCCTACATGAGATCCTATTAATCATTGATGATAAACTAGACTGCACAGAAATGATGAATCTCAGCAAATGTACTTATGGTGTGGTTACATGTGCATTGCAAATACAGTTTCTGTAGGAAATGGAATCTAATTAGTGTAAAACAGGGAATTGCAAACAGTGTAGTTGAAGATAGATGGAAAGTTTTTCATCATTACATAAAATATAATTATGTAAACTTCTAATGCTACCGATCTTTCATACCAGTATTTAGAGCAGGTAAATAAATAGCATTGGAACTGGAACATGCTAAGCTTTCTATTCCTGCCAGGAAAAAAGCAATTAACAGCACCTGGGCACATTCCTAATTCCCATAAGCAATCTCCAATTTCTGGAACTGGTTAAATAAAGCCCTCAAGCTCATAGATCATTTCATGTCCCACAAAGATGTTGCATTATTCCAGTAAATGCTAATGTGAACGATACATAACTTAATTTGGATCTTCATGCAATTTGTGTTCTAAACTATGACCTGCACCAAGACTAATTTAATACTTAGGAAAGCGGTGGACTTGTACTTCATGGGGCCCCGCACTCACCTTCATTTCTGGAGCCCCCCTGTCACCATCAAAGCAATGATGCCCTGAACCCAATGCTTTCATGCACCTCTTGCCAATGTTCACTCTTGGTGTGAACAAATTATGCCAGAAAATTAAAGGAGAATTCAGTACACGTTCTCGATTTTTTTGTGTTTTTAAAAACTAAACAACATTGAACACATCTCATTTCATTAGACAGTAAATGCTAGTTTAAAATGACACTGTGATCCCACACAGAGTGCAGCCTGCAGGCAATTTTAAACTCATCCTTTCACTATTTGTCTCCTAACACAATATTTCCTAACATTTCAGCAGTTACATAATCAATAGGGATAATATTACATTACATTCTGCACCCTGTCCTTTTCTTCTCCCCTATGTCCCCTATGAACAGTATGCATTGTCTGTATATTCGCAAGAAACAATACTTTTCACTGTACACCAACATATGTGACAATAAAAAAATCAAAGCAAATCGAATCAAAAGATGTGTGCGTTTGGTTGATTGGCCATGCTAAATTGCCCCTTAGTATCAGGGGGACTGGCTGGTCTAAACATGTGGGGTTACAGGGATAGGACCTGAGTGGGGTTGTTGTTGGTGTAGCTCGGTGGGCCAACTGGCCTTTTCCTGCACTAAATGGACTCTATGACTAGAACATAGAACAGTACAGCACAGTACAGGCCTTTTGGCCCTCAATGTTGTGCCAAGATATGTCCGAACCCAAGATCAAGCCATCCCACTCCCTATCATTCTGGCGTGCTCCATGTGCCTATCCAATAACCGCTTGAAAGTTCCCAAAGTGTCCGACTCCACTATCAAGCAGGCAGTGCATTCCACACCCCAACCACTCTCTGAGTGAAGAATCTACCTCGGACATCCCTCCTATATCTCCCACCATGAACCTTATAGTTATGCCCCCTAGTAACAGCTACATCCACTAACAGCTACATCCGAGAAAATAGTCTCTGAACTTGCACTCTATCTATTCCCTTCATCATCTTATAAACTTCTATTAAGTCGCCTCTCATCCTCCTCCACTCTAAAGAGAAAAGCCCCAGCTCCCTCAATCATTCCTCATAAGACCTACCCTCCAAACCAGGCAGCATCCTGGTAAATCTCTACTGCACTCTCTCCAATGCTTCCAAATCCTTCTTATAATGAGGTGACCAGAACTGCACACAATATTTCAAATGCAGTCTCACCAAGGTCTGGTATCGTTGCAGCATAACCCCATGGTTCTTAAAGTCAAATCCCTACTTAATAAACACTAACACGCTATAAGCCTTCTTCATGGCTCTATCCACTTGAGTGGCAACCTTCAGAGATCTGTGGATGTGAACCCCAAGATCTCTCCTCCATATTCCTCAGAGCCCTGCCATTGACCCTCTAATCTGCATTCAAGTTTGTCCTACCAAAATGAATCACCTTGCACTTATCAGGGTTAAACTCCATCTGCCACTTTTCAGCCCAGCTCTGCATCCTATCAATGTCTCTTTGCAGCCTATAAGAGCCCTCCACTCATCCACTACTCCATCAATCCTGGTGTCATCAGCAAATTTACTAACCCACACTTCAGCCCCCTCTTCCAAGTCATTGATAAAAATCACAAATAGCAGAGGACCCAGCACTGATCCCTGTGGTACACCGCTGGTAACTGGCATCTAGTCTGAAAATTTTCCCTCCACCACCACCCTCTGAATTCTATGAAACAGCCAGTTACTCATCCAATTGGCCAAATTTCCTTCTATCCCATACCTCCTTATTTTCTTCATGAGCCTACCATAGGAAATTTTACGAAACACCTTACTAAAATCATGTATACGACATCAACTGCTTCATCTTTGTCCACATACTTAGTTACCTCCTCAAAGAATTCAATCAAATTTGCGAAGCAAGTCTTAGCCCTCACAAATCCATGCTGAGTATCCTGGATTAGGCTGCATCTTTTCAAATGGACATAAATCCTATCCTTCAGGACCTTTTCCATTAACTTACCAACCATCAAAGTAAGACTAACTGGCCTATAATTACCAGGGTCATTCCTATTTTGTTTCTTGAACAGAGGAACAACATTCACCACTCTCCAGTCCTCTGGCACAATCCCTGTAGACAGTGAGGACCCAAAGATCAAAGCTCTGCAATCTCATCCCTTGCTTGCCTGCAGGTGCAGCAGGTGGTCAGGAAGGCGAATGGGATGCTGGCCTTCATAGCGAGGGGGATTGAATATAAAAGTAGGGAGGTCTTGCTGCAGCTGTATAGGGCATTGGTGAGGCCGCAGCTGGAGTACTGTGTGCAGTTTTGGGCGCCGCACCTGCGCAAGGATATTTTGGCCTTGGAGGGAGTGCAGAGGAGGTTTACTAGGCTGATACCGGAGTTGAGGGGGTTGAGCTATGAGGAGAGGCTGAATAAACTAGGCTTGTACTCGTTAGAGTTTAGAAGAATGAGGGGAGATCTCATTGAGACGTATAAGATGATGAATGGGATGGATAGGATAGAGGTGGAAAGACTCTTCCCGCTCAAAAAAGACAGTAGGACTAGGGGGCACAGCCTCAAGATAGAGGGGGGGCGGTTCAGAACGGAGTTGAGGAGGAACTTCTTCACTCAAAGGGTGGTGAATCTCTGGAATTCTCTGCCCGTTGAAGTGGTGGAGGCTGCCTCGCTAAATATTTTTAAGAAGCGGGTTGATGGGTTTTTGATAAGAGAGGGGATTAAGGGTTATGGGGAGAGGGCGGGAAAGTGGAACTGAGCCACGACAGATCAGCCATGATCTTATTGAATGGCGGGGCAGGCTCGAAGGGCCAGATGGCCTACTCCTGCTCCTATTTCTTATGTTCTTATGTTCCCAAGGTATCCTAGAATGTATCCCATCTGGCCCAGGGGACTTATCGACCCTCAGGTTTTTCAAACCTATCAGCCTGTATCACACTCATCCTCAGAAACATGGCCCATCTCCTGAGTGAGCACTGAAGATAAGAATTCATTCAACACCTCACCTATCTCTTCTGACTCCATGCACAAGTTCGCACTACTATCCTTGACCGGGCCAATCCTCACCCTGGTCATTCTTTTATTTTTCGCATCAGAGTAAAAAGCCTTGGGGTTTTCCTTGATCCGACCCACCAAAGACATCTCGTGCTCCGTCCTAGCTCTCCTAAGCCCTTTCTTTAACTCATTCCTAGCTACCTTGTAACACTCAAGCGACCCAACTGAACTTTGTTTTCTCATCCTTACATACGCTTCCATTTTCCTCTTGACAAGGCATTCAACCTCCTTTGTGAACCATGATTCATTCAGCCATTTCGTCCCTCCCTGACAGGGACATACCTATCAAGGACACGCAGTATTTATTCCTTGAACAAGCTCCACTTTTCATTTGTGTTGTTCCCTAACAGTTTCTGTTCCCATCTTATGCTCTCTAATTCTCGTCTAATCGCATCATAATTACCCCTGCCCCAAATATAAACCTTGCCCTGCCGTGTGACCCTATCCCTCTCCATTGCAATAGTGAAAAACACTGAATTGTGGTCACTATCTCCAAAGTGCTCTCCCACAAACAAATCTAACACTTGGCCTGGTTCATTACCCAGTTCCAAGTCCAATGTGACCTCGCCTCTTGTCGGCTTATCTACATATTGTGTCAGGAAACCCTCCTCCGCATACTATACAAAAAGTGTCCCATCCGAACTATTTGACCTATAAAGGTTCCGATCAATATTTGGAAAGTTAGAGTCACCCATGATAATTACCCTGGGACCTCCACACCTATCCATAATCTGCTTTGCCATCTCCTCCTCCACATCTCTATTACTGTTTGGGGGCCTATAGAAAACTCCTAACAACGTGACCAATCCTTTCCTATTTCTAACTTCAGCCCATATTACTTCAATAGGCAGATCCCCCTCGATCTTGAGAGACAAGACTTGCCCCTCACCAATCTGTGCTGACTATCCCAGATTAAGCTGCATCTTTTCAAATGGTCATAAATCTTATCCCTCAGGGCCTTTTCCATTAACTTACCGACCACCAAAGTAAGACTAACTGACCTATAATTACCAGGGTCATTCCTATTTCCTTTCTTGAACAGGGGAACAACATTCGCCACTCTCCAGTCCTCTGGCACAATCCCTGTGGACAGTGAGGACCCAAAGATCAAAGCTAAAGGCTCCGCAATCTCATCCCTTGCCTCCCAAAGTAGCCTAGGAGGGATCCCATCTGGCCCAAGGGACTTATCAACTCTCAAGTTTTTCAAAATTGCTAATACATCTTCCCTCAGAACATCTTCTCCATCCTATCAGCCTGTATCACACACACATCCTCAAAAACATGGCCCCTCTCCTTAGTGAACACTGATTCTACTTACTTAGCTTGCCCTGAAAGTAATGGGACTGGCACAGAGGGACCCTTCAACATCATGGGTGGGATTTTACCGCCTCGCTTGATCTGAAAATCCTATCCAAGGTTATCGGATCTTTTCATTGTCCACCCCTTGCCCACTCCGATTCTTGTGGCAGGAAAGGCAGTAAAATTCTGGCTCATATATAATTAGTTGGTTCTTTCCTCTGCGATATAATCCCTGAGAAATATAATACAGTGAGCTGAGCGAAAACAAAATGCTGCTCAGTTTCTATTCACTCTTGCACTAAACACATTTTAGCATTACAAGTCAATATAAACTTAAAATAATCTATAATCGCTTACAAATGAAACTGAAAGCTAGAATGACCTTCTGGAAGATTTCAAACCAGACTATTCTCTACTTCTGTTGCAAACCATGAACTTTGCAATACCCCACCTCCACCACCCCACCCCACCTTTTTAAATCTAATCATTATCCGGGCAACAGTGCTACTAGCTCAGAATTTGGCCATGTATAAAAAAGAATTCAATCCAGAATTTGATGCAGTGTTTGTACACATTTTAGACCACATTCAAATAACCTTTTATATACACTCAGTTGTCACTCAATTATTCTAATATCTCCCACACGCTCACAGCCAGGGACCTGGATTCGATTCCCGGCTTGGGTCACTGTCTGTGGAGTCTGTATGTTCTCTTTCTGTGTGCGTGGATTTCCTCCGGGTGCTCCAGTGTCCTCCCACAGTCCAAAAAGATATGCTGGTTAGCTAACTTCTCCCTCAGTGTACCCGAACATGTGCCAGAATGTGACAACTTGGGGATTTTCACTGTAACTTCACTGAAGTGTTAATGCAAGCCTACTTGTGACACTAATAAACAAACTTAAAATCTTTCTCCCTTACACGCATACTCTTTATATTTGTGTCAATACCTCTCAACAGACTGTCTCATTAAAAAGGCTTAAGCAATTTGTGAGATCCTTGGTCTAACAATCTCTCTGTGAAAAAACAGCTACAGTGACCACAGCAATCATCTACCCTGTATCTCCTGATGTGGGAGTGCAAAATACAGCTGTAAACATGGCACCTTTCAGCAGTTCCCAGATTCGATGTCAGTAACTAACCAGTGCAATACCATTTCCAATCAAGAGATTTATGGTTTGACCTGTTTTTTCCCTTTCCAAAACTAATTAAGAGTGAGGAGGCACTGACCCTACTGTATATGTACATTCACCAACCTTAAAGCACTTTTCATATTGGCCATGCAAAACACTTCTCAAAGCTTTATTTAGTCAACATGGCTTTGAACAATGTTCCTCTTTCCATCTCATGACAATGAGCACAGATCCCAAAGCCAAGAGAAAAAAAACCAGGTCTAGTTATCTGGCAATGCCCCCCACCCCCCAACTTCTCCCATTTGATCCCACCTTCCTTAGGAACACAGTGGAGAAATCGGAAAGGTTTTGAATTTAAAACATTTTTTAAAAACAATTTAATTCTTAAGTTATAGACAAGTAAATAACAGCAATAGAAGAGAGCAAGCTTGAAGTTTGAATAGATGCCATCAAGATCTAGGTATACAGTATTCATTATTACTGCCAAACAGCAAAGAGGTTCCATAGCCTGAGCATATGTTCACTTTATCAGCCTTAATTAAGTAGTCAGAAGTTGTTCAAACTCAAATGTTTTAACTCTGAATGCCAATCACTCCAAATTTACCTGAATGGGAAAATACAGCAGTGGCCAAGATGTCCCCGGTTGCAATAATCTCTATGTTGGTCCACTTGTATAGTGGTGCTGTTTCCTTCCCTGAAGGATGTGAACCTGATTTGAATTTAGTCTGGTGCCCAATTGCCCCTGAATAGACAACTACAAGGCAAAGGTCATGCCGGAAGCTAAAGAATACGCCATTTAGATAATCACTCTTGATGTGGACTACTCAATGCTTATGATAGCTCAGATCAATAGTAATGTTGCCCAGTGTGATGTTCTGCAGTTGTTCAAAACTATACTGCACCTACAGTGGCTCACAACAGAACTAAATAACCTTACTGATTTTTAAATAGAGACTATTCCTTGGATATAACACAAACTAATTAACTTTATTTCTGACAGATCAATGTACAAAATACTGCAAACTTAACAGTGAACTGTCAATTCACTGAACGCCTGTTCCCCACTCTGTACATATTTATATATGTGATTTTTTTCACACTGACAGAATTACAATCAATCTTTAATTTAACTCATAAAAATTGCTGCAAAATCCAGATCTGAGAAGTACCACCCAAATTGTGTTGGAAAACCAGTGATACATCTCAGGACGGAAGACTTTGCCAACAGCAGCACAACCTGAAATAAGCCAACATTCCCTCTGTTCAAATGTAATTTATGTGACGAGTGCTCAGGTTGAAAGTACCATCTGCAACCTTCATAACAACCTCACGACTAAAACACGCACGTGTAGAGACAACAGAAAACCACTTCTTCTGGGTTTTGTAACCATGCTCCCAGCAAGACAGAACTCCAAATGCCATTTAATCGCACACATCTATCAGACACAAAATAGATTCAGTACCTCTTTCCTTATTTCAAGCTCTTCAACGAACTGGCCGTGGTCTTCTACCTTTATAAGCCCAAGTGGCAGGCTCTTTCCCATGGGACACCGAGAAGCTGCAGGGGGCTGCAACCACTCTTTCACTTCTCCTACCTCAGACTTTACTCGGTGGAATTTCATAATTTTTTTTAAACACAAAGTTCAGGCTGAACAATTTCTTTAAATTTCAACATAAATAAAACAACTGTTATTTAAAATCGCTGTGGAAAAAGATTTATCCTGAAAGAGGTCACCTCAACAACTTCATCTCAACCTTTTGCACTATAAGTGAACTCAATCAATCAGAGCCCGATGTTGCTCTGTATTGTCTGCTGAGCCTATCAGCAACTGCAGAGCTATCAGATTCTGATTGGTGCCCCCACCGGCCAGCGTGGGGCCCCCCTATTGGTGCCTAGGCACAGTGAGTTTCATTGCAAGTCCACCTCTGATTAAGGAAGTTGTAATAAAGCAAATTAACAATTAAAAAAAAATTAGCTCTAAAGCTTCACCTGCAACTTTACTGGGGTTACTACGGTAGCTGTTATGATAGTGGACTATTGATTCAGAGGCTGGGACTAATAATCCGGAGAATATGAGCTCAAATCACACCTTGGCAGATTGAAAATGAAAGAATTGGAATTAGAGTGATGGTATCAGTAAAAGTAAGCATGAAATTGATGGATTATCATAAAAACCTGGCTGGATTTCTCCTTTGCAGAATAAAACCTGGCGTTCTTGCGTGGTCTGGCCAGTATGCATCTCCGATAATGCAAGAAGCACACATACAACCAGTAGATCTCAAAAATCTATCATCCACAACATTCATCAATAACCTGCTCAAAGCTATCAGCTGCAGAAAGTCCAGTTCTGTACGTGGTGTAAAGATACATAATATTATAGACAAGAGACATATGATTAGATTTTATGAACAGTGGAAAACTTGGGTAGCAAGAAATGATGTTTAATACCGAGGTATATAAAGTAACAGTGAATGTTCTGACTAAAGACCACGACCTAGGTTTCCCTCTCCACAGACACTACTAGACCGACCGAGTCCTCATTTTCAGTTCTTATTAAGGATTTAGGTGCTAGAGTTGATCAAGTACTGGAGGCATTGGCTTTTGATCTGCCAAGGTAAATGATACATTACAGAGCATGCTTAGGCTCAGCATGGAATTTTTACTAGGTTCTCCAAATCAGGGCAATCCAACAGAATTACTCGCCCTCTAAATTGAAGGAATTCTAGTAATTTTAGCTTAGGTAACTTTACGCAATGCAAATTCATAGTGAAAATGGAAGAAACTGAATTAATTGAATTCACTCTCTGTCCAGATTACTGACGAGTTTGATCATTTCTGTCAAACTCCTCTCAACCCTTTATGGAAAACAACCCCAACTTCTCCAATCTATCCGAGTAACTGAAGCCCCTGGAATTATTTAGCACTATTACCTCAGAGCTCCAGGGATCTGGGTTCAATTCTAACCTTGGGTGACTGTGTGGGTTTCTTCCAGGTGCTGCAGCTTTATAAGACCCTAGTCAGACCCCACTTGGAGTACTGCACTCAGTTCTGGTCGCCTCATTACAGGAGGGATGTGGAAGCTATTGAAAGGGTGCAGAGGAGATTTACAAGGATGTTGCCTGGATTGGGTGGTATGTCTTATGAGGATAGGCTGAGGGAGCTCGGTCTTTTCTCCTTGGAGAGACAAAGGATGAGAGGTGAATGGATAGAGGTGTATAAGATGTTGAGAGGTGTAGATTGGGTGGATTCTCAGAGGCATTTCCCAGGGCTGAAATGGTTGCTGCGAGAGGACACAGGTTTAAGGTGACGGGGAGTAGGTACAGAGGAGATGCCAGGGGTAAGTTTTTCACTCAGAGAGTGGGGGTGTGTGGAATTGGCTGCCGTCGGTGGTGGTGGAGGCAAATTCGATAGGGTCTTTTAAGAGACTTCTGGATGAGTAGATGGGACTTAATAGGATTGAAGATTATAGGTAAGCCTAGTACGTAATGATACGATCGGCGCAACTTTTGGCCGAAGGGCTTGTTTGTGCTGTAATTATTTTATGTTCCAACTTCCTCCCACAGTCTAAAGGTGTGCAGGCTAGGTGGAATGACCATGGTAATTTGTTCCTTAATGCCCAAAGATGTGTAGTTTAGGTAGATTAGCCATGGTAAATATATGACATTACAGGGATAGGGCCAGGGTAAAATACTTTGAGAGTCTGTGCAAACTTGGTGGACCAAATGGCTTCTTCTGCACCTATAGGGATTCTATGAAGATTCTATGATCTGCCTAAATCCTTCTTGCACTCATTCTGAAGCCTTCACATCCTTCCCAGAAATAGACACATACTCCAGTTGAGGGTAAACAATTGTCTTGTAAAGATTAATTGTAACTTCCTTGCTTTTGTGTTCCATGTCCAACGTTATACATTTTTCCATGAAAATTGCAACAAATTTATAATAATTATCTCCCATACTTCTAGCAAGCCACTTAAATCAGGATATATTCCTTGATTAAGCAGTTTAGTCTCCTCTCTGAATCAGAATGTTTGGAGTTCAACATTCGCTCAGTTGATTTGAGCACCTAATTGGGTCTGACACTTTAATGCAGTATTCAGGAATCGATGCACCAGAGGTGAGAACCTTCAGATGAGGTGTTAAACAGAGGTTCCATGCATGAATGAATGCTAGGTTCTCCTGGTACCTTGGCCAACATTTTCCTCATTAAACATCACTAGGTATGCTATTACCTACTCAATCATCTCATTGCTGTCTGCAGGGCTTTGCTGTGCACTAATTAGCTGACACACTTTCCTACATTACAGAAGTGATGTGTCTGAATGATTCCATTACCTATAAAGCACTTTGTGACACACTGAGGTCATGAGGCCTCTGCTATAGGTTGTTCTTACATGTGACTGCATTCCACAGTGCACATCTCTGAGGAGGCAGTTGCACATCTTCCTATCATTTACAGATAGCCTGAGGAATTAAATTTTCCAGGTATCTGTCAAATTTCTGTCTTGATATAAAAATGGGTTACTGCTGAATTCTTACTAAGTCACAGAATCCTACCATTTTGACACTAGAAGAGAGTTAGTTGTGTTCAGATTCAATATGTCTCTATCTACATTGTAGAGATTCTATGGTTCTATAGAGATTCAGAGGACATGGATTCAAGGAGATTGGTATCACCTTAACCCTGTTGATCTTTTGGGCTACTAAGTATCAAACTTTTCGATGGTGGCCATGTGAGAGTTTTGCGATTGTTAAAAATCTTTCAATCTGTTATCAAGTGCTTGGAATGCCCTTGCAGAACGCATGGATTTGACTTCTGTCATGCTTTTGTATTCAAGTAGACTTATCAACTTTTTTTGCAACAAATCTCAGCCTGTTCAGAGGTCAACCGGCTCAGTTCTAACGATTATTCCCAACTTTAGAATCAGTTGCAGCACAGGAGGAGGTTACTCAAACCATTGAGTCAATATCGGCGCTCAGCATGCTCAACTCAGCGAGTCCCACTTGCCCATCCTTCACCTGTGATCCCGCAAGTTTCTTTTTTATCTTCAGATGCTTATCCAGTTTTCTTTTGAAAGCCACAATTGAATTTGCTTCCACGCTCTCAGACAGTGCATTTCAAACCCACTGTGTAAAAAATGTTTTCACATGTTGCCTTTTGTTCTTTTACCAGTCATCTTAAATCTATGCCCTCTGGATCTCCATAGAACCACAGAACCGTTACAGTGCAGAAAGAGGACATTTGGCCCATTGAGTCTGCAGTGACTCTCCAAAAGAGGTCTTCTCCTCTGCTCTATTCCCGTAACCCCAATCATGTGGCTAATCCACCTACATACACATCTTTGGACTCAATCCATATGCCAATGGGAACAGTTTCTCTATATATGTTCTAGATGCTCATGAATTTGATCATTTTAATCAAACTCCTCTCAACTTTCTCTTCTGAGGAAAATAACCCCAGTTTCTTCAATCTACCCGAGCACCAAAAGTCCCTCAACCTGGAATCATTTGCCTAAATCTTTGCCCATGATAGTGAAGGAGCAGCAATATAGTCCCAGCTCAGGATTGTGTGAGGCTTGGAGGGGACGTTGCAGATAGTGGTGTTCTCATGTATCTGCTGTCCTTGTCACATTCAGTAATAGTAGCTATGTGTTTCAAAGATTCTGTCACAGGAGCCTTGGTGAATTGTTGCAATGCATCTTACGTGTGTGCCACACGTGGCTGACATTGTGCATTGGTGTTGGAAGAAATGAATGTTTAAATTGGTGGATGAGGTGCCAATCAAGTAGGCTGCTTTGTCCTGGATGGTGTCAGACTTCATAGAATCATAGAAACCCTACAGTGCAGAAAGGCCATTTGGCCCATCGAGTCTTCACTGACCTCAATCCCACCTTGGCCCTACCCCCATATCCCTACATATTTATCCACTAATCCCTCTAACTATGCATCTTAGGACACTAAGGGGCAATTTTAGCATGGCCAATCAACCTAACTCGCACATCTTTGGACTGTGTGAGGAAACTGAAGCACCTGGAGGAAACCCACACAGACACGAGGAGAATGTGCAAACTCTACACAGACAGTGACCCAGGCCGGGAATTGAACCCAAGTCCCTGGAGCTGTGAAGCAGCAGTGCTAACCAATGTGCTATCGTATCGCTTCTTGAGTGTTGTTGAAGCAGCACTTACCCAGGCAAGTGGAGACTATTCAATCACAATCCTGACATACCTTATAGGTTGTGAACAGGCTTTGAGGAGTCAGGGGGCGAGTTACTCACGGTAGGATTTCTAGCCTCTGGCCTGCTCTTGTAGCCACAATACTTCTATGGCCAGTCCAGATCAGTTTCTGATCAATGGCAATTCCCTAGGTTGTGATAATGAGAGCCTCATCGATGGTTATGCTGTTGAATGCCAAATGGTTAGTTTTTTCTGTTGGTGATGGACATTGCTTGGCGATTATGTGGTGCAAATTCTTGCCACTTCTCAGGCCAAACCTGAGTGCTGTCCAGGTGTCACTGCATATTGGCAGGGACTTCAGTATCTGTGGAATTGTGAATGATACTGAATATTATATAATTATACACAGACATCCCCACTTCTGGTCTTACGGTGGAGAATAGATCATGAATGAAGCAAATGAGGTAACCTGGCACTACCCTGAGGAACTCCTACAGTGATGTCCTGGAGCTGAGATTATGGGCTCCAATTAACACAACCATCTTCCATTGGGCTAGGTGTGACTCCAACCAATACAGAACTTTTCTCCTTTATTTGCTTGGCTCCAATTTGACTAGGTTTCCTTGATGCAACATTTGATGAAATGCTGCTTTGATGTCAAGGGCAGTCTCGCCTTAATTCTTGAGTTCATTTCTTTTTCCATATTTGAACCAAGGCTGCAGTGAGATCAGAAGCCAATTAGCTCTGGTGGAATCCAAATTGAGCATCAGTGAGCGGATTATTGCTGTGTAAGCTCCACTTGATAATATTGTCGACGACACCTTACATTACTTTGCTGAACTAGAGTAGACTAGCATTAGTCAGACAGGTTGGATTTGTCCTGCTTTTTGTGGGCAGGACACGTCTGGGCAATTTTCTACATTGTCAGTAGATGTTATAGCTGTGTTGGAACAGCTCAGCTAATGGCGAAGCAGGTTCTGGAGCACAAGACATCAATACTATTGTCTGAATATTGTCAGGGCCCATAACCTTTGCAGTGTCCTCAGCCATTTCTTGATATCACATGGAGTGAATTGAATTTGCTGAAGACAGGAATCTGTGATGTTGGGGACTTCAGGAAGTGACCAAGACGGATTATCTGACTGAACGTTGTTGCAAATGTTTCAGACTTGTCTTTTGCACTGATATGCTGAGTGCCCCATCGTTAAGGATATAGATAATTGTGGAACCTCCTTCTCCTGTTAATTGTTTAATTATCCATCAACCCATGGCAGGACTGCTCAGCTTTGATCTGATCCATTCGTTGTAGGAATGCTTAGCTCTGTCCAATATTTTGCTGCTTCTATATTTGGGCAATGCAGGTGGTGCTATGCTGTTGCTTCACCAGGTTGAGACTTAGGTATGTCTTATATTTTTGGCATGCTGTTCTCCCGTCTTCATTGAACCAGGGTTGATGATAATGGTAGAGTGGGAGATCGGCCATGCTAAGACATCACAATTATGATTGAATACAATTCTGCTGCGCTGATAACCAAAAGTGCCTCATGGGTGCTTAGTTTTGAGCTGCTAGTTCTGGTCAGTATCAAAAGCAGAGTGATAATGCCACACAACATGATAGAGACTACGCTCAATGTGAAAATGGGACTCTGTCTTCATAAGGACTGTGCTCTAATGTCATGGACAGATGTGCTTATGACTGGGAGACATGTGAGCACAAGATCTGTCTTCCTTCTTGTCAGTCCCTCTCGCAAGCCCAGTCTGGTGGATATGTCCTTTAGGATTCAGCCAGCTCAGTCAGTAGTGGTGCTACACAGCCACTCCATCCTGAGTACATTCAGTGCCTTGCCTGTACCTATTCCAGGTAAATTGCGATCAGCTGTTATAACTCTTCACAATGTAAAAGCTGATTCTTTGATTATTTTATGGAATAATCAATGGAGAATTAAAGAGAAAAACATTTAAACCTCTTGTGGTTACCTTTCTGTCTACAACTTAGGAAATCTTTTCCTGGAGTAAGTATACTTATATTCTTCTTAATTATGACCTCATAATTGTCAATTATTTTACTAACACAATTTAATCTTTATCATTTACACATTGTCAACTATTCTTAGACATTCATAATGTTAATATAAAACACAGAAGTTCATTACTATTTGTGGTAAAGTAAACATTTTGGTTTTAGAATGGAGCGTGTTTTGTTATCTTACTTTGCCTTTCTGAGTCCTTTCTGGCTAGTTTGAATTTTCCAAGGTGACTTTCTGCCAGGATAATCCCTGTCTCCTCAGGGGATACAGCAAAGTAAGTCTGCGTACACTTGTACCCATCAGTCTTATCTGTTAGAATGAACCACATGGGAATAAGATGACACTTCTGCACAATAACTGTAAAATAAAAGTGACTGTGCATGATGGCAACCTACAATTCCCCAGTGGCTAGGCTACATTGCTCTGGCACACCACCTTGGCTGTCTGACTGTACTTAGCATCTGTCATTGTTGCCCTCTGGCAGGTAGGAGGAAATCACATTGTGTTGACCGAGCTCCACTGGAGGAAAGGAGCCAAAATAATTTTTGCAAACCTTTTGCAGGTGCACTATGACATTCACCATCAAATCAAAGAAACGTCAGTCTTATTTAGAAAGGGCCAACTTGTCATTTCCAAGGCAATGTGTGGGCCAGGGCGGCACAGTGGTGAGTGGCTAGCACTGCTGCCTCACAACGTCAGGAACCGGCGTTTAATTCGGGTCACTGTGTGGAATTTGTACATTCGTCCCATGTTTGCGTGGGTTTCCTCTGGGTGCTCCAGTTTCCTTCCACAGTCCAAAGATGTGAGGGTTAGGTTGATTGGCCATGCTAAATTAACCCTACTGTCAGGGGAATATCACGGTAAACATGTGGGTTACAGGAATAGGATCTGGGTGGAATTGTGGTCGGTGCAGATCCAATGGGCCTCCTTCTGCACTGTAGAGATTCTATAATTAAAGAAGGACCTGCCCCAAGAATATACCAGAACTAAAATCTTTTTTTTTTTAAAGAGTGGTAAATTACTAGGGGTGGTCATTCCTAACTTATCAACAATGCTGGCACCACTACATACACTATTAAAAAAAAAGCACTAGTAATGGTATTGGCAAACACCACAGAAGGAAATATTCAAGCAAGAGAAATAAGCCCTCAATATGTTTGCCAGCCCATTTTGATCCTTCTAAAAAGAAATAATATTCATATGCAATATGTCTCCATATGGTGTTGGTGCTATTTTGCCACATATAATGAATGATTGGACAGAAAGAGCCATTGGCTATGTTTCAAGGACCCTGACTGATGCAGAAAAGGAATATTCACAAATCGAGGAGGAAGGGCTAGCCTTCATTTTTAGTATCAGTAAATTCCACCTGTACATTTACAGGAGACATTTCACCCTCATCAGTGATCATAAATCTTTACTTGGGCTTTTAAAGAAGACAAGGCAATCCCCTCAATTGTGTCTGGGATGATACAGCATTGAGTTTTGCTGTTGGCTGCTTATGATTACACTCTCAAATGCTGAGCAAGTGAATAAATTGCCAACGCAATCTTTAATTACCAAAAAGGATGCTACCTTCAGTGCCTCAGCTTAGCCTTAAACATTCTTGATACATTACCTGCATTGCACAACAGAAAGAGTACTGGACCCAGAGAGATCAGATATTGTATAAAGTCGAGCATATGATTCTAAATAGTTGGCACATGACAGGACATCAGAATAGTTGAAGCTTTACCAAACAAGGAAGGATGAATGTAACTGCAAGGACAGTGTCCTCCTCTGGGGAGTGAGAGTTGTTGTCCCTGTACCTGGAAGCAAGGTGTTATTTAATGTGTTGCACAGCAGCCTCCCAGGAATCTCAGAGACAAAGATGTAGGCTTGTAGTTACGTTTGGTGGCCCAGAATAGATACAGATATTGAAGGAATGGTAAAACTGCTCTTCCAATGCCAACTGCAAACAGAACTTACCAACTGCAGCCCCAGTGCATCTTTGTGAATGGCCAGATCGGCAATACAACAGGCCCATTTACGGGTACAACGTTCCTGCTATTGGTCGGTGTGCATTGAGAGTGGATAGACATTTATGTGATGAAGTCCACAACTGCCTATGCCACAGTGAAGAAGCTACATCACTGCTTTGCCTTCCTTGGTTTGCCAGAGGTGTTAGTTTCAGGCAATGGGACAACAATTCTGGGTTCATAGAGTCAGAGAGGTTTAGAGCATGGAAACAGGCCCTGCAACCCAACTTGTCCATGCCGTCCTTTTTTTTAAAGCCCTAAGCTAGTCCCAATTGCCACATTTGGCCCATATTCCTCTATACCCATCTTACCCATGTAAATGTTTAAATGATTTTTAAAAGACAAAGTTGTACCTGTCTCTACTACTACCTCTGGCAGTTTGTTCCAGACACTCACCACCCCCTGTATGAAAAACTTGCCCATCTGGACACTTTTGTATCTTTCCTCTCTCACGTTAAACTTATGCCCTCCAGTTTTAGACTCTCCTGCCTTTAGAAAAAAATATTGACTATCTAGCTGATTTATGCCCCTCATTATTTTATAGACCTCTATAAGATCACTCCTTAGCCCTCCTGCGCTCCAGAGTGTTGGAGTAAAATTAAGACTGTGACCTTTGGAAACCAATGTGCATGTGACTACTGGGCTCTGTGGTTAACAGAGATTATTCTGTTGCTGACTCAACAACAAACTAACCTTGAACTACGTCTTATTTTTGTATGAAATGTGGAACAGACTAAATTAATCGGATCGCGAGGTCCAGATGGTACGCTTAGCTTAAGATGAAGTGGAACCGGAACAAGGAGTTGTGGGTTTTTGTTAATGGTTGTTTTCGAAGGAATGTGATTGGAAGCTAGTTGTTGCTAGGGGAGCCCAATTGGTTAATACATGTAATAGTCCAAAGCTGCTGACATAATAACTGCTGAAGTCTGTATGATTAAAGTGTATAAAAAAATGGTTAGCCGCCTCTCCAAGTTGAGAATGTGACTGTGGAACGTCCAGCGCTTCTCCCAAAGCTTTGTCCAATAAACTGCATGTTGAGTCTTTAAGTCTGACTCTGAGTGGTGATTTCCCACAACAAATTGGTGTCACGAAGACGATCTCGGTAGTCGATCAGTTGGCCTCGATCAGCGAACTGGAGTAGAAATCATTGAACTGTGGGAGTCAGACAGTGCAGTTAAAAGGGGTAAAATTAAGGGTAAATTACGGATTGTCAGATAGGAACAGGACTTGACTGCTTGTCATAAGGACAAGGAAGTGCCTGTCTCAAACATGCAGCCTTAGACCAGTTAAGAGGGGAAATCCCCCATGCGAAGGTCATGACCCTGAAGTGGGCATAGAGGCACCAAAGTACTTAGGATCATGAAACACAAGCAGTAGAGGTCTCTGATTATCAAACTCAGTAGTGGCGAACAAAACCTGAGGTAAAAATTCTCTCCCTCATTGTCTGCACCTTTAAGACTTGGTTAGCTGTAAAGACTTGCATTCCCATCATATTTATGTAAATTGAGTTTGTGCCTTTATATGCCCTGTTTGTGATCAGAACTCCCACTCACCTGATGGAAGAGTAGCGCTCTGAAAGCTAGTGGCTTTTGCTATCAGATAAACCTGTTGGATTTTAACCTGGTGTTGTGAGACTTCTTACTGTGGCGAACAAACACAGAGTTTGCCATCTGCTTGCATAAAGCTGTGTAATTTTGGTAGTGTCAATTAAGTTGTAAAACGGTGCGGTAAGGAGCTGATCGCCCTGACTTAGAGCCAGACTCTGGTGGAGAAAACACGTTGCTAAGAAGGTAATCGTGGCCATGAATATAAACAGAAACTCCAATGAAGAGGCGTAGAAGCCTGCAAGATGGCAGGTAAAGAAACTAAGTAGGAATCTGAAGATTCCCTTATTGATAAACGTATGACAGACAGACACTTGTTGATTAAGATGATGCAAAAGGATGGCTGGGATGTTTCTCAGACCTTCGAACAACGGAGAAAGTGGGTAGAAGGCGAAAAGAAAGACAAAACAAAAAAGGCAGGGGTATTATTAGTACATCAATTAGCTGGACTAATTGGACAAGTAGCCGCTTCCACTAAAAAGTGGAACAAAGGCAAGGACAAAATTAAGAAATTAGAATCTAGCATAAGGGAATTAGAAAAGAGGAATAAATTATTAGGACAGAATCAATGGGGAGGGGAAACTGTCCCCTTGCCCCCTTACGAGACAATAAAACAGGAGAGAGTAGGCGCCTATGGTAGCGGGGGGACTGAATTAAGTCCAAACTGATCCACCATAATTGTTGCCAACAAGGGCACTTTGCAAAGGAATGCCAGGTCCCATGGAAAGGAATTAAATTTGGAAACAGAAATTTGGGTGTTGTAATTATTGAAATAAAATGGTCACACAGAAGCAATATGTTGGGACAAACATGGCAGAGCCCCGCCCCGATCTGTGTCCACAGCAGAATTGGAGGAACTAAGGAATCTCTGAGATCAGCAAGACTGACGGCCTGCAGCCCCCATTAATAAGGGTAAGGAGAGAGTTTGCAGTGTGTGTTACAGAATTTCGAGAGAAAGGAACTATGTTCTCTCAACTTACTAGGGAAATATTATAAATTAATTGGCAAGATGGAAAATTGATTAGAAAAAATCTAAGGTTGAGCTAATAATTTGAGTAGTTTTTGTATTTGTGAGTTTGTGTGGTCTGGTTGCTTTTCAAATGTAGGGAGTTGTTGTTGCATTAGATTGAGAGATGTTGTTAAAGCCTGTTTGATCTTGTGGAATATTGAATTTACTTCTGTTTTTGAGTTTAATTAGTTTGGAAGAAAGAAGAATGAAAGTGACGATCTTAATCAATTGTATTTTCTTTAAATGTTTTATTTTCATCCCAAGTTAAAATGTTAAGTTTGAATGAAAGACAAGTGATGTGGAATGAATGTTGGAAGCTTCCATAAAGTGGTTGTGTGGATGTTTTTGTTGTTGTTTGCTTTAACGTTTTAATGTTCTTCCCCGAATTGTGATTTTATAACAGTGGGTTTGATACAGAGTTTAAATAAAAATTGGAAATTGGATTGGAAACAAGAAAAAAAGTCCCAGTCTATCCAACTTCTTTTTATAACTCAAATAATCAAGTCCCGGTTGCATCCTAGCAAGTTTTTTCTGCACTCTTTCTAGCTTAATAATACCTTTTCTATAATAGGGTAACCAGAACTGTACACAGTTTTCCAAGTGTGGCCTTACCAACGTCTTGTACAATTTCAACAAGATGTCCCAACTCCTGTATTCAATGTTCTGACCAATGAAATCAAGCATGCCGAATGCCTTCTTCACCACTCTGTCCACCTGTGACTCTACTTTCAAGGAGCTATGAACCTGTACCCCTAGATCTCTTCGCTCTGTAACTCTCCCCAACGCCTTACCATTAACTGAGTAAGTCCTGCCCTGGTTCAATCTACCAAAATGCATCATCTCACATTTATCTAAATTAAACTCCATCTGCCATTCATCAGCCCACTGCCCCAATTGATCAAGATCCAGTTGCAATCCAAGATAACCTTCACTGTCCACTTTGCCACCAATCTTGGTGTCACCTGCAAACTTACTAATCATGCCTCCTAAATTCTCATCCAAATCATTAACATAAGTGACAAATAACAGTGGACCCATTGATCCCTGAGGCACATTTCTGGTCACAGGCCTCCAGTTTGAAAAACAACCCTCTACAACCCTCTGACTTCCGCCATCAAGCCAATTTTGTACCAATTTAGTTACCTCACCCTGGGTAACCTTATGCAACAACCTACCATGTGGTACCTTGTCAAAAGCCTTGCTAAAGTCCATGTAGACAACATCAACTGCACTGCTCTCATCTACCTTCTAGGTTACCTCTTCAAAAAACACTAATACTTCATCTCATCAAATTGGATTAAACACATACTTACCACACCTTACCACCACCTCCTCGAATGGACTTGCTGAATGTACTGAACAGAGCTTTGAAGCAGCCATGAAAACACAACCACTAGCATTCCCAGAGACAAAAATGACATGTTTCCTCATTACTTACAGAACCATTTCCACATATGACCACTGGAGTAACCCCTGCTGAGTTAATGATGGGTTGGCAGTTAAGAGCCAGATTGGACATGGTGTTTCCAAATTTGGTGGGGAGAGTGAAGTCAAGGCAAAGTGTTCAGAAGAAGAATCATGATACATCAAATGGTGAGAGGGCATTGGAAGTAGATGATCCAGTGCTTGTCATAAGTTTTGAAATGGATTGATTTGGGGCCCAGGTTTGTGGTGGACAGAAGAGGCCCAATACCATACAAGGTGGAGGACTTCAGGACAATATACAAAAAAAGTGTGTAGATCATTTTAGCGGGAGTCACTTTGAGGAGTAGTGAACACTCTGTTCCAACTGTACTTGCCAATCATGTGGCTGTTAATCAAAGAGTATGGAGGGGTGTGCAAGTGTGAAGGGGCATGGGGGGGTTGGGGTGGATGTACAGGCATGAAGAGACTCTCAGGCCAGGCTTGGTGGAATCAATTATTGAATCCCACGGTGTAAATTGAGAATAAGGGTATGAGGAAATTGAGAGGGTTGTGGGGTCTGAGAGATCCAGTAAGCTGTGATGCTAAGAGTGTGACGGTGTCACATGATGAGACCCTAAGAGTCATTGGTAGAGATACACACAGACATGGGGGTTGGGCAGGAGGAAGGTGGATAGCTTATTGGTTACAGGTCCTGGATTTTCAAGAGATAAGGGCCCATAGACATCAGTTTGGACGTTGTGAAGGGAGAAAGGAGAGGGTTGAATGGTACCAGTAAGGAGGCTAATCGTAATGCCAGAGGGGTCAGTGGTAAGGGGGGGAAAAGGCATGAGTGACTGAGGGAGGGGACACAGATTACCACCATTGCTGGTCTGGACAAAACGATGCAGAGCTCATGAGGGTGATTGAGATGCTGCGTGGGAGTTGCAGCAGTGGCTGGGTGGCAATGCAAATCAGTTCAACTGGATATTGACAGAGAAGCCCAGAATAAATCGTATCAACAACGTTAGCAACCTGGGCTTTGATGGATAAAGAACCTGTGTGTGCAGAAGCATGTTTGCACACGGTTTGTAATGGCCCTGGAACATAGCCTTGACTCCCTGAAGATGCCTCCTGGAGGGGTCGGGGGTCTGCAGGTAGGGTAAATAGGAGGAAGGGGTATTTGGTAAACCTTAAGAACCATGCTGAAACAAAATAGTAAACATTATTGAAGTGAAAATGATTATATTTACAAAAGTTCAATAATTGTGACAATCAATTGTTCACCCCTGTGACCCGATATGATTTAATATTTTTTGATTTTCCATGGTCTATTCCTCCTTCCAGCTGCTCCCCAGCATTCACAGCAAGGGTAGCCTGCTGACTAATTTTCCCTGTTTCCTTGGATGACTTTGGTGGCCGTTCTCTGGAGATCTGAGGCCTGGAAGGCCTGGCTTCCTTGACTGTCCTGCTGTGGTGACAAAGGACGAGGTCAAAAGGGATCAAAGGCAGATGGAATTTGGAAAGGAGCTGACCAACTTTTGAGATTCCTGAGTGAATATCCCAGGGATGTCCAGATGCTGTATCTCTTCCCCTCAAGTGCCTGAAGACCCCAGACTACCTCCTTGATGGAAAGGGGCAACTGAAGGGAATCAAGACTCCCATCCCCCTCTTACATAGCCACTGCGAAAGCTCACCCCTGGTGGAGTATAGGTCTACCACTGGCAGAACCTTCCAGACTCAAATCTCCGTGGAACCTGCCAACCTTACCATGGAGACTTCGCTGTGTGCACAGGTTGACACCAGCAGGCCGATGGACTCTTTCACCTCAGGTGCCTCTCTGTTGAGGGTCTCCAGCACCTTGGCTTGATGTTGCCCTGCCTCTCACTGACTCTCCATTATCAGTTGGAAATCAGATTCCAGAGGCCCATCATCGGACTCTGACCTCGCGGATGTGTCTTTCCCAGCATTCCTCCAAGTATCAATGAGCTCAGCTGACCCTGCCCCCTCCTACTGCAGACATGTCTGTATGGTGACCACCAAGAGTGTGAGACTCTAACTACGCTAGAGCTATATTGACCTATGTAATGATCATTGTCAGTGTACCGTTCATTGTCTCAATACTAGCAACTGAAATACACTGATTATTCATAGTATCATAGAATCCCCACAATTCAGAAGGCAGCCATTCAGCCCATCAAGTCTGCACCGACCATCCCCCCGACAAACCACTTTACCCAGACCAACTCCCACCCCTCTGTCTTCGTATTTACTGTACTAATCCTTCTAACCAAACATCTTGGAACACTAAACGGCAATTTAGCATGACCAATACACCTAACCCGCACATCTTTGGACTGTGGGAGGAAACCAGAGCACCCAGAGTAAACACACGCAGACATGGAGAGAACATGCAAACACCACACAGTCATCCAATTGAAGCTGGGTCCCTGGTGCTGTGAGGCAGCAGTGCGAATCACTGTGCCATCCTATACCGTTTGCATGTATTTTTTATTCACTAGTGCATTCTCCCATATTTCTGATTTTCCCCTGAATATGGTCTCATCGGTTCTCTCTTGTTTTTCCAAGGTCAACAGCAATGCCTTCTTCTGTTCATTTCCAATAGCATACTTGCACTGAGCGACCAAATTCCTTATATACCTCATGGCCCTCAACACCCTCCCTTCAGGCTCCTGGGGCATTAATCCCAATAAGTCGGAGAAGGTGTTACTTCATACAGCACAGTTATAAAAAAGGGCGGCATGGTCGCACAGTGGTTCGCACCGCTGCTTCACAGCTCCAGGGTCCTGGGTTCGATTCCTGGCTCGGGTCACTGCCTGTGTGGAGTTTGCACATTCTCCTTGTGTCTGCGTGAGTTTCCTTCGGGTGCTCTGGTTTCCTCCCACAGTCCAAAGACGTGCGGGTTAGGTTGATAGGCCATGCTAAAATTGCCCCTTAGTGTACCAGGATGCTTAGGTTAGAGGGATTAGCGGGTAAAATATGTAGGGATATGGGGGTAGGGCCTGGGTGGGATTGTAGTCGGGGCAGACTCGATGGGCCGAAGGGCCTCTTTCTGCACTGTAGGGTTCTATGATTCTAACTAGAGGCCAGTGACCATGACTCCAAAGTCAACATGAATGTTCTTCATTCTCTGGAAGTTTGCAGTAAATGGAAAATATTTACTTTGCTTTCTCATTTTTTTACAATTCTGTTTAAATGTGTTGCAGAATTTTGGATGACTAACTGTCCTGGATTTTCAGGGACTGTCTCTTATTTTGGCCTTTCATCCATGAGCCAGGTGAGGCCACCCAGGGATGGGTTTCGTCATAGATTTCCAGAGTCTACGCAGTTTTGTGTTGGCGTTGGTCACTGGTGGTTCACGATTGTCCTGCGGGTGCCCAGGGCAGTGGACCCAGCAGACAGCAGCATCACAGTCAGGGCAGTTCATGCGCCTGCCTTACCCCCGCACCGGTCTGCCCTCCCCTACCCTGAGAACACCACAAGCCCTGACTGCCCTCCCACAAGTTGTGCTAGTTTGTCAGTGCATCATCACGTGATGCCCACCCATCTTTCAGAAGGACATCAGTATCCTTCAAGGCAGCACTTCCCTTACCCTTTTCGACCAGAGTCAACGTGAATGTGGGAAATTGCGATATCAAGCAGGTTGTACAAAGTTCCACCGAAAGCCACATGAGACTCATTTATCCACAATTAACATAAGAGTGTCCAGCCATGAATTACCCTTCACATAATTGCATTATGTGCACTGATAGCACTATGATGATGAAAGGACTAGCTCAGCTTTTCCTAGAGGTGAATAACTTATAGACAAGTTATTCAAGAGAGTATGGAAAGTTCAGTGCTTCATAATTTATACCTTACATATGTTTGGGAAATGTGGTAGGCATGAATATTAGCTGCAAATCAATCCGAGTCTCATGCGGCAAGACTATACCCCTAGTAAACGTACAGCAAAAGGTGATGTTCTCTAGATGATATTCTGTAAGAGATGCTCCTTTCTGTTATAAAACCCAAGGTGTTTGAGGGGAATGTAGATTCATAGAAACATAGAAAGTAGAAGTAGGAGGCCTTTTGGCCCTTTGAGCCTGCTCTGACATTTATTATGGCCATAGCTGATCATCCAATCCAATAGCCTGGACCTTCCCCCCTCCCGCATATTCTTTGATCTCCTTCACCTCAAGTGCTATATCGAACTGCTTCTTGAAAACATTGAATGTTTTGGCTTCAATTGCTTTCTGTGGTAACGAATTTCACAGTCTGACCGCACACTGGATAAAGAAATTTCTCCTCCTAAACAGTCTACCATGTAGTCTCAGATTGTGATCACTGATTCTGGACACCGACACCATCAGGAACATCCTTCTCGCATCTACCCTGTCTAGTCCTGCTAGAATTTTATAGGTTCCTATGAGTTCCTCTTCAGTCATCTGAACTCCAAAGAATACAATCCTACCCAACTCAATCTCTCCTCATACGTTAATCCTGCCAGGAATCAGTCTGGTAAACCTTCTCTGCACTCCCTCTAGAGAAAGAACATCCTTCCTCAGATAAGGAAGTCAAAACCCCACACAATATTCCAAGTATGGCCTCACCAAGGCTCTGTATAATTGTTTCAAGACATCCCCGCTCCTGTGCGCAAATGCTCCCGTTATGAAGGCCAACATAGCATTTTTATTGCTTGCTGCACCTGCATGCTTACCTTCAGTGACTGGTTTAAGAGGACACCCAGGTTTCATTGCACATTAATTAGTTTCCCTCAATGTAGAATGCCATAAAGAATAGATAAGGGTCATGGGTGGAGAGGAGGACTGGTAATGTTAAAATGGCGGCGCCGGCTCGTTGGGCTGGAGGGCCTGTTTCCTGGGCTGTTTTTGTTCTTTGTTTGTATTACAGCTCAGCCTTCAACACTATTATTCCCATGAAACTCATCTCCAAACTCCATGGCTCCTCCTTCTGTGACTGGATCCTGAATTTTCTAACTCATAGACCACAATCAGTAAGGATAGGCAACAACACCACCTCCATGATCATCCTCAATACCAGTGCCCCACAAGGCTGTGTTCTCAGCCTCCTATTATATTCCTTATACATCTATGACTGTGCGGCCAAATTCCCCTCCAATTTGATATTCAAGTTTGCGGACGACACCACCGTAGTGGGTCAGATCTCAAACAACAACGAAACAGCGTACAGGAATAGCATGGAGAATCTGGTGAACTGATGTGGCAACAATAATCTCTCCCTCAATGTCAACAAAATGAAGGAGGTTGTTATCGGCTTCAGGAAGCATAAAGGAGAACATGCCCTTGTCTACATCAATGGGGACAAAGTAGAAAGGGCCGAGAGCTTCAAGTTTTTAGGCATCCAGATTACCAGTAACCTGTTCTGGTCTCCCCATACCAACACTACAGCTAAGAAACCCAGCAATGCCTCTACTTCCTCAGAAGATAAAGGAAATTTGGCATGTCAGCTATGACTCTCACCAACTTTTACAGATGCACCATAGAAAGCATTCTTTTTGGTTATATCACAGCCTGATATGGCTCCTGCACTGCTCAAGGCCGTAAGGAACTACAGAGGTCGTGAATGTAGCCCAATCCATCATGCAAACCAGCCTCCCATCCACTGACTCTGTCTACACTTCTCACTGCATCGGCAAAGCAGTCAGTATAATAAAGGACTCCACGCACCCTGGACATTCTCTCTTCTTTCTTTGGGAGAAAGATACAAAAGTCTGAGGTCATGTACTAACCAACTCAAGAACAGCTTCTTCCCTGCTGCTGTCAGGCTTTTGAATGGACTTACCTTGCATTAAGTTGATCTTTCTCTACACCCTAGCTATGACTGTAACACTCCATTCTGTACTCTCTTGTTTCCCTCTCTATGAACAGTATGTTTTGTCTGTATAGCGCGCAAGAAACAATACTTTTCACTGTATGTTAATGCATGTGACAATAATAAATTGAATCAAACACTCCTCTCTCCTAACTTACAGCCAGGTAGTAATCTGCTTTCTTGTTTTTGCTGCTGTAGTGCATAAATTCACATTTATCCCAAGTCTATTGCATTTACCATTCATTTGCCCAAATCTCACTGAAGCATCTCTACAACCTCCTCACATAAGAACATAAGAAATAGGAGCAGGAGTAGGCCATCTAGCCCTTCGAGCCTGCCCCGCCATTCAATAAGATCATGGCTGATCTGTCGCTGCTCAGTTCCACTTTCCCGCCCTCTCCCCATAACCCTTAATCCCCTCTCTTATCAAAAAACCATCAACCCGCGTCTTAAAAATATTTAGCGAGGCAGCCTCCACCACTTCAACGGGCAGAGAATTCCAGAGATTCACCACCCTTTGAGTGAAGAAGTTCCTCCTCAACTCCGTTTTAAACCGCCCCCCTTTTATCTTGAAGCTGTGCCCCCTAGTCCTACTGTCTTTTCTGAGCGGGAAGAGTCTTTCCACCTCTATCCTATCCATCCCATTCATCATCTTATACGTCTCAATGAGATCTCCCCTCATTCTTCTAAACTCTAACGAGTACAAGCCCAGTTTATTCAGCCTCTCCTCATAGCTCAACCCCCTCAACTCCGGTATCAGCCTAGTAAACCTCCTCTGCACTCCCTCCAAGGCCAAAATATCTTTGCGCAGGTGTGGCGCCCAAAACTGCACACAGTACTCCAGCTGCGGCCTCACCAATGCCCTATACAGCTGCAGCAAGACCTCCCTACTTTTATATTCAATCCCCCTCGCTATGAAGGCCAGCATCCCATTAGCCTTCCTGACCACCTGCTGCACCTGCAAGCTGGGTTTTTGCGACTCATGCACAAGGACCCCGAGGTCCCTCTGCACCGTCGCCTGCTGCAGTTTTTCGCCCCGTAAGTAATAGTCCTTCCTACCATTCCTCCTACCAAAGTGGACCACCTCACACTTGCCAACATTAAATTCCATTTGCCATTTCCTGGCCCATTCGCCCAGCCTATCTAGATCCTTCTGTAGACTCTCCACACCCTCCGCATCTTACATCTTACCCTCCCAAACAGCCTTGTGTCATTTGCAAATATGGGGATATTACACTTAGTTCCCTCATCTGAATCATTAATATATAGTGAATATGTGGAGCCCCAGTACTGATCCCTGTAGTACGCCACTCGTTACAATTTGGAAAAAGACCCATTTATTCTTAGTCTTTGTTTCCTGTCATTCAACCTGTTTTCCACTGGAAGTAGCCGTATCATTGGCTTTGAGACTGGGGCAGAATCACCAGCCAGTATGTACAATGAGAAAAGGCGTAACAGTTTAGGAAAGAATGTGAATACCTTGGAATGAAACTACAATTATGCATTTATTTTTTTAACAGCACTTCACCTAAGAGGCTTCTATGGGTATTTAAACTTTCTAGTGTAAGATGAGGTGTTGGGCTGTGGGCAGGGGATTGGTTTACAAGGAGACCACATGATCCCTGGATCACGCACTGAATGGTGCATGTTGTGAAATTCAGAAGCTGCTTAGTACCCAACAAAAAGTAAAGTTAATAAGTTCATTTATTAGTCACAAGTAAGGCTTATGTTAACACTGCAATGAAGTTATTGTGAAGTTCCCCTAATCGCCACACTCTGGCGCCTGTTCGGGACAATGCACCTAACCAGCACATCTTTCAGAAAGTGAGAAGAAACTGGAGCATCCAGAGGAAACCCACGCAGACACAGGGAGAACTTGCAATCTCCATACAGTGACCCAATCTGGGAAACGAACCCAGGTCCATGGCACTGTGAGGCAGCATGGTGGCACACTGCTAATCACTGTGCCATCATGCTGCCCACAGGGGCAGGAATTGAACATTACTCCCCCAACCTTAGAAAGCCCAACAGGTTCTGAGGGATATTTGCCACAATCCGAATACGGGACGATGCACTCACATTCACTTGTGTAATCAATTCTGAAGCAGTGTACAGTGGCCAAATAGCCTGCAGAGATTTAAGTTTTAATATGCTGGAAGATATTCAATCAAGCAATCCTGATTTTTGGTTAATTTTTTTTTACGTATGTCGGGATTCCCTGTGGCCAAGTTGGCCGAAACTTTTCGAATGACGCAAGGTGTTAAATCATGTCGGGGCTTGTTCCCAAACTAAAGTGCTGAAGAAATTATTTATAGACTTTTTGGAGCCAGTATTTCCTTATACGGGCATTGGAATTTGGGTTGTGTAGTAAGGCATAAACATGACAGAGTCTGGAGGGTCCTGGGCCTCTGTATTGGCTCTATCTGATTGGCCTAATTGAACGATGCGATTGGATTCTGTTCAATTCATTGGCTGGTTGCCAAGGAACTTTTGGGATATACAATGCTAACACAAAGGATTTACGTTCAGTGAAAACCCAGGACTAACATTCACAGAAGACGACAACATTCAGAAGAAGAAAACTGATATCTATGCGGCAAAAACCCTGGCCAGGTTTCACATGCAAGTGGAAATCAGCCTTTAGTTAAGTAACGGATAGTGAGTTCTTAGTTTATGCATTGCTGCAAGTAAAAACTATTTTAATGGTTACAAAATAAAGAAAATTGTGTTTAAACATGTAAAGCCAATTGAGTGTCTTTACTCACTGTTAGTGGTTAAAACATGCAGGTTTGCACAACAGCACACAAACCTAAAGCTTACACCTCACTCACCTCTGCCAGTCAGAGTCACTCTCAGTTGTTATGGCTGTATAACAGACCTATCTTTCATATTGAGCAGGGGGTAGACGTTGAGAGAACGAGCAATGGTAGAGATTGTGTCCATTTGTCCAGCCCCTCTCACCGCTTTACAGAACACATTCACCCTCTGTATTCACAATGCTCGGATTATATGGGCACTTATTCCAGCTTCTGAATCAGAATTTGCACAATTCAATGCTTCAAGTAACTACGGAGTAACACCTGATTTTTCTCTTCACAGGATAAATTACTGGATTGCCACATGGATTATTTTAGTGTGAAACGATCACCACATTATTTGAAAGGTTAAGGCTTAACAAACTAATGCTGCACAGTTAGGGAAAAAAATGAGTGGGGATTTGGCGAAAGGGTTGGTAACTGGAGGATACGAATTTAACCTAACTGGCAACATAACCAAAGGGGAGATGGGGACAAATTGGTTTATGCAGCAACTTCTCATCTAAAAAGTGCTCAACCTGAAAAGATGAAGGCAGCAAGGATTTAAGAAAAACTTTGGGTGGGGAATTGAACAAGTCAGAGAAGCATAGGAAGTTTACCACACAGCAAGAGGCCACTTGGCCCATTGCATCTGTGCCAGCCAAAAACATGAGCCATCCAGGTTAATCCCAATTTCCAGCATTTGAGCCTTTGATATTTTTATAAAACATTTTATGGGATGCGGGTCATTGGCTAGACCAACATTTAGTGTCCATCTCTAGCTGCCCTTGAGAAGGTATTGAGAAGCTGGCCTCTTGAACTGCTACAGTCCATGTGGTGTAGGAACATCCACAGTGTTGTTAGGAAGAGAGCTTAGGGATTTTGACCCAGTGACAGTGAAGGAGTAGAGATAAGTTTCCAAGTCAGGATGGTAAGTAGCTTGGAGAGGGAACTTCCAGGTGGTGGTGTTCCTTCTCCTTCCAGATGCTAGTGGTCATTAGTTTAGAAGGTATTGCTGAAGGAGCCTTATTGAGTTCCTCATAGAATCATAGAACCCTACAGTGCAGAAAGAGGCCCTTCGGCCCATCGAGTCTGCACCGAACACAATCCCACCCAGGCCCTACCCCATATCATACCCACTAATCCCTCTAACCTACGCATCCCTCAACACTAAGGGGGCAATTTCTTAGCATGGCCAATCAACCTAACCTGCACATCTTTGGACTGTGGGAGGAAACCCACGCAGACACGAGGAGAATGTGCAAACTCCACACAGACAGTGACCCAAGCCGGGAATCAAACCCAGGACCCTGGAGCTGTGAAGCAGCAGTGCTAACCACTGTGTTACCGTGCCGCCCAACCACTGTGCTACCGTGCTGCCCTGCAGTGCATCTTGCAGATAGTACCCAGTGCTGCACTGTTCAGTGGTGGTGGAGGAAGTGAATGTTTGTGGAACAGTTGTCCATCAAGTAGGCTGCTTTTTGCCGGATGGTATAAAGCTTTGTGAATGTTGATGGAGCTGCATGCAGCCAGGCAAGGGGAGAGTATTCCATCACGTTCATGATTTGAAATGGAAAGAATTATAGTTCTACGGGGGAAGAGTGGGACTAATAAGATAGCACTTTCAAAGAGCACAGTGGGAAGAATAGCCTAGAATCGTAGAAACTCTACAGTGCAGAAGGAGGCCATTTGGCCCATCAAGTCTGCATTGACAACAATCCCACCCAGGCCCTATCCCCGTCACCTCACATAGTTACCCCACTAATCCCTCTAACCAAGGCATCCCAGAACACGAAGGAGCAATCAACCTATCCTGCACATCTTTGGACTGTGGGAGGAAACTGGAGCACCCAGAGGAAATCCACACAGACACGGGGAGAACATACAAACTCCACACATAGTAACCCAAGCTGGGAATCGAATCCAGGTCCCTGGGGCTGTGAGGCAGCAGCGCTAACCGCTGTGCCACCGTGTCTCCTCTCTGTGCTGTGTATCAGTCTATCATTCTATTGAATTCTCTAGGGTAGCCCAATCTTACTACTTGGTAGCATTAACTGAACATGGTTTCATTTTTGGCATAACCTGAAATCAAATGAATCTTGTCAAAGACCGCTTTCTCCAAAACACAAAAGGGATAAACCTATCCAAAAATACTCGATAGCTGATGTCCATGATGAAGAATTGGAAGATTATTTGTACTCAACAACTGAGCTGAAGCTTGACTAATTAATCAGCCATCTAATATTAATATTTTGTAAAATGAAATGTAAAAAATGTGGTAATTTGCAGACTTGGAATTCATGTTTTTGTAGGGCACTGCTTAAATCCTTCTGATAAATGAAATTATTAAGACATATGCATCTTGAGATCTAATTTATATATCCGTTGCCAATGCCTCTTTAGAATAAGGTGTTAACCCCCTCCAAAATATAATGAATATGAATATCTTGCTGCATTATACTCATGAACTTGGGAATCTGCGAGAATGTTGATTTGATAGTAATTTAAACATTAAATTGAAGCTTTAAGATTGCGATTTGTTTAATAGCTTCAGAAAGCTTTTCGATTCCTAAATATGGTGGAACTGATTACCTTGGTGGTATTAACCAGGGAAAAGCAGGATGTGCAAAGCATGACGAAAGCAGGATATATCCTCAGGATAAGTTGCTTTATACTATTACCCATCTGATATAGGTTTGACCTTTTGTAGTTTACGGCCAATTATGAAATTTTATTGGAAAAGACATTGAATTTTAAGTTCCCAGCTTGAATTGACTTGGCCAAGATCCCACTCTCACAGTAATCACAGGTATGCAATGCAGGCTGCCTCAGTGAAACGCGTAACTGGAAAAGAAATCAGCTCTAATTATTGTTTCAATGGGTGCGTGATGGACATTTGTGTGTGTGCTTGTGCATGTGTTTGTAAATCTGTGTATGCATGTGCTTGGAGTGCATGCATGTAGGGCATGTGTTTGTGAAGGAATGGGGTGCACGTGTGGCGGGTAAGTGTGTCGAATGTCAGTGTGTACATCCATGTGTATTTTGGGGTGACTGTGTGGGGTGCATGTGCAAGGTATGTATTCATTTGGGATACACTTAGAATGTTTTTGTTTGGAATGCACATGCCTATGGCCCACATGTATGGTGTGTGCACATGTGGCATGCATGTGGAATGGGTATGAGGAGTACATGTATGGGTGCTTGCGAGGGCATGTGGAGTGCATGCATGGGAATGTGGGGTGAGTGTATATGAGTGGCTGCCAGAGCTACATATATTGGGTGCTTGAGTGGGTGCGTGAGGTACACGTGTAGGTGCATGCTTGGTGTATGTGTGTGGGGTGTATGTGTGGAGTGTGCATATGGGGATTCCTTTGTGGGATGGGTGTGTGGTTTGCATATGTGAATGTGTGGGATGCATGAGAGGGTGTATGCGAGGTGTGCACGCATGGAGACCATGCGGGGGTGGGGGGGGCACACAAGTGTGTAGGTCATGTGTTTGAGAAAGTATGGAGTGCTTATGTGGGGGATAAGTATGTGAGAGTATGTGGGAGGCATGTGCTTATGCCAGTTTGCCTTTCCTTCAAAGACACTGAATGAAGTGTTGCCTGACATTGGAAGAGAATACTTCACACGTGAGTTGAATGTGAAAATCTCTTGTTAATAAGATATATTATTAGTAGGCTCCAACAATCTAAAAATACATTAGTTCAAGTATATTAACTTGTTGTACAAACACATTGGTCTGAACTAAGATGGCACCAATAAACACATTTCTACTTTAATTACCATGCTTAATATCAGTTTAGCAAATAAAATTCATCAGTAACACTGTTACCCTGAATTTTATTTAAAATAAGAGCAATCCATCTATTCATAACAGCTGTGAAACCTAACCATGTTCAGTGTGGCTGGTGTTCATCAACAATATTGCACCTTAGTATAATTGAATATAATTATAATACTGCCACACGATCAATTGTAGGAAAATGTGAAATAATCTAGAGAGATTTATTGATCAGTGGAAGAACTCACTCATTCTCTTCTAACCAAATAATCCTTACCCGTTTATTTAACCTTCACTAAATGTTTTGCTACTCGACATTTTCGCCTTTTTGTAAAAAAAAACACATGATTTATCAATATTGCCAAGTTCAAAAGAAAATTCTGCCCCATTATATTGTCAACAGCAGGCGAATCTGATATTTAATAGTCCACAAAAGGCAACATTTCCATAGCCACTGAAAGAAGCTACTTCTGAAATATTAATATAGGAAAATACAGCTTGGATATTGCTATCTTCAAAAACATTCATACTTTAGCAACTGTCTGTCAAGCTACGACTAATATCACATCCTCTGGACATTTGTTCAGCTGTAATTTAGCAGAATCATCACATATGATAATCAGGGCAAAAATCCTGGAGACTACAGATGTTGATTTTGGAATGATAATACATAAAATCTGAGTAGCTGGTCAAAATAAAGGTCCACTAAGCTTACAGAAACTTAAAAACGTATTCGTCTTTAGACAAAGGTGCCTGTCTGAAAAAGATTTAAACCATTGAACAAGGATGCTCCGTGTTAAAACATCTACCGATCCATCTCAATCTAAAGTCACTGTCACTGGTCCCATATTAAATTTACTAGTCTCACTGCACCTTTGCTAACACAAAACATTGCATTTCTGTGAGAACTAGTTGCAAATCACAAAGCAAAAAGCACTGGGAAAATTCAGCTGGTCAGGAAGAGTTTGGAGAGAAAGAAACAGAGTTAACATTTCAGGTCAGTGACCTTTTGTTAGAAGTGAACAAAAGGTTTGAGGCCTAACAGGTTTGAATCAAGCACAGAAGCAGGGAAATGAGTGGGGGGAGAATGAAAGGGAAGAGCTGTAATGGGATGGACAGACAAAGAGATTAAATAGCAAAAGGGCTGATGATGCAAGGCAAAAGGGATGATAGGGGAATAAATAAATAGACAAAGCGTGCATCTAGAACAGAAATATTGCCAGCACTTGTTGTCCAAAACAATGGGAGCTGAGGTTATGACCTGAAATTCTTGAACCTAATGTTGAGTTCAAAAGGCTATACAGTATCTTCACAGATAGGCAAACATTAAGTAAGTTAATGGCCAGAATTTTACCACCCCACCTGCCATGGGAATCAGAGTGGGCAAAGGACAGACAATGGGAAGGTCCATTGACCTCAGGCAGGATTTTATGGTTTCAGGGCAAGCAAGGCTGTAAAATCCCACCCAATGGGTTTATTAGGAAAAAATAACTACTTACAGAGTGTGATATAAAAGCTACCATATTCCATGAATCTAGATCCCAACTGAGGGAGAAACCAACATTCAGTCCCAGGGTTCGTGTGCTCTGATTGGCCAAATAGGTCACATGCCCTCCAAAGTGCACCCCTTAAAGGAGAATGCTACCACAGATTGTAAAGTATCCAGTCAAAACACAAAATGGTTTTTTTCCTCAAATTTTAATTGCGCTTCACTTGAACAGGATAAGACATTTTCAATAATGTGGCAACATTTCCAATGTCGGGCCTAGCTGAGATGCTCTTTTGCAGAGTCAGTTGAGGTTTGATGGGCTGGATGGCCTCCTTCTGCTGCAGGGATTCTATGGTTCTATGGAGCCACAAAGCAAAGAAATGTTAAAATGATGGAGGACATTGGCAGCGGCACATTTATAGATTGAGAGAGACTGGACAAGGTGAGAAAAAATAATCAATTAAGGAAGAAATTGGTCCCCTGGGCAAGACCTGGCTGAAACAATGGATCTATCGTGGCAATCATAGAATCATAGAATCCCTTCAATGCAGAAGAGGCCATTTGGCCCATCAGGCCAGCACTGATTCTCTGAAAGTGTAACTTACCCAGGCTCTCTTCCCCCATCCCGTAATTCCACACATTTCCATGGCTAATCCATCTAACCTACACAACTTGAGACACTAAGGGGCAACTTAGCATGGCCAATCCACTCAACATACATATCTTTGGACTGTGGAAAAACACTGTAGCACCTGGAGAAATACCACACGTACATGGGAGAATGTACAAACACTACACAGACAGTTACTCAAGACCAGAATTGAACCTGGGTCTTTGGAGTTGTGAGGCTGCAGTGCTAACCACTGTGCCACTGCGCTACCCCAAATTTGTTTATGGATCTTGGAAAGAAGGTAGAAACAGGTTGTAAAGGTTTGTGAGACTTTGAGGTTGGAGGCCATAAGGATAAAATTTCTAAAGGAGATGCGATGGGGCTGTTCCTCGATTTGAAGATGACATCTCATTAGCATCATGAGTTTCTGCTTTGAGTCTTCCTGTGACCGAACAGGCTGATTCTGGGCTCACAGCTCTTTGGCAAAATGCTACTTCAAGTAGCAGGATCAGGAGTCCAGGATTTGCTTCCTTTTTTTCCTTCTCTGTTGCTGCTTTCTTCATCATTCAAACATTGTGAAAAAGAAAGATGCCTCTTGATGGATAAGTTGTCACCATATTGAATGATCGATAGCAATCTCCTTCCAGTCACAAACATCAGATTTACCATGCTTCAAGGTGTCTTTGAAGCATTTTCTTTATCCTCTTTTGGAACGCTGGCCATTTGAAAGTTGAATAAACAATTCCTGGTAGGGGGATGCTTTTTGGCCATCTAGACATGGTATTCAAAGTTGATTTTTCAGGCGTTTTCCCTGAATTTTTGTGGAGTTGGATTAAAGAGAGACACTTCGGTCTTCTAGTTGAAGCTGGAGAATATGACAGAGGCATTGCCGATGGAGATTCTTGAGCCCTCTTGTGTGTCGCTGGTATACAGTCCAGATTTCACTGTAGTAAGGAGAGCTGTGATATCAACTGCTCTGTCCATAAGGGGTAGAATTCTCCCACAACCCTAATGATGGTTTCATGATGGGTAAAGGCAGGGGAGGATTCAATGGGAGATAATATGGAAGTTAGGTTACAAACATTTGTGAAAATTAAAATTCCAGAATCGTCAAAAAAAAACTGTCTAATGGAAAATCATTATTAGCCTTCAGTAAGGCCAACGCTTACTCACACAGGATAAGTGACTAAACCTAAAACCTTGTTCCATAAACACTGCATTCCAGGCTCGGAGACAGGATATAAACAAAGAACAAGTTACCATGACAATTACCAAATAGCAAGATATATTATGCTAATGAAGGATTGGCAAGAGACAGTTTTCTATTGGATAAAAAAGGGCGAAAGGCTATGCTATGATTGGTGGATATGTCTGAAAATGAAGCATTAGAAAGCTGCTCATTTCTCATTTGCTGTAATTAAATATAAGTATTACATTCCTCTATATGAATCAGCAGAACATCCTGCAATACTTTGCACTGCTTTGTGTTCTCACTGGTGCACAAGTTATCGAAGCTTGGAAATTGAGTACTCTGGGTTTATGTGTTGTCAGTTCCCAAAACTGATGATAGTATAGAATTGCTTTCACGCCGTCATGAAATAACAACAGGATTTTCTGCTGTTGCCCACCCTGATGGGTCAAAATTCCCACCAGAGGCAGGTGTGAAACCAGTTTGCACGTTGCTACTGTGAACCAGATGAAGGCCTGACTGGAATCATTCCCCATATCCACCTGCCAGCAGGAAATCGCACCACTCCAGAACACGCATGGACCAACGTGGTGGGCAAACGTCGAGACTTACCTTAAGAAGGCCTTGGGCAGCTCGCGGGGAGCCGAGGAGAAGATGGTGGTCCCCAGCTACTGGACCCTGGAGCACTGCATGCAGCAGAGCTTCAACCACATGGATCGCCTCCACGGAGCAGCTTCCAGGAGGTGGCTCTTCTTAATACAGCAACCTCACCGATGGATTGAACATTTATCCAGGGACTTCACTGAATGAATGGATCTTCCTCCAGGGACTTTGCAAATGTATCTGCAGGTGCAGGTGAAAGGGAGCATGGGACACTGTTACAAGGGTCTGTTGAGAGTAGCCGTTTTAGATCAGGACTGGAGCTGAATGAAGTGGTAGTATGGGGGTGGTTCAGGCCTGTGGGTGGGGGAGGGGGACACCGATAGTTGGACATGCTCGGGAAAGAGGGTGCCAGAAAGACCTTTCAAGGTGTCAGATAGAATGGTAAGAGGGGGTTGGGATGGGCCTTGGTGTGTTGCAGGCAGTGCATGGAGAGGATGTTGAGTTCTGAAGGGTGTGAGTGGGTTTCCAGGGAGGGGTTAGTGCAGTTGATACTGGATTTCTGGGGTCAAAACTGAGGGTAGCTGTGGTAAGAGGGAATAGTGAGGGTTAACAGAGCAGAAGGAGTTGGTAGGGTGTGAGGATGTTGCATGAAAGGGTGCCGAGGGTTGTTTTTGGAGAAGTGGAGGTGGACACAGTTTCGGGGGGTGGACAGGATGAGGACAGGGAACCAAATGGTTACAGGTGTGGGATTCTCAGGGAGGAAGAGGATTCTGACATTGATCTGGACTTTGCCATAGGTGGTGGTAAGGGGTTGAAGGGTAATGGTGGGGAGGTTAAAAGCTACACTGAGGGAGGGGCGGAAATGGTTACGGTTGGGAGAGGGAGAAGATGTTGAAACGTTACTCCCCCCATCGCTGGGCTTCTTGCAACTTTGCAAAGCCTGATGGTGGAAATCTCCTGATGCTGGGTCATTGGGGACGGGTGGGGTGTAGGGACTGGGACGTGGAGGGGTGGTGAGATGACCAGGAGGTGGGGGTGAATGCTAAGCCTACAGGACTGCAGCTGAAACAAGAAATTAAACATTAATGAAGCGAAAGTGATTGTATTTCCAAACGTTTTCTGATTGTGACACTCAATCTTTCATCCAAGCGACTAGCTGTGATTTAATTTTTTTTGACGTTCATAGAATCATAAGATCTCTACAGTACAAAAGGAGGCCATTTGGCCCATCAAGTCTGCACTGACTTTCCGACAGGACACCTTAACTGGGCACAACCCCATGGTGTATTGCTGTATACCCACAGATTTACCCTGCTAATCCACCTAACCCATACATCTTGGGACACTAAGGGGCAATTCAGCATGGCCAATGTACCTAACCTGCACACCTTTGAACTGTTGGAAGAAACTGGAGCATCTGGAGGACAGAAAATGCAAACTCCAAACAGGGTGTCACCCAAAGCTCTATTCCTGCTTCTGCTCCCCCCAGCATGCACAGCAAGGGTGGAGGCAGCCTGCCGAGTAGTATTCCCTGTTTCCTTGGATGACTTTGTTTAAAGTTTATTTATTATTGTCACGAATAGGCTTATATTAAGTTACTGTGAAAATACCCTTGTCGCCACACTCCAGTTCCTGTTCGGGTACATCGAGGGAGGATTTAGCACGACCAATGCACATTTTTCGGACTGTGGGAGGAAATCAGAGCACTCAGAGGGAACCTATGTAGACATGGGGAGAATGTTCAGACTCTGCACCGACAGTAACCCAAGCCAGGGATTGAACCCAGGTTCCTGGTGCTGTGAGGCAGCTGTGCTAACTATTGTGCCCCTGTGGTGGCCATCCTCTGGAGAACTGAGGTCTGGAGGGCTCGGCTTCCTTTGGCTGTCCTGTTGTGGGCCGGCTGCTCCCTCTGCGATGACAGAGGGTGAGGTCAGCGGGGTCACAGACAGATGGGATTCAGAGAAGGGCCAGCCAACCTCTGAGATACCTGATTGGATGTCCCAGGGCTGTCCGGATGCTGCTCCTCCTCTCCTCTAGGGTGCCTGAGGGCCCTGACCTAACACCCTGATGGAAAGGGGGTCCTGCAGGGAGGTCGAGGTGCCCCATCCCCTCTTACTGCTGAAACTCAGCCCTGGTTATCAGGGTGGAGTGCAGGTCTGCACTCAGCTCTGGCAGAATCGTCTGGGCTCAGCTCTCCATGGAATCCGTTCTCCTAGTCATGGAAACCTCGATGCAACATTTCATCAGCCAGCAGGACGATGGACTCCTCCACCTCAGGCGCCACCCTGTTGAGGGTCTCAGCCTGATGTTCCCCTGCCTCTTACTGACTCTTCGCCATCAGTTGGAAGACTCATTTCAGAGGCCCATCATTGGACTCTGATCTCACAGTGCTCGGAGTTCCCCAGCACTCTGAGTACTGGTGGGCTCGACCAATCCTACCCCCTCCTCCTGCAGACACGTGTCTGTGCGGTGACTACCAGAGCGTGAGACCCTTCCTATACTAGAGCTCATACCCACCAAGGTGTGTGTCTCTGGGCTGGTGGATAGTGCAGATGCCTATTGTGATGCTTCTATATCTATCATTGAACTCAACACTGCAGAAAGAGGCCCTTTGGCCCATCAAACACAATCCCACCCAGGCCTTACCCCCATATCCCTACATATTTTACCCACTAATCCCTCTAACCTACGCATCCTAGGACACTAAGGAGCAATTTTTTAGCGTGGCCAATCAAGCTAACCCGCACATCTTTGGACTGTGGGAGGAAACCGGAGTACCCGAAGGAAACACACGCAGTCACGAGGAGAATGTGCAAACCCCACACAGGCAGTGACCCGAACCAGGAATCGAACCCAGGTCCCTGGGGGTGTGAAGCAGCAGTGCTAACCACTGTGCTACCATGCCGTCCCTCTCTCTCATCCTCTCTCCTCACTCCACTCCAGGCTTAGGCTTCTGCTGAGGCCTGAAATTCTGTTACTCAGGCCTTGGCCTCTTCCTGGTGGCACCTGTAAGTGAGAGAGTTGAGAGTGAGAGACAGCATGAGGTGCCTCCAACATGGAGGCATTCTTTGCCCTGAGGTTTCTATCCCATGCATGGATCCTTGCTAGGTGGAGGCCCCAAACCAGTCTCCCCATTGCCAATGTCCCAGTCAAGTTCTGCTCCTGCCAGCTGGGCTGCCTGCTCCTCAAACTCTGTCAGCAACTTCAGGTGTGGGTGACCGCCTCCTGAGTTCTCCCCCCTCACCAATTTGTGCCTCAACTTATCCCGCTAAAAGTGAACAGAGAGAATGGGGTTGAAAGTTGTACGTTGCATCCATTTGTAAAGAGCAATTTCACATTTATTTCTCACGCTTCCCACATTAGGGGTAACTCACTGGATTGTGGTACATGGAATTAATGCTCTATCTGTTGGCCAGGGAGATTGTGGACCAGCTCCCTCCAGAGCTCTGAGCCCATTCACATACAAGGATAGGGCTGAGAGAGGCAGCTGCTGCCCTCTTTGCCTGAGCCCCTCTCCCTTCTGTACAGCATTGCCTGTGTGTGTGGAAGGGCAAAGGAAGCACAGTAGTCACTCCATCACAGAGTAGATCCGCTGACGTGGGGTTATGAGGCCTGACTTGATGGCATTGCCACTGAGATGCATATCCCCGACCCATTATTCTGATTATAGAGTCATAGAGGTTTACAGCATGGAAACAGACCCTTTGGTCCAACTTGTCCACGCAGAACTTTTTTAAAAATCCCTAAGCTAGTCCCAATTGCCCGCATTTGGCACATATTCCTCTATACCCATTTTACCCATGTAACTATCTAAATGCTTTTTAAAAGACAAAATTGTACCCGCTTCTACTACTACCTCTGGCAGCTTGTTCCAGACACTCACCACCCTCTGTGTGAAAAAATTGCCCTTCTGGACACTTTTGTATCCCTCCCCTCTCACCTTAAACATAGGCCCGCTAGTTTTAGACTCCCCTACCTTTAGGAAAAGATAATGACTATTCAGCCGATATACACCCCTCATTATTTTACAGACCTCTATAAGATCACCCCTCAGCCCCCTATGTTCCAAAGAAAAATGTCCCAGTCTATTCAGCCTCTCCTTATAACTCAAGCATTAAGTCCCAGTAGCATCCTAGTAACTCCTTCCTGCACTCTTTGTAGTTTAATAATATCCTTTCTATAAGAGGATGACCAGAACTGTACACAGTATTCTAAGTGTGGCCTTACCAATGTCTTGTACAACTTCAATAAGACATCCCAACTTCTATATTCAATGTTTTGACCAATGAAACCAAGCATGCTGAATGCCTTCTTCACTACTCTGTCCTCCAGTGACTCCACTTTCAAGGAGTTATGAACCTGTACCTCTAGATCTCTTTGTTCTGTAATCTCCCCAATGCCCTACCATTAACTGAGTAAGTCCTGCCCTGGTTCAATCTACCAAAATGCATCACCTTGCATTTATCTAAATTAAACTCCATCTGCCATTCGTCAGCCCACTGGCCCAATTGATCAAGATCCTGTTGCAATCCTAGATAACCTTCTTCACTGTCCACTATGCTGCAATCTTAGTGTCATCTGCACACTTACTAACCATGCCTCCTAAATTCTCATCCACATCATTAATATAAATGACAAATAACAGTGAACCCAGCACCAATCCCTGAGGTACATTGCTGGTCACAGATGGCCAGTTTGAAAAACAACCCTCTACAACCACCCTTTGGCTTCTGTCATCAAACCAGTCTTGTATCCATTTAGCCACCTCACCCTGGACCCAGGCTGATAGCGGAGATGAGGGGGTTAGCTTATGAGGAGAGATTGAGTAGATTGGGCCTGTACTTGTTGGAGTTTAGAAGGCTGAGGGGGGATCTTATAGAGACTTACAAGATAATGAAGGGGCTAGATAGGGTGGAGGTAGAGAGATTCTTTCCATTTAGAAAGGAAACCAGGGTTAGAGGGCACAGCCTCAAAATAAGTGGGGGAGGGTGCAGTTTAGAACAGAGTTGAGGAGGAACTTCTTCTCTCAGAGGGTGGTGAATCTCTGGAATTCTCTGCCCATTGAAGTGGTGGAGGCTACCTCGTTGAATATGTTTAAGTCACAGATAAATAGATTTCTGATAGATAAGGGAATTAAGGGTTATGGGGAGCAGGCGGGTAAGTGGAACTGATCCACTTCAGATCAGCCATGATCTTATTGAATGGCGGGGCAGGTTCGAAGGGCTAGATGGCCTACTCCTGCTCCTATTTCTTATGTTCTTATCCTGTGGGATTTAACTTTATGCAACAACCTACCATGTGGTATCTTGTCAAAGGCCTTGCTAAAGTCCATGCAGATAACATCAACTGCACAGCCCTCATTGATCTTCTTCAGCACCCCTTCAAAAAGCTCAGTCAAATTTTGAGACATGATTTTGTTGGTGGAAAATCATGTCTTTGTGAGTAGAAAGCTTTGCTGACTATCCCTAATCAATCCTTGCGTCTCTAAATGCCTGTAGATCCTGTCTCTCAAAATACCTTCCAACAATTTACCCAGCACAGATGTGAGGCTCACTGGCCTGTAGTTCCCAGGCTTTTCCCTGCAGCTCTTTTTAAACAAAGGCACAACATTTGCCACCTTCCAATCTTCAGGCACCTCACCTGTGACTATCGATGATTCAAGTATCTCTGCTAGGGGACCTGCAATTTCCTCCCTAGCGTCTCACAATGTCCTGGGATACACTTCATCAGGTCCCAGGGATTTATCTACCTCAATGCCCTTTAAGACTTCCAGCACCTCCTTCCCTGTAATATGTACACTCCTCAAGACATCACTATTTATTTCCCCAAGTTTCCTAATAATGCTTTTCTCAACAGTGAATACTGAGGAGAAATATTCATTTAGGATTTCACCCATCTCTTGTGGATCCACACATAGATGATTATGTTGATCCTTAAGAGGCCCTATTCTCTCCCTAGTTACTCTTTTGGTCTTTGTGTATTTGTAGAAGCTCTTTGGATTCTCCTTTGCCTTATCTGCCAAAACAATCCCGTGTCCCTTTTTTGGCTTTTTGGCTAGTGTGAGAAGTTGCGGCTTCATTTACTGTGGCAGCGTCGATACATTTATTCATTTTCTCCTGGCTTTGGAAGGTTGACCTGCATTGAACAGCCTGGGAACTGACAGCGACGGTGGCCTGTTCCCATTGGTCTCCTTGCACGGCCTCCTTCTCTCATCAACTAGGTACAGGATTTCCCTCCTGGCCTCCATGAGGTTGAGGAGGATGCACAAGAATGAGTCAGTCGCCTTGGGTGCCATGGGTCCCTGTCCTCATCCTGCCTCTCTATGGGTCTTCTCAGCAAATTGATGTTCTGGTGCCAGATATGATGGCTGGACATGCACCCTCCAGCCTGCTGTGTTGGCAAGACGAATAGCCACTGTCAGGCACTGAGAGCTGAAGAAACATGGCTGATGTTAACTGACCCTATATTGCCCCAAGATGTGTAGGTTAGGGGCATTACTGAGGTAAATCCGTGGGATTATGGGGATAGGACCAGGGGAAGCTGATTAGGGTCTGGGTAAGATGCTCTAACAGAGAGTCAGTGCCGACGCATTGACTGAATGGCCTCCTTCTGTAGGGACTCTATGTTTTATACAAATGATCAAAAACAATTGAATGCAAGGGAATATCTTCCAAGCTGTAGTTTTGTCATGAGAATGCCTCCATTCTGAAGAAGAGAGGCCGTTTGTCCACATAGCCAAAAGCCTTGATTGAATGAAGCAGAAAACATGTCAAATAAAAGCTCCATTATGATATGTATGATCAGATTAAGTTACTATATATATAATGTAAACAGAGATCTCATGACCTAATCTTCAATTGTCACTTGATAAATCTGGCTAAAGTTAAAGGCACTCGAGGGTAAGATCACCAGAATTACTCCATCCACTTCCAAAAAGGCGTCATGTTAGCTAGATGTTCATTTAACAAAGTATCAAGTTACTTGAAATTGATTGTAAGTCTACACAGATTCAAGAGAAAGCCTAGCCCAGCCCCCAGTGCTAAAGCAGTGTACAATCATTTCAACAGTAAATTTGTCTTCACTGTGACCTAGAAGCTGTGATTCTTTGATATGAATGTCATTACCATCTACTCTCTGCACTTTCTGTTGCGAAAACATTGATTTTGCACCAATAACATTGTCATCAATCTTTCCAAGGAGAATGGAAGAATCAGGCTATATCCTTTCTCATTTCTGCTTCTGCTATTATGACTGAACTGTTTGTAGCAGTGGGCTAACATAATTCTAATTTTTGTGCCATCACAGTGCATTGACAAGAAAGCATTCACGTTTTCCCTTTGGCTTGTCTAAACGTGATTAGCCAGTCTGCCCCAATCTAGTAAAATATTAGAGATGTTAGTCTTTTCTCTGTTTCTCCAGGACAAAACTAATAATCAAGGGGAGACTTTCTTCTTGTATGTTATAATTTCAAAATGATGGCTATCTCTAACAAATAATATTTATGATTTTAACATGTTGGATAGAGAAAGGAAGGAACTTAGACAATTCATTCTGAAAACAAGTCGGAACAATTAATGAGTCTCACACTCATTTCTTTCCCTCATTTCCACTCCAGCCAGTCCCACCAACATCGACTTCCCACTGTGGGGTTTTCAGCAGTGACAGGTACAAACAATCAAAAACCCCATTGACAGCAGCAGGACTGGAAGACCTTACCACAGACCAGTAGACGTCTGCTTTCACTGCCACAAAACACATTGGAAAATCTCACCCAAAAACTCTACCACTTTTAGATGTTAAAACTGCAATATTTATTTGGGCTCAGGACTTGTAAATACCAGGCTTTGAATTCTAATATCGGAATTGTAAGTTCTACTTCCATGTTTCAAATGAATGAGGAAATCACCATACTGAGGACTGGATTTAATGCTGGCACAATGGGCAGGGGAATTGGATGGCAGGCCAGGAATCTCTGCCACTGGTCGCAGGATGTCATTAACAAGCCACCTGAGAGTAATTATCCCTGGGATGAAATGTTGGTTCCAGGATTTAATGGGATTCGCATTAGCCTCCCTCAGCTTGCAAAGGCTTCCCAGCAAACCCCTTGTCGGGTTTACTTATGACCTTGTAGGAAGGGTTCCTTGTTGACAGTGCCTGACTGAAGGACCTGGCATCAGGAAGGGTTGGGTGCCACTAAAAGACAACCCCTTCTATTGCATCTGCCCTCCCCCTTCCAACCCTCTCCATCAGTTCCCTCCCCATGACCCACAACCTGCCCACACTCACGTATCTACAGCATGTTTCCTAGCAATGTTTCCTGGTGAAAGCCTCAGGTCAAGACTGGCAGTGACCACTGCTCCTTGTGGCATTGCCAGTAATGGAGATTACAGATAGGCTGGCAGTTGTTGGGGAAATTGGGGACAATTGAGTGGGAGACTCGCTGCTATCCACGTATATACATAATTACGTTGAAAATGTATTGGGCCTCCCATGGAAAGGCATTGAGAAGCTCTCAGCAGTTGTCCAACCAGTTTGTGGGAACCACATCACCTTAAAAAAAACCGCCCTGAATATCCTCACTGGCCGATGATTTTTACACTACCTTTAAAATTATAATGGACATAGTTGGGTAGTGACATGTTTCTGGATTAGAAACCCAAGATAAGATGCTATTTCGGAGAGTCTGTGCAGACCCGATGGGCCGAATGGCCTCCTTCTGCACTGTAAGGATTCCAAGGATTCTATGATTCACCCAGGAAACCTGCTGTCCTTACCAGCTCCAATCTATATGTGATCCTAGCCCCACTAATGTTGCTGACTCTCAGCAGTCCTATGAAAAGACTAGGGATTGACAATCAGTGTGGCCTTCTCAGAATGTATATCTAAATACTACCAAGACTGAAGGGCCCAAGTCTTTCTCTCCTTTCTTATCCAAAAATAGACAGGGTGAACAAAAATAACATTTGCTTGAGGGCATTAGATTGATAAAAAATGTTGAGTTGCTTAATAAGTATGACTTCAATAAAAATATTTTTGACAGTTTTAACACTGAAGGAGAAGGGCAAATTAAAGAAAATAACCAAGAAGATAGAATTTCACAAGAGGAGAGACATGTAGAGAGGATTGCAGCCCATTCCAGAACTTAGGACCAAGGCAGTTGAAAGCATAGCCACCCCTGGGCAACAAAAACTAAAATCAAAGATTCACACAAGAATCGGAGCTGTTCAAGATCTCGAAGTCCTCTAGGAGTGACAGAGGCTGCACAGCGAGGGAGGGAGAAGGCCTTGAGCAAATTGAAATCAAGGATTGGGAATTTGAACTTGAGGCATTGTTCCTGTGGAAGCAATGGTCAGTGAATGAGGTTTAGAACGAAGTAAGCTATAGACGGTAGCTTTGTTTCAACACAACATTGTGTAAGGTGGCTAGCTATGAGACCATTGGAACAGTCAAACTCAGAGGTAACAAAGGCAAGGATGAGAGTTTCAGCAGCAAATAAACTGAGGCAGTATCAGAAGCAATACTTCAGGGGTGGAATTGGCAGTCTTGGTAATGGTGCAGATATATAATTGGAAACACATCTTGGGTTAACAATGGCAACAGCAGGAATATGAGACAGTGTAATCTACTGGTACCACTTCACCAGGCCTGGGGTTTATTTTCTCCATTCTCATTGGAAAGTTAATGGCCCCAACCATCCAACCACATATAAATTACAGTGGTGAAGTGAGGTTCAGGAAGTCGTCCCCTTTGTCTGCAACACTCTCATATACTTTGCAATGCAGTGGGAAGCTCCCCTTGCTGGCAGAGATCATAAAAGAGCCCCCCTCCCCCCCACCACACACACAAACACACGCAGCCTCCTGAGACACCAAATGGCCCTCGATCCAGGAAATTGGGTTGGTTTGAGGTCAGAATGGCAAGTCAAAGTGTGCCTCCACCACGCCACATAATAAATAAACAAAGCTCCGAGCCTCCTAACTTTATCACCTCTCCATACATTTTTCTGCAGGCAAGGACAGGGAAATCGGGGCCAAAACCACAAATAAATAAAATTAACAATTTCCACCAACAAAATTGGACACAGGTAAATACTCCATTAAGAAAAATTGTCTCAAACCTTGCTTTTCAAAATCTGCACATTTGTCCCTTTTCATTGGAGGTTCCAGCATGTTTAAAATTATTACGGGAGCTCACATAACGTCACATTTGAACGATTGAGTTTTTATGTGAAAAACTGCTGACAGGTAGAAACATGTCACCTTTTGTCAATACATAAATCTCAAGAATTAAAATCATAAAACATTACAGCTTAGAAATTATATGCTTACAAATACACAGAAATTGTATATATATACATATATATATATACACATAGTTATACACATATCCAGACATGTAAATATACAAACACACATATACAGTCACACACAGACTCATGTATGTTGCAATATATCTTCCACTGCAACCTGTTGAGCAATACAACCTTTACTCCATATTATCTTATTTTCCAGTCTTTTTGTTTACCCTGCCATTTTCTATTTACTTTATCTGAAATACATTTTCAAACATAAATTTCCGAAATATTAAGTAAATATCCCTCAGCAACAAGCAGTTTTCTTTTCACCCTGAAACGATCATCGCTTCTCAAGACTCCCATGTCTTTGTAACAGATGGTGCTCACGCGAATATTTAACACAAGGGTTCTTTAACAGATCCCTATATATCAGGAAAATAATTTCTTGACAACCATGGAGCGCCACATACATCATCATCTTCATAGAAATGGCACATAGCTAATAGTTAGAATACACTTCCTAAATGAGATAAAGGATACGCATTAATCAATCTAAAAACGAAAGTTTAATATCATTCGGTGAAAAGGATATGTCAGATGCAACTCTGCTTGTTTTTCTTCTCAAATACTATCTTGTTCCTCAAATGCAGCTCATAATTTTATAAAATCTCTACTTTAGTAATATAGGCTGTGTTTCTTAGGACATGTTAGTCTAGCATATCTCCTCAGTACTTGATAATAGATATGTGGGCTTCAAGTTAATTCTCATTCAAAGAGTAGATACACCATTGCAAATTCTATTATGATGAACATCCTTTTTATTCAGGTTTCAGTTTGGAAGGGGTCCCTCTAATTCAGCCTGTTATATGGGAGTGGAGCAGTATCAAGGTGGCACTGCTACCTCAGCGCCAGGATCAATTTCAACCCTAGGTCACTGACTGTGTGGCGTTTTCATGTTCTCCCGTGTCTGCGTGGGTCGGTTTCCCCTTACAGTCCAAAGATGTGCAGGTTCGGTGGATTGGCCATGCTAAGTTGTCCCTTAGTGTCTAAGGATGTGTAGGTTGGCCGTGGTGGATGTGTGGAGTTATGGGGATGGGGCAGCAGGGTGAGCCTGGGTGGGATGCTCTTTTGGGGGAGTCAGGTGTGAACTGGTTGGGCTGAATAGCCTCTTTCTGCATCGTAAGGATTCTATGAATCAGTGTGTTGCACTCAAATTGCCTTGACGGTGCTTCATAGCTACCTGCTATCATTTTGTCCAGAGTGCTTGCAAAGATAATTCCAGGTTCCTGATTAGAAGAAATCCTCCTTAAAACATTCAAATTGGATCTTGTGAGGTAAGTAGGATCCCAAAGTAATTTCAGGGTCTGAATGGGCAAATAGTGCACTCCGTTGTTTTGGGCAGTGAGTGATCTACAAAGTCCATAAGGGATTTCTGCCCACTGCTCCAAACAGCACAGGAATATTCTTGTATCACGCTTTAATGCAATCAGGTTGGGTAGATACACAGGCCGGGCTTTTCTGCTGGTTTTTGCCCCTGATGAAAATGGCAATGCCAGCGTAAAATCTTGCGAGACTACTGGAACGAGAATCTTGATGGCAAAATCTCGGTCCCTGATTTCCGCTGCTCCTCGCCGATGATGTAACAAAGTTCCTGCCCAGAAAGGACGGGAACTTCATTTAAATACCTTTTAATAAATTAAAATATAACGAATGGGCTTCCCCACCATTCGGTCCTCCTCTTCACGAATTGTCCAGTTTACAAATGCTTTTGCAAAATGTGAAGCGTCGAGGGGAAACTCTCAGTGTGGGAATTTCCCTGATGTATGTGAAATGTCACCCCCTCACACCCTCCCATATTGGGGAGAGCGGAGTATTCTTTTTAGCACTGATTGGGGTGCCCTTTTAAAATGGTGCCCAGTCTCTGTGGAGATGGCATTGCTGGCACTATTAGGCCTCTGTACCAGAGGATCTGGTGAGAAAGCTGGAGAGCTGCACATTGGTTTTCTCGTCTCAGCCAGCACTGAGAGGAGGAGAGGGGCAGGGGCAGGGGTGGGAGACAGGAGTCGGGGAGGGCAGGGCGGAGAGGGAGGAGGGAGGGAGGAGGGAGAGGAGGATAGGTGGGAGATG